>NC_062553.1:129849454-130449454 GCF_016906955.1 Phacochoerus africanus | reverse complement strand
TACGGAGTTAGTGAAATGACTTATAAAGCTCCTTTAAAATTTTTTTAAAAATCGTTTTTAGTGTTTTTCTCAGTCTGTGTCCATCAGCGTATCTGGTATATTCCATCCAGACTCCAGTCAGCTGTTCAAACGGTGTTAGTTCCATGGCCACATGGTCAGATAGGTTCTCTGGTTTTGTTCTTTCGTTTTTATTTGTAAGGGGTAAAAATTTCCAGTTTTGCAGTCCAACTAAGAGACTTTTTATTTTTCTTTATGCAGAAAGCTAGACCATCTATAATACAGGTAAATGATCCTTTTAAAAATTTATTTATGTGTTTTTCCAGCAGCATTCTCTCTGGAACTATAATATTGCCAATAAAATGTTTTATTCTAGGATACTGTAACACTCTGTTCCTACCCTTTCATCTTTGATGCCCAAGCCAAGACCAAAATGTTACAGACTGATGCTGAACTGCAGATGCAGGTAACATATTTTAAAAATTGTTTTCTTGCTAGGTTTCTTTCATCTTACACATTCAGGTATAATTTTTCCTAGGAGAAAATAGGAGAAAGTTTATTTAGATGAAGTTCCATTGTTACTTTTAGAACTATTAGAAATGTTTTCAGCAATTTTATATTGAATATAACATGTATATGTGAATGCACATTTACATAAACTGGGGGTTGGCAAGTGTCTTCTTTTAAAAGATTTTTATTAGAGTATAATTGATTTACAGTGTTGTGCCAATGTCTGCTCTACAGCAGAGTGACCCAGTCATACATCTATATCCATTCCTTTTCTTATATTATCTCCCATCATGTTTTTTTCCAAGAGACGGGATATAGTTCCCTGTGCTGTGCAGTTAGGACCTCATTGCTTATCCATTTTATTTTTATTTTTTTGTCTTTTTGCCTTTTCTAGGGCTGCGCCCGCGGCATATGGAGGTTCCCAGGCTAGGGGTGGAATCGGAGCTGTAGCCGCCAGTCTACACCAGAGCCACAGCAATGTGGGCTCCGACCCGCGTCTGCAACCTACACCATGGCTCACGGCGTTGCTGGATCCTTAACCCACTGAGCAAGGCCAGGGATCGAACCCGCAACCTCATGGTTCCTAGTCGGATTCGTTAACCACTGCGCCACTATGGGAACTCCACTTATCCATTTTAACTGTAATAGTTTGTGTCTACTAAACCCCAAGTCCCAGTCCGTCCCACTCCCTCCTGCTTGGCAACTGCAAGTCTGTTCTCTGTCCATGGGTCTGTTTCTGTTTTATAGACAGGATCACTTGTGCCATATTTTAGATTCCACATAGTAGTGATGTTATGGTATTTGTCTTTCTCTTTCTGACTTACTTCATCTAGTGTGAGAATCTCTAGCTGCATCCATGGCAAGTGTTTTAACAAAGGGTCACATGTAAATATTTGACCTCATGGACCGAACAGTCTGTGTCAAGTATTCAACTCTGTTATAGCATGAAATTTGAATTTTATGTAATTTTCACATGTGGTGAAATATTCCTCTTTTGATTTTTTTTTCCCCTCCTTTTTAGGGCCAAATGGGTGGCATATGGAGGTTCCCAGGCTAGGGGTTGAATCGGAGCTGTAGCTGCCAGCCTGCATCACAGCCACAGCAACGCCAGATCCGAGCCGCATCTGCGACCTACACCACAGCTCATGGCAACGGAGGATCCTTAACCCACTGAGCAAGGCCAGGGATCGAACCGGCAACCTCATGGTTCCTAGTTGGATCCATTTCTGCTGCACCACAACGGGAACTCCATGATTTTTTTTTAGCCATTTAAAAATACGAAAACGATTTTTAGCTCAAGAGCTGTAGACAGACAGGCAGCAGGCTAGCCTGGGTCTTTGGACCATTGTTTGCTCACCTCTGACAGGTGATTAAATGGAGCTTGGTAACTTTTCATTGAGCAGAAACTTAAGTTATAGAGGGGTATTTAATTTATTTTAAATACACCTTTACATTGTGTAATAGAATTGGTTTTGACCGGACTACGAAGACATTCGTGAGTCAGCAGTCCACACCTACCTGTCCCTACGGCTGGTGGCGCTGTACCTTCCTTCCCTCCCTCTCCCCATCTTCGTCTCTCTCCTGCTCTTATCTGTATCTGCAGCTCTGTGTTTTCACAGTGGTATACCCATGATACTGACGATTTAAAAGTTTCCAGAGAAATCGGACATTTTTCCAAGAACAAAAACTATACTGCAGGTGGATATTAGGGTTCTCTTCCTTTCCTGTTTTTCGCCAGTCTGCCTCATCACCTTCTCCCACTGCGATCTTATTTCTGCCTTCCTCAGCTTGGTCTAAACCGTTTTCCCGGAACGCGTTCTGGATCATATGGTTTCCAGAGGGTCTCCGGTACTCTCTTTGGGTTCAGAGTAGAAAGATGTGTGTGTGTCTTGTAAACATGAGTAGCTGAGAAGATCTGCTGGAAAGGTCCAGCAGCTGGCGATGCGGTCAGCCTGCCGCACACCCGCCCTGGGCGGCAGGCACGGCGGGCTGCTGTCCCCACGCGCAGGCGCGCTCCGAGGGCTAACCGAGCTCTCGGCCGCGCTGTTGCAGGTGGCGGTCAACGGGGCCAACCTGCAGAATGTCTTCATGCTTCTCACCCTGGAGCCTCTGCTGGCCAGAAGCCCCTTCCTGGTCCTTCACGTGCGCAGGAACAACCTTGTTGGGGACGCCCTGCGGGAGCTGAGCATCCATTCTGACATCGATCTGAAAAAGCCTCTCAAGGTGAGCCCTTCACTCTCTTCCTCTAAGCACCTTCCTGGCTTTTCTTTACACCGTGTTGATGAAGCAGCAGCGATCTTATCGCAGTCTTGATGGGCAGCCATTGATTATTTTTTCTTACTCATTCTTATGAGAATTTCCTCCCCTCCTTCTGTCAGATGAACACGCAGAACAGCCAGCATGTCATCAGATAAAACTGCCAGTGGATTCCTTGGGGGAGTGTAGGGCCGTCCTTGTCTGCTGGCTGCAGTGTACCTGCTCCAGCTCTACCAAACACGAGCAAACAACAGCACAGCTAAGGCGTCGCCTAGGTAAACCTATCAAGCCAGCATCCGGACATCTTTGGATGGCAGAGATTTAAGAGAAAGAAGGTAGAAAAAGAACGGAAAGGCAGTGAAATCGTCTGGCTAGCTGGTAGCCTGTTCGGCTAGACGCTCTTCATACTCTGAAATGATGAGGAAATTGTCTTTCCGAGTGGCCTGTGCACGTTTGTGTTACTCCGTAGGGTATTCCCAGGGCGTAGCACAATGTCTGGTATGTGGCAGGGGCTCAGGCAGTCCTCCGTTTACCTTTCCCTTCAGAAGAATTGCCAGCTCTGTTTCCAGTCCTCCTGCAAACCCCAGGTTGTGAAGCGTAATGGGCAAGCAGCTGATGGTCTCTGTGACACTGCCCCCTTTTTCACGCTTTCCCGTGAGCATCTTTGGTCCCAGCAGTCTCCCAGGGAGTTCTCTCTAGAACGTCTGGGTTAGCTTTTGACACGGCAGAGAGAGGGGGCCGTCCTTGCCCCCTGTTTTCTGTCAGTAAGTCAGTCGAGACCCTTCTGGCTTGGTAGCACCTCTGAGTTAAGTCTTCCAGGGTGTCCATACGGTCAGGAGGGGCCCTGCCTCTGTCCTCACCTTTCCTCTCCTCCTGCTCTAGGCAGCCTTAAACGCAGCATCAGGACAAGCTTTCTGAAACGATGCGTCAGTTAGTTCAGAAACCCCATAGCTCTGTGCCTGAAACCTGGAAGTTGGGGGTCAGAATAGCAACCCCTGTGCCTGAGATGGTTCAGAGGATGCGGTTAGTCAGTGCTGGCAGGCGTGCAGTCAACGCTCAGTAGCTCTCCCCTGTTAGTTTGCTGCAGTTGTTAGTGTGGTGGGCCCAGCATGCTCCACATGCGTCTGTGGTGGGTCTGTTCACAGCCCCCCACAGAGCCCAGGTCCTGGCTGCTCAGAAGGCTCTCCTCTCTGGTGTATGCATCAGTTCGTTGAGAAACCCCACGGAGAGTTCTTGAGTCTTTCTTTGCTCAGTTTCATCACTGCTTTTCTCCGTATGCCCAGACATTGAGCTCTCAGTGTTGTGCCTCTCTGAAGATAAAAATATCTCCCCACATCGGTTCTTTTACGTTTGCCTTCCTGCCCCCCAAAGATGCTAAACATTCTGTGGACATAGGGTAAACTGCTGCCTTTCTTTGTAGGCTGCCGAATGTCTGGTATAAATTTTGTGTGTTTGTAAGTGCCTTGTGAATAATCAGCAGATACACCTTGCGTTTTCATTGCATCAGTGTTCTATCTTCCGTTCTTGGTCCTGACTTTGGAAAGAATTTACTAAAAAACAAACAACAGAAAATGCCCACAATTTCCCTGAGGTAGTCTGCTTTCCTTATTTCCAGGTCATTTTTGACGGCGAAGAGGCAGTGGACGCCGGTGGTGTCACAAAGGAGTTCTTCCTTTTATTATTAAAAGAGCTGTTGAATCCCATCTATGGAATGTTTACCTACTACCAGGACTCCAATCTCTTGTGGTTTTCAGATACGGTAAGTTAGTAATGTAATCGTTCAATGGACGGATTCAACTGAACTTCCTTTTTTTTGTTGTCAGATTAGTCCCCAGACTTAGGATACGTACAAAGGGGGACGTAACAAAGACAATCCTTTAACATGTCTAAATCATGTGTCCAGTCTTCATTTCTCACCTGTTGTCAAGACCGCATGGAACGTTTTGTCCCCGCCAGCCCCATTTCCATGTCTAGTAGGTGAGCTCCAAGCTTTGTAATCCATGAAGGGTGGAAAGCGTATGAGAAAGATTTTTATGAGATCTAAAAAGCAGCTGTCAAATGGGTCTTTTTTTTCAAAAGAGTTTAAATTTCTTTAGGGAATGAAAACCAGTGGTTTCATGGCATCAGAATCTCTCTCTTTTTCCTGCCATATTCTTTTTTTAAATTGAAGTATAGTTGATGTACAATGTTAGATCAATTTCTTCTATATCTAATAAAGTGATTCAGTTATATGTATATATACACAGACATACATTCTTTTTCTAGAACAAATGTCTTATTTTAATCACAGTGATAATCTGGGTATGAATACTCATACGCATAGACACACTCTTTTCATTTTTGGAAATTCAGTCGGAGAGCTGTTTTAAGAGGCGTTTCCATTTCAAGCCAACTCTAGCTTAGGTTTTTTTTCCCACTGGAGTTTTCTCCCTAGATCTGCACTGTCCTAAGAGGTAGCCGGTAGCCTCCTGTGGCTATTTCAGTTTTTCTTTAATTAAAATTCGATGACACGAAGGAGGCATTTCCTCACTTGTCTAGCCACCGTTCACGTGCTCGTTCACACATGTGGCGCGTGGCTGCCGCCTGGGCTGGCACAGAAGAGGCTGTTGCCATCCTTGCAGGACGTCCTGCTGGCTGGCGTTGCTGTCCACGAGGAGGAGCTGGTCTCTGTATCACAGAGGAGCTGTAAAGGCCTCACTTTGTCTTCACGGCATCTTTTGGGGGACAGTGAACTTGGGTCGGGGGTGTTTCCCTGTGGCAGAGGTCCCTAGATGTTACTGAGCTCCTCATTCTTTCATCCCGAAGCTCCCATAAGGTAAATGGCAGATTGTTTTGAGGGCCGGAGCCACGGCTTTTGGTTTTCCTAACGCCTCTGCACCCGTGCTGAAAGTGTTTTGTAGAGCACAACTGGTTTCACTTGATTGGCATAACCTGCGGCCTGGCCATCTACAACTCCACGGTGGTCGATCTGCACTTCCCGCTGGCGCTCTATAAGAAGCTCCTGAACGTGCAGCCCGGCCTGGAAGACCTGAAGGAGCTGTCCCCCGCGGAAGGAAGGTACTCGGCGGGAGGAGAGCCGTCGGGGCTGGACGTGCACCGGCTAGGGTTTAGTGTTTCGCGTTCGGCGGTGCTGGGCGGGCCCTGTCCTAAGACGCAGCTGCGCAGCCCCTGGCTTGAAGCATCGCCTGTGTCCCTCTGAGGGCAGACGACGGAAGCGAAACAGGGAAGTCAGAGCTGCCCAGGAATCCAAAAGAGCCTCTGCTTTTCTCATCCCGAACAACCAAAAAACATAAGGACTCGGAGATGTGTCACGGTCTGTAAATACAGGAGAGGACGTTTGGAAAGGGGAGCCTGTATTTCTAAAGACAGCTTCAGGTTTTCCCTGACCTCCTGTTCTCCTCGTTCCTGTGTCCCCTTGATGTGGGCGCGGCGACCACGCTCACAGCACTTCTGGTCGCACCCCGCACCACCACGTCATTGCCCACGACACCGGCACCAGCAGGGTGGCCTGTGATTGCTCTCAGTTCTGACCCCATCCGCCTGGAGATAGCGTCGCATCCCACAGGTTGAGGGCCGGCTCCCTCAAGACTGCTCCCGCTCTTTTTCCGATGCCCATTGTCAGCAGTAGGTGCCCAGGCTACCCACAAGTTCCACCCCATTTGGCAGCAAATCCGCGTTCCCACGACCCCCTCCTCAGGTTTGACTAACTCCCTAGAGCAGCCCCCAGCATTCCAGGAGACACTCGGCTTAGGTTCACCACTTTCGTAAAGGGAATGATAAGGTGTACAGATGAGCAGCCAGATGAAGAGGTGCCCAGGGTGAGGTCTGGAGGGGTCCTGAGCTAGGGGGAGCTTCTGGCCCCCTGCAGTTGGGGTGCAGCACCCTCCCCCCTCCCAGTGGATGGATGTGTCCACCAGCCTAGAAGCGCCCTGAGCCCCTTATGATTGGGATTTGATGCAGGCTTCCTCACTGTGGCCTGACTAATTAGGACCTCTGTCCCCAGCCCCTCTTTCCTTTCTGGAGATGGGGGGTGGTAGGGTTGAAATTCCGAGTTTCTCATCCTGACTGGGTCTTTCTGGTGACCGGCCCCCGTCCAGGAGCCCACCCAGAGGCACCTCGATGGAATAAAGATGCTCCAGGTGCTCTGATCACTTAGGAAGTCACAAGGGTTTGGGGAGCTCTGTGCCAAGGATTTATATATATAAATCTCCCAGAGCCTTTTTTAGAAACTACTTTAACTGAGATATTAGTCACATAGCACACGATTCATCCGCTTAATGTGTATAATTCAGTGACTTTTAGTATATTCATAGAGTTGTGCCGCCTCTACCACCGTCAATTTTGGAATATTTTCATCACCTAAAAAAGGAAGCTGGTACACCTTAGCATCCTCAATTTCCTCATTCCCCCAAGCCCTCAGCAACCACAGGCTACTTTCTGTCTCTACAGACTTGCCTATTCTGGGTATTTCACATACATGGAATCAAACAATATGTAGTTTTTGGTGTCTGGGTGCTGTCACAAAGCGTGCTTTCAAGGTTCAAGTCATTTGTAACTTGTACGTGTCTTTCACTTCCTTTATGGCCAAATAACATTTCATCCTGTGGATATACCACATTTTCCTTATCCATTCATTAGTGGATGGACGTTTGGCTTGTTTCTCCCTTTTGGTTACTGTGGAGAGTGCTGCCGTAGATAGTGTTATGTATGTTTTATGGAGATGAGAGTTTTCATTTCTCTGGGGTATGTGCCTTGGAGGGGACTTGCTGGGTCGAATGACCAGCTCTGCCTAGTCTTTTGAGGAACCCCCAGACTGTTTTCCATAGCAGTGCCGCCATGTTCTTATGTTATTTTCTTTTTGGCTTTTAAACACTCCTTTTATTTTGAGTTTCCCTGCATTGATTTTAGGTAGTATACGATGAAATAGATTAAAAAAAAACAAAAACAAAACCCACCATATCCTTGGCTTTCTGTAAATAATACAGTTCTTTTGACTTAAATAGGAAGCAACACCCCTTCTTTATGGAGACAGAGTACCCATTTTAAGAGGGTCATAGAGGAAGTCTCTCTGAAAATGAGACTCTCACACCCCGTATTAGGATAGGGTCCCAACACTGAAAGACCACAGAGGATCCGGGCTGGGGGCCACAGAGAGAGGAAAAGGTAATTGAAAAGAAATATATATTAAAAAAAAAAAAAAAAGGCAAAGGAGACCCAGCAGGGTCACGCTTTTGGTCACTAAGAGTGACTGAAGTGTATGCTGTCAAAGCAATGCTCCGTTTCTTGGCCAGCCTGGCTGAGAAGGATACATGTCCAGTGGTGCTTTCGGCTAGTTAACTGGAAGCAGCTTTCAGTTCATGCCAATTTTCTTCCTGGGCGACTTTTTATGGAACCGCCCGATTCCGAGCTCACTCAAGAAAAAGCGTGAATGAGGTCTCAGTGCAACAACGCCGTCTTGCGAGAGCTGCCATCTGACCGTTGTTGGCGTAAGTGTGTCTCGGGTGTTCTCTCGTGTGGCGGGTAATAGAGTGCTCCGCCACACAGAGCCCCTTGCCCTGGCAGGCTAGTCACCGAAATTCCTAAGTGGATGCAGTGACTTTGTAGCTTTTTGAATGATGGAAGGATTGTCCTGCTAATACCTATGGCTAAAGCCAGTCTGCAGGACCCCTGCAATACCATCACCCCATAGATCTTCCAAGGCGTGCCCCGCTTCACACGAGTGTGTCAGTTATAAATCCACCCGAATCCTTCATTAATTCAGTCGGCTTTGTCAGTAGGAACAGAGAACAGGTAACAGGTGTCTTAAAATTGCAGTTCCCATTGTGGCTCAGCCGTAATGAAACCAACTGGCATCTGTGATGGCGTGGGTTTGATCTCTGGCCTCGCTCAGTGGGTTGAGGATCCGGCGTTGCCGTGAGCTGTGGTGTAGGTCACAGATGTGGCTCGGATCCTGTGTTGCCCTGTGTTGCCGTGGCTGTGGCGTAGCCTGGCAACTGTAGCTCCGATTCAACCCCTAGCCTGGGAACCCCCGTATGCCGCAGGTGCAGCCCTAAAAAAGCAAAACAAACAAACAAACCCCCAGCATCTTCAAAGTAACTACCATATTTCTTTTCAAGATGTAGTTGACAAGATTTTCTGCTAGTCTGGATTTATGTTCATCCTAGAATCTTCTTTTACAGCTGTTCCTTGCAAACACGCTGGACGTGTGACTGAGAAACACCATTGCCATGTCTGACTTGCTGCTTTCCCTTTCACTGTCTTTCTGTGACTAGGAGTCTTCAGGAGCTTTTAGATTACCCGGGGGAAGATATCGAGGAGACCTTCTGCCTCAACTTCACGGTAAGGATTGCCACAGTGCACTTAGGATCGTGGCTGTCTCTTTCGTCGTGTTCACGAGTCATAACTATCATTAATTTGTCTCCAAATAAAAGAATTCAGAGACGTCTCTGAACCAAATTAGTTGAGTCATAGTCTTTTTTAAATCGAAGTACAGTTGTACAATATTATATAAGTTACAGGTGTACAACATAATGATTTAGTAATTTTTGAAGGTTATACTCTAGTTATCATAAAATATTGGCTGTATTTCCCTACAGTATATCTTTATAGCTTATTTTATACCTAATAGTTTGTGGGTCTTAATCCCCTACCCCTAAACGTCCCCCCCCTCCTTCTCTCTCCCCCACTGGTAACCGCTTAGTTTGGTCTCTGTATCTCTTAAGTCTGCCTCCTTTATTGTTATTTTCACTGGTTTGTTGTATTTTTTTATATTCTACATATAAATAACATCATATAGTATTTGTCTTTCTCAGTCTGACTTATTTCACTTAGCATAATGCCTTCCAAGTCCATCCATGTCACTACAAATGGCAAGCTTTCCTTTTTCATGGCTGAGTAGTATTCATGTGTGTGTGTATACACCACATCTTCTTTATGCATCCACCAGTTGATGGACACCCAGGTGGCTTCCATATCTTGGCAGTTGTAAACAATGCTCCTGTGAACACTGGGGAACACGTATTTTTTTCACATTAATGTTTTTGGTTTTTCAGATACATGCCCAGAAGCGGAATGGGTGGGTCATGTGCTGCTCAGCGTGTCTTGTATGTTACAGGAGTTCAGGAATGTGTTGAACATGAATGAGTGATTAATCCGTGCACTTAAGGAAATTACCGAGGCTTTAACTCTTCTATACCTATAATTTCTTTTCTAGAATTTGTATCATTTTCTCCTTGAGTGCATTTCTTGGCCACTCCCTGTCTTAAAAGTTATTTATTTATTTTTTTTTGTCTTTTTGCTATTTCTTCGGGCCGCTCCCCGCGGCTTATGGAGGTTCCCAGGCTAGGGGTCGAATCGGAGCTGTAGCCACCGGCCTACGCCAGAGCCACAGCAACGCGGGATCCGAGCCGCATCTGCAACCTACACCACAGCTCGCGGCAACGCCGGATCGTTAACCCACTGAGCAAGGGCAGGGACCGAACCCGCAACCTCATGGTTCCTAGTTGGATTCGTTAACCACTGTGCCACGACGGGAACTCCCCCTTAAAAGTTATCTTTTAACCAGTGTTTTCAGGCTCCTTTCTCCTCCAAAGACTGTTCTGTGGAAATATGGAGTCATTAGGCCACCTTTGTTCCCAGGGCTGTTGTCTCAGTCATTTGGGGTTGGGAAAGATAAGTGGTAAGCAAAATTGAAAAGTTTCTTTCTTCCCCCTTGAATGTAGATTTGTCGAGAAAGCTATGGCGTCGTTGAGCAGAAGAAGCTGATACCCGGGGGAGACAGAGTCACCGTGTGCAAGGAGAACAGGTCAGTCCTGCCCTTGATGTCTCCACACGTTCACTTTTAAGACCAAGACGGAAGGTGAATCTTAATCCCTTCTTCCAAGGAAGTAAAGGTGGTAGAAGGAGAATTGGCAGATTTAATATTAGGGGAAGCGGCAGACTGGATTCTGGAGATAACTCTTTTCACTCCGGAGCTCCAGTGGACTGGCTGTGACCCTAAGCGACCCACACAGACTGTCCGACCTCAGTTGCTCATCCGTCAAATGGGGGTTATAGTAACCGGCCTGCCTCCCTCATGGCAGGGCTGTGAGACTCCAGTGGGAGAGTTTATAGAGGAACATTTGGGAATGAGTAAACGCCTAGCATCTAGCACAAGGCTTCCAATATCCAACAGAGTGCCTGGCACAAAAATTGCTCCACAAATGTGTGTGGCATAAGCAGATGTTATAAAGATGCTCACTTTGATTGTGCTTTTATTGTTGAAGAATTTGTAATATAAGTTTTAAATTAAATTCTTTCTGCTTCATGAAAATTAATTCAAGTGCATCTGATTTTTCAGGATGATTTCCTCTGTGTTATCTCTTTGGAGGAGGGAAAATTTAATTTTGTTTGCTTTTGTATTAAATTAGGAGCGAGGTTGTTGGTTCTCTGCACATTAATTAATTCGGTTTATAAACACTGCGTGTCAGCTGTTCCAGGCCTGTTTCTGGGCCTAGGAAATAAGTAACCTTTATCCTCCAGACGGGCTGGGACGGGTCGGTGCAGGGAGTGATATTGCATAATGCACTCGGTTGTGGTGCGTGTGATGGGAAGGTGACGGCCCGGCGCCCTGGAACCAGGGGGGGAGGCCACAACACCTTCAGTGACTTGGAAGAATTCAGGTGGGGGAGGCATTTTAGGCCCACGGAGCAATGTGCATCCGCTCTCACACTTAACACACATGAGAGAGAAGGATGAGTGCCCGTGGGGGGCTAGTGTCTGGATGGAGAGTAGGGGCGGGTGGTGTTGGGTGGCTCTTGTCAAGGCCTCGAATGAGTTTGAATTGGGACGTGGCTGATCTCTGCTTTAGAAAGAGAGCTGGTGGTTTGGGGAGGCCCCTTAGACTGCAGAGGCGCTCAGGCGAAGGTGGTGAGGCCCAGAGGCAGGGAGGCGGGAGACAGAGTCAGCTGCGTGTTGGTTGTGCCGTCCACAGGAGTTGTGTCCGATTGTCTAGGGGTGGTGTGTCCTGAGGACGACACCGAGGTTTCCAGTTTGGACAGTGACGAAGGGGAAACAGAATCTGTAGGGCCAGGTGGAGGGGGGGGAGAGCGAGTTCCAGCATGTATATACTGAAATAGACATAGCGTGTGAGACCCAGGTGATTATGTTTGGAGCTGAAAATGTATGTGTATCTCAAGAGAGAAGTCTTTTTGGGGGGGTGGGGGAGGAATCAAGTCATGGGTTTTTTTTTAAAAAAAAAAAAGGGATGTTTTCTCCTTTTTGCATGACAAATGAATACAATTTTAAAGGTTCCTTTTCATTTACAGTTAGTATAAAATATTGGCTCTATTTCTCATGTTTGGCAACACATCCTTGAGCTGGTCTGACACCCAGTGGTGGGTGCCTCCCCCCCCCCCGCCCCCGCACTCCTGCATGGCCCCCCTGGGGACCCCTCTCTGTGAGTCTGCTGCTTTTTTCTTACATTCACTAGTTTGTTGTGTTAGGAGAGAAGTCTCCTCTCCATCGTTTATTTGCTTAGTTACTTATGTCAGCCTGCATTCCCAGTGAATTTGGGGCCACGTACAACCAGAGGCACAGAAAACAAAGCGGTGAAATAAATAAAAAACAAGGACAGGGAAAACCTACCTTCTTGGAGGAGCTATGTATCATTAGCCTCAAAGGCAGTCTCTTGAGATGGCGATTTGGGGATCATTAGCACGTGGACTAGAAACTTCGCTTCTTAGCCCAAGGAGGTGGAGGGCGGGGTGGGGGGGACGATGAGGAAGGCTCGCCCCACTTGGGGTGCGGTTTGTGAGGGAGGGAGGCTTCACGGAGGAAAGCAAGCGTTCCCTGAAGCTGTAGAGAAAGTTGGGTGCTCTTTTAAGTAGGTTGGGAAATGGAAGCTAATTCTCCTCTGGGCTTGAGGTGGCTTCGTACTGTAAATGGTTGCAAAGCTACCAGTGGAAATCCTGTGACATTCACCCTACGCAAGTGATCTCCCCAGGCTTCCTCCCGGAAACCTTCTTTTGAAAATGAATGAATCATGGAAAAACTGACAGGCCCGCTTGCCTCCTTCTACATTTTTAAAGATAGCCAGAAGCCAGGAGAGTCTAAGGTAACTTTCAGTCGTCTTTTTGGTCATGTAAACCCGCCAGACTCTCCAGGCAGCCTTGGCCTTGCGGCGGTGGGGAGGGGCTGGGAAAGGCGGGGGTGGGGTGCACTGTCACACCAGAGGGCAATGATGCAGAAGGGGCCAGGTACCCAACAGAAATGGCTTCCGGTTTGGGGAACCTAATCTAGAGGCTAGTCTGGTCTCAGGTAGGTGTTTCAGTCAAAACTCTTACTGGATGAGAATCTCTTGGAGCCGAAAGCACTGTCCTTGCTTTATCTGTGTGTCGTTGGCATTGTAGTTAACAGCACATGATGGGAACACAAGAACAGCCTTGTTTTTCCATGGAGCCTGATAACGCTTTTAGAATTGGGACGTTGATGGCAGACCATAAAGTAATTTGGCGGCCCAGGTGATTTCTCCTCCCTCCTGGTTTTGATGATGGGCGTATGTATGCAGATGCCCCCACAGCCTTTGTCTTTCAAAGGACGTCTGAGCTTTCGCATCAGCCCTTGGACAAGATGACGTGGGCCTGGGCCTCGATGGTTAGGCGCTGACCTGGGCTAGGCAGGCAGCCTGAGGAAGAGCGTGTTTGGGGATTTCTTCACGACCCGGTGTGTCACCCTCATGCCCTGTGTGCTGGCTCCCCTGGGCCGGGAAAGGACTGATCACTTTGTGACATGTGCAGATGAGGCAGAGGTGTGGGCACTTAAAACTTTTTCTATCTTTATAGAACTCTTTCTCTTACAATTTCTACTTTTGTCTCTGCCCCCCCCCCCTTTTTTTGGCTGCCCCTGCAGCACGCGGCAGTTCCCTGACCAGGGATCCGACCCGCGCCACGGCGGGGACAACACCGGATCTTTAACCTGAGCCACCAGGGAACCCCTGTCTCTGCCTTTGTTTGCTTTCTGTCTCTTTCTGGGTCCAAATTTTGCTTTCTGTCTCTCGGCTTCTCTCTCCCTTCCACTCTCGCTGTTTCTCCTTACTCAGGAGACGTTTCTTGGAATGAGCAAATGAGTTAACCATTGAGAGGCAAGCTCTGTGGGAGTACCGCAACATAACACAGGGTGTTTAAAGCGGTAAGCTGTTCTCATAGGCAGCCGTCCGTGGAATATGAAGACAAAATTGATGAGTCGAATGGGAGGGAGACATCCACGTGGATGGATGCTTCTGGTAGGATGCCTCCAGGATAGAGCTGTTGGGAAGCCCCCTAAGATTTGGATACTGGAAAGTAGAGACGACATAATGAAAAGGTGCCCTGTAAAGTGATGGCCACACCCTAGCGGTTACTTCAGGCTGGGAACAGTGCGTGAGGAGTGGGGTCTGAGTGCTGGACGGGGCTGTTTCTGGGGGATGCGGCATTGGGGAGCCTCCACTCCAGCTGAGCTGGGGGATCAGATGGTAGACGGCTTTGGAAATGGGAGAAGTTTAAGTTCATTCAGCAGATGTCCCAAAGCCAGCGTTTGGTCTGGGAGCAAAGGAGTCGGTCGCATGATGGGCGCGGGTCCCCAGCACACAGTTTCCTTCTTCATCCTCTTTAATTTTTCTTCTCCGCTGTTGATGTCTGCTGCTGACGGTTGGGCTGCACCCCGAAGGCCTGCAAGCCCTGTACGTGCCCAGCCCTGAGGCCAAAGAAGGAGCCCGGTGTCAGCAGCAAAGACATCGGTGGTTTGATGGATGGGGCAGCTTACACGCCTGAAGCAAGGTCCTGCAGCGTCACCCCACCGTGTGTGTGTGTGTGTGTGTGTGTGTGTGTGTGTGTGTGTGTGTGTGTGGCGGGGGAGGGGGGGGGGGGACACGGCAGCAGTCTTTGCTTCTGGGCGTTGGGGGGGTTGACTTGGGGGCAGTTACCGGTTATCGGGGAAGCTGGTGTCCGGATGCCCCCAACCGACCCCTTTGATACTTCAGCTATCTTATCAGAGATGTTCTGATCTAAGGCAAGAACAGTCATTAGCTGGGACCTGGGGCAAGTATGTAGGAAGGTCAGTCCTGTGAGTAGGCGGTAGGTGAAGCAGGCGCAGGTCGAGCAGGGGATGACAGAGAGCAAAACAACCGCCATCTTGAGCGGCCTGACCACACACGGACACGAAGGCGCTCCTGGACATTGCTGACCCATGAGGGGTCCTCTGAGTCAGTGTGGAGGACGTGCTCTCCTTTGAAGGGGGGAGGATTCCCTTTCTCTTTCTTTTCAGTTATTTGCCACTCATTGACTTCAGGGCTGCTTCTGCAGAAGATTTTCTGTAGGGATGTTCTGACGACATACAGGTTCCTTAAGAGAAAGACAGTACATACATTTAAAGGACTAATAAGGGAACCTCCCTTATTCTTTTATTTGTATTACAAAACTCCATTATTCTGTTACCATGACTTTCTAAACAGTAGCTTTGAGACGTTTTGTAATCTTTGTGCAGTGAAGAGTGCTGTTGTTTTAAATATTGCCAGGCAGAGGGAGGAATTCCTGTTTTTTTTCCTCAATTGATTGTGTTTGAAATGAAAATATGGAATAGCTTCTGTGCTAGGTGGAAAGTTAGGTTTTGGATTTTCTGGGTCGAGCAGTGAACTCATCCACACCGCCTTAGGCGCTGTTGGCCGCGCCTCTGTGCCTGGTGACGGGAGGCAGCCCCCCTTGCTGTCACCCATACCTGCTGGGCAGGCTTCTCGTTAGTGCCGTATTACCTAGTATCGCCGCTGTAGTTAGGGCGGCCAGAAACACAAGCGAATTGCCTGCCTTTATCTTTAACATGGCAAAAAGCAGAGCTCTTACCATCAAAGCATGTTGAGGTCCTGTTACGAAAGGCTGTGTACAGTGGTACAAGATGAATCACAGCTGCTGCTGTTTCCCTTTGTCTGTTCTGTGGCATCATCTCATCACTGGTGGTCCTTTTTGGGAAAATCTCATAGATCAGTCTGAGGAGATGAGGCGAAAGAACTCAGAGAACATTACCTGTTGGATTTCGAACTTAGGCAGTTGTGTGTACAGATGCACTGAAGCTGTGTTTTTGAGTTAATAGTAAGGTATTTGCTGTCACCACTGCCCGAGAGGAAAATGTCGCAGGGTATCAATTCTGTATCCATAATTGATTACATCCCATTTGCTCTTAAAATTGCTTTCTTTCTGTGGCCAAGAGCTGCAGACAGACAAATGGATTATAAGCATCCAGGTGAAAGAATATATCCCTGGCCATTGCCGGGCCACATCTTTGCTAAGTCTTGCCACAGCTGGTAGTCACACCTGGATAATACTGCATTACCTGACTACTCATGGCTAAGGGTTTCTCACCTTCTGTAGCCTGGTATCATGATCATTAATGAATAAACCCACGTATTATTCTAGCTTCCACCCAGTTTAATTCTCTGTATTAAAAAGGGGGTGGGAAGAGGGAATAGTAAAAAGGAAATGCCTGGCTTAACCTAAGTGTTCTCAAGGGCACCTGTGTTCCTGAGAAAATCTGAAAACCTGCATGTGACAGACACTTCTCGCTCCTAAAGATCTCCTAGAATCAGGACTTGCTGAAAGCCTTCACTCGCTCTCTTGAGCGAGTCCCTGAGAGGTGTCATCACGACTTGCGTCGTGCTTGCCCTGGACTCTTAGAGGACTAGCAGGCAATTAAAATGCCGGGCACGATTCTCAAGCGCCTCCCATGTGTCAGGCGTTATTCTCAGTCCCTCCCATGCAGTCCTTCTGACGTTATGGGGAAAGAAGCTAAGGCACAGAGAAGTCCAAGTCACTTCTTTGAGGCGACGCAGCCCGAAGTCCAGGGTTCAAACCCAGGGCCAGGATTCAAAGCCTTTGAGTGCCAGCGTTGTGCTCTGGGCACATTGCCCCCGACAGGCCGAGGCCAGGGCTCCAGAGTTCCCATGGCCCTGGAAATACTTTGAAGAGTTCGCTGTTTTCATTTCAGGCAGACTGTGTGATTTTTTTAAAAAACACAGTTGGCATCGTTAAAAACATATGATATACGTATAAAACTGTGTGTCTGGATGTTTAGACTTAGGCTGAGACGGTGCTTCGGTTACCCTGAATAGTGGCTGCACAGCCTGCTCTGTGACTGTGCATTTTCTGTTCTTTTGCTTTGGAGTATTTGGCTTGCTTCTCTCTTCTTCCTCCCTCCCTTTTAATTTCTCTTCCCTCTTCTTCATTTTTAATAAGACTGTATCCAACATCTTATGTCTAAAGCTTTGTGTGTCTTTAAAATTGCTTTTTAATGATAAGGTCCCAAGGGTGAAATTGAATTCGTGTCTGTCATTTTGAATCTGTTGATATTTTTGCTAAATTGATTTTGCTAATGAATTATGCCAGCTTATACGTTATCATCAGTGTATTTGCATATTCATTACACCTAATCCTTACAACTACTGAGTGTTCTTTTTTTTTTTTAAAAAAAAAATCAACCTCATTTAATAAGAAATTGCATCTCAGTTGTCAAATTTTCTCTTCCTTCCATACTTAGGCTGCTTTTGATACATTTTGCTGATGTTTACCTCTGAAATACTTGTGTTAAGAATCAGTGAATTAGATGGCAGTGGTCATGGGACAACATTGGTAATTTATTAAATGCCACGGATTTGTTCATTCACAATGGCTAATCGTGTGTTGTGAATTTCACCTCAATAAAACAAATGTGTTTGTGTCCGTGTGTGCACATGCAAATGCGTCTGCAGATGCTTGAATGCACGCTCGGAGCCGGGAGAGCGGGGCGCGGGGCTCGAGCGGGGCGCGGCCGCGGGCTGCAGTCCCGAGCGTGACGCTCTTGGAGACCGAGCTGGATGCGTGGCGCACATGCTGCCTTTCTGTCCGCCAGCTGTGTTGTGCCTCGCTTGCTAATTCGGGCCTCTCGTGGATTAAAATGGTTGATGAGGGAGTGCGTTTGACCTGCCTCGGAGGGAGGGTATCCTGCTACCTGTTAAAATGCAGCTTTTCTGGCTGCCCGAGGAACCCTTGAATAAGCAGGGCAGGGAACAGAGGCGGAAGATCCATGCGGAGAGCAAACGGCGGAAGTTCCCTGACGTTACGAAGGGGCATCAGAGACGTGCCGGAACCCTGAGAAAAGTGGCCAAGAGCGGCCTGACGGGCAGCTAGAAAACCCCGCAGCTAAAGTCTTCTGGTTAGTTTGAGAACCATGGTCAGAGCACACAGCTGGGCACGTGCGGGTGCCAGACCTTGCTGGAGGCCTGGGGCATCCAGTGCTGCCCTGCCAGCTCTCAGACCCGGCTTTTGCCCCAAACTCGGTGGCAGCATTTCCCCTTTTTGAAGTAGTCTGCTGATGTCCTTTATGCATTTCCCTAAGACTATAGGGATTTGTGATTTGTCTATATTCCTTATTATATAAAGACCATTAGCCATTTGTCCTGGTTATTTCAGATTTTATTCCCCCATTGCTGTTTACTTTTAAAAACATGGAGTGTGTTTACATCCTTACAATTTCTTAATTTTTGTGTTGTCCTATCTATTATTTCTTTTGGTCTAATCTCTCCAAACGTAGCCCTTCCCTGTCCAGTAATTGATACTTAATAATGCATTTTCTTCATTAAAAAATTTTTTTGGGGGGGGAGTTTGTAGTCTAAGGTAAAAATCTTAATTATTTCCATCATCTCACAGGTGAAGATTAGGGTCATTATATAGTTCCAGATCTAGTTTTGGTTTTGATTGGAAGTGTAATGAATTCGAGGTTAATTTGGGAAGAACGGACACTCTTGTCATATTCAGTTTTACCATCCAAAGGCCTTTCTTACATTTGTGATACTGTTTTTTTTTTCCCCATAGTCTATATACATTTAATATTAAGGGTTTTTATAAATATTTTGATTTATGTCTACTGTGAAAGAGCCTTTTGCATGTATTTTTATCATTATTGATGCCTAGAAATAGTTATTAGTTTTTATATACTTACCTAGTAACTGGTCCATTCCTCAATCTTTTTGAAGGTGATAGCTTTCAGTTGATTCTCTTGGGTTTTCCATATATAATTACATGTCTGCAAAAACAAATTTTTCCCCACTAATTACACACCTTGTTTCATTCACTTTTGCTTTTTTGTTGGACCTAGAAAAATATTAGATAACAGTCTTATCCTAGGGAAAAGAAGTGAATTTTGAATTTTACTAAATTTTTTTTTTTGCTTTTATTTCAGATAATCATATGATTAGGATAATCACTGACTTCTTATGTAACACATAATTTTGATTTTCTCTTTTTGTTGGCCTGGCCCTAATGAAGATGAATACTACCTAAGGTTTTGCTCAACTATTGCCATTAGCAACAAGTTAGAGCTTCCTTCCATTCCCTGGGGTAAAGCAGTCTGGTTTTGTTTCTGAGTGATTTTAACCCTTAGGGGAAATGGGAAAAAAACACATCTGTGTTTAAAATTTTGGGGGGAAGTTTTAAATTTTATACTTCATTTAGAAAGCCCAGATATAAAGCTTTAATAGCCTTCTTTATATATTCATTATGTTATATTAAAGTCTTTTATCCTTTCTGGCAGGAAATGAGAACTTGATTTTTATATTGAAGAAACCAAAACAAGAGAGCTTATTGAATTTCCTGGGTTTTCCGATGAATTAAAGGCCACAATCTTCTTTAGCAATAAAAATCATAAACTTAAGAAGGGTGTGCATTTTCTCCCCTTTTGTAACTTAGGGAGGATTGAATTTCAAATCATCTTTTATCTTTCATATAATAGTAATAGTCATAATAAGAAGCGCTACCATTTCTTGAGCACTCAGTGTCAGACTCGGGTCTGTGGGCTTTATGTGAGTTCACCAATTTGTTCTCCATAACAACCCTGTGAGGAAGCAACTGTTACCATCCATCCCCTTTGATAGATAAGGGGAACAGGAACACAGATTAACTGAATTGCCTGAGGTTCACTGCTAACAAGAGCCAGAGCTGGGATTTGATTCCAGTCAGAGTACGAGTCCTTTTGTTTTTTGAAAATACTGTTTTATTAACACCACAGTGGTAAACAACTTTATTCGCATGTCTCTTTACAGATCACACAATTCAAAACCCACAAGGAAGCTAAGAGCCTTTCCATTACATGTGTCCTCCTAAAACTCCTTTACTGTCTGCCAGTCTGTTCTCAAGCAGTAAAATTTGATTATGCACCATTTTATATTTACTATATCACATGTACATAGCAAAATAATGAAGGCACAGCTAACACAAGCAAACTGAAACCCTTTCTACTTCTGAGCTGGGGGTGGGGACACACAGTTGGATTGGTTCTTCAAGTATATATTTTTTTCTGAACATTAGCTTCAGTGAAGAGTTCTGATCATTTTCACAGCTACCTCCTAAAAGCTACAAGACAAAAAAGACTTCACAAGGATCAAACTACATAACATTGGATACACATGCCTTACAGAATTTACTAGATTCTACGTAGTTTCAATGAAATTAAGATTTCTACAATGCTAAATAAAGGGATTTAATACTTAAACATCTGGGGGGGGGTCACACCTTTGTAAGTAGACACTCTCAAGAAAACACACATAAACACGAGACTCTAAATAATGCACACGTATGTTGACAATATTGTACAGGTTCTACACCCTCCTTCTCAGAACCACGTTGTTTCACTACATTCAGATACTCAGCACAGTCTTTAGAATTTGAAGTGGCAGTTTTCTGGGCCTCATTAACAGTACTGTCATGATCTCTGGCACCGGCTTCCTGCATTCCATCACGCTTCTCGAAAGTGTGAAGCTGAGGTTTAGGTTATAAAAGCAAAGTCTTAAAAGATGAGATTTTTTTTTTTCTTGGATTCTTCTTCTTCTGCGCTGGAAAACTGCAGGGCTAAAGAAATGGAAGAATTGGGCTTTGAAAACACGTTCCGTCTCGGCTTGTGTGTGGGTTCAGTGCGTGGGGCGATGATGGTGTGATGAAAGGGTTTCAAAGTGACGTCTTTACTTCATATCTGCTTGACACCCTTCGTAAGTCTCAACTCCAGTCCTCGCAGAAGAGATCATGAAAACATCATTTTAAATTTAACTCGTTTTCAAGACTTTTCGATGTTTTTGTGTTCCAATTGGAAATCACATTTGAAACGGGCTGGCCAGAATCGGATTGCATCAATTTAGTATTGTTTCAGGAATGTCAGAATTGATTCACATTGAACTTTGGTGCAAAACCTGAGCCTTTTCAAGTCCACCAATATTTAAAAAAAAAAAAAAATCTGGGTTTTGATCTGCATCGTCATTCTCCTCTGCCATCTCGGCCCCCGCTTATTTCTTGGCGTCATCAGACGCTGCAGAGTGGGGACCCTCGTGTTTGGCAGCCGCCGCCGCCGCCCCCGCCGCAGCCTCTGCCGCAGGCTCTTCCTCCTCCTCCTCCTCCTCCTCTCCCTCCTCCTCCTCCTCGTACTCCTCCTCATCGTCTTCCTCCTCATCCCCCTCTAAAGTCCATGCACACCCCTCCATCTCACCGGTGAGCTCTTGGATCTTGGCGAGTAAGGGCTTATAGATGTCGTTGTACTTTTTCTCCAGCGCCTGAAATTCCTTATCGAATTTGGCTTCGATCTTATCGCACCGCTTCTGCAGCTTCTTCAGGGCCAGGACCCGGCATTTCACCGAGTTAGGCAGGCTCTCGATAAAGTCATTTCTAGGCTTGGGTGCATTCTCCGCAGGGGTCTGCGGCTCCTCGGCCGTCTGGCCGACCGCACCGTCCGAGTCTCCGGACGCGCTGTCCGAGTCCCCCCCCTGCGCACCGCCTTCCGCCATTACCTCCTCCACCACCGCGGCCGCCTCCGCTGCCGCCGCCGCCGCCGCGGCCGCCTGGCCGGGCTCCGCGGGGCCCTGGTTCTCGGAATCGGCCATGTCAGAGCAACCGCGCAGGGGTCTGGGTGGCTCCTGCAGAGACCGGCACCCGAGCTGCAGCGCAGTGATGCTGCGGCAAGCGGCAAGTGGCAAGCGGCGCTGACGTCGGCGGTGGCGGCGGTGGCGGCGCGGCCCCGCCCCCCCCTCCCGCGGGCCCTTGACTGGCTCCGCGGCATCAGCTGACGGTCGGGCCCTCGAACCGCACCGGCCGCCTCCTGTTGCTACCCTGCCGTCTCCCCCGCACTGCGGGCGGTGTCAGGACCCGTTTCCTAGATACTCTGCTCCCCCCCACCCCGAGCCCGCAGCCCTCCCCCAGTGGAGTGCGGCTGGGGATGGCAGCGGGGGTCTGCGGCACGTCTGTAGCAAGTGCGTGGACGGCCTCAGCCTTTTCCACTTTGCCCCTCGAGCCCCCCTGGGTGCTTGGGGACATCTGGCCATGCATCTGGCCTGGTGTTTGTCTCCCTCTCCCCGGCGCTGGCGTTGGGCTGCCTTGGTAGGGCGCCTGTGGCTTTTTCTGGGGGTGGGGGGGAGTCAGCTTTGGTCACCTCCAATTCCAGTGAGTGTCTTTCCAGAAAGTGGAGGCTCGGGAGAACCGACGCCGGTCCACCCTCTGTGGGACCCGGATGAGGGTGCGTGTGGGGGTGGGGACAGCGCAGGTTGCACGCCCATCCCCCCTCACCCGCCGGGCCCCCCCCCCCCCCCACAACGTCCCCTCTGGGCCATTTCTCCGCCCAGCAGCGTGTTTACCAGGGACAGAACCTTTTCTCAGCTAAACGGATCCTGGAAGCAGTTTTGGATCCCTAGGGGATAGGGAATCTCAGGAACCCGGGTATCCTGGAATGTTCTAGAAGGTTCTTCAGAATCCTTGTCCTGTGGGAAGGAAAAAGCTGGAGGCCGGCCCAGGCGCACACGGCCTTCTGACCCCTGGGGCCCAGGGCGAGAGCCCCTGACTTAGCGGAGCTGAAGCTTGTGTTTAGGATTGCTGTGCCTTAGGGACGCACAGACACACGCGGGTGTACGCCAAGGCGCACCACGGTTCGGCATGTGTTGTGTGGGTCTTGCCGGTGATTGGTAGCATCTGAGAACGTTAAAAAAAAAAAAAAAGTTAAATATGGAACTCTTGTTTTCTAGTCGTGAAATGAGTGGACATTTTAATTGCTTATTTATTAAACCAAACCTGCAGCTTCCTGCACAAGGACGAGGGCCAAGATATGGAAGACAAATGTTACTGCGAGGGATTCCGCAGGCATGTTTTCAGATTCAGCATTACGGATGTAAATGTTTTACTTTCATGATATTGGGAGTTGCTGAAGCTTTTTTGTAAACACGTGTGAATGATAGGAAGTTACTCCCCAAAGTGATTTGGTGTAGTCTTTTGGTTCTTATGAATATTGAGTTAGTTAATAATAATGTAAAGCACTTAGTGCTGACGCTTAGCAAGCACGTGTTAAAATATTTTGTTTACAAAATAATTAAGTTGCAGACATTATTACGCAACGGTAACATGCAATAATATTCCCTTTTAGAAAAGGACATCTAACTTACGGTTTCCATATGAGACAGGTTGGGGTGTGGGGTAACGCACTGAGGGTTTGGGATGAAAATGCTATAAAATTTGTTTGTTGTGATCGTTGTACAACTATAAATGAAATGAAATTCATTGAGTAATAATAATAATAAAAAAAGGACATCTTTCTGCTCTTCCCCAAAGAAAGAAACTGTTTACAAAACGCCGGCTATAGTCCCATTCATTAGCAAACATCCTAGTTTTCTGGGGACTTATGATCCTTTATTTTGCTTTCTTAATTCTGTTTCAATTTACTTTCTTCTTCCCTTTTACCATTTGTCATGATTGAGTTTTACTGTTTAAGGTTGAAATTTTAATCTCAACCCTGTCTGAATTTGACCTAATAATATATCTATATTCAGTTGTATTTTTCCTGTACATATTCTATTTATTACCAACGTACTACATATATCATCTCTTGGTGGATGTTGCTGCCTTGAGGTTAGGCATGCGTTTTCTCCTTTTTAAACATAAGGAACTTGGAAGCAGAAAAATAAAGTGAGATAAATATTCTCTTATAATATGTATCATTTCGTTGGCACAATCAGGGGCAGAAACCAGGCCTTCTAACTCCTAGAATAGAGCAGCTGTGATACACTTTAGAAAGACAAAACAGAGATGCCCTGGTCGCCCAGTGGTTAAGGACTCAGCACTATCACTGCTGTGGCTTGGGTTTGATCCCTGACCCTGAAATCTTGCAGGTTGTGGGTGTGGCCAAAAAAAGACAAAGCAAAACTGAAACTTTGCTCAAATCCATTTGACCAACTTAACTTGCTTGAGACATCCAGGGTGTGCCTATCTTTAAAAAAAAAATCTTTAAACTTTGTGTTAAGCTAGGCTACTCTCTCTCTCTCTCTTTTTTTTTTTTCCAAGTCTGTATTGAGCTATAACTTAGATGCAATAAAGTTTACCCTATAAACATACAGTCAAGTCATGTAAACCCTGCAGTCTGCAGTTGTAGAGCGGTCATTCCCTCATGGTCTTTCCCTTCCCGCCAGCTCTGGCAACCACGGATCTGTTGTCTGTCTATAAAATTCTGTGGGTTTTTTTTTTTTTTTCCCCCAGCACGTCATATAAATGGAATCATATGTGTGTAGCATTTTGAGTCTTGCCTTTGTCACTCAGCGTAATGCTTTTGTGATTCATCAGTAGTGTTGCATCTGTTATAACTTGTTCCTTTTTATTCCTGGGTAATATTCCCATTTGAATTGTTTCCAGTTTTTTGGTGATTAGGAATAACGCTGCTGCGACCATTCACCAACAGATTTCTGTGTGAACAAAGGTTTTTATTTCTCTTAGCTGAATACCTAGAAGTAGGATTGCTGGGTCGGATGGTAAATGTAGGTTTAACTTTATAAGAAACTTCCATGCTGTCTTCCAGAGTGGCTGTACCATTTTGCTTTCACACCCAAAATGTATGTGCCGCATTGTTGCTCCACATTTGGCACTACTGGGTTTTTGCCCCCTAATCTAGTGGGGTTTTGTCTCCTAATCTAAAAGAAGCGTTGTGTGTGGTGTCAATAGTGCTTCGTGACACTGTCTTTCACGGTGCTTATATGTCGTTCATAGAGTTTATTTGAGAGAATGTCTGTTTAGATCTTTTGCCCGTTTTCTAAGTTGAAATGTTTGCTCTGTTACTAATTTTTAAATGTTTTTATGTATGCTGGGTATAAGTCCTGTGTGAGATAGGTGTTTTGTAAATGTGTTCTTCCAGTCTGTGGCTTGTTTTTCGTTTTTGTAAGTGTCTTCAAAAAGCAGACATTTGAAATTTTAACAGGTGTATTTTATTTGTTTTTTTCTTTATAGATGATGCTTTTGGTGTCATCTTTATGAAACCTTTGCCAAATCCAAGGCCTTAAAGATTTGGTCTTGTGTTTTCTTCTGGAAATTTTCTAATTTAAAGTTTCACTTTTAGACTCTGATCCAGTTGAGTTAACTTTTATATCGGTGTGGGGTTTAGGGAAATGTGCCTTTTGCATGTGGATAGTCTGTTGATAGAGTACCATTTACTGACAGTACTGTCCTTTCTCCAGAGACCTGCTCATGTACCTTTGTCAAACATTAACTGGCCACGTACAGGTGGGTCCGTTGCTGGGCTTTCTGTTCTGTTGCATTGATGTGTCTGTCCTTTCACCAGTACCACGCTTGATGACTGTGGCTTTACGGTTATGTCATGAAATTAGGTCATTCAAGTCCTCTGACTTTGTTCTTTTTCAGAATTGTTCTGCTCTTTTAGTTCGTTTGCTTTCCTGTTTAAATTTCAGAGCTGGTCTGACAAGCTTTTAAAACCATCCTTATTACACTTTGGTTTCAGACCTCTCAACACCCTTGGCAATGCATGTGGTGCCTGCTTTAAAAAACTTATTTGTTTAAAAGTTATCCCTTAAGAGCTGTCTCATTTTGTGGGCTTCGTGGACTCTAGTGCATGATTGCTGCTGCAGTAATACACAGTTGGGAATAGCATAGCTGAGCTGTGATGCTACAAAGTCTTATTCGGTGTATTGTAGTTTCTCATGCAGCCATCCCATTGGAAATGAAAAAGGCCAGGCAGGGAAGGGGAGGGGGCTCTTCGGTGAGGTGGCTGGGTGCTTGGGAACACAGGTCTGTACTCAGACGTCTGGCTTCAGTTTCTGTCCCTGCCCATTTAGGAGGTGTTTGTCTTGAATTCAGTTCTGAAATTAATAATGATCACATCAGCCTCAAAAATTGTTTTTCCTTGATTTCTCAAGTGTTTTATTTGTATTGTTCCATAATTCTCATTTATGTCAAATTTACTCAAAGGGTAGTCTTGAGTGTTCACGGAGAGAGTGTGTATGCAAGTACTTATTGCAGGGACTAGCGCCTAATAAACATCCATAACTGTTCATGGTCCTTATTAAAGAAAAAAATGGGTTGAGAGCAATACTAATGGTCAGGTAGGGATTACAGGCTGTGTATCAGTTTGCTGGGCCTGTGGCAACAGAGTAGCACAGACTAATTGGTTCAAATGATGGGAATTCATCATCTCACAGTTCTGGAAGCTAGAACTCCAATATCAAGGTGTTGGCAGGTTTGGATCCTCCTGGGGGCTGTGAGCAAGGAACTGTTCCGGGCCACTCTCCTGGGCAGGTAGATAGCTGTCTTCTCCCTCTGTGCATGGCCGTGTCCAAGTCTCCCCCTTTTATAAGGATGCCGGGCCTATTGCATTACGATCTGTCCTAATATCCTCATTTGAACCTGATAACTTCCGTCAAGACCCTATTTTCAAATCAGGTTACCTTCCAAGGTATTGGGAATTAGGACTGTAATATATGGAGTTTAGGGGGACATAATCCAGCCCATAACGTAACGCTTTCTGGTCCTTTCCAGATCCATGTTCTTCTCACCAATAGAATACATTCACCCAATTCCAGGATCCCCCAGTCTTAACCCATTCTAGCATCAACTTCTAGTCCAAAGTCTCATCCGTAATGGTTAGTTTTATGTGTCAGCTTGGCAGAGTCGTGGAGTACAGAGATAACTCGGTTAGGCCTTACTCTTAAGTGTGTGTGAGAGGATGTCTCTGGATGAGATTAACTTTTTTTTTTTTTTTTTTTTTTTTTGCTTAAACCATAGAAATTTATTTTCTCACAGTTCTGGAGACTAGAAGTTCAAGATCAAGGTGTTAGCATACTTGTTCCTGGTGAGGCCTCTTTCCTTGGGGTGCAGATGGCACCTTTTCTGTGTCCTCCCATGGTACTTGTGGGGTGGGGTGCTACCGGGGGGGGGGGGGGGTAGAAAGTGTGCAAGCTCTGTGGTGTTTCTTCTTAGAAGGGCACCAATCCCATCATGGGGTCCCCATTCCCATGATCTCATCTAACCCTAATTGCTCCCCAGTGGCCCATATCCAGCCCATCACATTGGGAGTTAGGACTTCAACGTAAGAACTTTAGGGGGACACAATCCAGTCCATAGCAGGATTTTGTTTTTTTTTCTTCTTCTGTATGTCCTGCTAGTTGCCCTGGCATCAGTCATTGAATCAGCTGTCCTTCCCCCACTGATTTATAATGACATAAGGGTCTGTGTCTCGAGTCTTAATTTTTAACCATTTTTCTTTGATGGTCTACTACCATATAATCTTAATGATGATAGTTACATAGTAAAAAAAAAAATTTAAAAAAAGAGATTAACATTTGAATCAAGAAACTGTGTAAAGCTGATTGCCTTCCCTGATGTGGAGAGGTCTCATCCAGTCAGTCAATGTCCTGAATAGAACAAAAAGGCCGAGTACGAGGTACTCCTCCGGCTAGCCTGCCCTTGAGCAGGGGCATCCGTCTTTTCTTGCATCGGTCCTTCCGTGGTCTCTCGTCTGCCTGTTTTTTAACTACATTATTGGCTCTCCTGGGTCCCCAGCTTGTAGATCTTGGGGCACGTCAGCCTCCGTAATCTCATGAGCTAATCCTTTGTCATTTCTCTCTACCTCCTTCCCTCCCTCTCTCTCTATAGATACAGCTGTAGATATGGATATAGATATGCACACACTCCCTGCTTTGGTTCTGTTTTTTTGGAGAATCTGGACTCATATATCATGTAAATATCATTTAAGTCAGGTATAGTTGGGACTCGAGGTTTGATTCATCCTAAGACAAAATTTTTCTTTTTTTTTTTTTTCTTTTTAGGGCCGCACCTGCAGCATATGGAAGTTCTCAGGCTAGGAGTCTAATTGGAGCCGTAGCTGCCGGCCTACACTACAGCCACAGCAACACCAGATCCGAGCCAAATCTGTGACCTACGCCACAGCTCACGGCAATGCCCGATCCTTTACCCACTGAGCGAGGCCAGGGATCAGACCCGCAACCTCATGGTTCCTGGTCAGATTCATTTCCGCTGTGCCACGACGGGAACTCCCAAAATTCTTCTATAGAGTGTGAGCCCGTGAACCCAGACCACTTATTTGCTTACAGGTACAATGGTGGGACGGGCATTTGGAAAGACATTCCCATTCTAAAAAGGAGACATCAGGAGGAGGGAAGGGGACCCAAGCAAATCCTAGACTTGGGCAAATGTCGTTCGGTTTTAAGGCTTGGAGAATTACCCTCTTTGGCTCCATGCTTGTCCTCTGGCCCACTGGGGTGGAAGTCCTGCCTTCTGCGGCCGTGGAGGGGCCAGCCCTGGTTCTCGGACCTATGCCCATGGTGGCAGTGACAGCTCGACTGGACTCTGATCTGCCTTTGGGGTCCTTCTTCCCTTTTGTTGAAAGGTAACACCTGGTCGCAGGTGGCTTTACTGGCTCATGGCACACCTGTGGAATCCTGACAGCCGTCTTCATTTTGTCCCATCTCTGCCCCTTCAGTGCAAGCTGGCCTTGTTTCTGCTGGTGTAAAATTCTTACAAACTTTGTTGGTCTCCAGACCATTCATAAGGGTCCAAACCGTCAGACAAGCGGGTCCCTCCACAGACCTTGCCTGGAGAACCACATCTCTATTCCTGGCTTCTGATGAGATGCTTGATGGGATCCAGGAGTCACATGCCTGATCTCTAGCAAACCACTGTTCAGCCACACCCTTGGCCTTAGTTCCAGAGCAAGCTCTCAGGATGGGCTGAGAATTTTCCAAACTCTGAAGTTCTAGTTCCTTTTTGCTTAATAATTATTCCCTCTTTAATGTATCTCTTTCCTCTTGCACTTTCTGGTCAGCAGTAAGAAGAAACGAGGCCACCCCTTCAATACTTTGCTCAGAAATATCCTCCGCTGAATAACCACATTTACTACTTACAAGGTCTACTTTCTTTTTTTTTTTTTTGTCTTTTGTCTTTTTTAGGTCTGCACCCGAGGTATATGGAGGTTCGCAGGCTATGGGTCCAATCGGAGCTGTAGCTGCTGGTCTACACCGCAGCCACAGCAACGCCGGAGCTGAGCTGTGTCTGCGACCTACACCACCGCTCGTGGCAACGCTGGATCCTTAACCCACTGACTGAGGCCAAGGATCAAACCGACAACCTCCTGGCTCCTAGTCGGATTCGTTTCCATTGTGCCATGATGGGCACTCCAGGTCTACTTTCTATAAAACACTAGAATGTTATTCGACCGAGATTGCTGCCACTTTATAACAAGATTGCCTTTCTCCAATTTCCAGAAAAGAGCGTGTTCTTCCTCTCCGTTCGAGACCTCCGCGGAGTCCTTGAACATTCTTAGTTCCAGCAGTGGTCTTTTTATGATTTATGTGTATTTGCTAAGACAGTAGACGCTTTCTCTGTAGCCATCCTCTTTGCTTTGCGAGTTCTCACCAGACTCTCCTTTAATGTCCGTGTCCTTTCATGTCTGTCATGAAAGAATGTCCTTTCATGTCTGTCAACAGTCTCTTCACGGCAACCTAGGCTTTTTCTATCACTGCCTCGGGCCCTTCCAGCCTCTACCTGTTACCCAATTCCAAAGTCATTTCTGTGTTTTTAGGTATTTGCTGTTGTAATACCCCCCTGCCTGGTACTTAAATCTGTCTTAGGCTCCAGAAAAACAGAACCAGCAATAAACACACACATATATGAGACTGATTTTAAGGAATCTGCTTGGGCAGTTGTGAGTCTGGCAAGTCAGATATCTTCAGAGCAGGATGAGAGGCTGAACGTTTTGGCAGGAGTTGGTGTTGCAGTCTTTTTTTTTTTTTTTTTTTTTTTTTTTTGCCTAGAAGGGCCGCTCCCGTGGCATATGGAGGTTCCCAGGCTAGGAGTCTAACCGGAGCTGTAGCCGCCGGCCTACACTACAGCCACAGTGACTTGGGATCCAAGCTGTGCCTGTGACCTATACCACAGCTCACGGCAACGCCGGATCCTTAACCCACCGGGCAAGGCCAGGGATTGAACCCGAAACCTCATGGTTCCTAGTCAGATTCTTTAACCACTGAGCCACGAGGGGAACTCCAGTGTTGTAGTCTTGAGTCAGAAGGCAGTCTGGAGGCCCAGTTCTTTCTTTGGAGGTCTTCAGTCTTTTAAAACCTTCAGCTGATGGGAGAAGGCCCCTCAAGTTATGAAGACTCTACTGCCTTACTCAGAGTCTGCTCATTAAAGTGGTAATCACACCTAAAAAATGCCTTCCCAGCACAATTCTGAGCGATGTTTGATCAGACAGCTGAGCACTATAGCCTAGTCAAATTGACACGTGAAATTCACCATCGCAGTCTTTAATAAAAATCATGCTCGTGGTGCTTCTCTTGGGCAGTTGTATCAGAAAAATGTTGTTGGCTGTTGACAGAATCAGAAAATGCACAAGGTGAGAGCTGTGAGTTTCAGTTTTATTCAGGGAACTTACTGAGGACTATAGCCCTGGAGACAGCTTCTCACAGGACTTGCTCTAAAGGGATAAGGGAGGAGCCAGTGCATATGAATTTTTTTTGGCTGGGAAATACATGCAGTTAAGCATACGTCTCGGTGGAAGATTACTGCTAATCACCCACAGAAAGTGCTTGTCTGTGCATGAGAAGATGCAGTCATCTAGGGTCACTGAATTTCTTCCTTAACTATGTGTCTTATTAAAGAGACCCATCATCCAAAACGAAGTGCTTCCTTCTGGTTTTCATCCTGATTTCCCTTCACAGTGTTCAGTGGCTGCAGCAGCTAAGGACTTGATCCTTGTAGAACTGGATGGCGGGCAATAGTCTTTGCTTTGTAACTCCCTCCCTTTTAACCATACATTTGACCAAGACTTGAGAGACATTTCATGGCCAGTTTGTCCCCCGGCCCTAAGAAGGCTCATTCCAAGGTCAGGCAAGGATTTCGTTGATAGGTCATTCTGTGTGCTCTTCTGGATGAGGCCCTGTTAATAACTTACAAATTCTCCAGATTGTCTGTTTTATTAGTCTATTATAGTGCAGGAAATAGTTTTCCTTATTCTTTTTCCTATATCTACAGTTGCACTATTACAGTTAATTTTGTACAGGGCTGTATATGTGATCAGTTGCCTCAAGACGTCGAGCCATCATTAGCCTTGAGAGAGCCCTGGTAATGCAAGAAACGGTGATCTTAGACATGCTGTAAGTAACACAGCCAGTGACATTAATAAGGTCATAAATAGGGATTCGAGCATGAGCTTCCGGAACCAAACCAGCTCCTTAAAAGATCACCACAACCAGGAAGTGGATCTCTCAGGGCAGAAATTGCGTTTTCCATGGGAGTTATTAAATGGGTTGTACCAGAGGAGTCTTCTGGTATCAAAAGGCAGCGTTCAGTTTGCAGGCTGGCATAGGTGCCCGCCTCCTTGAGATGCTGCAAGGTCTTGAGGGACATGCGTTTTCTAACACGGCTCGTTCTCGTCACAGAGACCTCCGGAGTCAGGAGGCTAGGTTGGATTCCTCTCGTTTAAGGCCTCCCGGGTGAGTTTAGTCAAGGCTCGGATGTGGGTGATTACAGTCCTCCTGAGGCGTAAAAGTAGCTGCTGGATGGTCACACCAGTGCAGTGAGCATCTCCTAATCCATCAGGCTTGTACTGATGGTAAGTTTGCTGGAGTCACATATGGCCTTGAGCCCAAAGGAACCCTAGGGTACATCTTCCCAACCATCCTGGCAGAAGCCAGGGCCACAGACTGGTTCAGCAGAGCCATTGAGTTCCCGTTTATTCCTGGTCACCTGATCCAGTTTGTACTACAGCCCCTCCCCCCGCCCAGTCGCTATCTTTAAGGGAAATGATATGTTGGCATTTCCCATAAGCCACTCTCAGCCCGATTTTCTAATGTGATTTGGCTGATTATCTTTGGCATGATTTTAATTGTTCCCAACATAGGCAGACTCTTAAAGGACCATAGCCTGGCGTTAGCCATATACACCCACCCCATAACTGAGGGAAGGCCCCTTCTAATAATTGGAAAGTTGTGTTCTTTGACTGAAGTTTAGCTCATTGCTCTCACTGAGCTTGAGTAACTTTCAATGAGAATTCACATTCATGGCCAGGGCCAGAGAAAGTGTGATTGATTCGGCGAGGGACGGATTCCCAGCTAGTGGCCTTACAATTTTTTTCTTCTAAAATAAATTTTCTGAGGGCCATCCACTTAGAGCCTTGGAGATTAAGAAATGCACCATGGTAAACCAGAAGTACTGAAGGTAGATAATTGAAGATACACACTTACTAAGTTCTGAATATCTTCGGTTTCTCTGTAAAAGGGAGCCTATGTTCCGTGATTAATGTGTCAGTATTTTGGGGGGAGGGGGTGATCTAGATATTTAGTAAATTTCCATCATTTAACCTAATTTAGCCAAACTCTAAAGGTTCAGGTAACCAAATATTTGGAGAAACTGATTTTAAATAGACATACTATAAAACCGAATTACTCCCAAAGTGATCCCCTAAAACCTTTTGTCTCATTTACATTTAATTTACTTATAAGTATTTCATCATACCGAGTTATCGTCCTTGCTGACAAATTTTGTAGCAGAAATAGTAAGATTTTATGTGACTTGTAGTAAATCTAGGTATAATAAATTTTTATACCTAATGTCGAAGACTCTGAAGACATGTCTATATTAATTAAACCAACAAACCTAAGCTAAATTCAGTGCTGAATAGTAATTTAATACTGACTGTTTCCTAGATCATGTGAACCTGAAATTCGTTTGGGTTAGTTTTGTTTCTTTCTGGGACTTTATATAAGCACTTGATTTCCTTCAAGCCACTTAAGTGGAGTTCATTTACATATTAATTTTGGTAGTACCACTGGGAAGTAGAGACATAGCTATAACATACACACCGACATATAAACAGAGATCCCATAGCTTCGCTTTAAAACTTAGTCATGAATCCGGTATTCTAACAATTGGAATAAGCTTACTCACTTGAATTTAAAAGGCCTCCTTTCCCTTTGGATCCCTCAGTCCAGGAATTAGACATGGTCTAGGTAAGAGTCCTGGAAGCCCTGATAAAAAATTTTAGATGCAGGGAGAGAAATGCAGGCTCGTCCTAGAAGGACTCTTGTGTTCCCTTTGGGTCAGAATTCTGAAAAGTTGTGTTATCAAGCTGGGCTTCTCTAACTGCTTATGCAAAAAAGTTGTTTGTTTGTTTGTTTGTTTTTTGAATGTCAAAAAGAGCCCCATCTTGGCCATTTCAGGGTGGTTTTCCTTCATTCCTAATTAAATAAGCACGTGCAAGTGTGGGTTCTGTATGTATGTAAACCCGTTGGGGATATTAGGGGTTATCTGGCACCACTTTTTCTGCTACTTGCGAGATTCTGTTTCTCATTTTGAAGTTGGTTTCTTGGAGTAAAATCGCTCTAGAACACGGTGGTGGGCCATTGTGCTGCTTGTGAGCTTAGTTCTTCTAGCTGTCACTCTGCAGTTGTTGCAGCTCTTGATATGTCTCAGTTTCTCCTCCCGGCAGTCTAACACTGCTGTTGGGGCTCTGAGCACCAAACGGCCAATTTTTATATGTGCATCCCTGGATGAATGAGGGTTTTGTTTTGTTTTCTTTTTAGGGCCGCACCTGCGGCGTATGGAAGTTCCCAGGCTAATGGTCCAGTCGTAGGTGCAGCTGCTGACACATGCCACAGCCTCAGCAGCATGGGAGCCGAGACACATCTGTAACTTATGCTGCAGCTGGTGGCAACATCAAATCCTTAACCCACTGAACAAGGCCAGGGGTTGAACTTGAATCCTTATGGATACTAGTCAGGTTCTTAACCTGCCGAGCCACAGCAGGAACTCCTGAGTGAGTTTTAAAAGGAATGAGTGGGTTTCCTATGGGACTGCTGCACGGTATGAGGACTTGCCTCCACCACTCCCCAAAATTGCTCAGTTGCCTGAAAAAACTGTAACTGGCTGGGAGGAGCTGTGTCCCTTACTTTGGAGCTGAAACCTCTCATGGTATTCCAACAAATCTTATTAAGGTCGATGATTTAAGGGACGACACCAGGTCAGCCTCCTGGCTCATCACCCGGTGTGGACCTTGCCAATGTCTCTTCAGCTGAATACACCCTTCCCGTTCTCTCTCAACTGGACACTTCCTCAATCTCTTACAGACGAGAAGTCATTCGTTTCCCTTTTTATCCCCCGCTGAGTAAAACCTCAGGATGTTCAGCTAAGACAGGATATCCGAGGCCAGGAGAGACTTACCCAAATTAATCTGGTCTCACCAAGGAGGCAGACAGGGCTCTTCCTGGTCCCAGTGTCCAGATCCTCAGAGGGTTCAGGCGAAAGAGAGAAGTCTGCTCTTGGTCCCTGCGTGGTTGCCAAAACTGTTGACTGAAAAAAATTTTGAAACACACAACATGAAAGCTGTGATTTGGGGGCTTATTCAGGGGCTTTACTGAGGACTATAGCCTGGGAGACAGCCTCTCAGATTGCTCTGCTCTGAAGAGCTAGGAGCAGAGCCAATATAGACATGATTTTTTTTTTTTTTTTTTGGCTGGGAAATACATGTAGTCAAGCAAACATCTTGGTAAGAGATTATTGCTAATCACAGAAAAACAGGTATCTCAAATTAATGATTTAATGGCTTATTTATGTATGGGAAGGTGCAAGCATCTGGAGTCATCGAAATTCTTATGATATGCATTAAACATCTGGGGGCCTGCATATCCCAAACACAGAATGATTCATGCCCTTTTCATCCTGAATTCCTTTCAGGGTATACAGTAGGTCAGTGACTGGAGCGGCTAAAGACTCGATCCTTGTTAGAATTGGATCGGTGGGCAACATTCTTTGTTTTACAGCCTTTGTCTAATGGAATTCGGGAAAGCAGTACATGGCCTGCAGCCTGAGAACGTTCAGCATCTATGGTTAAGATAATAGGCACAATACAAGTACAATAATCTTTTTATATTAGCGGCTTTTATTTTAAAAACTGAACTCTTACCCCATTTTAAAGATGAGAAAACAGAGGCAACGTTTTTTCTGAACTCGCTTAAGTAGGACCATAAACAAGATGAGAACTGGAGCACTTCAGGTTAAGTAAAGTCAGTTGTATGGGCCCACCTGCCTAGTCCCCTCCCCTTGCTTCCTGCCTCCCCTGCCGCAGATCCCCTGAGACTCCCTGGTGGAATCCTAGGGCCGGATGGGCGGCAACCTACAAGATGCCATAGGCTCCCTCGGGTGAGAGACTTTGGTGAGATGGTTCATCTCACGCCGTCTCCGTGGAGAAGGGCAACCTGGGACGGTCTCCAAGGCTTCGGCTTTCACATCCTCTGTTTCTTGGGTCTCCGGACAGGCAGGAGTTTGTGGATGCTTATGTGAATTACGTCTTCCAAATCTCCGTTCGCGAGTGGTACACAGCTTTCTCCAGCGGCTTCCTCAAGGTGTGTGGCGGCAAAGTGCTGGAGCTCTTCCAGCCTTCAGAACTGAGGGCCATGATGGTGGGGAACAGCAACTACAACTGGGAGGAACTGGAAGAGGTGAGCAGAAGAGATGCCCACGTTTCCTCCCGAGGGACGGCCGCCTGGGGCGGGGGGGGGGGGGAACCCGCAGTTCCCCGAGCCGCCCCTCTCTCTCTCTCTCTCTCTCTCTCTCTCTCTCTCTCTCTCTCTCTTCTTCTCTCTCCTCTCTCTCTCTCTCTCTCTCGCGCCTCTCCTCTCTCTCTCTCTCTCTCTCTCTCTCTCTCTCTCTCTCGCATCCTCTGTGATGGAGCAGGATTGGGAGGCCTCGCGAGTGGCAGTGCTTGTGTCTTGCTCTCCACTGCACGTGGTGTGCAAACATGCCCTGTAGCAATTCTTCTTTTGTAAGATAAGTTTTTGCCTTTTCGTCTTTTTTCGGGCAGACCGCCGTCTACAAGGGTGATTACTCAGCCGCACATCCCACGGTGAAACTGTTTTGGGAAACATTTCATGAGTTCCCTTTGGAAAAGAAGAAGAAGTTTCTCCGTACGTATCAGTCACGTCCACATTCCGGGTTTGCATGTGGTGTAGGGCGATGCACTCCGCCGGGAAACGTCCAGCTCTTACGGGGTAAAGAGTGAGTGAGGGATAGGCTTACACTCGTTTGCTGAGGGCTGTCTCGGGCACAGGAGAGGGTGTGAATCCTCATCCGTGGCCTCACAGGATGAGGTGCATGAAAGGGAGCAAAGAAGCATTTCACTGGCGTTCCTGCTGTGGCCCAGCGGCTTAAGGATCCCGCATGGCTGCAGCTGTGGCCTGGGCTGCAGCTCTGGCTCGGATTTGATCCCTGCCCTAGGAACGTCCATACACTGCAGGGGTGACAGGAAAAAAAAGAGAAGCAATTCACTGATTGTTAACTCTCTCCAAATACTAGTCGTTTTATATATACACGATTATTCCAGAATTACCTTGATGAAGCTCAGTTGTTTGGATTAACGCCCCCTTCTCTCTCTAGTCTTGGGAAAAGATTAGCATGTTCTCCTCAGAGGTAGCTGGGGACACGTGCTTCAGAACAGTTTCAGTGAGACGTGATTCCCGTACACATCCCCTACGACTCACCCACGTGAAGCGTACAGTTCGGGGCTTTTAGTGGACTAAGAGGTGCGAGGCTGAGGTTGGCTTTGGAACCCGTTCCTTAGCTCGAGAAGAAACCCTGTGCCCATTAGCACTCATACCCCCTTTTCTCCCAAGCTCCTGCTCCTTACCAGGCTGTGGATTCACCTGTGCTGGGCATTTCATAGAAATGGAACCATATGATAAGTGGTCCTTTGTGACTGGCTGGGTGACATGTGACAAGGGTCATTTGGAAAGGAGAATGAAGTAGGCAGTGTACATGAACCAACGGAGCCTTTTAAAAATAGTTGAAATCTTTGTGTCCGTGTATAATCAGGGTCAGAAATGAGCCAGTGAACAGTGTAAAACTTTATATAAAATGAAAAACCAGCATTTGGAAGGCAGTGTCTTTTACTTTGTAAGAATGAGCATGTAATAGTATGAATGCAAGATTTGCTGCTGGATTCTGCTGCTCTCGTGGAGTAAGGGTGAGAGGAAGCAGAGATCTTAGAGAAGAATTCCCGACAAGAGCCCTGTTCTCCTCTGCCCAGTTCCATGGGCGTTTGCAAAGCACTGGCATATAAGTCAAATGACGGTCAGATTTGCCCGTGGATTATAGAGCTGTGATGAGAGGAGCCTGCTCTTGGTCCCGGGAGTTCCGTAAAAGACATTTTTCTCTTCAGAGACCGTTAGACTTACATTAATTCTTTATTCCTGCTACAGATTTTGACAAGGATGTTTATATATATTGCAGTCTTGGGTAGTGGCGTGATGTTTGAAAGTGCTCCATCACTAATGATTTCTCAAGTAATTTTCCCACAGTTCAACAAAGAATCTAGTGCTGGAAAACAGAAGACAGCTGGGGTTCTCTCTCTTTTCCCCAAGTCACACAGTGTGTTGCAAGAGGGAGTTGTCTCATCTGATGTCAGTGTCAGCGCTTCCAGTTTAAGAAAAAAGGAGAGACGGGGAAAGGCAGAAGCACAGATAACAGATGGAAATGCACCAGCCAAAGGGTGTTAGCACCAGACAGTCAGGGGAGAGGAGACCCTGAGGCCACATCGACTGTAGTCTTTTTCCCGGTTTCCCTGAAGTCACATCTTTTCCTCTCTGACTTCAGCAGTTCCCTTCCTCTCTGACTATGTGAGGGCTCGTAGCACTTATGAGGGCTACATTGGTGGAGGCCATTTGTTGTGGGAGGGCATTTTTGAGCATCGTTCCCTTCGATGGCTTCTTTGTGTCAGTGTATAATTAGGATCTGAAATTAGCCAATGAAAAGTATAGGGTTTTTTTGGTTTTTTTTTTTGCTTTTTAGGGTCACACCTGCGCCATGTGGAGGTTCCCAGGCTAGGGGATGAATCGGCGTTGTAGCCCCCAGCCTACACCACAGCCACAGCAACGTTGGGAGCCGGGCTGCATCTGCGACCTACGCCATAGCTCACGGCAACACCAGGTCCTTTAACCCGCTGAGCGAGGTCAGGGATCGAACCCACATCTTCATGGATCCTAGTCGGGCTCTTTTCCGCTGAGCCACAGAGGAAACTCCGAAAAGTATACTTTTTAATCTATGTAAGACCAAAAACCAGGGTTGGAAAGGCAATCTCTCTCTTTCTAAGCGTGAGCATAGAGTAAATGCAGTACCTGTCGGCGCGTGAAAGTGGTTGCACTTCCCACAGGGGCCACAGGGTGTCCCCCTTGCCCTCTGGTCCCCCCGAGAGCGGCAGCGAGCCGCTGGATGGGGGGGGCGCAGCTGGTAATGCCTTCTCTCCGCTGCAGTGTTCCTCACGGGCAGCGACCGGATTCCCATCTACGGCATGGCCAGCCTGCAGATTGTCATCCAGTCCACAGCCAGCGGGGAGGACTACTTGCCTGTGGCCCACACGTGCTACAACCTTCTCGACCTCCCCAAGTACAGCAGCAAAGAGGTCCTGCGTGCCCGGCTGACCCAGGCCCTTGACAACTACGAGGGGTTCAGTCTGGCCTGAGGCTCCGCAGCCTGCCCCCCGATTTCCCTTCCTTCCTCACCGTCCACATTGAGGCCCATACCATACAGAAAATCATGGGGAGTGAGTTCTATTTTTTTATGGTCTAAGTGGGTTGCAGCTTTGGAACCCTGAACCCGATGGGTGAGTGTCTGGGGTGGCAAGCAGTAGCCTTTTGGAAAAATCAGGGGTTGGGGATGGGGTGACAGATGGGCCCTTGAATGGGAGGTGTTTTTGTTTTTCAGCCAAATCCCCCAGGTTCCTTGCACTCGTGGCCGTGTTGCACTCTGCTGGATAAAATGCCAGTGGATTTTGACACTCCTGTTTCCCCAGTGTCTCTCTCAGCCCTGATCTCTCCTCACCAAGCTTCCTTGCCCTCGGCTTCTCCCTTCTCCCTCCTCTGCAAGAGCAATCGGACCCACCCGTCCTTGCCCACCTGCACATGCAGGACGTCCTTCTCTGCAGCCTTGGCAGTGCTCCCAGCTCGTTGCAGCCCAGCCATAAGGACTAAGACGGAAAGGACTCCTTCAGAAATTCCCAAGTCCAGCAGGCTGAATTGGGATCCATTACTCTGGCGGAACTCGTGAGAATTTGTTGGAGAATTTAATTTAAAAAAAAAATCCTTGCTTTAAAAAAAAAAAAAAAGTTGTCGAGGGACTAGCCGTCTCCCTCTGGCTCTGCCTGTTCCTGGCTCCCCTTAAAGGCGTGCAGAGCCTCTTAGATTTGCAGCTGAGCCAGATTTTGTCTGGTTACTCCGCCGAGCCTTTTGACAATGAGACGAGGTAACAGGCCCCCACCCCCTCCCATCACTGTGCTTTTGGAGCAAGTTGCATTCATTTTTTAAGGAGTAATTCCTCCCAGAAAAGTAGAAATAATAAATTTCTTATCCTGTTCCCTGACTGTCACTTCCTGCCTCTACCACTGTCCCCCCCCTTCTCTCTTCCCCTCATCCCATTCTTGGTGACCTGACTCTGTCCCCTTCCTCTCCGCTCCTTCTAGTGGATGCATGCGGTCTGCTTTAGTTTTTATTTCTATTTAAATTGCAAAATTTCTACTCAGATTTTTTTTTTTTTCCCCTCTTCCCTAACGGTTAAGACTCAAGGACATTCTTTATTATGGAACTTTTGTTTTATTGCATTTGAAATGTTTGTTTACAGTGGGATTTCGGAGGGGGGGGGATTGTGTTTAAAGCAAATACATGTATTTCAAGAATCATGACATGCTCACCTTCTTCACCACGGATAAGAACATGCTACATGAGCAAAGAATCTATGTCCGCCTAATTCCTAGTCACTAGAGAAGAGACTTATTTATATAAAACGAAGTATTTATGAACCGTGAGACAGCATCAAATCTCAATGAAGGATTGTAGATTTTTGCTTTTTCTTTTTGTTTTTAAAACTTATTCCAATTGCTAAATTGGTAGTTTTTCAGTCTTTATAATACAAGATTAAAAAAAAAGATATACTGTTATACGAAATGTTTATTTTCTATGTGTGTGCATATAGTTCACTATTATGCAATAAATTGGTGTTTTAACGTAACCAGAACTATTTCTTTTTGTGCTTGCAGAATGGGTAGCTTGCTTTCAGTAGAAGCATTAAGTCATCTACCCGAGTAATCGAATGGAAGGTCACCTTTGGCTCCTGCCCCAAGCAGGTAGAGCCCCCTGCTTGGGAAATGAAGAGGAAAGCAGGGTAGGAGAAGCAGGTGGCTTTTAGGACGGGTGGGATGCGTGAAGGTTGTCATGGCTACAAAGGCATTTCCCAGGGAGTGGAAGGCCTTGGCACAACTTGAACATGGGGTCATGTTTAGTCAAGGGCCAGGAAGAATTTGAAGGGAGCAGCAGAGGAAACAGAATAATGGTAAATAAGACTGAGGAAAAAGAAGGTACGTTTGGGGCTGAGGAACCAGGCTAAGCCTTGGAATTTCAAAATGTGCAGGAACTTGGGAATTCCTGTTGGGGTTCAGCAGTAATGAACCCGACTCATATGCATGAGGATGTGGGTTCGATTCCAGACCCTGCTCCGTGTGTTAAGGATCTGGCATTGCCATGAGCTGCCGTGTAGGTTACAAATGCGGTTCAGATCCTGCATGGCTGTGGCTGGGGCGAAGGCTGACGACTGCAGCTCCGATTCGACCCCGAGCCTGGGAACTTCCATATGCTGTGGGGGCGGCCCTAAAAAGAGCAAAAAAAAGCTTGGGACCTTGGGATGGGGAAAGAGGCTATGATATGACCTGAGCCTGGTTTGAAGAAGAAACTGTGGATGGGGGTATGTGTGGAGGAATGGCCTGGGAAGGACGGCAGCTGAGAGCAGAGGGCTGGCAGCTGTGGAAAGAGAAGAGCACAAGGACAGGAGAATTGGGGGGAGGCGGGTAAGGGGAGCCTTGAGGGGAGAGGGGAAATTCAAGGTGCAGCTGAGCCTCACTAATCTAATGGCTGGTGCTGATTAGCCCACTTAGACCTAGCAAAAGTGAGACACAGCAAAAAAATTTTCAGTACTTTTTTTTTCCGTTTTTGGCCTCCTCCATTGCATATGGAAGTTCCCAGGCCAAAAAACTGAATCCAAGCCAGAGCTGTGACCTACGCCCCAGCTGTGGCAACACCAAAACCTTAACCCACTGCACCGGACTGGGGATTGAACCAGCGACTCCACAGAGGTAAGCCAGATCATTAACCCACTGCGCCACAGTGGGAACTGCAGATTTTCAATACATTTTAAGAACAATTACCGTGTTCTCTTTTACCAGACCTAATAGACGGTTTCAAGTTGGTGAAGAAGAGTTCCTGGTGTGGTGCAGCGGGTTCAGGATCCAGCATTGTCTCTGTGGCAGCACGGGTTCAATCCCTGGCCCAGTGCAGTGGGTTAAGGATCTGGTGTTGCAGTGGCTGTGGTGGCGTAAAAGTCACAGCTGCTGCTTGGATTTGATCCCTGGCCCAGGAACTTCCATGTGCTGTGGGTGCGGCCCAAAAAATAAAGAACAGTAGCTTTCCAGTAATAAGTTCCATTCAACAGGCAGTTACTAGCATACATATGTGCTCAGTTTGAGGGACAAAAAAAGTCTACTATGTTTGATTTTGAATGGAAATAGCCAAGTTGTTTTAAATGTCTGGTCTCAGAATCTTCATGTATGAAATCAGGAGAATGGACGAGATAATTTCTAAGGGCCCTTTCAACTCTAAAATTCTAAAATTCCATCACCCCAAGCAGTGCTTGCATATAGAGAGGCTCCATAAGTTCTTCTAAATATTTGTTGCATGAATGAAAGTCTTTTCTAGAGACTCTTTCTCTGGCCTGTCTTCCTCTTTTCTCTTCATTACTGCTTTAGAAGAAGACACCTTAGATGGACGTTTCTAGATTGACCTACCTACCTCCTCTCCCTCTTGTGCAAACGTTTAGAAATTTCTTCACTGTTTTCAGAAAAGTACCAATGTAATGAAAAAAGAATTTCATTAAATTAAGGCAACTTTTGGTGAGTGGGATTTAACAAAAGTGGAACCAGGCAATTTAATCAATTTGATGTCTTCATCTCCCTGTGCAAGCTTTTGATGACTAGAGTGGGTGCTTCTCTGTTGATAAATCCTGGAGAGCTGAGGTTGGCAAACGATATAGCCCATAACCTAAAATGGGTTTTACTCTCTTTAAAAAAGGTTCGGGGGGAAAAAAAGGATATGTGATCACAATTGCCTGGCCTACAAAGCCTAACATTTGGCCCTTCACAGAAAAAGATTTGCCCCTGGGTTTTTGAGCCTAGACGTGTAGAAATCACAATACGAGTGGGTGACGTACTACCGTCTTAGGAGGATCTTTGTCACGTTGACATTGAACCAGAGAGAACAAGTGTCTGGGCCTTGCTGCCACAGGAATAAGAAGAATCAAGTTTTGTCTAACATTTAACCCACAGAAATTGTCATCAAGGTTTTTTTTTGTTTTTTGGGGGTTTTTTTTTTTGTCTTTTTGCCATTTCTTGGGCCACTCCCCGTGGCATATGGAGGTTCCCACGCTAGGGGGCTCATCAGAGCTGTAGCCGCCAGCCTATGCCAGAGCCACAGCAACGCGGGATCTGAGCTGCACCTGTGACCCACCCCACAGCTCACGGCAACGCCGGAACCTTAACCAAGGCCAGGGATCAAACCTGCAATCTCATGGCTCCTAGTTGGATTCGTTAACCACTGAGCCACGACGGGAACTCCCATAAATTGTCATCAAGGTTTTGACTGTAATATTACCTACCGATGGTGCCCAGGCCCTGCGCAGGCGTTCCCTGTGCACTATTCACTTTACTTGTCACCACTGCCCTCTGGGCCTGACCACTAACTGGCTATGTTGCCTTGGGCAGGTTTCTTAATCTCTCTGCACCTCATTTTTTTCCTGTTTAAAATGGGGTTCCTGTATAAAATGGGGTTATAAACTTCTTCATGAAGTTTTTGTTTTTTGTTTTTTGTTTTTTGAGGTCTGCACCCTAGGCATATGGAGGTTCCCAGGCTAGGGGTTGAATCGGAGCTATAGCTGCTGGCCTACACCACAGCCACAGCAACGCCAGATCCTTAACCCACTGAGCGAGGCCAGGGATGAACCCGCAACCTCATAGTTCCTAGTCGGATTCGTTTCTGCTGTGCCACGACAGAAACTCCTTCATGGAGTTGTTATGAGAAATAAATGGGTTAGTTAGTGGAAATCACACAGAACAGTGCCTGGCATCCAGCAAGCTCACAGTAAATATAATTACCATTCTTACCTGAATTTTTCACATGAAGAAATGAATTTTTAGATGCAATAACTTGCCTCACTATCAAAGTCGTGGGACATGGACTTGACCACTCATCGGTGTTATGGTAGCTACTAGAGGTGGGCAGCAAGTTTGGGTAGAGATGGGCAGCTAGAGATGAGGTTGCCTAGTGGCCAAACAAAAGGAGACATTGTGATACACCAGGTAACTTCCCTGACCACTCATCTCCAGAGACGTTGTAGTGACCTTTGTTTTCCTGCCACTGTGCAGTTCAGTAGGGCATTCTATGCCACTGCGTCGCTGGGTAAGTTGGGGGGAGGGTACTCTGTGGGCATTTAATGGTCAGCCTAATGTCTTACCGTAATATAACTTGTAACATCATGACCTAGCATCACAACTTCTCCCAGACCATAGGTTGCAGTTGATGGTCAAGTGGTAGCTTCCAAGTTGGTGAACATGTAGAGGTGCTGGGAGAGTGTCGTGCCTGGAAAGGGCATCACAGGGCTGTTACCCCCCACATACTTTGCCCCATGTGTCCCTTCCATCTGGCTGTAACTGAGTTATAGGACTGGGGGTGATGTCACCAAAATGGCAGTGTAGGATACCCAGCCTCCATCCCCATACACAGGTCAACAATTAGCTATCCAGGACCAAAAAGAACTGCTCTGGGAGAGCTCTGGAGTCCACTTAAGAAACTTCAGCAATGCAGTGGAACAAAAAACTTGAGAATAACCATAAAAAGAGGGGAAGAGAGCTTCATTCTGCCTGTATTGTCCCATCCCTAAAGCCAACATTGCTCTATGCCCATAGGGAGCTCCCAGCTAGAAAGAGGATCCTTCTCTAGGAAAAGGGAAGTGGGTTGAGTCACCAGCTTCTCCAGCCTTTCAGGGCACCACAGGAAAGTCCCACTTCAATTTCACCCCACCCAGAGACTGGCAAAGCTGAGATACACAGAGATGGCTAGGAACAAGGAAGAAAAGCACAGGCTACCAGAGCAGGCACATATGAGGAACAACCACTGTTCGAAGCCACCTGCTTTACAGACAAATTCACTAGCGTTCACCCCACAGGTATTTGCATTCACTGATATCAGCCACTTTCCCTACTACTTTCTCCCCAGCCTGTGCTGCTCTGGCCCCTCCTACAGCCGAGGTACCACAGCAGCAGCCAGACCAAGCTCTATATAAGTACAAGACACAAGCCTAGACAGCCCATCACTATGTTTGCACTTAAAGCTAGGCCCTCCAGCTGTGTGTGTGCACACTGCCAGCCTGACACTGGCCACTTGCCTCCATTGCTGTGCATGCACCTGGCACAGACTGTGCAGCTACAGGAGAACATGCAGATTTCCAGAGACTTTTGCAGCTGCCTATAGTTGGCCCTGATTCTTGCTGCTTGCCTTGGCACCCACCGCTAGGTGTGTGTCTGCAACTAGCCCCTGCCATTACATAGGCATCTGTAGCTGCCCCATGCAGCTGAGTGTGTATACACCACTAGCTCCAACCATCACTGCTGTCTGTCCTGGCCCCTGGATCTGGAGGTGCTGCTGAGGACCCAACAGCCATTGCAGCTTTAGTGGCCTCCTGCAGCATTCATCAGGGACCACACAGTTGTTGATGCCATGGGCCCCAGCAATCTGAGCCCAAGAGAAATCATGTTCTCCTATACCCATTGCTGCCACATACACACATTTGGTACCCTGTATCAGTAGACCTGGGGTCACAGCATGTTGTAGTGTGCCCTTCAAACATTGCAGATGTGGAAGTCTTCACTTACCAAAGTCAGTCCGTAGTGTCCAGAAGAGGTGACTGCTGCTTCAAATGCAAAGACACCTACATAAGGCTGCAGGGATCATGAAGAATCAGGGAACAGGTCTCCACCAAAGGAATACAGTAAACTTCCAGTAACTGGCCCTAAAGAAATGGAGATCCAGGAATTGTCTGATAAAAAATTTTAAATAATTGTCTAATGATGCCCAGAGAGCTACAAGAGAACAGTTCAGTGATATCTGGAAAATAGTAGGAGAAGAAAGATGTACATAAAGGAGACGAAAAATCTAAAAAATTTTGGAGCTGAAGTATACAATTATTGAAGAATTAAATAGAGAGCTTCAGACTTGACTAGGAAGAAGAATCAGATCAACTGAAATTATTCAATCAAAAGAGTGGAAAGAAGAAAGAATGGAAAGGACTGAAGAACATTTATAGACGCCATTAAGAGGAACAAAGTACATCTCTTTGGAGTTAGAAAAGGAGAAGCAATGGAGGAAGAGGTAGAAAGCTTATCTAAAGAATAATGGCTGAGAATTTCTCAAACCTGAGAAAAATTTGGACTTCCAAGTTCAGGAAACAAATAAGTTACTCCAAAATTTCAATCTAAGATATCGCCAAGATACTTAAAAAACTGTCTAAAGTAACAAAACAATTTTATCTTTTTTTTTGTCTTTTTTTGTCTTTGTTGTTATTGTTGTTGTTGTTGCTATTTCTTGGGCTGCTCCCGCGGCATATGGAGGTTCCCAGGCTAGGGGTTGAATCGGAGCTGTAGCCACCGGCCTACGCCAGAGCCACAGCAGCGCGGGATCCGAGCCACGTCTGCAACCTACACCACAGCTCACGGCAATGCCGGATCGTTAACCCACTGAGCAAGGGCAGGGACTGAACCCGCAACCTCATGGTTCCTAGTCGGATTCGTTAACCACTGCGCCACGACGGGAACTCCAAACAAAACAATTTTAAAGCAGCAAGAGAAAATAATCTCATACAAGAGAACCCCCATAAGGCTATCAGCAGATATCCCAGCAGAGACCTTACAGGCAAGGAGAGAATGGGGTGATATGTTTACGTACTGAAAGGAAAAAAATTACCAACCAAGAATACTATGCCCAGCAACGTTGTCCTTTAGAAATAAAGTCAAGACAAAGACTTTCCCTAACAAACAAAAACCAAGGGGGTTCACCATCATGAGACCTTACAAGAAATACTAAAGAGTTCCTCAAGCTGAAATGAAAGAACACCAATTAGTAATATGAAAACATATGAAAATATACAACATAAAGGACAGTCAGATTCAGAATACTCTAATACTCTAATATGATGGTGTGTTGATCATTTAACCTAGTTAAAGATTAAAGGACAAAAGTATTTTTAAAAAAGCTATAGCTGGAAATTTCCACTGTGGCTCAGCAGTAATGAGCCCATTGAGTATCCACGAGGATGCTGGTTCAATCCCTGGTCTCACTCAATGGATTAAGAATTTGGCCTTGCTGTGAGCTAAGGTGTAGGTTGCAGACATAGCTCAGGTCCAGTGTGGCTGTGGCTGTGGCATAGGCCAGCAGCTGTAGCTCTGATTTGACCCCTAGCCAGGGAATGTCCCTATGCTGCAAGTGTGGCCCTAAAAAGCAAAAAAAAAAAAAAAAAAGCTACAGCAACAATAATTTGTTAAATATATAGTATAAAAACACATACATTGTGACGTCAGAACATAAATGAGGAAAAGCAAAACGATACAAGTGTTATATGCAAAGTTGTTATCAACATAAAATAGACTATTAGAAGATGTAAGCCTAATGTTAATAAAGCAAAAACCTACCATAGATTCATGAAAGATAAAGAGAAGATAATTAAAGCTTACCACTATTGGAAAATCATCAACTCGAAAAGATAGGCCGCAAGTAAAGAAAGTAACAAAGGGACTACAAAATAGCCAGTAAACAGTAAGATGACATTAGTAAGCCTTTACCTACCAATAATTACCTTTACCTATAAAGTATCAGTAATAAGTGGATTGAATTCTCAAAAGAGTGGCTGGATGGATAAAAAACTAAGACTCAACGATATGCTGCCTACAAGAGACTCAATTTGGCTTTAAGAACACAAAAACTCAAAGTGAAGGTGTGGAAAAAGATATTCATGTAAGTGAGAACCACATGAGAGGAAGGATAGCAATACTTGTGTCAGACAAAACAGACTTTAAGCCAAAAATTGCAACAAGAGACAAAGGTCATAATGACAAAAGTTGTCAGTTTATCAAGAAGATAGAACAGTTGTTTATGTATATATGTACCCAATATTGGAACTAAATATATTAAATATATTAAGAAAATACTAACAGATCTGAAGGAACAAATAGACAACAGTATAATAATAGTTGGGAACTTCCAATATTCCACTTTTAGCAGTGAATCGGTCTATCATCCAGACAGAAAATTAATAAACATTGGGGAGTTTCCGTCGTGGCGCAGTGGTTAACGAATCCGACTAGGAACCATGAGGTTGCAGGTTCAGTCCCTGCCCTTGCTCAGCGAGTTAACGATCCGGCGTTGCTGTGAGCTGTGGTGTAGGTTGCAGACGCGGCTCAGATCCCGTGTTGCTGTGGCTCTGGCGTAGGCCAGTGGCTACAGCTCCGATTCGACCCCTAGCCTGGGAACCTCCATATGCCGTGGGAGCGGCCCAAAGAAACAGCAAAAAGACAAAAAAAAAAAAAAAAAAAGAAACATTGGACTTGAACCATACTTTGGACCAAATGAGTCACACCTACATACATAACATTCCATCCAACAGAAACAACATACATTCTTCTCAACTTCACACTAATATTCTACATGATAGATCATATGATAGGTCATAAAATGGGCCTTAGCAAATTTAAGAAGATTGAAATCACACCAGGTATCTTTTCCAACCAAAATGGGAGGAAACTAGAAATCAATAACAAGAAGAAAGCTGAAAAATTCATGAATACGTGGAAATTAAAACACTCCTGAACAGTGGGTCAAAGATACCCATACCAAAACCTCTGAGATGCAGCAAGACCACTTTTAAGAAAAGTTTCCGGCAATGAATGTCTACATTAAGAAAAAAAGAACGATCCCCCCAAACCTAACTTAACCCTTCAAGGAACTAGAAGAACAACCTAAGCCCAAAGTTAGCAGAAGGAGAGGATAACAAAGGTCAGAACATAAATGAAACAGAGACCAGAAACCCTATAGAAAAGGTCAAGGACATTAAGAGCTGTTTTTGAAAGATAAAATTGAAAAAATTTGAGCTAGATTAAGAAAAAGAAGACTCAAGTAAATAACATTATAAATGAAAGAGGAGACATCACAATGGATACCACAGAAATAGAAAGGGTCATAAGAGACAATTAGGAACAATTAAACACCAACAAATTAGATAACCTAGGAGAAACTGATAAATCTTTAGAAACATACAATTTTCCAAGACTGAATCATGATTAAAAAAAAAAAAAGACAATCCAAACAAAGTAGTAATGAGAAAGGAGATTGAATCAATAATCAGAAACTTCCCAATAAAAAATTACTAGTGAATTCTAACAAATATTTAATCTTTTTTTTTTTTTTTTTTTTGCTTTTTTAGGGCTGCAGTCATGGCATATGGAGGTTCCTGGGCTAGGTGTCTAATTGGAGCTACAGCTGCCACAGCAATGACAGATCTGAGCCAAGTCTGTGACCTACACCAGAGCTCACAGCAACACAGGATGCTTAACCCACTGAGCAAGGGCAAGGATTGAACCGCAATCTCATGGTTCTTAGGCGGATTTGTTTCCGTGGCACCATGGCAGAAGAACCTGTGCCAGTTCTTTTCAAACTCTTCTAAATAATGAAAGCAGGTGGAACATTCCCAAACTCATGTGAGGTCAGCATAGCCCTGGTACCAAAGCCAGATGAGGATGCTACAAGGAAAGAAAACTACAGACCAATATCCCAGATGAATAGAGATGCAAAAAGTCTCAACAAAAGATTTGCGAACTGAATCAGTAGCACGTTAAAGCAATTAAACAACATGAGCAACCAGGATTTATCCCTGAAATGCAAGAATGGTTCAATGTATGTAAATCGACAAATGTGACACACCACATTAATAGAATGAAAGATAAAATCACATGATCCTCTCAATAGATACAGAAAAAGTATTTGACAAAAGACAACATCCTTTCATGACAAAAACTCTCAAAAATAGAAAGGATATACCTCAACGTAATATATCATAAATCCACAGCTAGTATTTTACTCAATGGTCAAAAGTTGAAAGCTTTTCCTCTAAGATCATGAACAGGTCCAGAGTGACCAAGCTCACCCCTCTGACGTGGCACTGGAGGTCCTAACCAGAGAAATCAGGCAAGAAAAAAGGGCACCTACATTGGAAAAGAAAGAAAAAAATAAAGCCATTAAATTGTCATTGTTTGCAGATGATATGATCTTATAGATAAAAAGTCCTAACACTTCCACCAAGAAAAGCTAGAAGTAATCAATTATTTCAGTAATATTACAGGATACAAAAATCAACATACAGAAATCAGTTGTGTTTCTATATACTGACAATGAAGCATCTGAAAAAGAAAATAATCTCCATAATAATATCAAAAGCAGTAAGATATTTAGGAAACTTTTTTTTTTTTTTTTTTTTTTTTTTTAAGGGCTGCACCAGTGGCACATGGAGGTTCCCAGGCTAGGGGTCCAACTGGAGCTACAGCTGCTGGTCTACACCACAGCCGCAGCAAGGCCAGATCTGAGCTGCATCTGTATTCTACACCACGGCTCACAGCAATGCCTGATTCTTAACCCACTGAGCAAGGCCAGGGACCGAACCTGCAACCTCATGGTTCCTGGTCGGATTAATTTCTGCTGTGCCACGACAGGAACTCTGGAAACTCCTCTTTCAAGGAGAGGAAAGATCTGTACACTGTAAACTGCAAAACCTTGATTTAAGAAACTGAAGGGGTTACAAAGAAATGGAAAGATATCCTATGTTCATGAATCAGAAGAGTTAATATTTTTAAAATGTTAATATTGTTAAAATGCTATAATCTATAGATAACTAACCAAAGTTATCTATAGATTCAATGTGATCCCGTCAAAATCCCAATGGCGTTTTTCACAGAAATAGAAAAAAACAATACTAAAATTTGTATGGAGCCACAAAAGACCCTAAATAACCAAAGTAATCCTGAGAAAAGAAGAATAAATTGGAAGCATCACACTTCCTGTTTCAAACTATACTACTATAGCTATACTAACATTTATTTCAAACTATACTACAAAGCTATAGTAATTAACACAATACAGTAGTGGCATTAAAAAACAGACCATTCTCTCTCTCTTCTCCTTCTGGCACTCCTATAATATGGATGTTGGTGCATTTCACATTGTCCCAGAGTTCTCTGAGACTCTCTTCATTTGTTTTCAATCTTTTTTCTCTTTTCTGTTCCGCATTTGTAATTTCTACTAACCTGTCCTCCACCTTGCTTATTTATTCTTCTGCCTCCCGTATTCTGCTGTTGGCTGCTTCTAGTGAATTTTTTATTTCAGTTAATTGTATTTTGCATCTCTTCTTGCTTAAGTTTTATATCTTGTATCTCTTTGCTCAGTGTTTCCTGTAAGTTATCCATTTTGCCTCCAGTTTATTTCCAATGTCTTGCATCATCTTCAGCATCAACAGTCTTTTTCCTGGAGCTTGAGGATCTCCTGATCACTTAGCTGTTTTTCTGGGGTTTTTTCTTTCTCCCTCATCTGAGTTATAGTTCTCTGTCTTTTCTTTTTTATAGGTTTTTGGTGTGGTGATGTTTTTACAGATAATAGAGTTGTAGCCTCTCTTACTTCCGGTGTCTGCCCCCCATGTGGCTGAAGTCGGTATGGGGGGCTTGCTGTAGGCTTCCTGATGGGAGGGACTGATGCCTGCCCACTGGTAGGTGGAGCTGATTCTAATCCCTCTGGTGGATGGGGCTTTGTCTCTGGATGAGATTAGAGGCCGCTGTGTGCCTGGGGGGGTCTTTAGGCAGCCCATTTACTGAGGGGTGGGGCTTTGATCCCACCTGGATTGTTGTTTGGCCTGGGGCTTCTCAGTGCTGATGGGTGGGGCCAAATTTTCCCTGAAATGGCCACCTCCAGAGAAAGGCAGCTGCTGAGTATTCCCGAGAGCTTTGCTTTCAATGTCCTCCCCCCACAACAAGCCACATTCACCCCTTTTTTCCCAGGAGGTCCTCCAAGAACTGCAGGCAGGTTTGACCCAGATTCCTATGGAGACTTTGCTTTGCCCTGGGACCCAGTGCACGTGAAAGTCTGTGTGCACCTTTTAAGAATGGGGTCTCTGCTTCCCCCAGTCCCGTGGAGTTCCTGTGCACAAGCCCCACTGGCCTTCAATGCCAGATGCTCCAGGGGCTCTTTCTCCCAGTGCCAGATCCCCACATGTGGAACTTTGATGTGGGGCTCAGAACTCTCACTCCTGTAGGTGAGTCTCTATGAACCAGTTACTTTCCAGTGTGTGGGGCCTCCCGCCTGGGAGGTATGGGGTTGCTTATATCATGTAATCACCCCTCCTACCTCTTGATGTGGCCTCCTCTTTGTCTTCTGGAGTAGGATATCTTTTTTCAAAGACAAATACACCAATGGAATAGAATCAAGAGCTAGAAGGAAACCTTTGGATATATGGTTAAATAATATTTGACAGGGAGCTAAGATTACTCAATGAGGGAAGAGTAGTCTCTTTAATAAATGGCATTGGTAAAACTGCAGAAGAATGAAGTTGGGCCCCTGTCTTATAACTACTCACAAAAATTAACCCAAGATAAAGATTAAATATAAGACCTGAAACTAAAACTCTTAGAAGAAAACACAGGGAAAAGGCTTCTTGACATTGGTCTTTGCGATGATTTTTGGATATGATACCAAAAGCTCTAGCAACAAAAACAAAAATTGATAGGTGGGATTACAACAAACTAAAAAGCATCTAGCCCTAGGAACTATGTCTAATCACTTATGATGGAGCATGATAATGTGAGAAAAAAGAATGTATACATGTATGTGTGACTGGGTCACCTTGCTGTACAGTAGAAAATTGACAGAACACTGTAAACCAGCTATAATGGAAAAAAATAAAAGTAATTTTTTTAAAAAAGCTTCTGCACAGCAAAAGAAACGAGATAAAAATGCAACTTATGGGAGTTCCCGTCGTGGCGCAGTGGTTAGCGAATCCGACTAGGAACCATGAGGTTGCGGGTTCGGTCCCTGCCCTTGCTCAGTGGGTTAACGATCCGGCGTTGCTGTGAGCTGTGGTGTAGGTCACAGACGTGGCTCGGATCCTGCGTTGCTGTGGCTCTGGCGTAGGCCGGCGGCTACATCTCCGATTAGACCCCTAGCCTGGGAACCTCCATATGCTGCAGGAGCGGCCCAAGAAATAGCAAAAAGCCAAAAAAAAAATGCAACTTATGGAGTGGGAGAAAATATTTGCAAATCATCTATCTGATAAGGAGTTAATATTCAAAATATGTCAAGAACTCACACAACTCAATAGCAAAAATAACCAAACCATCTGATTTAAAAATGGGCACTAGAACTCAACAGATGCTTTTTCAAATAAGACACACAAATGGTCAACACGTACTTGGCGAGGCACTTGACATCACTAAACATCTCGGAAAGGCAAGTTAAAACCACAAGGAGACAGTCGTCTCACGCCTGTTAAAATGGCTCTCCGTGCCGGTGTATACTGTTGGTGGGAGTGTAAATCAGGACGGCTACTACGGAAAACATCATGAAGATGCCTCAAACAATTAAAAATGGAACTACCGTGTGATCCAGCCATCCCGCTTCTGGGTATTTATCCAAAGGACGTGAAGTCGCGATGGTGAAGAGAGGATCTGCCTTCCGTGGTCCCTGAAGCATGATCTACAGTGTCCAGACTGTGGACATGATGGGTCTGCAGTGGATGAGTGGACGGAGAAAGCACAGTACACACACGATGGGATATCAGCATACGGAAGGAGGAAATTCTGCCATTGGAGACAACATGGATGGACCTCAAAAGGATTACGCTCTGCGAAATGAGTCAGATGGAGAGAGACAAATAGTATATGATCTCACTTACATGTGGAGTCTGAAAAGCCTAACTAACTCATAGAACCAGAGAGTAGAATGATAGTTACCAGGGAAAGTAGGGAGCTGTTGATCAAAGGATACAAACTTCCAGTTATAAGGTGAATACATTCTGGAGCTCTAGGGAACAACATGGTAGTTCTAGTTAATGATGTTGTATTATATACTTGAATGTTGTTGAGAGAGTAGTTCTTTTTTTTTGTTTTGTTTTTGTCTTTTTGCCATTTCTAGGGCTGCTCCCGCGGCACATGGAGGTTCCCAGGCTAGGGGTCCAATCGGAGCTGTAGCCACCAGCCAGAGCCAGAGCCCCAGCAACGCGGGATCCAAGCCGAGTCTGTGACCTACACCACATCTCATGGCAACACCGGATCGTTAACCCACTGAGCAAGGCCAGGGATCGAACCTGCCACCTCATGGTTCCTAGTTGGATTCGTTAACCACTGCGCCACGATGGGAACTCCGAGAGAGTAGTTCTTGCATGTTCTAACAACAAAGAAGAAATGATAATTATGCAATGTGATGGCAGTGTTAGCTAATGCTAGCATAGTAATCATTTTACAACCTGTGTGTGGATCAACTCACATACTGCACACCCTAAACTTACACAATGTTACATGTCAATCATATATCTCACTAGAGCTGGAAAAAATAAAGGAAAAAAATAGCCAAATCACAGTTAACCAGATGAGGTCGATAAAGATGGAATAAAGGAGGGCATACAACACCGTATCAAAGTAGATTTCATAGAGTGTTTTGTGGTAGGGTCAAGCATAGAAGAGAGTAAATTAAAATCAAGGCTAGTCTGCAGGATTTTATCATTTCCTCTCAAAAAGAAATAGAAGTGTGGGTTATCTCCAGTTTTCTTTGGTTCTCAACAACAGAGCCAAGCAGATTTTAAACCAACTGTCAAGACTCTAAAATATCTAAGAACACGATGCCCGTGTTGCCTTTGCACGTCTCTGTTGGTCGCCAGGGTTGCTGGCGTCGTGAGTCTTCTGGTGTGTGAACGTCTCCATCTTTAAGAGACGCCTTTGTGGGGCATTGATGGGGGCGGTTGGCAGCCTCCAGCAGGAGCCTTATCTTGGGGATCGGTGTCTCAAATGGCTGAGGAAGCGCTTGTGAGGAGGAGGAGGGGAGTAGATCCTCATGAAATCTGGAAAAGGTGGATGTTTTCTCCTATGGATTAGATCCAGGGAGTTCTCCAGCAGGATGTGACGGAAGCTACTGCCACACCCTTCTGGTCCGGGTGACCTGACAAGAGGGGACCCCGCGTAGGGTGTGGCAACTGCTGGTCTCTGGCGTCAAGGATGCCAACCTAGATGGACTCAAACGCTTGTCCACACTGAGTCGGGCATGGGTTTGGGTTTCCCTCTTAATGCCCTTTACGTGTGGAGTGAGAAACCGGGATACGCAATAGAGTGGGTGCTGGAGAAGGAGTCCCACCCCCTGGTGGGAAGAGTCTTTGCATCTGTATAAATACACCAGGCTCTGGTCCTTTATTTCCTTCTAAAAGTCACGGAGTGTGTCCTCCTCCGTTGTGTGGAGAAAATTAGTTCAGTTGTCAGCTTTTTTTCTTTTTTTCTCCCGAGAGTGGCTGGATGCTTGGCAGGCCTCGCAGTCACATGGTCTTCAGATCTTTTAAAAGCTGATTTTCCTGGGCCTAATCCCAGGGAGTTGGATACCATCTACGGTAATTATTGATTCAGCTCCCATTGGTATTGAACTTCCTGAGAAATTAAGAACTAAAACACACAACACACACACACACACACAGACACACACACGCCTCAGATGAAGGCAAACCCTAAACCAGATGAAGTCTTTGATGGTCAGCTTTTCTTGAGGATTAGGAGACAGAGCAAGCCAAAGAGCAGGTTCAGAAATAACCCCAATCCCCACGGGGTCACAGGAGGCCGGAGCGCTTGAGGGGCAAAGGTCGACATCAAGTGCCAACTAGGTACTGGCTCATGGGCCCGGCAGGACCAGCCTGTCCCTGCCAAAGGCTTCTAGTTGTTGAAAACTGGTCTTCTGACCTTTCGTGCCTGGGCGCTCTCGGGAGCTCAGATGTTGGCCCCAGGACGCTCAAGTTCAAGTCACAGGCAGACTGTTTGCCGAGGAGACTTGGAGTCTGCATTTCTGAGGTAATGGGGGCAGGGCCCTCCTTCGATGAGTGTGTGAGGTCATTTGAACCCAAAGCTTGCTCCGTTGCTGGCACTTCGCCCCCCTGGGGCGAATGGGGCAGAGAAGGAAGACCCCAGGCCCTCGCCCCTTCTCAGCCTTGCCCTCGGGCTGGATGAAATGCAGTCTGCTGATTAGAGCTTGCCAGAACCCCAGCAGCTCTCCTCCCTGGGGTATGCTTTGTATTTAGTTGTTTAAAAATATAGCCTGAGACAGAAACTTCAAGACACCACATGACCTAGAAATCCGTTCAAAAGTTTTTCCCTTCCTCCCGTGCACGTATCTCAGGCGTTGCCACCTCTGTCTCCACTGCTGTCTTGGTTCCTTCTTTTGTACGTGTCGGAGCTCATATGGGCCTCCCAAGATGCTTTAGGGAGAAGGGACCTTACAGGAGTGTGCCCTGCTCTGGCAGGGGAGGGACTGAGCAAGCAGAGATGTTTGGAGAAAGCCGCACACAGGTTTTGAGGCAAACGCCTTGAGAATAGTCCGAATTTTACTCTTTTTTTTTTCTTTTTTCTTTTTTTGTCTTTCTGCCATTTCTAGGACCGCATGCACGTGGCACATGGAGGTTCCCAGGCTAGGGGTCGAATCGGAGCTGTAGCCACTGGCCTACGCCAGAGCCACAGCAACGCGGGATCTGAGCCACGTCTCCAAATTTGACTCTTTCTGCAAAGAGAATCCAGAAATCTTGCCCACTGGTGGGTCCTGACTGCTGCTTGAAGGGCTGGAGGTACCCGTGCTGTTTTTCCTGCAAAGGAGGAATCAGAGGGGGAGGGCAGTGGGGGGGCAGGAGCACCATGCCTTTCCTGTCCTGCTTCAAACATGCCTTGTTTGGACGTCAACCTAGAAAGAATCCTTGTCTCAGTGCTGATGACAGCAGCACGCCGTCCCGCATGCTGAAGACTCACTGTGTGCTCATCCAAGTCAATTCATAATAACCCAAATAAGGTGGGTACTACGCCTGTTCCCGTTTTTCAGACGAAGTGGCAGAGATGGGGAGAGAAAGGACTGTGCCCAGACCGTGGAGCTGGGCCGTCCGTCCGCATCAGGACCTTAAACATCAGGCAGCCCTTGGCCTCCGCTGGCATCAGCTGCGCCGGTTTCTGTCAACCCGGGATTTTGAACGGATGGGAGCTGCTCATTCCCGGAAATACCCAGGGTGCAGTCTGCACCCTCTCCTTCAAGTGAGGTCTTTGGTCCAGCAGCATCTTGGCACCTGGAAACTTGTCAAAAATGTAGATTGTGAAGTGTCTGTTGTGGCGCAGCGGAAAGGAATCTGACTAGTATCTATGAGGATGCAGGTTCGATCCCTGGCCTCGCTTAGGGGGTTAAGGATCCAGGGTTGCCATGAGCTGTGGTGTAGGCTGGCAGCTAAAGCTCTGATTGGACCCCTAGCCTGGGAACCTCCATATGGGTGTGGCCTTAAAAAGCAAAGAAAAGCAGGTTGTTGGCACCTGCCCCCAGCCTGTATCCACCAGGACTACTTCCCGCATTACCCACGGTCAGTATTCCAGGTGGAGAAGCCTGGCGCTCTGCTACCAGAGAGAAATGTATCCTTCGTCCTATCCCTACCTTCCCTACCTTTGGTCTAATCTTGCCCAGAACTTTTAAGTTCTTCAAAAGTAAAATAAACCAGGACCTACCGTATAGCACAGGGAACTGTATTCAACGCCCGGTAATAACCTATACTAGAAAAGAATCTGAAAAAGGACTATACATATATATTCGTACCTGAATCACTTTTCTGTACTCCTGAAACATTGTAAATCAACTATACTTCAATTTTAAAAAAGTAACAAAAAGACCAAAACAAAAAAAAAATTAAAAAAATAAAACAAATTAAAAAAGTAACACTTCCAGAAAAATTACAATATCTCAAAACATCTTACCAAGAAGTACTCAACACTGCAGAACCAGAAGCATGACCAGGACTTCTCAGCCTCTTTGAACTGCCTTAGAGAAATTAAATGAAGATTCACATGGGGAGAAGGCTGTGGGTTTCAAAATTCACAGTAACATATAGTTTATACACACAAAGGAGACATGGGGGGGTCCAGAGGGGTCAGACGCGGTTCTCGCTGTGTTTTGGACCGGGCTGCATCCCCGGGCAGGTGCTGCAAAGCTTGGAGCCGCCCTGTGGTGTAGGTCTTGTTGGTGGAGAGACGTGAGAAGCAAGCTGTCAACAAGCCTAGTTCCTGCTAAATCCCGTTTGTCGGCCTGCCAGCCGGCATTCTAAAAATGCACTTGGGAATTTTGACTTTTGGCTTTTACTGAACATGAAATTCAACTATGTATTTATAGCCTTGGTAAGCTGACCCAGTTTAGGGATAATGCTGATGTATTTTCGTATCAGAATCCATGTCTAAGAGGAGGCGAGAATGAGGCCACGGAGAGGCCTGAGGACGGTTCCTCTCCCTCAGCCTCCCAGGGTGGACCCTGTTCTGAAATCCCCACTTGGGTCTCGCACAGTGCCTCAAACTGATAGGACTCAGAGCAAAAACATTTCCAGGGGGCCCAGGGGGAGGCTGTTCCCCGCCCGCCCGGGCTTTGTCACAGGCTGTGGAAGCTGGTGAACCTGGGCCAGCATCAGTTTCTGGTCCCTCCTAGGAACCACACCCAAGCAGGATTTAAGAAAACGGAGGGTCACCACATACTGCCCCCCACTTCTGCCTCCATTTTATTACTTTGGACCCAGTGTTTCAAAAAATTAAATCATTGGAGTTCCCTGGTGGCCTAGGGATTAAGGAGCTGATGTTGTCACTGCTGTGGCTCGGGTTCAAGCCCTGGCTCCAGAACTTTTTCTGGGTTCAGCCAAAAAAAAAAAAAAAAATCAGGGTGAGCTTTGATTTTGGCAGAATGGCAGGAGATCATGCTGTCAGCAGTGCTGGACTTCTGCTCCCAGGTCAGACCCATCTCCGTTCCTGATGTCAAATCCTGGGACAAGGGCCTTACTCTGAGCCTTCATTTTTTGAAATTTGAGGTTTAGCCTTTTTTTTTTTTTTTTCTCTCTTTGACCCTTTTGGGGCCTCACCTGTGGCATATGGAAGTTCCGAGGCTTAGGGGTCGAATCAGAGCTGCAGCTGTCGGCCTACACCACAGGCACAACTTGAGATCTGAGCTGCGGCTGCGAGGTGCACCACAGCTCGTGTCAATGCCAGATCCTTAACCCACTGAGCAAGGCCAGGGAATGAACCTGCGTCCTCTTGGATACTAATCAGATACATTTCCATTGTGCTACAACAGGAACTCCGAGGTTTAGCATATTTCGAACGTGAACTTGAGTCACTTCGAGCGTCTATAACACGTGCAGCTTAAAGCACACGTTCAGGCCTGGCTTGCACCAGGGGCGAGCCACTTACCTGCATGGCTGAGATGTGCCTCTTCTCCTGAGTCACAGTTTTCTGGTGGCCTCTTTAGCTTCAGAGCCGTGAACAGCTGGTGTATTTACCTACGATGGCCTCCTTGCCTTTGGAAATGTACTTGAACAACTGTTTGCCTTAACACATTTCTCTCTGCCCCCTCCAGCCCCTTCCAGGAGTTGTTTGAAAGGCAGCTAAAGCACAGAGCAGAAACCCGTTTCCGTACGACCATCCAGGCCTGTCTAGCTTGGACCCAGTTTGTTTCACCTTCCAGGGCCCTCCCTGGAGACAGAACAACCAATCTCACTCCCCAGGAGCTCAAGGGAGTAGCCTGATTTCTGACTGAAGGGAAAAGTCAGACCCCACAGGGCAGGTTCCATAGCACGTTCCTGACGCTGTCAAAGATTTGAGAAACATGCATGATGAAAAATATTTTATTTAAGTTTCTACAAAATACAGTCATGTACAAAAATGTACATAACATGTTTTCACTCAGTTTACATTTTAAAAAAGGAACACCTGTAATTGCAAATACTTTCTGCTTATACATCATGTAAACATTGCTCCGGGCCAGGTGATTGACTAAAATTGCATCCATCCACTCTTGGAGATGTTTGGGGCCCTGTCGGTGCTTTCAGATCGAGAATGACATCTGCCAACGTGACGTCTTGAGCTGCGCACATGACCACGACTGGCTGGATTCCAGGCGGAACGAGACCCTCCGGCGGCATAACTGCAGTTTCATAGCGACACGGAAGCTGCAGATGCAGATTGCATCCGCGGAGACCTGCACCCGACCTCAGCCTATCCACATACACCTGTTATGAAGGATGCAGAGATGCCCCCAAGGGCTCAGGCTCTACTCGGGAAGGTGGCCGATGCCCCCGTGCAGTGGCTGCCTCTACATCACCCGTCTTTGGCGCCTGCTGGGTCAGCCACCGCGTGAAGCAGCGTCAGTGAGCACCACGTCACTACCTACAGATTTCAGAATATGCTTAGCCCAGCTTTTCACAAAATGTACTCTACAGTAGATGTTTGAGAGTCACCTGGGGAAACAAATAAAAGGAATGAAGGAAAGGAAAGGAAACACATCCTGGCTTTTGCCAACTCATGGGCTTCCGAGGAAACACTGCTTCAGTGTTTTAGTCCAGGGCTCTTCCTATTGGTTTAACCTAAGGGATGCTCTGAAAGAGAGTCACGGAGCTGGGGATCTTGGCACAGATCAACCACCCCCTGCCCAAGGAAGCAGCGTCTCAGGAAGACCCGTCCTGAAAGCAACGCCGGTTTAGACCACGACCAGATTCTCACAGAGCAGTTAAGAGCCTTCAACTGTAAATTATCATCAAAGGTACTGAGGTCTAAACCCTTAAGACAAAATGGCATCTTCATGCTCAGATGAAGAATCTCTTAAAAAACGAATCAACAAACTTTCAATTTTGATTGTCCTTATACATCTGTGATCAGTTCTAGATACAGGGCTCCAGTCTGTCTACTGAGAACCAGGCAGCCTGAGAAGCAACCAGCTTAATCGGCCACATGGCTGCACTTTGAGTCCCATAATAAACCTTAATATTCACCTTATAAGGAATTCTACGCTCGACCACATTAATAAATGCCCAGTCTTGGGGCGGGGGTGGGGGGGGTGCTCCAAGATTGCTGGCCTGGGGACATGTCGGTGCCACACTGATGACAACAAGTGCAGCCCTGAGGCATTTGTCCCCAGGCTAGAGATGCCACACCTGGGAGCAGACACGCCCTATAATGGGTTCTTCCACCACCATGCAAATGTTGCATCAGAATGAGACAAAGCACAAATCCCACTGATGTCACAAACAGAGGCATAGCTGATCCCTGCCTAACAAATAATCTCTTTTGACCTCAGACTGGCGCCCAAAGGGGTCTAATTACTAGCTCACAGTGAATTATAGCTAGCAATTACAAAAATTAGTTCTCTAGTTTGAAATTTGATTTTTTTTTTGTAGAAAATTTCCCAGAATCAGAGAGCACCGAGATTGCGCGCGATTCCCTTTACCAACACGAGTCTGGAGAAACTTCTCAGCAAGCCCTTACCCTCAACCTCGCACACGGGTGTCTAAAAAGCGAAATCGAAATGCAATGTTTCGAAGATGAACTGCAGTCATGACAGACACGTACACCTCTATTTCAAGGTTCACTCCAGACCGCAACACCATAAGAGCAAACGCTGGCGTTCCTGCTGCGCTGCAGTGGAGATGAATCTGACTACCATCCAAAAGGATGTGGGTTCCATCCCTGGCCTCGCTCAGGGGGTTAAGGATCCGGCGTCGCTGTGAGCGGTGGTGTAGGTCACAAACGTGGCTCGGCTCTGATGTTGCTGTGGTTGTGGCGCAGGTCAGCAGCTACAGCTGCAGTTTGACTCCTATAGCTTGGGACCTCCATATGGAGTGGGTGCGGCCCTACGAAGCAAAAAAAAAAAAAGAAAATGCTGGTGAAAAGGACAAGCCTCTGCTCTAATTCTTACAATCATACCATCAAGTTTCTTCATGCTTGACTTTTCCTTATCATTGCTATTAAGGAACCTTTGACATTTCTTTTGTTGGCATGTGCTAATAAACACACATTCCCAAGAGAGCAAAGCCAAAACCGCAGTCCAGAGTATTCTGTGGGAAGCCAATTAAGCCACTGCCTCTGGGGCCCTGAGACTCTGGGCTGCAGAAACGGTTGCTGTGGAAACAAATTTACCATTTCTGGCAGGGCCAGAACCTCCTGACGAACGTGTCTTCAGATAGAATCTAGTGTAAATAGGGCTCCCCCTGCTTAATTCTGGCACCTTCTAGAAAGCATGCTGATTACTAGAAATCGCAAAGGAAACACGACATTCCGTACTGTAACGTGGTGTTTTATTCAGTCGCACAATTTGGAATGGGGATTCCTGAATAAATCTGGTACTTGATTTACCTTTGGCAGAAGCAACGGATTTCAAAACATTTAGTAGCTTCTCACGTACACAGAGCCTTTTCCTCTTTAAAGTTCTGAGCATGTTAGTATTTTTCGAAACAGTACTCAAGCAGATGTGCTTTGAAAGTTAACTGGCGATGATGTGATTTATAGTACAGCTTAGTTAAGAGAATAATTACTCAAAAAGGACAAACTAGACATGTATTTCTTTTAAAAAATACAATTTTTGGTCATGTGAAATGATTCATGTTCAGATTTCAAAAATAGAAAACGTTCTAAAGTGCATCATTTTATTTATAATATAACTCCTTGAAATTATAAGCAATCTGCAATGTAAACAGTTGAGCAAAGAATACCATATATATATACATATATATATATATATGTATATATATATACAACATATATATATATATATATGTTGTAGGGTTATGTACCGTCTTTAAGTGTGTGGATTAAACCGGGGCACTTCTGATACACAGCTCCTGCTTCTAGAAGATAATTTTTTATGAGCAAGCTTACAGGTATTATTTTTTCTTCTACTCCTGATTTAAACAATGTTCAACCAACAGAGAGCTGCTGCCTCACTTCAGCAATGGAAAATGCTACTGCACATTCAATCTGATCAGGCAATTCCTCGAGAACCCATTTGGGAAACTGACAAACAAAACAAAATGGTACCCTTTGGTGTCCTGTTCAACCTGCGACATTCTCTTCAAAAGGCAAAGTCTGCTGAAGCACCATCTCTGGGCAACCAGTGGCTGCTGTGTAGACACCTGTGCTCGACCTCAGACAGTACAAAGGGGGACTTGGATGGGCAGGCAGAGCCAGAACTCGCCTCAGTGTGGATACAGAGCGTCCGAAAGTAACCATTGACAAGATGACATCAGCCCAGAGATGAAGGATTTGGGGTCTTAAATTTCCTGGTCCCTCCAACATGTCTAATATAGACAGCTTTGTGACACAGTCTTTGAAGAAATCCTAATCACATTTGGCTACATGTCATTATTTTTTCTCTTTATACATGATCTTGAAAACAGTGTGACGGAGATTCTGCCTTGGGTTGAGTTCTGAGAGCTACACTTACCCCTCAGTTCGATTTTTAGTGCAGGTTCACTTAAAAAAAAAAAATTGAACTCTGGTAAGTACTCAGGAGGTTTAGAATACAGACTCTTTCTCTCCGATGATCCTTTACACTGAAGCTAAGAATCAAGCAAGACCCTTTTGTTTGGCTACAGCCCAAACCACACCTAACCTTCAACAGGCTGCTGGCTTCCTCCCTCAGCGCTGGATATTGAAATCGGAGGCTCATAAGTGCAGTCAGCGTTCAGGGAGGAACTCTCCAGGCTCTCCACCGGTGCCTAATTTAAAAATCAGCACAAACACAGCCGCTGCTCCAGCCCCCACCCCGACCTCCACAGGTGGTCCAGCCCCGGTCAGGGATCCAAATTCTATCCGCTGAGCACGTCTTGGAGAAACACACGGTCGCCTGGAGGATGCGCTGCCATTCTGGGCAGATGCTGCTTCCATCACCCGAGAGCTGAACGGGAAGCAACGCGCACGACTGGGGAAGACGCAGCTCTGAGGAAAGGTCACGAGAACCGGGTCGAGGCAGCGAACGGGGGCTCTGATGCGTGTTTCCACGTTGCCGGGGGCCAGAGAGAATGCGCACGCGCACGGCAAGTCCGCTCTCCAAAGTGAAGTCCTGAGCTTGTTTTTGTCACAGTTCGAGGACGGTCTGCTTCTCAGTGACCCAGGGAAGAACAGGGTGTATTCTCCGTAGATGAGTGTGTTTCCACGTCGTGAGGCATCGCGGCTGCTGTGGGTGAAGCCTCCGCCGCCGCATGTCTCTGTGCACAAGGATGCGGGGGAACGTGACGTTGCCTCCCAACATCCCTGCGAGGGGCAGGTGGCCTCCTTCCTCCTAGGGGGTTTCTAAGGCAGGCAAAGGGCACTGGAGCTGACCCCAATGGCCTGGAGGCAGAAGGGGCACATGCTTTGCAGGTCCGGCTCCGAGGCTGCCTTCCAGTTTCTGCAGCGCTGCTATTACACCAGGGGAGGCGGTGGCGGGGGGGGCACATTTACGCTGCATCCCCAGCCCCCTTTGCTTGGACAGGGCTGCCTCCTCACATGGACTTGGAATCCGTGTCTCTCTTGCTGATGAGCACCTCCAGGAGCCTCAGTTTGGCCTTAATGTGCTTATATTCGTTGTACTCTTCAGCCATGGGAGTGCGATCTTCCTTCTGGACGTTTCTAAGGGAAACAAAGGGAAAAGGGGCTGCTGACCACCTGCTGTCTCTCCCAGAGGATGCTGTTTCTCAGGTGAATTATCATCATGGGGAAACCTGCAGTCCCCAGAGAATTGGTGCTGCCAAGCCATCGTTTGGTATCAAGGCTGGAGCTGGATGTAGACAAGCGGTGACAGGCACCAGACCACTGAGTTTTTTTCGAGAGCTACCCTGGCATCTCGCGGAATGAGAGGAAGGAACATAGAGGTGTCCTCTCTCTGCTGTTCCTACCTGGGAATTCACACTAAGTCTCCATACCCTGAAATCCTTGATTTATACTTAATACTTGGCTGTATTTCATCTAATGAACTGTTAAATTTCTAACTAGGTATTGGTATATCCATGATTCAGTTTTTTCAAAAACAGATAGTTAATATGCCTACTTCTTATAATAACTAGTCTTAGAATTCAGCAATTGGATCCCAGAATCCTAGTAAATAAGGCTTTACAGTTTACTGAGTAATCTTATATGCTTACCTTTTATAGGCACACGTATTAACTGGGAGCTGATTACAGGGTAAGCGCTGTGCTAAGTGCTCTGAATCTGGGCTCTAGTACAACCCGCAGGAGAACCTGATGGAATGCCGCTGTTACCCACAGGCTTTGCCAATCGTTCTGCATGCAGATGGGTTTTCCTGATGTGTTTGAGGGAGAAGGTGGCACCACGTCTTACTCCGCCACCATCTTGATCCCGCCTGTTCCCCACATTCTTCACCACCCTGCGGAACTGTCCTGCTGCTCACCCCACTTTGAGACACAAGGGTCAAGACCAGTCTGCCTTCTCTTCTTACTAAAGAGCCAACATGGGAAAGGCGGTTGCTTGGGGTTCATTTCATGGTGCTCAGTGAACAGATTTTATGCCTGCTCTGCCGGTCCAAGGAAAGGGTCCCAGATGGCTCCCCGAAGAGGGGAGGGAAGGGGGGCGTGTGACCCCAGCCCTGGACGTGCCCTTGAAGGGCTTCACTCACCTCAGACCCAAAGTGATGGAACCAGAGTTTGTGACATCTGAGGTCCCCCCAACAGGTCTACAGGTGCATGATGGTTACTGATTCCCATCAACTGTATTTTCTTAAAACGTCTGAAGGGTACGTAATTGTAGGATATCTATGCATCACGTGACTTTAACCATATGGGGAAAATGAACAAACCAAAAATACGCTTGGAAAGAAGGCTGGAATGAACCATATCGAAACATTAGTCCTGGCTTGTCTTTGGTTATTATTAATATTGTGTGTGTTCTTTCTTTTATCTGGTTATCTGTATTTTCTAAATATCCTACAATTCATGGAGAAAGAAAAGCAAATATTTAGGCATAAAAATTTATAGACAAAATTTAAAAAACTTGAGAAAGTCCTTATAGGAGAGATTCAATTCAGGGACCCTAAAAATAAATATATACAATAACTGAAATAAAATGAAATAGAGAACATTTTAAATGCCAAAGTTAATTTTTATAGTACTTTTCTTTCCCAGTACTTTTGAGAAGTATGAAAAGAGATGTAAAGAGAAACTGTATTTACACTGTTTAGATTTTTTTTCCCTTTTCTCTCTCTCTTTTTTTTTTTTTTTGCCTCCTCATGACATATGGAGCTCCCAGGCCAGGGATTAGATCCGAGCCACACTTGCAACCTCTACCGCAGCTGCAGCATGGCTGGATCCTTTCACCCACTGTGCCGGGCTGGGGATCGAACCTGAGTCTTTGCACTGCAGAGGCGCCGCTGATCTGTCGCACCATAGCAGGAACTCCTCCACTGTTTCAATAACTTGGATTAAAATAAAATCATTTAAAAATGATAAAACTTAATTCCAGTGTCAGAAACAGAAATCTGTTCTCTGTTCTACCCTTGTCTGATGCTATGACTTGAGTAAGACATTCTGGGTGGCCACCTGCCAACAGGGAACACTAGTCCTCAGTATAATTCTCTGTGGTGATGACTCCATTATACCTTAAAACTCAAGGTGGACTTACTGCTTCTTGTGAATTTCTCATTCCACCTGACAAATGAACTTAAAACCCAAAAAGATCTACAGTATCTCTTTCCTTATTTCTCCTTCAAGCTCATTAAGACAAAAAACCAAAAATCAAAACCAGCGCTGCCAATGAGAAACTTCGCTTTAGGAGTTCCCATCGTGGCACAGTGGAAACAAATCCAACTAGGACCCATGAGGTTGTGGGTTCGATCCCTGGCCTTGCTCAGTGGGTTAAGGATCCAGTGTTGTGGTGAGCTCAGGTGTAGGTCGCAGACTCGACTTGGATCTGATGTTGCTGTGGCTGTGGTGCAGGCTGGCAGCCGTAGCTCTGATTGGACCCCTAGCTTGGGAACCTCCATATGCCGCAAGTGCAGCCATAAAAATAAACAAAAAAAAAAAAAAGAGAGAGAGAAATTTAGCTTTAAGCTACTCACTTTAGATCAGCATTAGGTTAGTTTTACAATTATTAGCCCAAAACCGTATCAGTCTTGGATACTGTCCAATGAGCATTTCTTCCTGAAGGACCGCACGAACCCCACCGTCTCACATCCACCCCAAAGGGGCCCTGGGCACAAACCCAAGGACTGGGCTACAGGAAGGATGCAGGGTGGCGCCCGTGGGGGGGAGGCGGTACTCAGATGTGACTGAGAAGCAGGAGGCTGTGTGGGTGGGGAGGGGGAGGGGGAGGGGGAGGAAGTCCCACGTCCTTACCTTCCATTTTGTCTGAAAAAATTGTCTTCAAAATCACGCAGCTTCTTTCGAATCCTTTTCTTTTCTTCTCTCATTTCCTGCAGGTGTTCCAAGAGTTCTGGTCTAAGAGGAGCGGAAGCATTTCAAGAAAGCGGAGTTAAATCAGAATTATTAGAAATGTAATGAATCAGCGACTTGATGGTAGTTGTGGGGAAAGGGAAAAAAAAGCATATACAGGCAGAAACTGCTGAGGGAGCTGGAGGTCAGCAGAAATGGGTGTTTTTTATCACCCAGAAGCCAAAGCACACTGATGACAGATACGGCTCCTGGGGCGCCTGCAAGGCTCCGGCTCCTTAGGAATTCTTCAGGCTTGTGAAATCCCATGGCACTTTGTCATATTTTGCTTTGAAAGGAAGAGATGACATCTGTGCTTAGTGGGTGTTAAGTGGTGAGCTGTGGAGCACAGACCCCCACGATGCCACTGTAGTGCCCTCCCGATTACTTGGGCAAGATCTCGGACGCCCCCTCAAATAAAGTGGGATGAAGCCCAGAAGACTGCTGAACCAGAAATGAAAATGCACACTGTTTTATCCACATACACCCCCGGGAAGTCACCTGTGTTTTGCCAGCCAATTTATTTAAACACAAAGGCTAATATTTCAGAAAGTTATGTTTACCGAAACATTTCAGTACCACCACCAAAACAACATACATTGAAGCTGCATGAAGATTTGAAAGTCCGGTGTCCTGGCTGCATTTGGATGGCATTTTATCATCCATGGGGGAAATAAACCCATCAGCATCATCGTCGAATTGGTCCAGAAAACAACGTGCGCTGAACTCGGTTTTCAGGGTGACTGTGAAGTCCGGCTTTGTGTTCTTATCATCTTCTGAACCCTCCTCTTCTTCCTGGAGATACAGGAAGCAACCCCAGTAAAAATCTGGTTATGTTTTTGAGCCCTCGTTCATTATAAGTATGATATAATGATCCCTTAAGTACCCAGATCCCATAAAGAGTCTCTGTATATCTATGTTTAGCCAGACATGTGCACATGATATAGACATGTTATGAATATCTCTACATGCACAGTAAATGAGACAAACACTAAACACAGATACACTCAAGAGGGAAAAAACTATGAAAAAACAAGTGCACAGCACAATTAACAGCTATCAAGGCCAAGGGTAGGAAGGAACAACCACCATAACGTACAACCCAAATCAAATGATGCAAATGGATTTAAAAAACCCAGCGCTGTGGTAACACCTAATAAAATCCATCCCCAGAAACCAGGGCTTTAAGGATTGATTCCATTACTTATGTACCTCGGAATTTTAAAAATTCATCTATAAACATTTTCAGAAATGCAACAATACAGCCTTCCTATTTAAAAGCTGAGATTATAAAATATGTGTGGTTGCTTGATGCACAAAATTGTAGGAAACTTTTGAGAAGATTTATCTTTCCACGACTGGAATCATAAAATGTTTGTTTTGGCAAAGAACTCCCAAGGGGGATAGCTTTATTTTTCGGCATCCAAGATTCTAAGTAAGGAAAGCGTGATATTCTCTGTCTTGATAATGATGCACTCAGAAAAGCAATGAGGTCAAATGAGAATTTCTTCATGCCAATTTAAAGCTGTGAGTCTAAGAATCAATATCAGAGTCTGAAAGAGATTTAAGTTTTAGTAATTTTTTCATTTTTATTTTTTTTGCTTTTTAGGGCTGTACCTGAGACATATGGAAGTTCCCAGGCTTGGGATTGAACTGGAGCTACAGTCGCTGGCCTGCACCACAGCCACAGCAACTACGGACTGGAGCCACGTCTGTGACCTACACCAGAGCGCATGGCAGCACCAGATCCCCGACCTATTGAGTGAGGCCAGGGATCAAACCCGCATCCTCATGGATACTAGTTGGATTAATTTCCTCTGTGCCATGATGGGAACTCCTTTATTTTTTCATTAAAAAAAATTTTTTTTTTTCTTTTTAGGGCCACACCCAGAGCATATGGACGTTCCCAGGCTAGGGGCTGAATCGGAACTACAGCTGCCGGCCTCCACCAGAGCCACAGCAACGCCAGAGCCCAGTCTTGTCTGTGACCTACACCACAGCTCACGGCAACGCCAGGTCCTTAACCCACTGAGGGGGCCAGGGATGGAACCCACATCCTCGTGGATACTAGTCAGGTTTGTTTCTGCTGAGCCACAACGGGAACTCTGGACAGATTTTGAAAGAAGTAATTTACTGCCAAAACGTACAGTCAGACCAGAAAAGAAAATCCTAGTATCTTGAAAAATCAAAACATTGGTTAGGTGTCCAGCGGCATGAACAACAGGTATGACCTCAGTTGTTAGTTCAACCCAGTGGCTTCAGTGGGGGTGCGGCCAACGGCCACTGGGAGCCAGGAGTCGCCGCCAGTGATGGGCAAACACAAGGATTCAAACTCTCTGCGGTGGATTTTCTCACCATAAAGTTTGGTATGTTTATAATGGTGTCTCTGAAGAGACATAATGCAAATAACCAAACAGGCAAAACCAAAAGACTAACCCACAACTACAACACCACTGCTGCTATGAAGGAATGGAGGCAACCCTGGCAAAAACCAGGGGGCCTTTCCAGATTCTGCTGTGACTTCAGATCTTCCGTCTCTTAGTCCACAGACCTAAATGCTTTGTTATTAACTTTTTAAAATTAAAAGCGTTTAAAAATGTACAGAGTGAAAGTGGCTTTTAAGTCAATAAACATTTCTCTTTCGTCTAAGAGGAAGTAGCAAGTCCTGTCTACGCTGGCTTTATACGAATTGAGATAAACAGGTGGAGGACGTGAGCAGGTGCACCAGGCACAGGGGCAGCGCCGTGACCTCTGCTCCCCGCCCCTTCCCTGGAAGAGGAAGACCAGGTGAGACCACCTGGCGGTACACTCTGCAGAGGCAAGGGTTTGGGCCTCTGTGTCACCTGCTGTCCCTGGAGCTCAGCCAATGCCCGCCTATATTAGATGCTCAATAAATGTCTGCTAGCTCAGTGATTCCAGTTTAAAAGCGAAATACAAACTCCTATGAGGAGCCTGTTAAAGCCCAAGACAGATAAGAAATGAAGTCAGGGGTCTAGGCCTTCACCACTTATAACCCAATTCCCGAGGGAACTCAAAAATGTGAGCCTGTGTCTTGCCCATCCTGAGAACTCAATCTTTTTAAGATGAAGCTAAACAAAACTATTCTCAGTGAGCTGTGAAAATCGTCGGAAAGAAGAAAACAGCAAAACAGATCTTCAGATCATAAGACCATCAGGCTGTTGTGGCTACTGAGTAGATTCTAGAAGGAATCGGTATCTAGGTAACATACGAGGACTTGAAAAAGAATGGGTGATCAGCACTGGCTCCTTGGACACAAAGGGTGAAAACTGATCATTTTTCCTTTTTTGATAGGATTGGCATAATATCTGGATTTCAGTAAAGAAGGAGGTATGCTGATCTGTGACAGGAAAGCAGGCTGTGAAAATTTATGCAGAGCGCCGCTGCAATGCTGCTATGCATTTGGAGGGGAGGCTCTAGCAGACACTTTGCCTGACCTGGTTTTATCAGTCACTCGGATAAGGTGCCAAAGGCAGAGTCACAAAATGGGTAGACAGATGTAGGGTTGTCTGGTGTGCTTACACAGAACCTAGATTTCATCTATTTCATCAGGCTGGAATAGAAGGATGAATAGTAAAATGGAAATTTAAGGTCCTATAATTAAATTAGGAAAAAAAAAAAAAAGCTGGACACAAAGTCACTAAGCAATCCCTGGACATGGGAGCTTGGGGGTTGCATAAATCAACAGTGAGGTGGGGCCATAAGCCATGGTCCTCACCTGGGGGCAGGTTGCTCCCTGGGGAACCTTTAACAATGTCTGGGGGCATTCCAGGTTGTCACACTGGGGAGGGGGTGGGCCTCGTGCACCCCTGGCATCCAGTGGGTGGAGGCCAGCCTGTCCTCCAACGAAGAGTTCTCTGGCCCAAACATCTACAGAGGTTGAGACGTCCAGCCCAAGAAAGACTAAGATGCACTCACAACATACTGGCAGTCATGCTGGCATAGACTTGCAGAACTGAAGGGCCTTAGTCATCCAGATCAAGGTCAGGACTAGTCCTTGGTCCTCTGTCCTGCTGGTTAAACCATGTCTAGAATCATGTACCGTCCTGGGGGTCAGTTTTTAAGAGGGACATAGACAGATGGGTGTGTGCATAGACAGCAGAGCCACTGGGCTCTCCGAAGGTCTGGAGCCCAGATCACATGAGAAAGAGTAAGAAGAAGCTGGAGGAAAACTGTTCACAGGGTGTGGGTGGGAGTGGGCAGGGCGGCGGACTGTTAACACACAAAGTGCTCTCAAGGATCTCGAGGAAGGAGTTCCCATCGTGGCTCAGTGGTTAATGAATCCGACTAGGAACCATGAGGTTGTAGGTTCGATCCCTGGCCTTGCTCTGTGGGTTAAGGATCCGGCGTTGCCGTGAGCTGTGGTGTAGGTTGCAGATCAAGGCTCGGATCCTGCGTTGCTGTGGCTGTGGTGTAGGATGGTGGCTACAGCTCCAATTAGACCCGTGGTCTGGGAACCTCCATATGCCCCGGGTGCGGCCCTAGAAAAGGCAAAAAGACGAAAAAAAAAAAGGGATCTCAAGGAAGAAGCAGTAGGCTCGTTCCATGTTGCTCCAGAGGCAAAACTAAGCCTATGGGTTGAAAGTAATACAGGGACAACTATGAATATTATAATTTATTTTCATTAAATATATTTTATAGTTATTCAGCTCATACATTCTAAAATTACATACAATTACTATATCTGATAATTTAAAAAAGGATAGTTGTAAAACTAATAATGTAAGTTTTAAGCTATTCCTGATGCTTAGCCCTTGTAGCGAGCAGCCTTACTCTCTTCATGGCTGTAAACTTTTCAAGCTTGAGGATATGGAATCCTTCTTAGGGACAATGTCTCCCATCTGTCAGAAAAGTTCTAGAGAAAATTCCAGGAGGAGAACTGACTTGAGGATCTGTAGGATTTGGGGGCTGGAAGATCTAGGGCTTTGAGACTAGAGCTGGCTCCCTTTGCACACAGCTGGTATCTTCCCATAAGCATTTAAAGCCAGGAACGGTGTTTAAAGATATCATTTAGATCCAATCCTCTAATCTGTACACACACCAAAGTCTAAATTGTATTAGAGAATTGCCAATTAGTATAATCCAAATACATGCTGATAAGCTTGGCCAACTGGAACAAAATGAACTGAAAGACAACACTATTTACTAAAGCCATGCACTCATCGCAAATTATCTGCAATTTTGGCCATCATGAGGGCCATGGCCAAAACATCCTTGTGAAAAAAATAAACTAAGCTAAAGGATAAGATTTGGAAGAACGCCCTCTTTTAAAAAGAGCATCATTCGTGTATCTCCCATTTGATTCTTTAGGCAATTGTTAAGTGTCATATTTTGGGTGTGTTTAAGAACACATTTCATCTAGGAACAGTTTTATCACATGCTTCAAAGAGAACTATGCTCATTTTCATACATACACTTGCCCCAATGTTTTCAATGATGGAGATTCATACTTGTGTGAAACTACCAGCTAGCCAAAATGGGTCTTCTTTCATGGACATCAAGCCTTATTGTAAGAAAAGAGCCTGATTTTTAAAGATACAAAGTAGCATATTTGCCTACATTTCCAGTTTACAGGCCTCTTCTAAAACAAGTTTTATTTAAAATAATATGAATAGTGACCACAGTCCCTGGGTAACACCTGAAAGCGAGACCTGCGATGTAGTGAAGACCCTGAGAGGTAAGAAAAGCGACAGAGGGAACCGAAGAGGGGGCCCCCGCAGCCTCTGGTTCCCCATCTGAGTTGCAGTGGAGAGATGCAGGCAAGAAAGTGGGGGGGGGGGTTCTCAGCTGGTGGCCCTCCATGGGAGCAAGGCCTCCACAATTCGAAACATTTGCTCCGAACTACAGTCAACAGATGACACTCCAGGCTTGGGACTGCCACGGAAATATGACAAGTGAAACTCTTACCACTCACTTCCACTTGGGGTTTTACTCCCCCTTCCGGCTGAACTGCTAAAAGACCACCACAGATTTTTAGAAAAGACTGACTTTTCCCCTCGAGAGCCCTGTATACGGTAGTCCAGTGTGTTCAGATGTCTAGAACCAAAAACATGAAAGAGGCGGATCCTAGTCCAGGCTAATTAGGTCCCTACAGATCTGTGGGCACAGACGGTACCTCCCATTCTAGCAAAAGAGACCACTGGGGACAAGGGTTACCTGTTTGGTCCTAGTGACTGCTGGTCACAACGCTACGTTCACAGATCAAGGACAGAGGACAATATTAGCACAGAGGACGAAATGTGGGGCAGTGGGGGGCGGGGGGGGGGCAGAGGGGGAGTGGTGCAGCTGCAGCACCTGCAAATCTGTCAGAGAGAACTAAGGTATCTCTCTACAAAATGACCATTTGGGGGAGTTCCCATTGTGGCTCAATGGGTTGTGAACCCAACTAGTATCCATGAGGATGTGGGTTCAATTCCTGGCCTTGCTCAGTGGTTTAGGATCCAGCATTGATCCATGAGCTGTGATATAGGTCACAGATGTGGCTCAGATCCTGAGTTGCTGTGGCTGTGGTGTAGACTGGCAGCTGTAGCTCCAATTCAACCCCTAGCCTGGGAACTCCCCTACACTAAAAAGCAAGAAAAAAACCCTCAAAAAAAACAAAACCCAAAAAGCGACCATTTTTAAATTGTGTGCTACAAAGACTGCTTTGGTTAATTTTGGTTTTTCTATAAACTCAGTACATGAATTTTTTTTTTTAAGTGACCCAATGAGTTGATTTAACAAAATTTTGGAGTAAGGAAAATCCACTCCCCCAACACGGGGGGGAGACAAATGCAAACAGAAAACATTGTGAAAACAAACCCAAAATCCCTGTGAGCAAAGCAAAAACCAACCAAACAGCAGCGAAGGAAACAAAACAAGAAAAGCGAGGGACTGAGATCAAGCTAAGGAGATCAGCTGGTCTACAGCATGAAAGAGGGTCCTTTAAAGTGGGTTCGCAGCAGCTACTGATTTCTGGGAGGGCTGCAGGAAGCGTCGCCACGGGGGCCCAATCCCAGCCCCTTTTCATCCCCGGGGAGTGGGGGTGGGGTGGGGGGTGGGGGGTGAGGGAGGGGTGGGGAGGGGCACAGATGCAGACTCAGCAGCGAGGGGTCAGCAGCTGGAGGTCTTCACCTTTATCTCCTTGAAGAAGGACGCAGTTTCGCCCTCGATAATTGGCTGCAGCAAAGGGCTTCTCCGCTTGCTGGAGGGGGACCCCTGCGACAGGTGTTAATAGGCAGGTTACATGGCGAACCCCTTTTCCCGGCCCCTTCTGCCTCGCCAGGACGTATTTCTGCCTCTTAACTGCAGACTCGAACCCCTCCCCGCCAAGAATTCCCAGGAAAACTACAAACAACGGAAGCTCTTGTCCAAGTGGCTCCTTCACTTCAGAACCCCCCCCCCCCCAGCAACCTCAGAGGCCACATGAGAGCAAGGGCAGCATGAGAGTGGGTTAACCAAACACCCAGAAAAATCCTGAGGAGAAACACTCGCCTCCCCTGCCTTCCCTCCCAATCATGGAAACTTCCAGAACCACTCCAGTCACATAAAAGCATCAAGTGATGCAAAGGTTCTCGACAGGTTGTACGTTCACTCTATCGGAGGGACACTAAAGGCCCCCGACTGGAGCACGAAAAGGATTCCTCAGATCTGCTTTCGGTGGGGAGCTTACTGATGGATTCTGCGGGAAATTTCTAGAAAGGTAGCTTTCTTCAAACACACCTGCCTGAGGTCTCTGGACCCCCGCCCTTCATATGAACACACACACTGTGAAAAGACATACAAAGACCATGTATTGGGCCTAGAAATAAACAAGGAGATTTAAAGCAGGAAGAGAAGAGCAGCCACTAAGAAAATGCACTCCAGCCCCAACAGAAAAGCGAGGCTGAGCCTGCTTCCCACCGAGCCAGAAGCACAACGCCTGACGGCCAGTGGAGGAGGCCCCCAGGGTCCCCCCGAGTTGGGAGCACTGAAACAGAGGTAGCTGTCCCCCACGGGATGGACAGGACAGGACAGCTGCCCTGGCAGCTGGGCCGGGACCAGGGAGGGGAGCTGGCCAGGGCCCTAGAGGGCAGGACACTGCTCCTTACACCTGATGAAACCCAAATTCAAAGCCAAAGGCAGCGAAGTCCAGGGATGGTGGCCCCCGAGCGAGGGTTCCCATCTGTTACCTGCGCTCCCTTTCCTCCCACCTCAGCCTCCAAAGGGAGGCGGCCCCCTCCCCGGGTCCCTTAGGGGATTTCGCCCTGGCCAGGGTTCCAGCAGGGCGGACCCCTCTCTGGGAGGCCCAGAGAAGACTCTGAGCAGAGGCCCCTAGGACCAGAGAGGCCCTCTTGGAGGGGCGCCTGGAGAAGGCACAGCCCTGTCCCCTTGGGCTGTGTTTGGGGAGAGCACAGGGCCGGTGGGCCCAGCACAGGTCAGGGGGAGTGAAGATGGCCAAAGCGTGTCTCCCAGTGGGAAACCCACATTCTTTCAGCTTCGGGTTTTTTGCTCATTTCTGGCAAAGGCGGCCTCAGGAGGCTTTGATAAAATTCCTTATTCCTCAAGCTTAGGGGCCATCCATATTAATGGCAGGTTCAATTATTAAAGACTGTTCATTCACGAGAAGGCAAGTTAGGGTCCCATTAATCAAGCCGGGGCCCCACTCAGCCAGATGGTCAACGGCGCGGCGGTGGATGGACTCACGATGATGGGGACGGTGCTGGCTCGGGACAGGATCTGTTTGACCAGGCGGTACCTGTCGTACAGCGGCTTCATAATCTGACGTTCGTTCTTGCTCACCTGCAACGCAAGAACAGGGGAGCTGAGAAGCCTGCTCCTGGTGGCCAGGCTGGCTATGCATGCTCTGGGCCTAGACAAAGTACAGATGACCCGACGCAAGCCTCACCACTCTTGCCAAATTTATTTAAACCGATAACATCAGTCAATGAACACTCGAAGTAACTGCTTCGGAGTTCTCGCTATGGCTCAGTGGAAACGAATCTGACTAGGATCCATGAGGTTGCAAGTTCGATCCCTGGTCCCGCTCTGGGGGTGAAGGATCCGGCATGGCCCATGAGCTGTGGTGGAGGTCGCACATGTGGCTTGGGTCCCACGTTGCTGTGGCTGTGGTGTAGGCGGGCGGCTACAGCTCCGATTAGACCCCTAGCCTGGGAACCTCCATATGCCTCAGGTGCGGCCCTAGAAAGACAATACATACATACATAAGTAAACCGCTTCAGCTGTGGATCACTGGCGTTCACTCCATCAGCAGTACTGCTTTGCCTATGATCACTGTTTATTAAAACTATGATCATTATTCATGATCAGTTCTTTATTTACAACTCTTCAAGGTTCAGAGTGCCCAGATGATCCATTACTCTCTAGGTCTAGGAAAGAACAGCATGTATTTCTACGATACTACTTCCCATGCCGCTCTGCAATCATTTAAAAAAAAAAAAAAAGGTCTCTCTTCCCCTGGGAATTGTTGTGTTTTTAGGGACACGTTCCGGCCAACAGTAGGTATTCAAGGAACATACGCCTGCAGAATACAGGGATCAGTGCATCTCCGTATCCTAAAAATCTGGCGCAGGGCTCAACCATATTTAAAGGATTGATGCTCTAGGCAGTGGGGAGAAACCAAGGGCAGATGATGGGGATGGTGCTGGCTTCTTCATCGCCTGCCTCTCCTCCCCCCATCACACCTCCAGCTCCAGAGAGAAACCAGGCTGTGTCGCGCCCCCTTGTCTAGTTCCTGGAATGGCCTCCCCTCTGCTCCTGGGTTTGGCAAATTCCAGCCCAAGAGCCACCTCCCTCCCCTGTGCAGCCCTCTTCCGACACGCCCTGTCCTGGGAGACCTGCCAGCGCCGATTGTGGCCCCCGCCCACCGCCCAATGCATATGCTGAAAACTATTCCCCCCTCCCGCACCCCGGATGTGCTGGTATTTGGAAGTGGGGCCTTGGGGAGGTGCTCAGGGCCTGAGGATGCAGCCTTCGGGAGTGGGATGAGCACCCTTATAAAAGAGACCCAGGGAGCTCCCTCGCCCCTTCTGCCACGTGAGGCCAGTGAAAAGTCAGCTGTCTGTGAGTGGCAGGTGGGCCCTTGCCAGACATCAGCACATTAATCTTGGACTTCTCAGCCTCCAGAATCATGAGAGAGAAATTTCTCTTGTTCAGAAGCCACCCAGTCTACGATATTCTATCATAGCAGCCCCAGTGGATGACACACTTTTTTCAGCTGCATCCATGGCATATGGAAGTTCCTGCACCAGGGATGGAACCTAAGCTGCAGTTGTGACCTGTGCCACAGCTGGGGCACTGTGGGATCCTTAACCCACTCTGCTGGCCTGGGGATCAAATGAGTGCTGCCACAGAGATAATGCCATAGCATTAACCCACTGTGCCACAGTGGGAACTCCTGGATGACACACCTTTATACTCTAGAGTAACTCTTTGTTGGTACATCTGTCTCCTCTTTAGACTGTAAGCCCCTTGAGAGCCGGAGTCTGTGCTTTGTATCCCTGGTAACTCTATTAGTGCCTGATGTGATAAAAACAATTCCATAAGTGTCTGCAAAATGAGAGAAAGAATATTTCAAATTAAATAGGTCTGTCAAATTTATAAGTATGCACTTGTTTACCTAAATGGAGAAAGAGATGAAGTAGCTTTGTTTCAAGGCTGCTGTTGGTCTTCTGCATTTTATTTCCACCGTACACAGTGGGTGAGAGTTACAGAGGGAAGGACGGGCAAAGGTACCAGCTTTGACCAGGTCTCTTTTGGGCCTTCAACTTGAAGACAATTCTGGATTATGTATGACTTGATCATCCTTTGCCATTTTTATTTACTTTTCTCAAAGTGATCAACAATCAGTGAACTTTGGATGAACCTCATAAGCCCAGGATAGGACACTGCCATTATGCAAAGTCATTTTGTGGATTTATTTTCTGTTATCAGCCCTGATAGTAACCATGTCTTCTATCTCTTTCTGTTACCACAGTATCAAGAGGCAGGTGGCATTTTCCTGCTTTTACTACCTACCATAACAAAAGGAGTTTTTAAAATTGCTCTTTCAATGAAAGAACTGGCTGGGAACACAGAAGTGGAAGGGGACACAGAAGTTATTTCATATAAAAAAAGAGTGACGACTGAACCACAGGTGTTGCTACCACACGCCTACAACAAAGGCAACAGGCAGGACAGAGAGTGTCAGGTGTCAGAAAGAATGCTGAGCAACCGGAACTCTCACTGCTGGCAAGGCTGGAACCCTTTGGAAAACTATCTGGCCGTACCTCCTGGAGCTGAACATACGACTCATCAATGCCACTCTTTAAGTACACGCCAAACAAACATGGCCTTAAGTGCACAAAAAGACATACATAAAAATGGTCACAGCAGTACTCATCCTGATAACCCCAAACTAGAAACGCCCCCATGCCCAACAGCAGAATGAATACTTGTAAGTTCCCCAAAGGGAACACTACACACAGCCACGAGAAGGAATGAGACAGAGCTGTATGCGACGTCATGAACTAACATCACAAGATAAAGCCAAGGAAAACAAGTCAGACACCTAAGAACACGTCCAGTAAGGTTCTAATTATGTAAAGTTCAAAAAGAAGCAAATCGAATCCCCCGCGTGAGAAGCCAAGATAATGGTTTTTTCGGTGGCGGGGTGGAAGGTCATGGTATTGACGAGACTGGGACATGCTAAGGGCTTTCACAGCTTTGGCAACATTTTATGTTTTTGATCCGGAAGCTGGTTACCTGAATCTGTCTACCCTGTGATATATATTTATAATTTGGGCTCTTTTCTGTATGTGTGTTATACTTCAACAGGAGTTCAACAGTGGCCACAAATAAGTGTGAGGAACAGAAATGAGCGATGTGTCCAATCTCACATGTAATTTAGGACTGAACACAAGGAATAATCTTTTTCATATAGGATGTGCCCATTGAATGTGCTGCAGATGAGAATAAGGCACATCCGAATTGTCAACACGTGGGGAAAGATAAACAGTAGATGTTCAGTGACCAAAAGACATGAAAAAAAAAAAAAAAACAATAAAGAGCCAGCATTTCCCCATTGTGGACCAATATCCTATTACTACATCTGACCCTTGAACAACATAGGTTGGAATTGCATGGCTCCACTTATACACGGATTTTTTTTTTTTTCAATAGAAAATTCTACATCCCTAGATGATCCGAGGCTGGTAGCATCATGGATTCAGAACCTTGGATATGGAGGAACCGTGGATACAGAGGGCTGGCTCTTAGGTTAGACACAGATTTTCCACGATGCTGAGGGTCGAACAATGCCCAACCCCTCCCTGCGTTGTTCAAGAGAAGACTATGGTTTCTTGGTAGAAGCCCCTTTGGGTTGTGAAAGGAGACTTTAGATTCTGGAAGGAGACCTACTGGTGAAATCAGCCAGAAGTCAATCTCCTTTCTACTTCTTTGTTTGGCAACATTTCTAGTTAGAGGGGATGAAGAGGCTAGCTGGCTGATATCTGGCTATGACACTATATTTAGATTTTCTACAAACTGGTCATAGAAAAAAATGAATAGGCCTGAGAACGAATCACTGTGAGTGATCCGATAAAGTCCAGTTTTGGACCATGGAGAGGCAAAACGCATCACGATGCCGCTCAAGTTCATGTCGGCGTCGGAGGGAAGCATCTGGACACCAAAACTATCAATGATCTTTGCATGCGAAGTGTTGGGAAGAATACTGCTTGATCTACACAGGATTATTTTCAGGATCAATGTCTGAGGCCAGAGGCCTGGTGATACCAAAGGTCAATGCAACCATCACCCAACATAAAGCCGTGTCTCAGGTAATTATCGGTGCTGGATTGGCAAGTAGAGCCAAAACCTAACCAACTGTTAGAGAAACAGAGCAGCACTTCGGGTCAACGGTTAAACAAAGGGCTGCTGATGTGAAGTGGATCACGGGGAAATCAGAATCCCTTATGCTCAAGTCATCAGCTGCTCAGGGATCCCACTCCCAGCCACGCACAGGCCCTTGAATGAGCCAGTGAGGTTCTGCGAGCTGTGATTTCTGGATGGGTAACCTGCAGAATTCAGATGAGCAAAAACCTCTATGATCCATAATTGCTTGGAGATGACATCAGGCCAAACCTATAGTCTCTGGTCTTCTCAACGTATGTTTATTCTGATTCCCATTGCTTCAAACTTGTACTTAGTTTTCATTTAAGTTGTAGCTCTGAATGGCTTTCAATGAGTGGAAATGGGTTGGAGACTGAGATACACTTTTGCACACAAATCCAGACAATATAAAAATCTACCTGCAAAGAGCGCATGGGCGAAGGCAGCCCTTTCCACTCAATCTCTGCTTGTGATGAAAAGAAATTTGCATCTCTGGTCTCTTACGACCCTATTTGGTTGTTAAGTCTTAGATAATCTAGCAAAGGACAAAGGGGAAACCAGCCAACACTCTCCACACGTAAGGAGAGGCGAGACTTGAACAGAAATCACACGGGCCCAATGAGATGAACGCATCTGTCTTCTGCGATGGTGTCTGTCTTAGCCTTGAATAAAGCTTCTCTATAAAAACATCAATTCGGTGGCTGTTATCCTGACGGTGCAACAAAGACGAAAGATAAAAGATTGATGTTTTTAATCTGAGGACAAAGAGAGCATGTGAACCATGGAATATTACAGCTGCAAGATCCTTATGGTTTAATATGATGAAACCAAGCACGAGAGAGGGTGATGATTTTGCTCAAGGCTACAGAGCTGAGCCAAGAACCCAAGGGGACTGACTTCCATCCAGCCCAGTTCTTGTTCCACCACAACTAAGCAAGACATGAAGTGAAGGAGGGTCTTAACACAGTGACCACAAGACGTACTAAAAACGGCACAATCGAGCATTTTCTTCTAATCGAGTTTGGCCAAGTTGCCACCTTAATGCCAAGAATTCCAGCTCCAAGCTGGGAGTTCTTCTCACACTGAGTCCACAGTGATTCTAGTTCTGAGAGGCAGCATGGATGCACCACTTTGTGAGAAATTATGCCACAGAGAGACAAAAAAAACTACACGGCATCAGCATCTCCTTAGTAAAAGAAAAAAAAAATGCTGCTCTCCAGCTGAAATGGACAGAACATTGAAAATCAATGATAAAAAATAATAAAAAATCTTAAAAACAAAGAAAAAACGGTCTGAATCTGGGTGTGGAGGGCTTATCTCTGAGTCATAAAAGTCCTGGTGGGAGAAGAGAAGTGAAATGGATTCGTAGCACTGCTGCATTCTTGGCCCGTTGACTTGGAAAACGGTAGGCTGACTGGGCAAAGACCAGATAATCTCAAACAGCAGATAAACAAACCTCTTTATACATGACTTGAGAATTTGCATTGAAATTTGAATATGGGGTGTTTAGTGTCATCTCAGTTCCCTGGATTTTAAAGCACAAGATTAAAATCCATCAAGGAGGACCCAGAAGCTCTGAGCAAGCCACTGGCTCTCTCTCCTCTGTACTGTCATCAGGGTCTATAAAGAAGGTCCCCTATGAGCTGCAGTTACCTGTTGGACTTCTGGGCACGGTCTTCTGATGAGACCCTTCAATGCTGATAATATAATTCATAGAGAATTATGTGCCAGTGTGTAAATGGACGTGTTTTTGTTTTTGTCTGCAGGGTGTCTCGTTCAAGCAAACAGCTTCGTGCAGAAGCCGCAGGTAATTATTTTGGCCAGTGATTCTGTTAGAGTCCTTTTAAATCAGAATCTGCAGACTCAGCAAAACCCCCATCAGACTCCAAGCTTCTGCTTTTCTAAAAAACTTGGCGATGGGAATGACAGTCCAGCAATGCAAGTACGAGCATTTTTCCTTGAAGAAGCCTGTTGCCCCAAATGGTATTTATACGTTCAGGGTCCATGGCGACACTGCAGATCTAGGAATGAAAACTTCACTCTGACTTTCATACTGGCCAGGTATCCAGTGGCCTCTGCTTTTCCTGAGGAGGTTGGTGTATCATGTTTCAGAGGGAGGCAGGGAGCCTGACCCAGGAATAAATGGCATTCAGAATTCCTAGGGCATGTGTCCTCTGCCCTGTGCGACGCCAGAATGCAGACCCCAATTCCTCATGATAAGGATGCTAAAACAGGTGCCTTTCTCCGGAGTCAGTCATTTAATGAGAAGCGGGCAGCAGAGAGCAGAAGGTATCATTGCACCGGGAGTGAAACCTTTCATTTCCCAAGAAGTCCCACTTAACTGCCCCCGAAGCCACTCTGCTCCACTTCCTCAGTGTCAGAAAGCCCAGGCGAGTATGTGTGTGCGTGTGTGTCATGTCATTTAGTCTCCATGACAACCTATACCAGACATCTATTATACACACAAAGCACTGAGGCTCTGAGAGTTACCTAAGCAGCCCCAAGTCCCAGAGCCAGCCTCGGCAGGGCTGGGGTTTGAAAATAAATCTGCTGATCCTGCTGCCTGGCTACTGCTACAGTCCAGGCAGAATGGGAGACACTGCCTGACTCAGAGCAACACATATCACGACACACACACCCCTGGACAGGCAGTAAGGGTAAGACTAGATTGCAGCTGAAAGATCTCGGGGTTCTCAGGCAAAGCAGTCTTTAAAGGGATCTGTCAAGGTGAAATTCACAGAGTGAAAAGAAGGTCTATCGACCTGAATCCTCAGTGAAAAGAAGGGAAACACACAAGCCCCTGCTCCTTCCCGAGGCCTGCCACGTGGCCGTGAGGAGATCTACACTTAGAGGCTCTGAGTCTGGCGGAGAGCAAGTTTTCCTCTGTTAGAAGAAGTTCAATTCCATCTGTACAAGTTCTAAACACCCCCGCAGAGAAGGACAGCGTTTCACAATACATCTGAGCTCCAGCGCATTTCCTATTTGGTTCAATGCCTTTAAAAAATCCAAAACGAAACTTGGCTTGAAACACGACCGCTATCCCAGAGCACCAGTAATCTTCCACGGCAGGGAGGGGCCAGCAAAATCAATTCTCATCAGCTCCAACCTTTTTTTTTTTTTAACTTAAACCTAATAAATTCAGAAGCAACGTACCATGGAGGCTCATTCAACAGAGAGTTAATTTGGTGCATGCTGTGTGTCAGGTCTTAGGCTCCATGCTGAGGGTCAGATGCACCATTAGGTAAACACAACCCAGAATCCCTGGAGTTCCCTGCTGGCTCAGTGGGTTAAGGATCCGGAGTTGTTACGGCTGTGGCTCGGGTTCAGTCCCTGGCCTGGGAACTTCCATATGCTACGGGCACAACCAAAAAACCCATCCAGAATACCTGCCCTCACAGACCTTATCGTCTAGTGCATTATTCTGGAAGCTTCTTTACCTAAAAGAACATATTTTCGATGACAAGACTGTGTCCATTATATAGCAATGGCTGAGACTGGAAAAGAGATGTATGTATTGGCGATATAAAATTCCATCTGTGATGGTAAACTTCGCGCTTCTTTATAGCTGCTCTTTTTTTTTTTTTTTTTTTTTTTTTGTCATTTTAGGGCCGCTCCCACAGCACAGGGAGGTTCCCAGGCTAGGGGTCTAATTGGAGCTGTAGCGGCCAGCCTACACCATAGCAACTTGGGATCCAAGCTGTGCCTGTGACCTACACCACAGCTCACGGCAATGCCGGATCCTTAACCCACTGAGCGAGGCTAGGGATCGAACCCGCAACCTCATGGTTCCTAGTCGGATTCGTTAACCACTGTGCCATGACGGGAACTCCACTTTATAGCTGCTCTTGGAGTTACTGCTGTGGCTCAGCGGTTAATGAATCCGACTAGTATCCATGGGGATGCGGGTTCCATCCCTGGCCTTGCTCAGTGGGTTAAGGAACCAGCGTTGCCATGAGCTGTGGTGTAGGTCGCAGACATGGCTCGGATCCTGTGTTGCGGTGGATGTGAGGTAGGCTGGTGGCTATAGCTCTGATTCAACGTCTAGCCTGGGAACCTTCATAATGCTGTGAGTGTGGATCCAAAAAGCCAAAAAGCCAAAAAAAAAAAAAAAAGGAACTTGTGTTGTTGGGTTCCTGACAACATTCTTTACAGAAGGTTACTAAGAGTCAGTGAAAGGAGATTTGATTACAAGTTCCCGAAGGAACAGAGCTAGGCCTGTTGTGCTACTGTCTCCCGCAGGACTGACAAAAAGCGTTCAATAAACACGCTTTGCTGAAGAACAAATCGCCTCAAATGCTTCCACGGCCACACTTGGGATTTCTCACACTCTTGGTTCTGGACGGCAGCTGGAACGTCCCTAGGGACCAACACTGGTTGCGCACTGCACTGCAGAGAAGCTCAATTTTAGGGCAGAGCATTCCAGTTTAGCGCCTTTATGTCATGGATAAGAACGCCCAGAGCCAGGGGCAGCTTAGGCAGGGGCGGCCTGAGGGACAAGCCTGTCTCCTCTCTCTAGGGCTCTGGGCACAACCATTTCCCCCTTGAAGCAGGACCCTGGGGACAATTTTTCTTTGGAACTTAATTCAACTCAGCACCTACCAGAGGGTGGAAGGCTTATCCCAGGTTGAGCCCTCGGAAAGCTACGTTCTGGTGAAAATACACCGTAATCTAAACATCAGGGAACCTCATCTGCAAAATCCTGAATGCGGAAGAGTCATTCCTAAAGCCAGATCATTTACCCCAAGAGAAAATCCAGCGTATTCACATACCGGCCGTCCATGAATGCTCTCATAATATAAGAGCGCTTTCTGCAGGGCCACTTTCTCATTAGCAATCTGGTCTTTGGTCATATCCTGTATAAACACAAGGACAGAGAAATGAGATGGGGCGGGGGAGACAGCTGTGAACAGCTCAACTTCTTTATTTAGTTAAACCAATGTCCCCACGTCAGGGTGCAAAGACTGCTGATACAACAGCTCTCTCTAGCTCTTCCTGGACCTCCCTGGAGGAGTCAGCTGTTCCCGACCTCTTGCTAGAGACACAGCACAGCAGACTCTCCACCTTCTGGTGCCCGGATCGCCCAGGCAGCGGCAGAGGCTCGCTGTGTACGGAGGTAAGGCAAGGACCACGGCTACGGGACGCACCTTCCCAGAGGCTTCACTGTCATCATCTAAGCTCAGAGAGTCACGAACCGTCTGCTAACCCAGAGGAGTCCACTTTGCAATCGGGACAGCAGGGGTTTCTGCTTTCCATCTGGACAGAGGGTGGAAGGGGAGGGCGTGAGAGGTGTAAAAAGCCTTCTCTCCATCACCCTTCGCTGGGACCCTGGGGCGTGTGTCCTGAGAACCTGCCCTGACTGCAGTGGCTGAGGATCAGCGCTCCGCTCGGGGGCCCTTCGCAGAATCGCACCTTAATGTCCTCTGGGCGGCTGGTTTCTGCCCGCTTCTCCTGGAGCTTCCTCTGGATGGACTCCAGCGTGGCCTCGACGCTCGGCTTTATGGCTTTATCTACCAGCTCTTGCTTCTTCTCTTCTTCTTTCTCAAGCTGGGACCCGAAACTCTTGGGGAGCGTGTGGCTTCGCTGCCGCATCCTGGGGGCGAGGTCCTCTTCCGAGATCTTCAACTTTGACTCTAGTTGAAAAGAGTTGGGGGTGGAGAAGTGGGGAGGGGACGGATGTCCTCTAAACCCAGATTGTTTTCCTGTGGCGTTAGCAACGGCTTAGCCCCATATTTCCCCCTACCCCCGAAAGTATCTAATTACAATATTAGTTGAAATCCCTGGGTTATTATGTAAAAGCCAAGAAAATGATAATGGCTTCCAGAATTATCAGGCATGTTTTCCTAACCCTAAAACTGAAAAAGTGGCATTTTCTTTTTTCTTTTTTTCTTTCTTTCTTTTTTTTTTTTTGCCATGTTAGGGCTGCACCTGCAGCACATGGAGGTTCCCAGGCTAGGGGTCGAATCAGAGCTGTAGCCACTGGCCTGTACCACAGCCACAGCAACGCCAGATCTCAGCCACATCTATGGCCTACACCACAGCTCATGGCAACATGGGATGCTTAACCCACTGAGTGAGGCCAGGGATCGAACCCGCATCCTCATGGATCCCAGTCAAGTTTGTTAACCGCTGAGCCATGATGGGAACTCAAGAAAGTGGTATTTCTTTAACATCCATACTTTAGCCACACCAACCTGTTTGCTGCTCTCAGAACAAGGTGGATGTCTTTCTCTACTGACTCCCTTAGTGTCTACAGGTATTTGCAGATCCAGCGCCCAAGTGTTGGCTAACTTTTTCTGTCTGACTTACAGACCTCACTTTGGAATTATTTTCTCCTTGTATTCTATTCAGTTGTTGACCGAACTCTATTTCCTGAAGGACAGCAAGCTCTTTGAAGGACAGGGGCCAAATCCTTTTCGTATTCATCTCTGTGTCTGCATGTTTTCTCCTAACTCCATAGCAAATAAAGCTTTGGATTAAACTGGTACTTAATCCATGTCAAGTTGAAATCACCATCCTTAGAGCAGTGATTGAGGGAAACAAACAAACAAAAATGCTGCAGAATTGGCATCTTAGCTGGTTGGGTTTCCCTGTGACTGAGGCTGTGGGAAGGTGTGAAGAAAGTGCTCCCTGAATACTCAGAGCCCCGGGGAGCAGCTTCCAGGAACTTGTCTTTCCTGGAATAATGTAACAGTGGCCCTCAGCCTGCCGTGAGAGCACGGCTTCTGCACCTGGCTTGCTCTCTGGAGCCCGTGCCATAGTAGGTCTAGAGCTTTACCGACCTTTAAGTTGCTTCCGGAATTTGGCAAGATCATTTGTCCACTTCAGAACCTCTGGATTGGCTGCTTTGTCGCTGTGGGAAGGCTGAGAAAGAAACGTCTAGAGTAAATGTTTTGGAATGAGGGCAGGACGAAAGAAGAGCTGGATGATCCATTTGTTTTAAACAGGAAGGAAAAGTTGAGTTCCACGGGAAAAATAAATGAGCCATGATTAATCGGAGCAACCTCACAGGTGTAATTTCATTATTCTTCTTTATATCGGGTTAGTTTTTGATGCTTTCAAAGAATTCCTCAGAGGCAAAATGCTGGATTTTTATAACCCTGGACTTCTATGAGGCCCATGGCCTCTTTCCCATCATTTGCAGGGCTCAAGCTGTCACGCTAACAGGATAGACAGCAGAGGGGTATATGACACTTTATACCATGCCCACCACGGATGCCTTTTTGCCACCCTGTGGGAAATACTAAGGACAGGGCTGAGAGAAGAATGTGGTTGGTACTAGCAGAATATTCTAGAAGATGATTCTGGATTAGGTTTTAGTCAAACAAAAGACTTCACTTAATGATTTTTCCCATCCCTGCTCAATGGACAAAACGTGGAAGAAAGCATTCGATTCATCCGTAAGGATGCAACTGTGTAAGGAAAATGCTGATACATAATGTTTGGAGTTTATCACCCTGTTTTTATTGCCTTTTTGGCTTTTGTTTGTTTGTTTGCTTTGTATGACCACACCTGTGGCATATGGGGTCGAATCGGAGCTGTAGCTGCCGGCCTACATCACAGCCACAGCAAGGCGGGATCTGAGCCGCATCTGAGACCCACGCCACAGCTTATGGCAATGCCAGGGCCTTCGCCCACTGAGCGAGGCCAGGAATCGAACTCGTATCCTCATGGATACTAGTCGGGTTTGTAACCTGCGGAGCCACAATGGAACTCATTTCTTTTTTTTTTTTTTAAATAATTCTAGAAATTGCCTTTTTGTTTAGAGAGTTTCTGGAGCTCGCCCTCACTGTTAACCCTTCTCCGAGGGGCTGATGCACTAACTTGTCATGTCAGGGGCGGGCAGGGACAGAGAGCCCAGGGAGGTGACACTTACTCTGTACTTTCTCTCTTCTTCGAATCTGTCTTCGAACTTTCGGATCTTCTTTTTAAGGCTCTGAATCCTTCGTGTGAGCTGGGCAGGTGTCAGGTCCTCTTGCTCATCATCGTAGGAACCCAGAGAGGAGCTGCGGCGCCTGCAAGGGGCACAGTGCGGGTCAGGGGGCTCAGCTTCCCTAGAGCCGCTGGCACCTGCTGGGAGGGGCTCTGGGGATGAGGGATGCGGATGGCAGCCGGGGGGGGGGGGGGGGGGGCGGCGTCCATATGCCATCCGTCCGCTGGAATAAGAGAAAGCTGCCAGCTAATTCATTTTGTGACCTTGACCTCTGTAGGTCCATCCTATGAGACCCAATCTCCTCTAGGTCTCCTTTTACACTTGGCAAAGCCAGGACTGAAAGGTGCACAGGGGACCTCACAGTTACATTCGAGAGAGCTCTGGGAAGGAGGTGCTGATGGAAATTCAGTATGCGATGCTGTAGGTGGGCCACAGATCAAGAGAAAAGTTAACAACAGAGCCTGTGTGCCAGGATGGAGACGTTCAAATAGGTTCCTCCAGTTACTTGCAAGTGAACTTGAAAAATGACGGGCCACCAGCAGGATTCCTTTCCTTTCTAATGTGACAGAGCTGATGCATTTGCGCATCAGCGAGGTAGGAGAACACACCTCATGAAAGAATGGGCATTGGGGGGAGAAGGGGGCACTTCCGTGTCGTCCAGGTACTGCCTGCTCTGCCCATAGGCGTAGAAGCGGGGAGAGAGCAGGGGGTCGCTGTCCTCGTCCAGGAGCTGCCGGATCAGACGCCCGGCCTGCGGGGACAGGCGTGCTTCGTCAGCTTCCACGCTCTCCGGCGGCCACGAGGAGAAGGCGGGGATGGGCTCTGGAAAATAACAAGGGGAAGAGGGCAATGCTAGTCTTTATTTGTTTCTTTTTTTGTTTGCTGTTTTTTCTTTTTATGGCTGCACCTGCAGGCCTATGCCACAGCCACAGCCACAGCAATGAGGGATCCAAGCCGCATCTGTGAGCAATGCCACAGCTTGCGGCAAGGTAGGATCCTTAACCCACTGGGCGAGGCCAGGGATCTAACCTGCATCCTCACAGACACTCTGTTGGGTTTCGAACCCACTGAGCCACAATGGGAACTCCAAAATTGGTCTTTAGAGCACACTCAAGGACTTCCTGCTGTGGCTCCGCGGAAACGAACCCGATGAGCATCCATGAGGATGCAGCTTTGATCCCTGGCCTTGCTCAGTGGGTTAAGGGTCCGGTGTTGCTGTGAATTGTGGTGTAGGCTGCAGACGAGGCTCAGATCTCGTGTTGCTATGGCTGTGGGGTAGGCCGGCAGTTGCAGCTCCGATTTGACCCCAAGCCTGGTAATAACTTCCATGTGCCGCCTTTGAGACTCTGAAAAAAGCAAAAAAAAAAAAAAAAAAAGCACACTCACTTCCCAAGTTTTCTGAGTGCATTAGGAGGCACTGAATTAAGGAGGCATTGGGTGGCTTTGCGGTACAGGTTGAAAGCTCAGCCCTGGGACGCTCCGCCCTGAGTCGAATCAGCAAATCTCCCTGAGAGCATCGTCGACCCTGTATTTCCACCCTCACTTGCTTTCAAAACAGGATGTGCTAGGGCTGCCCCGAGGAAGAGCCACAGTGTGTGCTTGCAATGGCCCACTGCAGACTGCTGATGAGAGCTCCTCCACCCAAGGGCCTCAGGGAGCAGGGAGGGAGGGGTTGGGCATCCTGGCTGGACAGCCTTCCCTGAAACGAGTCAATTATCAGGCGAAGGAATCACGTTAGTCTTGTGAGAGCCTGTTTGTTTAGGCATCTGTACCCTCTGCTGAGGTCATTCCGTAAAAGCTGTTTTGTGTGCTTCTGCTTAGTGTGTTGGGATTTAGCACATTTCAAATGTTACCTGAAACTTCAGAAGCTACTCAAGGCTACAGTGAAAGCAAGATACATACACCCGTGAGTAAGAAAAGAAAAGAAGAAAATGCCTTACAAAGGACAAATCAGTATCGACTTTGTTTTGTTTTTCATTTTTTCCCATTTGGGCCATACCTGGGGCACGGACGTTCCCAGGCGAGGGACTGAATCTGAGCTGGAGCTGTGACCTACCACCACAGCTGCAGCAACACTGGATCCTTATTAACCCACCGCACCAGGCCTGGAATTGAACCTCCACAGGGACAGGGCAGATCGTTAACCCACGGCACCACAGCAGGAACTCCCAGAATGAACTGTCTTAGGTAACCTTTAGGAAAAAAACCAGACTTGGCACCACATCTTGAATTTTCATTTGGGGAGGGAAACAGGTGATATTTATTTCTTTTCACTGCGAGGCCCACCTCAATGTATTCCTTTTCTCTAAAAAGTCCTAGCTAACATACGTTAAGGATAGATCTCTGATGATGTAGGGTATTTAATTTGTAATACTCTCTTCATTAAAAAAGGGTATGCTTTAAATACATTTGTGGGAGTTCCCATCGTGGTGCAGTGGTTAACGAATCTGACTAGGAACCACGAGGTTGCGGGTTTGATCCCTGCCCTTGCTCAGTGGGTTAAGGATCCGGCATTGCCATGAGCTGTGGTGTAGGTCACAGATGTGGCTCAGATCCTGCATTGCTGTGGTTCTGGCGTAGGTTGGTGGCTACAGCTCCGTTTAGACCCCTAGCCTGGGAACCTCCATATGCCATGGGTGTGGCCCTAGAAAAGACAAAAGGACAAAAAAGAAAAAAAAAAGATAAATACATTTGTGGATATGGTGATTGACACAAGGCTGGAATTTTGCCATAATCTTAACTTCTGGGAATCCTACAGTTTGAATCATGGAATGATCTCAGAGTACTTATAAAATCTATAAACTTATCTGCAACAAGTATTTTATTTAAAAGAGATCAGATTGTAATCTTAGAACATTAAATTAGCATGGCTGAAACTTCACACATCATCTAATCTAGAGATTTTTCAACCCTGGCTGCATATTAGAGTCACAGAGGGAAAAGTAAAAAAACTCCTAACTTACAGGTACTCACGACACCCAGGTAGACAGAGTTTTGAGGGGAAGGTCCAAATCTGTAACACACACCCACACACACACACACCCACACAACACACACACCCACACACACACACACACTTTTAAAAGCTTCCACAGTGATCCTAAAGGCAGTTAGGTTTGAGAACCACGGATTCAATTCAACAGATCACAGATAAGGAAACTGAAACACAAAGACGTCAAGAGCAAACCCCTCATCAATGACCAGAGTTGGATCTAGAAACTCAGTCTCCTCTCCTCCAGGGCAGGGCTTCAATTTAGAATGTGCCAGGTGCTTCAACAACAAGGACGGCTGTCTTGAAATTCTTAAAGACCCCTACAGTGTAGTAGGAACGTGAAGCACATTAATGAAAAAAAAAAAAAAATTTAACCTCCTGTGGAAGGAGGTCCATCGGTTCTCAAAATGGAAAGACAACGACGTTTTCTGGGAACGCAGATAATAATATAAAGACTTTGAAAAATGAAAGCAGTGCTAAAGACAGAGCCTGGCCTATCGAGTCTCAAAAGTGGCAGAGAATGTGCTGGTGGGCAGACATGGCTAGAGCAGGAGACGAACAGGAGTTGTCGCATCATTTGTACGGATGCTGTGGGCTGGCCCCTGCTAAGTGGCAGGGCTTGGCTGCGAGCAGTTCAGAAGTGCCAACGGGACACAGGGAAAATGGATTGAGAGGTGATGGGGGAGGAGGGAAGGAGAGGGTGAGCAGAAAGCCATCCCTAGAAAAGGAATACAAATGAAGTGTTAAGTTGCAGAAAATGGAACTATCCAACCGACCAGATGGCATCTTCTAGTCCATGATGTTTCATGAAACAGCTGGGACTTTCTGAGGACTACAATCAATGGAGCCTGGACACGCAAGGGGTTAAGATGGCTCAACCAGCAAAGCAGTGGGCACTCGGCACAGAGGGGCAGAGGCGCCAAGCACCCTGGGGGAAGGGCAAGGTGGTTGGTGGGGGCAGAGGGCACTGGCAAAACAGTCTGACGTGGACATTGGCATGTGCATGTGCTGGCTAGTTTGACATTTCTGCTCATCAAAGCTTAGTTTGAAAAGGTGTTACTTTAGATCCCCAAGCCCTTTCATCTGCCTGAATCTAGCAGAACAGCTCTTAAAAAATACAACTAGTCTCTGCTTTAAGTTTTTTTACTATGTGGTCTCTGTGCACCAAAAATTTCTGCAAAAACAGCATATGTTTGGGACCATTAACCAAACATGTCTCCAGTGAAAAAATGCATTGTGATCCTGAATTAACTAGGAAATACTCATCCTGGAACTGAACTGTGCTCATTCGATGCTTCGTGACCAACATGGGGCCTTCCCTTGGATTGCCTTCTGGTTAACACAGCTGGCACCTGTGGCTCCATTAACTGACAAGAAGACCAAATATGTCATTTTCCTAGTGTCACCAGGGGTACATATGAAACACATGGCTGAAGAAATTCTAGCTTATGGGTGACACTGTTTCTTGAATTCACTTATTTTTTATTTTTATTGTATGATTTTTTTTTTTCTTTTTAGCCTCCCTGTGGCATATGGAGTTCCTGGGCCAGGGAACTCCAACGCCAGACCCCAGCCACAGATGAGACAACACTGGATCCTTAACCCACTGTGCGGGGCTGGGGATCAAACCTGTGTCCCAGTGCTCCAGAAATGCTGCCGGTCTCATTGCATCATGGAGGGAACTCCTGAAGGATTATTTATTTATTATTGAATAATAATAATTATTTATTATTGAAGTGTAGTTGACTTACAATGCTGTCTTAGTTTCAGGTGTACAGCAAAATGACTCAGTTATACACACACACACACACACACACATTATATTCTTTTCCATTTAGGCTATCATAAGATATTGAATATAATTCCTCATACTATGCAGTAGTTTATTTTATATGGAATAGTGTATATCTGCTAATCCCAAACTCCTAATTTATTCCTACTCCTTTCCCCTCTGGGAACCATAAATTTGTTTTCTATGTCCATGAGTCTACTATGGTTTTGTAAATAAGTTCATCTGTATCATTCTTCAGATTCCACATGTAAGTGGTATCATATGATATTTGTCTTTCTCTGTCGGCCTTACTTCGCTTAGTGTGAGAATCGCTAGGAAATTCACTTATTTAGAAATGAGAAAGGGAGTTCCTGTGGTGGCTCGGCGGAAATAAATCAGATTAGTATCCATTAGAACACAGGTTTGGAGTGCCCGTTGTGGCACAGTGGAAACGAATCCGACTAGGAACCATGAGGTTGCGGGTTCGATCCCTGGCCCCACTCAGTGGGTTAAGGATCTGGCGTTGCCGTGAGCTGTGGTGTAGGTTGCAGATGTGGCTCAGATCTGGCGTGGCTGTGGCTGTGGCTGGTGGCAGCAGCTATGATTCCACTCCTAGCCTGGGAATCTCCATATGCCACAGGTGCGGCCCTAAAAAGACATAAAAAAAAAAAAAAGAAAGAGAGAGAGAGAGAAATATAAGAGCATTAAGAATTTCACCCTTAACAAATAAAAAGACATGTTTCATCATCAGCTGCAGGCAGAACAGAAGTGAAGTTTCTCATCCACGTAACACGAAAGGCTTCCGTGAGTTCTCTCTCCTTCCTTTTAATCTTTACAGTCTTATCATTCACGGCTCCTATTCGAAAGGTTACACGTAATACATAGTTCAACATAGCTAAAGAATTTTAAGGCCAACGGTTCCTCTGTTTTAGTCTTAAATTACCTACAAATACAAGACTACCGATCTCATATTTTGATACCTGGCAAACAGAATAACAAGAATGAACCAAGACCTCCTGCTGTATAGCACAGGGAACGATACCTAATCACTTGTGATGGAACATGATGGAGGATAATGTGAGACAAAGAAGGCATATATTTATATATGTGTATAACTGGGTCACGTTACGGTACCGCAGACATTGACAAGTGTAATTTAAAAAAATGAACCAAGAACAGCAGTGTGGTCCATGATAGGTTTCCTAGGCACCACCTGCCTAGAAAGCCAGGCTGAGGATGTGTTCACTGACCATTCTTCATTGCTGGCTTGGGAAATACGCTATATTTTAACCAGTAATTCTGGAGCAATGAAACAGACAGGGGTGTTGCAAGGCAATTATTCAAAGGGAGAAGAGAAAAAGATCTGAGGCTTCAGCTCGGATGTTTGTCTCCAAGGACCACTTAAAACATTCTCCTATCTGGACCAGGATTCCTTGGGCATGGTGGTTTTGATTTTAGCTATGTGTTCTGTCACAAAGAACTCCGGACATAAGTATGGCACAGCTATTAAAAATTAATCCGCCCAGGTTAGCTGACATCACAGCTGGTCAGAAATAAGAGAGATAAAAGCTGTATGCTTGCTACCTGAGTCGTGAAGAAGAATAGGTCCTGGGGGAGGTGTAGTTCAGACAGCACACGTGGAAATAAAGGAGACGCACTGTGGGGAGAGGGAACACAGCCCTGACCAACGCTGGTGTGACTGCGGGGCTGCAGCTCTTCGCTGCTTAGCTGGCTGGATGCATTTACTGCACAAAAGAAACCCAGCTACTGAGATGATGAATTTCTAAGAAACCTGCACAGAATTAAGGGAGCGGACGTTTTCTCCATCTCACTCCCAACTATGTCTAGGTTATTTAGAGTCTTTACTACTGAGCAGGATGTTGCATTGTCTTCTAAGGAGGCTACTTGGTAGCAATGAAGATACCTGCATGTCCCAGATACAGAAACATGGAAGCCCCATGGGGGGAAGGGGTGGCTCTCCTGGGGCGAGCTTTTCATAAAATGTTCCTCAGTGTTCCAAAATTGAACCTTAGGACAATGGCTGTCCTGTTAAGTTATTCCAGTAGTCTCGCCAACTCTCAGAGTTAGAAGGAACCTTAGGAGCCAGCTTTAGCAACCCAAGCTTCATCCTTCAATTTCAAACATCTTTGCTTTGCCTCGATTTGCCAATTTACAAGCAGGCTCTCAGTGCTCCACTGAGTCATCAATAAACACGTGGAGTGGGGAGGGCTGAGGCGGTGACTGATGACAGCCCCTGACGTGACCGATGACAGCTGCCCATGTTGACTTCGATCCAGGCAGCCACACATGGGAGCGTGGGGGGCCTCGTCCATTCCTAAGTTGCTTTCCTACTGCCTCCCACCCCTCCTGCATCTCAGGCAAGCTAGCACAAGTCCCCGAGAAAGGCCCCGCTGGGCCTCTTCAAATGCACCATTTCCTTGATCCAGAGTCGGGGGAAAGGAGCCCGGTATGAGATGCTGAGTCCTTGGTAGATCTGTTGAGGACCATATAGTTACCGATTTTTCTGATGTGTTCAAAGAGGCATCTATGCTCACGAGGGAGGACCGACCTCGGGTTTCAAAAAAGGCAAATTCGGGCTGTGCTTTTGCCCTGAAACTATACTTGGAAACATTAATGAAAGATACAACCAACCAACACACACACACAGTAGCCATTGTGTGGCTGTGCGGAGCACTCTGCATAGGTCCGCTCACTTAGTCCTTGCAACACACTCCCTAAGAAGACACACCAGAGCTACTGTTCACTACTATGTACTGTGTTACCTACTTAAAGATGCGGAAGCAGGAGTTGCTGTTGTGGCTCAACAGAAACGAACCCCACCGACTAGAATCCAGGAGGATATGGGTTCGATCGCTGGCCTCCTTCAGTGGGTTAAGGATCTGGAGTTGCTGTAAGCGGTGGTGTAGGTCACAGACATGGCTCGGATCCCAAGTTGCTGTGGCTGCGGTGTAGGCTGGCAGCTGTAGCTCCGATTTGACTCCAAGCCTGGGAACCTCCGTAATGCTGCACCTGTGGCCCTAACAAGCAAATAATAATAATGATAATAATAACACTAATAAAGATGGGGAAGTTGAGGCCCAAAGTGGGACACGCTGGCTAGTTTGTCCACAAAGCTGGTTAAGTGGTAGAGCCACAACTGGAACTCAGGATGTGTCTGCTTCTTAACCATCATGGTCCACTGCCGGCGATGATACTTAACGGGCGTTGCGTAGAAAGAGGCATCCAGGTGGAAGTCAAGAGACACTGTGATCTTGAATCACCATTTTGCCTCTTTGGGCCTCAGCTTTCCTAGCGGTACAGTGGGACCATTTAATTGGAGGATTTTTAAGAGGTTCTCTACCATTTTTTTAAAGAGTTATTTATTTATTTATTTATTTTTGCCACACCCGCGGCATATGGAGGTTCCCAGGCTAAGTAGGGGGTTAAAGCAGAACTGTACCTGCTGGTCTATACCACAGCCACAACAACGCAGGATCCAAGCTGCGGCTGCGACCTACACCATGGCTCACGGCAATGCCAGATCCTTCACCCCACTGAGCAAGACCAGAGATTGAACCTGCAACTTCATGGTTCCTCGTTGAATTTGTCTCCACTGTGCCAGGATGGGAATGCCTTACAGAGACTTTCTTAACCAAAGGTATTTTCAATAAGCAGCAAGTGATGAATGAGGTATCTGAAGTGGTTTATGTCCTTTCAAAAAGGTGCTTTAAAACTTAATTTCACTGGGACTAAACTCACAGAGTAATTGGATGTTTATATCTCAGTACTTCCACAAACAGGAGCCCCCAATCAACATGAACTGGCTGATTAGGAACATTCTAGCTTTGCAACTTTCAAAGGCTTTAGTAACTAAGACTAGTTCATTTGCTTTGCGTATTCATTTCATTTTGGAGTATGGAGACCCTAATAATAACCGTAATAGTCGTAATGACAAGGATGATGGCGGTGTGGTCACTGTCACGTGGACAGGTCACACAATGGGCCCCAGGACACAGCCGCACGTAGAGGACAAAAGACCAAGCGTGGATTATTTGGACTCTGAGCCTATGTTCATTCTGAGAAGATTCCACTCTGTGTAACCTATGCTGTCTTTATTAGCTTTATTTCTCTTTTTGCTTCCCTGATACCAAATGCCCCAGGGGCCAGAGGGCATCATTTCCATATGGGAGCACACACCCGGAAGGCGGGTACCAGCAGCCTGCTCATTAGGTACCATCTCACCTGACCGTCCATGACTCTACACGGATGAGAGAGTACAAATTACGGCTCAGGGATGCGGAACAAACAAGCAAACCAAAAAGGGGGCTGCAGGCCATGGTGGTCTGGAGACCAGTGAGAGAGACATAGATGGATACCGGCTTATCCGGTTCGGGGAGCTGTTCCTTCTGCTTTAAATATTTTGCGGCATATTGGCTTCACATTGACAGTTTGGATTAGCGCCAAGTTTATTCCTTATTGGAAAAGCCACCACTTTGTTTCTAACTGAAGCTGCAGAATAAGGTGATAGTTTAGGGACTGGCCTTATTGCTTTCCTCTTAAATACCCTTTATACAACAACTCCTTTATTTTGACTATACTTACAGCTATGGTACCGCTATACCACAACTTGGACATTCAGTAAATAAACCTATACTGAATAAAAAAGTAAACATAAACAAATATACTGAAAGCAGGGACCAAATGATCCAAGTTTCTTGAAATGAATCTGTGTAGATTTTTGAGATATGCAAGTTCAATGACAAATTCAGTTATTGGCAAAGAAAAAAGAAGTTAAAGCAAGTCATTTTGTAAATTACCTTGGATAACACAATTCACATTCCCATGCTGTTAAAATGTATTTTCTCTCCCCATAAGCTTTTAAAATTTCGTCTAGTTTCCCAATTCAAAGCAAAATGTTGGTTCCTTCATATTATTATTTTCTATCTGGCAGAAAGCTCTTTATATTAAGCAGTGAAACAGTTTTAAGAAAACTCTAACTTAGTGTTCAACTGCTATGGAGAGAATTGGCTGCTTTAATTTATGATTAACCAAGATAAAAATAATCCACCACCTGAGTCTGCTTCAGGAGGGTACACCTGTCCCTTTCCTGAGTCAATCATTAAGATTCTGTGGCTAATTCGAATTCTGACCAAAAACTCCAGTTTTTATCTTGAGCTGTATGTTAATGATATGAAGAGACCATATTACAGAAACCCAAATACATCATTTGTTTTGGCTACTGCTTTTATTTGGGTGACAGTGGCTACCATGGGACTTTTTTTTGGGGGGGGGCAGGAGGGTGAAGGTTGTTTTTAATATATGAATTAAGAGCACACCTAATTATTTCCAAATACGCAAAAAAGAACAACACACACTGCCCAGGAACGCTATCAGTTTAAAACAAAACAAAAAACCCCGCATTTTTTTCTCAGTGGATACATTGTGAGCTGGGAAGATTGGACCAAATCTCAGATCAGCTGCTTAATTATGTGAAAAGCACCAGAACGTGTTTCTTAGATTGCAAAGAGGGAGAATTAGAATAAAAAACAGTTTTGTTTTCGCCTCACTGAGCCCTGCCTGGGGGCAAGGAGCTTAACGGGGGCTCCTATTTTTCACCTGGTGGTCTTTGGAGATCACCTTTTGGTCTCTCATCTGAGATCATTAATATAATGAATACTTTTTGGCTCAAAAAGGGGGAGGGGCAGAAGACAAGGAAACCAGTGCTTTTGAAAAAGATTGATTTTTTAAAAAAATAGCTGTGATTCTCTGCTAAGTCATTGTGTTAAATCAGGCTGCATTTCTGCACTCAGGAACACAATTTTTTCCTCTCTGGAGTCACACACACACACACACACACACACACACACACACACACACTGTCTAGAGGCAGATGGACATTTATTTTGGCTATACAGGGATATATGTTTGGAGGCAGACACATCGATAATGGAATAATAGCAGCTTGACTACTGCAAGCTCCTCCCTGAAATACAGTTTGGACAACACAAGGATACCCTCTTCTTCCACAGAAGTAAATTTCTAACGTTTTTGTCAAAATGCTCTAGACGAACCAATCTAAAGCACTGTATCATGGGCTTTCAAGGAGAGGCACTTTTATTCAGTGTCCTCTTTGACAAGCGAATTCCTTATTTTTGCTAAACTGGATTTAAAAAAAAAAATCTGTCCATGAAAACAAACACAGAAGCAAACCAAATCAAAATATTCTTCTTGAAAAATGGCAATGAGATTTAATGAAAGAGGTAGGTGGTTGGCATGTAGCAGGGTGGGGGGGGATGAGGGGAGATCGGTTACATAGCAGGGGTCCTTATTGCTCAGCCTGGTACTCCTTGAGGGAAAATGCACTCACACATCAGCACCCCGGCAAGTCAAAAAGGAAAAAAAAAAAAAAAAAGACTGCAAGGTGACACTATAATAAAGAGCAAGCACATTTTCTTTCTTAGATGGCAATTACTCTTGGCAGCACTTAGCATGACACATTCCTATATCGGGGAAGGATTTTCGGTCACTTAGAAACGCAATCACTTCTGCACACATAGCTCTTGCTCTCACCCATCTATCCACGCGGTTACATGCTCGTTTCTGCTAATTTACATACGCTTTTCCGATATGCAACCATCCAAATACCAGGCGACCCTACCTTCCCAGCTCTTCTCATCACACAAGGCAGTCAGGTCCAGCTCAGGCACTCCGGAGACAAAGCTCTCCTGCGGGTTGTCGGCATCTGGAGTCCGCGGCAGCTTGGCGTCAGGCAGGCTGGGATGCTCCTGGATCTTCATCGCGGGGCTCTGCAATAACAGTACAATGTCCTCCAATCTCCACTGCTCACCAAGACCCCCAAACGTCTGCAGCAATTTCACTCCTGCTGGATGAACCCTCCCAAGCCGCAGCTGCTGAGGTCCGCAGCACGGAAGCCAAAATCATAGCTTGATGCCCCCCCCCCCCCCGGGATGCTAGCTGGCCACCTGCGTGCAAGCAGCAACCGTCCACCTGCGCTCCTTTAACTTTTCTTCTGGGAGAAAGACAAGACGATTTCTGAAGGCTGTTCTTCCTGATAACTGCTGGCAGCTGACGGCCTGGCTGATTACTGACTGGGGCCAGGAAGGAGGGAAAAGGAGTTCGTGTTTCCTTAAAGGAGCATGGCTCTCCGGACTGTAAACAGCAACTCAACCCCAGCTACTGCTGTTGCCAAGGCTGGAGAAGCAACATGGTGTCTTCTGCACGCAGACTTCTCTGGCCCTTAGGTAAACAGTCCTGCACGGCCAGGAGCAGAGGCTGTGTACACGTGTGCTCTCCTGCTGGCCCTGCAGCTTTAGATCAATTATGTGGGGCGAGCTGCACATTCCCAGATTTCCTGTGGTTGTTTTTGCCCAAGTGTGGGGAGAAGAGACTATTTATGGAGGAGCCCTGGGTATGAAAGCATTGTTGCGCAAATTCAAACAGCACAGGGGTTTGGTGTGGCAGCTAGCAGCCAGCAGTGAGGAATATAGACTCTGGAAATGGGCCAAAATCACACAGGGAGCATGACTTTTTTAAGTAAAAAGCCAAGAGCTGGCAAGTCAGCGATGCATAATTTATATCTTACAAATATGCAACTGTCACCTATTTTCTTACCATTCATCTACTCTGAATATTAAGCACTTAGCTACCCTTGGTTTTGTGTATTGGTGGCACCCACACCAGACTAGGATGTCTGGGGAATGGGGACACTCTCCTCTAAAGGCTATTTTAACTGAGTAATTTTATGTTAAAAAAAAATGAAGTCTTTTTTTACCTTTTTTTTTTTGCATCAGATAAAACCAACCATTGTCATACTCTCCTCTCTCATAAAATTATAAACAAAAGTGTTGACTCATAAATATACTTCTCAAGTGGCACAGATCTGTATGAAAGATGTTCCTTGCGAAAATCTGGAAATTGATGTAGGCAAATCTACCATCATTAAATAAAAAAGCCCCAAACATCTGGAAATCATCAATGATTCCATTAAGGTATGAGAAATGCTCTTCTACTTAAAATAAAGCACTACTAAGTCTCCCGGCTACTTTTAATAGCTATTCAACCTACTTTGATATCACCAGGGGAATAGACAGAGCTTTTACTACTATATTTCCATGAGACGAAGCATTTTCTTCACATTTGGGATAAAATGAAATCTCATCCATCAGTTCATGACAAGCTACTAATGTCAGATGGAAACACCAAGTTAACCTAGGGTTTAAGACACTTAAAAAATTCTGCTCATCTATTGCGGGGGGGGGAAAAAAAACCCACATTAAACAATTATGCCACAAAAATCATTTGTTCCCTGGGCTGAATCCTAAGAGGACTGGGGTTGAATGACTGACCAAATCTGGTGCTCAGTTTTTTAAGTTACAGAGTCAATTAGTCACCAATCATGTGTGTGTGTGTGTTAGAACCTCATACAGCAAATAATCGTTTTCTCAGTAAGTATTTCTACTGTTTGTTACACTTAGAGGCATAAAAAAGGGAAGAGTATAAGAAATACGATTGCATGTTTCTTCATGAGGAACATCTATCAAGCCACTGGTGCTGTGCAGGGTGCAGAGTGAATTTTCCTTCCGGGCAGACCAGGGTTTGAAGTACGACTGACATTTACTAGGTCTGTGCCCCGGCTGAGCTGTTTCCCTCCTGAGCCTCCAATTCCTAATCTACAAAATGGCATCAGTAATATCAGTCTTGCAAGGTTCCTTTGAAGATCTGAGAGAAGGTATGAAAGGTCCCTAGCGTGGTGCCTGGAGCAGAAGAGATGCGCAAATGGAAGCGAACCTTCTTTTTATTTCTATTAGGAACCATGGGAAGACAAGTAAAATACCATGGTACCTCAAAAAGCTGAAGAAGCTGGCGAGGAGGCACTTATACCTGCAAGTCATACAGGGTGTGGCAGAGCCTTACTTGGAGCTCTAATGAAAACATCAGAGGACAGAGTCTCTCGTGTTCCCATCACAGATCGACAGGTGCAATAGTGATCTGGGGCCCTGTGGGGTCAGAGCATCGGGGAGGGGCTCCCATCGTACAGAAGAGGAGGAGGCACATGTGCAGAGGTGCGCAGGGGCGAACCACCTGGACCACAGCAGAGAAGCAGCCCCGGGGGCGGGCCCTCAGCGCGGATGCAGAGGCCATCAGCTGAGCAGATGCTGGGCTGACACCGGCCTTGCAGGCTGGGCCAGGTTCGGGTTTTGCCATGTGGCAGATAACGGAAAGCCGCGGAAGGATTTAAAACAACTAAGCGTGGACGAACGGGTGTTTTCCAGACTGATGCCTTCCTCGGGGAGATGCACGCCCTGGGAAGACCCGCAGACCTAAGAGCTGGGTTCCCAGGCAGCCCGCATCGTTCCTCGCCCTAATCGCTGGCTCTGCTCCCCGTGGTACCCGGGTTCCCTCACGACGCTGGAGAGTCCTGCAGTGCTTGACACGACAAGTGTAAAATCCTGGAATTCCACATACACACCAGCTGCTTTAAAATGTGTACTCTTTATGACTGCCACATCTGAATGAACACCGACTTCTAAGTAAGACAATTAGATTTTCCTTAATTGTTTTCTCCAAAATACACGGATTGATTCATTTCTTCGACAAGACGGTTGGGGGCGCCCACTCCGTCCTGGGCTCTCTGCCAGACACGCAAGCTCCCGCACTAAGGGGGCCGACCTTAGAGTGGAAGGGACTCGGTGTGCTCAGGGAAGCTCTGAACCCTCGATTTTGGTGCCGTGCAACAGTGGACGGCAAGCTCGCCTTGTGATTGTCGAGCCGCTCTTCCCAGCGTTCAAATAAGGTCTGGGGGTTAGGAATGTAGCAGCAGGAGAGATTACCCCCTGGGGCAGGATGTTGGGATGGACAGTCTTTTGCAAGATTCTATTATTCGAACAGAGAATGAGGGCAAAATTTTATTAGCTTACTCAATAGAGCTGTCTATTATATGGCAGGTGCTAGAGAGATACAAATATGAAATTTACTTACACATTTAAGAAATAATTTTTGAGGACCTACTTTGGGCTAGACAGCATTTTAGACAGGGGAGAAACTTTCGTGGACCAAATAAAGCCTTTGTACTAAGAAGCTTTATGGAAGGGGACAATTAATACAGAAGAAACAGCCAGGTAGTAATCTGGAGGGTGGAGGAAAAACAGAGCAGGGTAAGGAGAAGGAGGGAGGTAGAGGCCACAGCCTGCAATTTTATACTGGGTGGCCAGGGATGGCCTTTCCAATGAGGGGACATGTGAGTGGGGACGTGAAGGAGATGTTCTTCTGTGGGAAGAGCATCTCAAGCAGAAGGGAAGCATGTGCAAAGGCCCTGAGACATGGTTTTCTTGTATATGCTGAGGAACAGCAAAGCGGTCACTGTATCTGGAGTCGAGCAGAGGCCTGTCAGGGATGCTCTGTGGGGGTGTTGAGAATAGGGACTGTGCTGTTTATAACAGGCATCATTCACACTGCAGACCTGTGTTAAATTACACGAGCTTCTGGACTTCCTGGCCGATCTGCGTGCAGTGGAGAGATGCAGCCTACATAAACCCATAGCAGCTGGTGCAGCCACAGGCACCCTCGGCATGGCTCGCCCACCAACAAAGCCCTGTGCTCAGTGCTCTGATCAGCCCCTGGGGCTGCTCTTCCACTTGCCTGCTGCAGCTGGAGGCCCACTTCCCAGCGTCCGGCCCCAATGATCTCTGAGCCCAACACAGTTGCCTTGCCTGTGGTTGCAGAGCTGCTGGTGTGGGCCCTGGGTTTACGGGCACATGGAGCTGAGGACACTGCTCGGTGGCTGTAACGATCCACTGGCAAACACCTCCTCATCCTCACACATATTTGTCAGCCTAACCTGGGTGAGGCGCTCTGCCAGGTTATTTCACACCCTCTAAAGGTGCTTACTGTATAGTATTCACGCCTCTCTTACTATATCAATGTCAAGGACCTTCTTTAATACCAAAATAGTTTTGGTTTCAACTTTCATTGAAAAGGCAACAAATGGTGCCTTAAGTTAAATCAGAGTAGCTACATTAACTTCACAATTTCCAAGTCAGAGATGCTGGTGCCATGCTGTCGCGCACACCAAACCCTTGTGGAAAATGTTGCATCATGCGAAAGCACACGAAATATTCATGAAATGAAATAAACGGAGTGTCTGGCTCTTGAGGAGAGGCAACAAAGGATGGCAGGTAGGGGCTGCAGCATCAGAGACCCGAGTATAAATACCTGGGGACCAGCTGCAAGATTTTAATGCATAAACTTCTTTGTACTTGAGATTGTTTTTCCCTAATGCAGAAATACAACTCCATAAAGTTTTGAAGATTAAGGGAAAAGCCATGCAGCATTAAAAACAGCTAGCCCATAATCACTGGACAAGAAATGCTCTTTCTATTTATACACTATTTCCCCTTCCCATTCATTTGGCAACTGTTTATTGAACACATACTATGTGCTAGGCACTGGAGTTGCAGGAATTAACAAGAGAGGGGATTGAGTGTGGATGAGATTGACTTATCACATAAGTACCAGGTCACAGCCATGTTATAAAAGAAAAAGACAGGGTGCTAGGCAGCAAATAAGACCACTCGCCTTGCCTGGGGCCACAGACAACATTCCACATTCAGGTCAAGGAGCCGTTAACCATGGGTCTATCCACCTGATTTTTGTTGAGACTTGTTGCTGTCTGGCTGGGTCTGGCTCCTTCTACCCCAGCTTTATTGATCCTGCTCCTTTCCTGGTTTGGAATGGCTGGTGACGTTGTGTTCCACCTCCTTCCCCTCCATGCACAGGGTCTGGATAAGTGGCCTAACTACCAGCTCACCAGAGCCGGGAGAGACAGTATCAGCGTGCGGTGCGTGCGTAAGGCCACGTGCACAGGACGGAGCCACACAGAGCGAACAGAAGAGCCACATGCACGTACACACATTTACTGTTTGGCCTGACAATAAAGGAAAATGAACACAACAGATCCCCAAATTCATGTCAATTATGAAGCTTCGGTAGCCTTTTGAGACTGGATGGGACTGGAAGCGCATCTAAACACATTTTTTTGGTTCTCATATTAAAGCCAGTAACAAAATCTTACAGCTTCCACGAAATACAGTGAAGAGGAAATAACAGAGTCATCCATTTCAGAAATACTTGTTGATGGGATATTTCAGCATTTATCTCAAACCTTCTCAGGGCACATAAAAGCCTGCATTTAAGCTCTTCAGATCATTAATATTAATTCTCACGCTTGATTAAAAAGTTTTATCTTCTCCCCTTCTCTGAAGCAGGATAAGAAAAGGGGAAATAGGCTTTTGTTTATTATGAATGTCCTGTTTGTTATCAAAGGTATGCTCCTAAGCTCTTCTAAGCAGCAGGCTTAGAAAGCATAAAGAATGTAAAAATATCTTGAAAGAATTTAACACTTCATTAACCTTATGCTTCTGATTATAATGACTTCTTCCAGATAAGGGAATAGCCTCCCATGTAGTTAATGACTTTTCCACCTTTTGCTTTTGTGACAAGAAAAAAAGATTAAGGATGAGGCTGTAACTTGCATATTCTGGATTTTATACGGAAGCATGAAATAGCTCCACAAGAGAAAATAACTTATCGGGAGGAGTGAAATGGAGGCGTCAAGTATAAACTTCATTGCAGACAGAACTCTGAAAATCCATACTCTTGAGTGTCTGCTTTCAGAATCTAGACATTGCCAGTTTTAAAAACCACCTCTCTCCTGGATCCTTCCAGTTGTCAAATGAGTTTAAAGACAAACAGGAGAACAAAGACTCCGAACTCCACTCCACGTGCTCAGGGAACAGGGTGCTAGGCTTTTGCACATGTCATCTTATTTCATCCAGTCCAAGCAGGAAATTTTATTAAAATGTCAGCCTCTCTAAAACGGAGCTGAAGAAATTATACTTTCGTTTTTGGCATTTTGAAGTGCCTCTAACTCTTTCCCCATCGCCAATGTGTCACTAAACAGATTTTTAATACAAACCACGTAAGAAATGCGGGTGAACCAGAAATGGATAACTCTGACCATCCGAGATCTCAGCTTTGGGATAAGATTCGTTGTATAATTCAAATAAATTAAAAAAGACAGGCAACAAAGGAGAGGCCCCCGTTTCCTTTCCAATACATGCATTCAAACAAAGCACACTTGATACTGCAGAATGATGCTTTAAGAAACAAAGCCACAGATGTGCCTGCCTTTGCCTTTGAGCAGCAGACTGGGAGACAGCCTCTCTCTGCTCAGGTACCCCTAAGGATCGTTTCTGAGGCTGGAGGTTATAATAGTCCTCATTCTAATGAAAACATTAGTCAAACGAGAAAGACAAACCACCTTCCTCCTAGAGCGCTCATCTGCGGCGCCATCCTGTATGAATCTGGGCATTTATGGGCAAAAATTCAAAGGGCAAAATTCATGAGGACGAAATCTGCCCTAATGGAAAATGAAGCTGGAAACACTATCAGATCCATTCATAGGGGACAGGTGCCTTTGAGCATCTCAATCTGATGCTATCGGAGACGCGGAAAAAAATACCCAAGACACTTCAATAGAATTCTAGGAGGGGTAACCCAGCTCCAGACTGACTGACTTTCCAGCTCTGAAATTTGGGAATGATTGCAGTATTATTAGAAAACCAGATTGACTATGTGGGTTGTATCAATTCCAGAAAGTACTATATATATGAAAAGGTACGAAATTATAATACACGGTAAACAAGGGAAAGGGCTTTAAAAATGAAAGCCGGGCCTTTTCATGGTCCTTCATTAACAATAAAATATGTTTCTTTCAGGGAAAGAAAGTGGGAAATGATTCTTGCTTGGTGGAGGGATGTCTTTTTCCCTCTCCTTTGGAGCAGTTGTGAGAGCAAGATGACACGGAGGGCTTAGTCTAGGTTTTAATTCACTGCCTAATTTTATCTCCTGGCTCAAGGGACCATGATGACAACGATTATTAATGGTGAGTGTGTCAGGAGTGCCTGCCGTGGGCTGGGTGCTGATTGGTAAATGCTCACAGGCGACACATGGCAGGAAAGGTCCTGGCCCGTGGAAGAAAGATTTGAGATTCTTTCCCCATGACGCCGTCACTGCCATGGGAGCCGCTGCCCCAAAACACCAAGACAAACTGAGTTCAGCGTGGGTTTCGTTTGGGTACCACTGGGAACTTATGAGTTAATGTGACAAAGTTCCCCCACGAAGGTTGCTTCCTACCCTTTTATCTCTTACAGGATGAGAGGCACGAAAGGCAAGCACAGAGACCTCTCCGGGAGGCTGGCAAAGCCATTTGCTTTAAAAAATTTGCAATGGCATGTCGAGCAGGTGCTTGCTGGGAACAGAGGAAGAGGCAGAGAAAGGATGAAACAGAAGGAGAAGAAAACCACGGTCTCATGGAGACACCCCTCTCTGAAAAGAGCTACCCAGAGATAAGGACAAAAATGCCCATTTAGTGCCTGGGTCCCAAGGAGGGAAGCATAAAAGGGATGAAAGAAGTGGCTTAGAGGCTGTGAAGTCAGAGAGAGGAAGCCTCTCCTTCCTACCATCTGGCTGGATTAACGAAGGCGTGAACATGAGAAATTGCACATGAGGAGGCTAGAAGCCGGGGTTGGGGTGGGGGTGTTGTCAGGTGGCTATTCATTTCCAGCAATTTTATGCCCAGTTTTACCTGGGTGTGCTTTTTTTCTAAGAAGGGGCTCCAGAGCTTTCAGATTCTTAATCTGCTAGGTACGAAAACTCGATGGAGGCAGGAACTGCAGCTGTTACTAAAGACCAGCTCCTAGCACAGCACCTGCACATAGTAGGACTCCATATATATGACTGAGGTCAGAAGGGAGTGTCCAACAGGGATTAGGAATCACTAGGGTAGAAGACGAGGTCTGTGGATAATTAATATATCCAGAGTCAGAATCCAAGAACAGGCTGAGAAAAGCTTTAATTCTTGCCAAAAAGAAAGCTGATAATAAGACTGAAGGTGGAGTTGGAAGCACTGAGACGCAGAGGATAACATACCCATGCATGAATGAAAAATGGAGCTGAGCACACTGAATGGAAGCCAGCTTTGGGAGCAAAGGAAATCAGATACTTAGGTCAATGTGGCAATGCCTCAGAGGACCACAGGGAAGCCAGGAAAGTAACTGAAACTTTAAGATATGGACAACAGAAAGGAATTAGATATTTTTTTTTCCCTCTGCAGGTTACTTAAAACAAGACACAAAGGTCAGAAAATGCTTTGGATGTATTAGATTTAACTGATTTTGTGTTAACTTCAAAATTAATGAGATAATCTCTGTGACAAATCCACGAAGCCTCACCACCTATTTATTTATTTCGGTCACTTAAAAAATGCATGAAAAAATGGAAAAATCTAACCAGCAGCTTTGCTTTTTTGTTTTGTCTTACGGTACAGAAAATCGAAGGAGAAATCGCCAGGCTATTAAAGTTTCTCTCACACTCAAAAGAATTTCAAGAGCCAAGGAATGAAATTTTTGCGATTTCTCAAGAATTGTGCTGGCTCGCTATTTGCCATTCTCACCAGTCAATATCCCATCACTTAATCCCTGCATCCCTTACTGATAAGCAAATCATACCGCCCACAGACTCTCACGAATGTCACGGTCACAGTCTGCCTCGTTCAGCTACTCACCTCAAAATGCTGCGTGTGTCTGCCTTCTTTTTCATGTTCTTTGCTACAAATGACAGCAACAACAAAATGTCATAAGATGTCACACTGTTTTATAACATTGCTTCTCACCCACCACAGTGAAGATTTCAGGTATTTTAAAAGTAGGCTCGGTAGCTTTAAATAAAATTCTTATGACATTCAACACCAAAACAAGGAGTTCCCGTTGTGGTGCAGCGGTGAACGAATCCGACTAGGGACCATGAGGTTGTGGGTTCGATCCCTGGCCTCACTCAGCGGGTTAAGGATCCGGCGTTGCCATGAGCTGTGGTGTGGGTCGCAGACGTGGCTCAGATCCCACGTTGCTGTGGCTCTGGAGGAGGCCAGTGGCTACAGCTCCAATTAGATCCCTAGTCTGGGAACCTCCATATGCCATGGGAGCAGCTCAAGAAAAGGCAAAAAAATAAATAAATAAATAAATAAAATTAAAAAAAATAAAAAAACAAAACAAAAAATGAAGCAAAATAAAAATTGAGGAGCATAAAACACGCACACGGTTATCTGCCTTGAAAAGCACCACGGGGGAGTTTCCATTCGAAGCATTGTCCTTGCTATAAAATACGGTTGGTAAACAGAGAGTCCCTTAATTCTATTCTTTTTAGTTCTTAAACATTGTATTAAGGGAAAAACAAAATCTATTCATGGTCTTGTAAACAACGTTAGGAGAAAGCTCTAAAATTACCTCTCATTGGACATCAATGCCACATCCTGAGGTCCAGGCCTCTCCTGAGACGGTGTGGGACTGACGCTTTCCATATTCTGTAACAAAAACACTGTGGGTCGCCCAGTAGGAACAGTAAGAAATACACAACAATAGACCTTCCTTTTTTTAAAATAGAAAAATCAGAGAATATGCAGGCATCAATGACTTCTAGTCCTCGGATGCCTATCTTTGTGAAAACCGGTAAAATCATGACAGTTTATTATATGCTGCTGGCCTAAAACTGTATGTTGAACTTTATCGGCCCATTCACAAAGCTCTCTGGCAGCAACGCAGCAAAGGTCACTGTGCCCTATAACGTCCTTATGGGGTATTATCCACATTTTATAGCTAAACATAGCAAAACCCAGACTCTGAGACCACCAGGGGCCCTGAGGACTAGACTTGAGGAATCTGACCTTGAATCTAATCAGAAGCCACTGCAACATTCGTTGCTTATTTAAACATCTTTTCACCTGGGGGAATATGCAGCTTATACCTAAGCTGTCAAATATCCATGAATAGAAATGGAGTGAAGAGCCTTCGTAACTGTGATATTTAATGTTAAATCTTTATATTAACCAAATGGAAACAAAATGAAAAGAGGAAACTTACTTGAAACAGCATGTATTTCATTCGGGCCGACCAAGAGGGCCTAATGCTTATCAGGAAGGCTATCTGTAAGGTTTTTTGACCACCTCTGTGAAAGAGGCCCACAGATTCTACACACAACTCAGGCGACTTGAGCACAGAAGTGAAGCCGTCCCCACGCAGGAAGAGGCCAATAGGCAAATAAGAGCACGTTTACATTCAGCAGACTCCAACACACAGGGGTCTTGGCGATTTGAGCCCAAATTTTGTTGAACTCAAAGATTCATACCTGCATTAAAAGACCACTAAGCAAAATCGATGTACTGTGTGTTACTGAAATAAAGAACACACACCGAAGCCACATGTGTTCATCTACGTATTTATGATCTCCCGTTATGAAAAGCCCATTGCAAAGTCAATCTGATTAGGTTTCACAATAATCCCATGAAATTGACACATATAAAAATCTCCATGAAATAAGCATATAATTAGAGTGGATACCTCATCTTTGGCTTGGTAAATGGATACACTATTTTCTGTTTGGGATCGTGTGGGCCCCTTGTCTGGATTTCTTAAAATTTAAAACCCAAGGCTCCATCAAAGAACAAAACCCAAGGGAGAGAACGTGCCGTTGACAGCTATAACGGTTCTGGTGTCGGGATGTTTGGGTCTGAATCCTAACTCCACCGAGTATGACCCTCCTCGACCCTCAGTTTCCTCCTCTAGAAAAGGGGGGTTGGCAACAATACCTAACACAGGACGAGACTGAGGGTTAAATGAGATAACACACGCAAAGCACTAGAAACACACGTGGTACATTTAGTGAACATGTGGCTGGTGTTATTAGCATGTCTAAACTGTGCCGTGAAATCTTCAAGGAAGTATCTTCCGGCTCTTTGCCCACAGGTAAGATGATGCCCCAAGACCTGGAAAGACAGTGTGTGTGTCGGCCACCACTGCACACCAGTGTGCCCCTGAGGTTAAGTCGCAGAGTTCATTTTCGAATGCAATCTGAGCAATTTTGAAACATGACGACACATAACTATTTTTACATTTTTATACCTCTAAAGTTCGCGTGAGAAGAGGCCACTCTAAAACAGCTCTCAGTAAGTCACGGTTGCTCTTATTACCTGAACGTGATCTTCCTGATAAAGAGGGATCCAGCTGTGACAGGGAATCTTTGTTCCCAATGGTAATCTTCAAATAGATTATCCAAATCTTTAGTGTAAGATCTAGTACAGCTGTATCAGGTTTTCCTGACGCTCTGAAACATGAATGCCCAGGGAAAGCACCTACTCACTACCTTCAGATCCCACTGTTAGTGAAATACCTTCACAGTTACATGCGAATGACGGTTTCAGAAGAAATAAAAATCTGCAGGTCAAGGCTAAGACATACTCAGGAGAGAACAGAAGATAAATCAAATTACGCACTTAAAGGTATTTCAGTTAGAAGAATGTTAGAAGATGGATCTTTTCCTAAACAGAAAGAACCAAGATATAATCAATATAGGTTTCGAGAATTCTAGAGAAAACGATACGTCACGTTCTACAATAGAAAGCCTTGCAAAAAGTGGTTGTGAAATGTGAGAAAGTTTAGCTGATCTTTGGGGTTAAAACAGGTAACTTCAACTCCCTAGCCTGCCCCACTTTTTACATACTGTTTGATTCTTATGAATAAGGAAACTCTCCAACGACCTGAGTTTTCATAGATGGAATTGACAAGGGGTAACCCTCAGTATCATGCGATATTCTTTCCGGAAGCTTTGTGATAATTCCAACTTTGATGCCGTCTTCCACACATCTGAGACGACTGAATATTCATAGTTTGCTTTTCACCAAAGCAGCACACGAGGACACAATGTTCCTTTGCTAAGGTAGCTCCGTTGCCCCCCTACCTCTTGGAAACGGGAACATGTGAAGAATGTGTTACAATTGGCAAGCAACCCACCTCCATTTTTTTCAAAATGAACCTAAAAAAGGGAGCTAAGATCTAGAAGCACAGCAACAAAAGTACCTATTTCCATGGGTCCCAAACGTTTTATAGACGGTAACTTCCATCCTTTGCCTAAGGGTGAAGGGAGGGAAGATTAAGAAATAGATCAGCACTTCCCCATTTCCCTGAGATGGGGAAGGGAAAAATGGAACCTACAGGTCAAAGTAACAGCTGGAATGTAGAAAGCTTCCATTGCAAGAGAAGTGAGCTATTGGACTTCCAAATGCTCTGCAGTTGTTAATAGCACCAGTCTTAGGAGAAAATACTAACTCAATGCCTCTGGAAGGTTTTGAACTGTTTTATGTCCCAAACACTGAGCAGTTCATTAATGTTTTCAGTTATTAAAGGCTGAGGTAATAGGATTCTTAGAAAACATGTTTTATTGCATTAATTTTAATTTTAATTGAGTTAGGATATTTTACAGGTAATAAGTAATTTATTTTATTTATTTCTTCTTGCTTTTTTTTTTTAGGGTGGCACGTGTGCAATATGGAAGTTCCTGGGCTAGGGGTTGAGTTGGAGCTATTGCTGCTGGCCTACGCCAGAGCCACCACAACGTCAGATCGGAGCTGTGTCTTTGACCTACACCGCAGCTCACGGCAACAATGGATCCTTAACCTACTGAGCAGGGCCAGGGATCGAACCTGCATCCTCATAGGTACTAGTCGGGTTCGTTACCACTGAGCCACAAGGGGAATTCCTGGTAATGGGTACTTTCAAGAAATAACAAAGAATGGACTGTTATCTTTAAGTAATTTGATAAAACTGCTTTTTGAACTGCATTAAAGAAAGATAAAGCCTACCCAATAATCCATAAAGCACTGTCTCTCAGAAAGCCTACTGGTGACTTTCAAAACATACAGATTTGCTATGATATGATTTATTTGGACAATTTTTGGGTGTCAGAAGAAACCGAATTTTAAGAACCACCCTCTTCAATTATAAAAATGACCTCAAATCTATAAAGAGCAAAAGTCTTGACAAATTAGCTTTAGACTTTAATTCTTCCCCCTCTTGGCCCCCTCTCTGTTTTGGCATTAACAGCTAGGCTCCAAACCTGTCTGACCACTGAAGCACTTGAAAACACTTGGAGCAAAAACACATTTGTCTTCTAAAACTATAAAATGCTGACAAAGCCTTTATAGAGGACACTAAAAACAAAAATATATACCTTCTCTCAGTATACAAACAGCTCAGTTTGAAGGCTGCAGGGAACACTGCTAGTCAAAACAGGTTCATTATTCTAACCTTGAGTTCTAAAAGAAGGTGAATTTTTGATATATTCTCATTAACAAAGGACTCATGGCAAATTTGAATTTCTTTTTGTATCTTTCTGTATGTTTTATGTTTTACAGCTTAAAACTGTATAAACGAAACTATATGCAAAAAGAATCTCTGGTACTGGGGGAGGATGCTTATGGAAGAGCTGGCCAGCTGTCCATGAAAACCCATGCCTTGTCTGTAATGATGGAGCCACGTGCCCAGGAACAACACCTCCCTTCCCCCAGCCTCTCTGGCCGTTAGGTAGGGCCCTGCGACTGCCCTCTCCCCGAGAACGTGAGGGGTGGTATACGTGCTTTCCAGGCCTGGCTAATAACTTGCCTCACCATGTTCATGCCTTGGTGCCCAGTCTCTTCCCAGTCTGAGCTGGGATGGAGAGGAAACCCATGAGTGCCCTGGAAGCTACTTGCTGAAGACAGCAGGGAGTCAACTGGCCTGGGTCCCTGAAACACCACATGGAGCAAGTCTTCTCCCTCCTCTCCCAAGCCCTAAATTCCTCCCTCAGGTGGTCATGGGAGAAAGAACTTTTATGCGTTTAAGGCCTTGCATTTGGGGTCTTTTTGTTACCCAGATACCCTAAACAATATGGCAATCTTCCACTTGCTCACGTTTCCAAACACTTTTTTTTTTTTTTTGGTGAGTGCTGAGCTACAGTGTAGAATGGTGAGTGGTGAATCAGACAGACACCTGTCCTTGCCACCGTGACTTCTGTATTTTGGTCACTGCTCCATCTGTAGTTTGCCACACTGTTAATATTTTCTTCGTTTTTAAGATAAGTTCTATCTGAAGAGCCCTCACTTCCCTTGGACTATTCTTAACACCGTTGCCAGAGTGATTCTTTCAAAAGATACTTCAGAAAATGACTTTTTCCCCCTTTAATCCTCCAATGGCTCCTCATGTCACTCAAGGTAAATGCTCAAGGTCTAAAAATGGCTACAAAGTCTTAAGTGATCAGGCCCCTTGCTCTGTCTCTGACTTCATCTCCTACAGTGCTTCTCCCTCAGCTCTACTCCAACCATGGCAGCCTCTTGCTCAGCCTCAAAAGACTAAGGCTGTTGCTCCCTCCACCTGAAAAGTCTCTCCCCAGATACCCTGATGGCTCCCTCCCTCCTCTCCTCCAGGTCCTTGCACCAGTACCAACCTCAGGGACACCTGTCCCGAAAACGCAATCTGCGCAACATCAGTCATTCACCACCCACCCAATGCCCATCTTGTTCACCCTCTTGTTTCTTATCGGTCTTGTCCCTTGAGAATATAAACTCAGGATGGCAGAGAGTGTATCTGTTTTGATCACGAAGGATCATTTTGTCCTTAGTGCCTGAAACAGTGCTTGCCAAATAGCTCATTGTTGTATGACTGAAAGAATGGATACTTTTAAATCAGTGGCTCACAATGGTGAGCTTTTTTTCCCATTATACTGACACCACTCAGAGAATCCCTGTCAGGTATTTTCTGATAGGAGTTCTTGCTGAGTTGTCTTCCATTAAAAACAAGAGCTGATGAGAAAGAGAAAGACAAATACCGTATGATATCACTTATATGGAGAATCTGAAGTGTGGCACAAGGGAATCTTTTTACAAAACAGAAACAGACCCAGGCACATAGAGGACAAGCTTGTGGTTGCCAAGGGGACGGGGGGTGGAAGGTGGGATGGACCGGAAGCCTGGGGTTAGCAGATGCAAACTATCACATTTAGAAAGGATGAACAATGGGGTCCTGCTATATAGCACAAGGAACGATATCCAATCTCCTGGGACAGACCGTGATGCAAAAGAATATAAAAAGTGTGTATATATGTATATGTATAAATGAGTCACTTTGCTGTACAGCAGAATTTGGCACAACACTGTAAATCATCTATCCTCTAATAAAAAAATAAAAAATAAAAGAGCTGAAAATTTCTGCCTGAAATAAATGACTGGTTCTCAGCCGCAGATAAAATGGTTTGGAGAAGGACAGGGGGAGCGTAGAGGCATGAAGATAGGCTGGGTGGCCCTTCGGATTTTCCAGACTAGTTATAAAAAGAGCCTCGGCTACGTGATGGTAACACAAAGGGAAAGAAGGGACAGACGTATTTTCCAATAGAATCAACTAAATTTGCCAAAGGATTGAAAAGCTGGAAGAAGGACTGGGAAGAAGGAAAAGGCAAGGGCTTAGGAAATGACTAAGAAGGTGATGAGTGGATGAAATCGGAGGGATACACGGAGTGAAAAAAGAGACAGGAGGAAAAGATGATGAACCTGGCTTTCACAGGTTGACTGTGAAGCCCCGTCTGCGGTGAGCTGCAGAGAGCATCATGTAAATGCTGATTTGGAAGTCACCTGCAGAGGGGACTTCTGACACCGTGGGAGTGGAGAAGCTCTCCCGTGAAGAGCAGTTGGAAAAGAGCTACGAGGCAATAACCTGCACGACCTTCACACCTAAGCCTGCTTTGCAGGAGATAAGCCCGTGATGCTCCGGAGGAGAAGGAAATAGTCATTATGGTGAAGAGGTCAGCACCAGAGAGGCCACGGGACGAGTCCTGAGAAAAGCGGACAACCTTTCAAGCACCACGAGGCCTTTGGGAGGTCAAGGACCAAGCAGGCAATAGCTCAGGGCTTTTTTTTTTTTTTCATTAATTTTTTTTTTTTTTTTTTGGTCTTTTGAGGGCCACATCCATGGCATATGGAGGTTCCCAGGCTAGGGGTCTAATCTGAGCTGCAGCTGCCAGCCTACACCACAGCCACGCCAGATCCAAGCTGTGTCTGCAACCTACACCACAGCTTGTGGCAACGCCAGATCCTTAACCCACTGAGCGAAGCCAGGGATCGAACCCGCCATCTCATGGTTCCTAGTCGGATTCGTTTCCGCTGCACCACAATGGGAACTCCAATAGTATAGTGCTCTTAAAAGACCAGTTCCAACCTCATATCCACCCAGGGACACAGAGAAAGCAGCTTCTTCAGAGAAGTGGGGAGTAGAATCTGGATTACAGGGGTTAAGCGAGTGTGGGAAGAACTGGAAATGCAGACTGTTCAAAATTTTTGATGGGAAGACAGAGGGAAGAGATGGGACATCAGAGCAGAGAGAGTAGAAAGGATCTAAAATATGGACTGTTTTCAGTTTTTCCTGTTCTTTAGCACATTTCACTGCATGTAAGGTGCACAAAAGCCCACAGAGAGACACTAATACTCCTTCGTTACAGATGAAGTCACGGAGGCTAAATAACATGCCCCCTTGCCGTAGCTGCTATGTGACAAAGCTGGAATTGAAATTTAGGTCTGCTGATAAGGCCTATGCTCCTTCCTTGAACCCTGCCTATGATTTCAGAGGGTACATGTCACATTAAATAGATGCTCGTGGGCATGCCCATTGTGGCTCAGGACTAATGAACCCGACGAGGACGCATGAGGACACAGGCTCGATTCCTGGCCTTGCTCAGTGAGTTAAGGATCCGGTGTTGCTGTGAGCTGTGGTGTAGGCCAGCAGCTTCAGCTCCGAATGGACCCCTAGCCTGGGACCCTTATATGCTGCAGGTGCGGCCCTAAACCCACCCACCCATCCACCCACCCACACACACACACACACACACACACACAAAATAAAAAAATCAAGAGATGCTCTTTATGAATAAGAGAGCTACTAGACTATGTTTTTGTTTTTTATACATTAAATGTAATTAGACTATTAATAAGTACCTTATGGAATAGTGGGAGGATTAAACTTGATAATGTACACAAAGCACTTAAAATGCAGCTTGTCAAACATTTTTCAATTTATCACAGTCTTCGAAACCCTACTTTGTTATTCTTGGCATAATAATATTTGACTGCATACAAAGGTTACTTATCTGGTCTCCTACTTTTGAATATTTAAGTTGCTTCTAATTCTCTGTGATGATAGAGAACCACGTGGCGAGTAAATTAATACCGATGGTCTTTCCTATATTTATGATTCTGTCTCTGGAGCAGAGGGGCAGCGGCCGGATTACTGGCTCAGGATCAGGCCTGAGTTATAGCTTTTGATTCAAACGGTGAAAGTGTGCCCCGGAAAGAACATTTTTAGAGCCAGAGACTTCTTCTAGGCCAACAGAAATGAGCTGATGGAAAGAAAGACACAGAAAGTGTATGTGGGAGTGGGTGAGCACGTGGGTGAATGTTTGTACACGGACACAGGCTGGGGAGATGGAGGTAGAAACAGAATTTCCAGAGATAACCATAGAAATTCTTAGGGTTGAGGAAAAAAACGTTTATCATTTGAGCAGGTAAGAAAAAAAAAATGGATGGAGATCTAGAGAGATTTTTGAAGCAGGCGTGAGGCAAGTGACAGAAACACAAGCTGGCTGTCTCAGCTCTTCAAAATTCATCAGGGGACAAGACTTCCTTCGGAGACAGACTGAAGAGTGCAGGTGTGAGCCGGCAGTGTGAGGACAGGGGAAAAGGGGGGGCCACGGCGATCATTACAGATAAGCCAGAGCACTCGAATGCCACTCGCTGCCACCGATTTATCTGCAGGCTGATGTCTGAACTATCTGCGGTCTCTCGGTCTTGGCTGGTCACGACAGCCTCTCGAGGGCAAAGGACAAGGGGGAGAGTATGCAGCCTCTTCCCACTTGCGAGATTCCAAATCTGCAAGATGCTTTTCCAGGTCTCTTTGGCCGTGTTGTGCGCGGTGAGATCACTGTGATATTATCACTCAAACCCTTCACTTACCCTCCTCTTATTTTCTCCGGAAAGTGGTTTGCTCCCACCTCTCCACCCAAACTGCTCTTTTTAAGGGATCTCCAGCTTGCTGATTCCAATGGCCCAGCTCTGGGTCTGCGACTTGGCCAATCACGTGACCCTCTCTCCAATCCGAGGCATTTGGTTTGCTTGGCTTCCAAGACACCAAACTCACCTCGTTTTTCTCCCACTTCTCTGGTGGCACCTTCCTAAGTCTCTTCGGCTGGTACCTTCTCATTTCCCCATCCTCACATGCTGGTGTGCCTCCGGGATCGCGGTCCCCGGGGCCACTTCTCTTTCTGTCCACACTCGCTCCCTTGGTTATCTCATCCCGTACACTGGCTCTGATATTCTCTAGCTGCTGATGACTCCTAGGTTGCCCCTCCAGCCAGGAAATCCTCCCTAAACTCTCAGCCCAGACATCTGGTTGCCTTCCTGGTTTCTCCCCTTAGATATTTGATGGGCAGCTCAATCTTAACCTGTCCAACAATGAACCATGATCTTATCACCGAAACTTCTGTCTTCTCCATCTGAGTTAATGGACAATGCAAATCTTCTAGCTGCTCAGACCCCAAACCTCGGCGCCATCTCTAACTCCTCTATGACTTTCATGGCCCTCAGGTGATGTCAGGAAATCCTGTCAATTCTACCTTCAAAATCGATCCAGAATCCATCTCTGGTCTCAGGTTTCCTGCAATGCACGACTCCAGGAGGGTCCATTCCTATTTTAGTTGATGTGGAACAATGCCCCCTAGAGGGGTGCACTGTGGCCTGCAAGGCACTATGTGCTGGCTCTGGTATCACCTTGGTTCAAACCGTCATCTACGCAAACCTGGATTACGGCCATAGTTTTCAAACTGCCTCCCCTGCTTATGCCCTGGTCTGCTCACTATCTGCTCTCAGCACAGGCGTCAAACGAGATTCCAGTAAGTCATGTCGCTGTTTGACCCAGAATCCTCAGATGGGGTCTCACCTCTCCCGGAATAAAGGCAGAGTCCTTATGATGAGCTACGAGGCCCAGCTTAATCGGCTTCCTCCCTGCATTACCTCTGTGACCTTGCTCATTCTCCTCCAAACATCATGGCATTTCTTTGCGGTTTCCTGGAACATTCCAGATGAACGATCATCTTGGGGGGTCTGCTCCTGCTGTGACAGCAAGGCTTCCTTCCTTCCTCTAGGGCCTCATACTCAAATGGTAAGTTCTTGGGAGGTGGGCTCTGACCACTCTCTTGAAAACGGCTCCCCCTGCCCTCTCACCGTTTCTAGCTCCGTTTCCCACTTTATTTTTCTTCCTAATGGTTATCACTCTCAATATGGTTAATGTTTTCCTTGTTCACCTTGACTACTGTCTGTTTCCCCCACTAGAATGTAAGCTCCATGAGGGCAGTGCTTTTTGCCTGTTTTTCTCACGGCTGGATCCCCAGGGTCTGAAATACTTCCTAGCACACAGAAGGCGCAGACGTATCTATTTTTTGCAGTGATGGAGACAAAAGTTTAGCTGGCGTGTAAAGACCTTGAAGTGGAGTGGGAGGAGGTTTTGGAGGAGAGTGTGGGGAAGGTAAAAACAGGTGGCTAAAAGTAAAAGGCAAGCCGAGACGCACAACTTCCCTTGCAGGATGCCGTCTAAATACTAGGCATTGTTATGTGTGCCCTGGCTCCTTGCTCTGTGGTTACCTGTGAAGATGAGATTTCAGATTCGTGGAATATGAGAGTCAGCAAAGATCTGAGCGAATACCCTCCCTTCACAGATGGGGAAGCTGTGCTTCTAAGCTGTGTTGGCAGGGCTTTAAATTACTCACTGCAACAAAGACATGGTCCGCTCAGCTCCCTGATGTTAACAGGTGAACTGCACAATCGGGGAATGCGGAAACTGGCAGCTAAGGTGGCGGCGGATCCTTTCACAGAGAATAGACCACAGTGGAATCAGGCGCTCTCATCCAAATGTTTTTAAATAAAGACTATGTCCAGAGTTTGTGCAATCAAACACCGCTCTCATCCAAATGTTTTTAAATAAAGACCATGTCCAGAGTTTGCGCAATCAAACACATAATCTAAGGAAGAAATGCACTTTTCTACTTTTATTAGCACCTGGCTAATTTAAGATTCTACTCTGGTGGAAAGCACATATTGATGAGTTAAGTTCCTTTTAAAAGGGATTCAAACAGAGAAGTACATTCTTTTCAGAGAAGCCAAGTACCAGACTTTTAGTCACTGTAATTTTCTTCGGCAGATAACAAATCATGACCAAATAAAGAGCTGATGGAGTTAGTATCATTTGGTTTATTAAAAAATTTACTTTTCCCCCTTAGACAACCCACAGAAGGGGAGAAAATATTTGCAAATGAAGCGACTGACAAGGGATTCATCTCCCAAATTTATAAACACCTCCTACCACTCAATACCAAAAAAAAAAAACCAAACAACTCCATCAAAAAATGGGCAGAAGATATAAACAGATAATTCTCCAAAGAAGACATACAGGTGGCCAAAAACCACATGAAAAGATGTTCAACATCACTCATCATTAGAGACATGCAAATCAAAACCACTCTGAGGGACCACCTTACACCAGCCAGAATGGCCATCATCCAAAAGTCTACAAACAGTAAGTGCTGGAGAGGGTGTGGAGCAAAAGGAACCCTCTTACACTGTTGGTGGGATTGTAAATTGGTGCAACCACTGTGGAAAGCAATATGGAGATTCCTCAGAAAACCAAAAATTGAACTACCATTTGATCCAGCAATCCCACTCCTGGGCATCCATCCAGAGAAAACCATGACCCAAAAAGACATATGTGCTCCAATGTTCATTGCAGCACTATTTGCAATAGCCAAAACATGGCAACAATCTAAATGTCCACTGACAGAGGAGTGGATCAAGAAGATGTGGTACATATACACAATGGAATATTACTCAGCCATTAAAAAGAATGAAATACCAGCATTTTTAGCAACCTGGATGGACCTAGAAATTATCATGCTAAGTGAAGTCAGTCAGACAATGAGAGGTCAACATCAAATGCTTTCACTGACATGTAGAATCTGAAAAAAGGACACAATGAACTTCTTTGCAGAACAGATACTGACTCACAAACTTTGAAAAACTTATGGTTTCCATCGGAGACAGTTTGGGGGGTGGGAGGATGTGCTGGGGCTGGAAATCCTATAAAATTGGATTGTGATGACCATTGTACGACTACAAATGTAATAAATTTATTGAATAAAAAAAAAAACTTACTTTTCCCTCAAATAAGAATTAAGTTAGTATTAAAAACCATTTAATGTGTAATGGTTCCAAAGCTTACATTCTATATTTGGAGAACTGTGTCTGACATGGATCTGTCTGTTCTAGTTGAACAGTTTATTTCCAGAAACAGGGTATCAAGACATTTTGGGAAAAATGGAATAAACATGTTTTCCATAGATTTCCATTTATGTATATTTTATTTAGGGAAAAACTGGGAATCTTCTCAGGGCACATACAGAAATTGGCAATGGGAAAGTAAGTGGCCCATAATTTTTGCTAAATTTATGGAAAATCCAGCATGGAGCTAAAAACCACTCAGATAAAGTAGAAAAGAGGTGGCACACACTGTACAAGAGGATATTAACTAGTACCTATTTTTTTCTTAGGGACTCTGCTCCTGTTGTATTACAAAATTTATCTTCAGCATTTTTTCTTTTCTTTTTTAAATTTCTTGAAACTACAGGGAATTAGAGACTCTGGTTCTTACTTTTCAGAGAAACGGAAGCCTACGCCAAAAAGGATAATGGATAGTTGGGAGTTAAATGGAATAAATATTTAGTCAGTGACTAAAACCAACTGCAATAACTTACATATCAAATTAATGATCCAGAGTTCAGGTCTGAAGTAACTGTATGAAAGATTAATTTTTCACTTTCTGGAGTTCCCGTCGTGGTGCCTCGGAAGTGAATCTGACTGGGAACCATGAGGTTTCGGGTTTGATCCCTGGCCTTGCTCAGTAGGTTAAGGATCTGGCCTTGCTGTGGCTGTGGTGTAGGCCAGAAGCTGTAGCTCTGATTGATTGGACCCTTAGCCTGGGAACCTCCATATGCCGTGGATGCAGCCCTAAAAAGCAAAAAAAAAAAAAAAGCAAAACGATACATTTTCATTTTCTGACTAATGTAGGAAAATAACTATTTATAGAGTATAGCTTTGAATTAAATTTCTGAACACAAAGATTGTTGCTCCTCTTTCCCTAAATAGTTTTCTTTCTCCTCACTTTAAGTTCATTCACTAAAAGAAGTTTTCTGACATATTCATACAGACAAGAACAAGTAAAATGGAGGAAAATAAGAGAAAATGCCTTATTGACAATTTCATTCCAAAAATAAAATTTAAAAATGCTCAAATGAGTGAAATAAGAGTCAGACCAATTTCAGTAACATGGAAATCAAAGCGTGATTTGATGTCCCTGGTTCCTTTGGCAAAATGTCATCGTTCCTGGACGTAATTTTTATATCTTTCAAAAAGAAATGATAGTGTGTATACTTAGCAGCTATAAGGTCTCGTTCCGAAACCAGGCTCTACAATTCTGTGAAGCTCAAGACTGAAACTACGTTTTTATAAAGCAAGGGAAAGAGATGTGCTATTTCCTAACAGGCTACAAGTAAAACTTTTGTAAGATCATTCACTTACCGGAAGACCATCTTGCTTTTCACTGAGCGCAGTAAGTGTGGAACTGGGTTTCTGACGTTTAGGTTTGCCTCTTTCTCCAATATAACCGGAAGTATTTTCATGTAATTTTCCCACTTCCTGAGCATTCAGAATACATTCATCAAGGTTGCCGAGCCCAGAAGGAATATTTTCTTTGTTGAGAAGTCCCCTTGAATTGGAAAAAAAATTAGCTCGATTTTTCTTTAAAAGGTAAAAGGGACATTTTTATGACACTGCCACTGTATCACACAGAAAGTCAGAGTGCCTAGAAATTCCAGGTTGCATCGTTGATCAAAATCTGACCTGAGCGCTACTCCTGAGACTAGCTGGTGCCAAAGAGATCACATTAAAAGAGAAATTATTCCTAGAGGCAAACTGGCAAGGGCTGTGTTTTTACCAACGAACAGCTTTAGAATATTTGCACAAAGAGTAATTTACATTCAAAACCAAGAGAATAGTGCAAACTTAGAAAGACAGTTCTCATTATTCACAGATTCTATACACACACACACACACACAAATCTTACAAAATAATAACAACGTATGAAGGAAAATCTGAAAAGGAAATATGATGTTTTTTCTCTCTAGAATAGGACTCACTGATTTTCCCAATCGATACTGACATTTTAGCATAATAAAAAATACATTAATACTGAAGTCTGACCACACTGGATAATCTTGGTAGAAGGCGTATAACAAAAACTATGGAGTCCAAAGCGTTTCAACTGAAATAGGGATTTGAAACTTCCCTGCACAAGGAGTTTCAGGATGTAAACTTATAATCGAAGGTCCTCTGTGACTTAGTTTTTTTTTTTGTCTTTTTTTTGTCTTTTGTTGTTGTTGTTGTTGCTATTTCTTGGGCCGCTCCCGCAGCATATGGAGGTTCCCAGGCTAGGGGTGGAATCGGAGCTGTAGCCACCAGCCTACGCCAGAGCCACAGCAACGCGGGATCCGAGCCGCGTCTGCAACCTACACCACAGCTCACGGCAACGTCGGATCGTTAACCCACTGAGCAAGGGCAGGCACCGAACCCGCAACCTCATGGTTCCTAGTCGGATTCGTTAACCACTGCGCCACGACGGGAACTCCATCTCTGTGACTTAGTTTTAGAAGCTGATGTGAATGTCGTAATTACAAAATTTAATTCATTTAAATACTCCCTGTTAAGAAATGTTCATAAAATTAAATTACTAGCAAAATATTTGTCTTTTACTGCATCACAGAACCAATTAAACCATTAGCAGAAGCACCATGGCTTGGTCACGTACAAATGAATGAGACTTTATCTCCCTCATGCTATGATCTAAAAGGTTCCTCCCTGAATATCCAAAGCTGTATCTTGAAATAAATGAGCTCTAAAGAGTAAAAATAGACGTGACCATATGTTACCATCAGTTCAGTCTTATCCCCAAAGGAAAGACAATGTGAAATATTTATTCTGCAATTTAAATTCACATCCTATTGTAGGTAGGATGATCATGGAGGCAAAATTATGAATTAAATAATATCATAACATTTTCAAGGCTAGTCTATCTTTGGTGACTTTTAAGACTCCATATTTAATGTAGTCTTATACAACTTTCAATGTACAAACATACTGATTTAGTAAAACTGTGCAAAAGATGTACACCACATTTCTAAGAAATATTCTAAGTATAAAATAATTGGAGACACGAGGAAAAGTTGACAGGGTCTAACATGCCAGCACATATATAAAGATTCTTTTTTTATTACTCAATGAATTTATGACATTTATAGCTGTACAATGATCATCACAATCCAGTTTCATAGGATTTCCATCCCACAACCCTAGCACATCCTCCACCCCCCCATATATAAAGATTCTTAAGTCTCTCTCCTCCCTGCACCTTCTGTGGATGGCTGGATAAGTCTGGTCTCAAACACACAATTATTTATTATTTAAATTCTGTCTTCTTTTTCTTCTTCATATTTTTCCCAGTTCCTGGGGTCTCAATCCAATTATAATTTTTCATGGAGGAGGTTTTAAGTTTGAGAGCTATTATGGACCAAATGGTGTTGCCCTCAAATTCATAAGTTGAAGCCCTAACACCGCGCGCGCACACGCCCCCCCCCCACCCCCCGGCCTCCCCACCAAGTGACTGTATCCGGAGACAGGGCTTCTGAGGAGGCAATTAAGGTTGCATGAGGTCGCAGAGGTGGGGACTCCATCCACGACGAGGCAGAGACGCCAGAGAGCTCAGACGGAAGGCCAGGTGAGGACATCCTCCCTGAGCAGGCACCGCCCGCAGGTCAAAGGGATGTCTCAACCAAACCACCCTGCCAGCATCTTGATCTTGGACTTCCAGTCTCTCTGAACTGTGAGGAAATACATTTTCTGTTGTTTAAGGCCCCCTCCCCGTCCGCAGTACGTTCTTATGGTAGCCTGAGCAGAGGGCTCACAAATGCTAAAGGTTATTTTTAGAAATTCAAAGACCAAGTTTATTTTCGCATCTTTTAGACGAGTGAAATCAATGACTGGAACACATCCTGTTCAAATAAATACAGGCAAATCTGACGGTGCAGTTGTGTTCAGGTGGAAATCCTGTTCTCCTCAAAGGAAGCTCTGCTCTCGTGTGAGTCAGGGCCTCGCAGCCGCAACGCCCATGTGACCGTGAGGAGTGGCCCCGGGGCCGCTCTAACAAGTTTCTGTCACACCTGACATCCTGCCATCTGACCTGCACTTAGAGCTGGGTGGCCTCTCAGTTTGACTATTTACATCTTCGTTCTGGTTTTGCTTTTTCTTTCAGATTTTCCTCATCACACCTACACGCACACGTAATGTTCTAGCAATATTGACCCGTTTATTACTCTCCTAAGAGCATGCTTTTCTTTTCACTTTGCAGTAGGAATTTAATATAATATTTACATGACAAGAAACTGAGTATAATTCTCTAGTTCATCGTGTTTCAGAAGATTGAAACCATTTTCACTGAAGTCATGCTTTTTTTTGGGGGGGGGGGGAGGGTACCACGCCTGTGGCAAGCAGAAGTTTCTAGATCAGGGGTCAAACCCATACCACAGCTGTAACCAGAGCCACAGTGACAATGCTGGATACTTAATGCCCTGAACCACGAGGGAACTCCATGTTCCGCTTCTTTAAAAAAATTCATTACGAAATTTTCAAACATACAGAAAAAAAGAGGGACTATATCACCATGAAGTGCCATAGAGACATCACCAAGATTCAGCATTTCCATGCTCCTGGCAGATGGTCAATTTTTAAATTAGAATTAAACTGAATTAAATTGAACCTTTTTGGAGTTTCCGTCGTGGTGCAGTGGTTAACGAATCCGGCTAGGAACCATGAGGGTGCGGGTTTGAACCCTGGCCTCGAACCCATGAGCTGTGGGGTAGGTCACAGATGAGGCTTGGATCCCGCGTTGCTGTGGCTGCGGTGTAGGCCAGCGGCTACAGCTCCAATTAGACCCCTGGCCTGGGAACCTCCATATACCTCGGGAAGCGGCCCTAGAAAAGGCAAAAAGACAATAAATAAATAAATTGAACCTTTTCACATAATGAATACATCCCTTAAATGTTTACATTTTTATTGTAACAAACAATAATCTAAACCTGACCACGCTTCCTTATGAATTTAGACCAAAAAAGAAATCTTGCTCACTAAAATGAAGTGTTTATGGTTTTAGTCTGTCTTCTGCAATGTTTATTTTAAAACTCTGGGAGTTCCTGGTGTGACTCAGCAGAAACGAATCTGACTAGGATCCGTGAGGATGCGGGTTCCATCTGTGACCTCGCTTGGTGGGTTAAGGAGTCAGCGTTGCTGTGAGCTGTGGCAGGTGTGGCTCGGATTCTGAACTGCTGCAGCTGTAGCATAGGCTGGCAGTTGTAGCCTTGATTTGACCCCTAGCCTGGGAACCTCCATATGCTGCAGGTGTGGCCCTAAAAAGACAAAAAAAAAAAACTTTCATGACAATGTTAGCATAGATTTTTTTGACTCCTTAATCTCACCTTGAAATATGGTGACCCTGGGCTTTAAAGATATATATATTTTTAAAAATGGCTGCAGCTTTAAGACGTTACATGCAGAATAAAAGACCATAACACAATGGGTTTTTATTTTTCAAAAGATTTTTTAACCATTCCATAGGGCTAAAGTTTTTGAATTTGAATGTAGGAAGGTCTTGCTTTCATCTTTCCTTATTTTTCAAGCAAAACCGGATGAAAAGCCTAGATAAATGAATCAGTTATATGTAAGCAAATACTGAGAAAAACACACTTACTATTGGCTTAATAGTGATTCTCAACCTTCCCACAATTGATGCTCTGTTAGTGCATCTCCTTCAGACATAACATTGAAGACTTTCATGGGGGCCAAGGGGCAGGTCTGGAGCCCTGAGAGATAAGGGCTTTCTCCTAGGAGCCGGGGAGGGCTCAGTGCAGCTGTTAAGTATGGGCTGAGAGCAGAAGGACTATCAAGACACAATATGGCCAAGGTGTCAGGGTAGGAGGGGGCCTTACAACCAGGAGTCCCAAAGGGGACTTCTGAACGCCTAGACCACATGCTAGGAAAAAGGGTAAGGCAAGACTGTAAATTCTTTAGCCATGAACAGGTAAACACAGCTATTTAGCTATGAACAGTCTGCCCCCCATGGTTCTCTCACTCTGAACATCTGTGGTCAGGGCATGAGTGACCAGAAGAGTGAAGGGATGGCCAGAGAGAAAATATGAAGGGAAAGCCTGGAGCTTCATGGGCACCTCTTCAGATTCTTAGTCTCTACTGTTCTCCCTTCTCCTTCTGGTCCTGATGTTGCCAGTAAAAAACAATCAAGAGAAGGGATACCAGAAACATCCCCCGATGTGGGAGACTCTATTTCAATTCTGCAGGAGTGGTTATGCCCTGTTCCGTATTTGACCCTGTTTGTTTTTGCCCTTGCCCCTGATGTGCCCCTCCCCTGGCTGCCACCCTGCACCTGCCACGGCCATGACCGCTGTGCTGCTTTGTTCTATCAGGTTCCCTCCTGCTTCCAACCTCTCTTGATGCCCCTCTGTCCACACAGAGGTGGAAAGCATGACATCATGGCACACAGAGGATTTTAAAAATGCCAAGGGTTGCTACATGTTATTTGGCGAAAAATGAGGCAGAGAATAAGAACCGGGTTAAATGAAGAATTTGCACTTGCTGTATAACACACTATAGGCAGTACACGAACTGATTATATTCCTAAATCCTTTCTAGAAAGCTTCGCTACTATTAAATGTAAATATCGCCCATATTATAATTTACTCATTTTCTAAAGGAATTATTGAAGCACCCCCGCCTAGCAACCGACTCTAAGACAAATGCTTTTTTAAAAAGTGCTGCTCATACCACTTGAAAATTCAGTGGGTTCTGTTACTGATACTTTTTTATTTCTAAAATTACATTAGTTAATATAGCTCAAACATCTCAATAATGCACAGCATGGAATCTATTTATACTCTATCTTATGTATCTTTTTTTTTTTTTGTCTTTTGTCGTTTTTAGGGCTGTACTTGTAGCACATGGAGGTTCCCAGGCTCGGGGTCTAATCGGAGCTGTAGCCTCCAGCCTAGGCCACAGCCACAGCCACACCAGATCCGAGCTGTGTCTGTGACCTACACCCCAGCTCACGGCAACGCCAGATCCTTAACCCACTGAGCAAGGCCAGGGATCGAACCCACAACCTCAAGTTGCTAGTTGGATTCGTTTCCACTGTGCCTCAACGGGAACTCCATGTATCTTTCTTTAAGCAAAGAGAAGTTTCTTTTTTTCCATAAACATTTTGCTGTAGATTATGAGTCCAGGGGAAAAAGAATGAGGGGAACTAGGGTCTGGTTTAGTCTTTGATATTTGATAAAATATTTCCAAACAATTAACTTTATATAGAGACTAAATGACACAGTAGATAAAACACTTTCAGGGAAAATATGGAAATACAGTTGGAAATATCTTCCTTGACAATTTAAATCATGATTATTCAATAATAAGAAAGATAACTGTCCATGTGTATTTTAGCAACTCTCTTAATGGAGAATAAAATTCATTGTAATATTACTCTTAAAATTCATACTGTGAGAATGCCTTAACATTAGTGGTTATAATGATAAGGAACTGGAGCATCTCTCCTTTTGTTAGAATGCTCTCATACAAAACATGATAACCATCAGAGCTTTACAGCTACGTTCTGGTATTTAATCAGGTCTGTATAGTAGGGAAATCTGCTGGTTCATAAGCAAATCTAACAGCCACCTGAATGTTGTCTAACAAGGAAAAAAACACCTCTGGACAGACCTGCGGCAATTTTCTCCTCCAAAGGTTCGGGGTCCCTCCAAATAAGATGTTCAGGGGGAAGCCACAAAATGTCTAAAATCAGAGGTAGCTTCCCACAACACACCAAACTGCTAGATGAAGCTGAAATATTTATCTAAACACCCATGAATTTCCAAATGTTCGCTAACTTTAGTTGGTGTTTGTTTTGTTTTGTTTTGTTTGCTTTTTTAGGGCTGCACCTGTGGCACGTGGAAGTTCCCTGGCTAGGGGTCGAATTGGAGCTGTAGCTACAGCAACGCGGGATCCGAGCCCCGTCTGTGACCTACACCACAGCTCGTGGCAACGTCAGATCCTAAACCCACGGAGTGAGGCCAGGGATCGAACCCACGTCCTCATGGATACTAGTTGGGTTCGTTACCGCTGAGCCACAGTGGGAACTCTCATGTTAGCTATGTTTCGAATGGTCAAGATGAGAACTTCCAAAGTTTTAACCTGAATGCTGAAATGGGAGTGACTATAACACAGCCGCTAATTCGAGGGTGTATTTTTTAAAAGAAGAAGAGCAAATGCAAACGTGAAGTTCCAAGGGCAACTCACATCTCTCTGCTGTGTCGAACTTCATCCTGCTCCTTGGACTGGCGCCGTCGCTGTTTGGTGGACGTGGAGGAAGATGCTGCTGACGGTCCAGATTCCGAGTCCTCTGAACTTTGACCTCCAGGACTAGTCACATCAAAAAGATGCTGTTCCACAGCAGAGCGGATGGTTCTCTCTAAGAGTCTGTAAAAAAGAGTGCGAGGCCCACCAGGCAATCAAACCATAGTTTGGAAATCTCAGCATTTTCAATGGAACATCTGCTATAACTTCATAAGCAAATTCCGTATATGAGGCATCAATCCCCAAATATGTGCACTGGGCATTAAAAACCGAAACTAAACCGAACAAATTCCACCAATCTGATTATTAGTGCAACAGTTATAACAGGCATTCAGGAAATAAGCACCATTTAATATCAGGCAGAATGAGGAAATTTCTTCCTCCTCATACAATACTAATGGACCTATTCTTATAAAAGTGAGTTTCCTCCAGATTTCACGCCAGTTCTGCAGAGGAAGATAGCACGATTTACAAAGCAAAGTGTCGCAAATAATTTTGTGATTCCCATTATCTATTTGGCATCTTTTTAGAGGTAAAATTATATAGGGAATAATGCCATTAAAAAAGAGTAACAAAAAAGTAATCGTTCACCAGAACAATTAGTACTCATTACAGAATGGCAAGATCTTCTAAATGTTTATTCAGTGAAATTGGGATGGGGCATTCCCCCGTGGCACAGTGGGTTAAGAATGCAACTGCAGTGGCTCGGCTCGCTGTGGAGGCGCGGGTTCGATCCCTGGCCTGGTGCAGTGGGTTCAGGGATCCAGGGTTGCTGCAGCTGTGGGGTAGCTCAATCCCTGGCCCAGGAACTTCCTTGTGCTGCAGGTGAGGCCTACATACATACATAAATAAAAAAATTGTGATGTGCAACATCGAAGCTGTATTCACCCAAACATCCCAATATATATTACTGAAGACGGAAGGATAGATTGACTTTGTTCAGCCTGAAGAAAACAGGGAAGCACAGGGGCTGAAAAGAGGGCATGACAAGACATGTTCTTTTCTGGGTGGGTATCGTTTTTAAAGCTACATAATCTTTCAATGTGTCCAAACCCTCTTTTATCACCTCACTATTAAATTCTGTACAAGCAGGCATGAAACATTCTCAATGGACATTCTCCAGAGTCTCTTTCCCTTCACTTGAAAAAAGAATCGCATCCAAACTCATCAAATTGTAAGAATTAAATATGTCTGTAGTTTTTTGTGTATTAATTATGCCTGAAAAAGCTTACTATGTTTATATCATGTTACAATTTAAAAAAGGGGGGGATTCCTCATTGTGGCTCAGTGGGGTATGAACCTGACTAGGATGTGTGAGGAGGCAGGTTTGATCCCTGGCCCCGCTCAGTGGGTTAAGGAGCCAGCATTGCTGTGTCTGTGTCATAGGCTGGCAGCTGCAGCTCCGATTTGACCCTTAGCCTGGGAACTTCCATATGCCACAGATGTGGCCCTCACAAGCAAAAAAGAAATTAAAAAAAGAACCACAAATGTATTTTTTAAATGGTCATATTGAGAAAAACATTCAGTTAAGTACAATGCGTTTTGAAAATTTAAGAACTTTAGATTTCCCAAATGTAGTTTTGTAACAGATTCATAGAAATTTCATTAAGACTATTTTAAGACAATGAGCAAGTATAGTCAGACTTGGGCATCAGACTTTTATATTTAGAACTCCACATCCCAGCAATTAGAGAGTACCTAACAGTGGTACAAAGAAATGTGAAATAATCACTATATACAAACATACACACCCACATCTATTCCACACATTATGTAAGGCATATAAGAAGTAAAGGTTTTTCGGAAACCAAGAGGCAAGAACACATCAGTCTTGGTATAATTCTGGAATCTCTTTAAAATTCACACAGAAATAAGAGAGGTCTACCAGCTCTCTGACTACTTCTTCACCTGACAAAGAAGAGAAAAAAAGTCTCCATTGGGCTCATTAGATCCAAGTTCATACCGATTAGTGTTTCTTCTTATTTTTTTTTCTTTTTAGGGCCACACTGGCAGCATATGGAAATTTCCAGGCTAGGTACTGATTTGGAGCTGCAGCTGTAGGCCCATGCCACAGCAACAGGAACATGGGATCCAAGCTGCATCTGTGACCTAACGCCGCTGCTTACAGCCCTGCCAGATCCTTAACCCACTGAAGAGGCCAGGGATCAAATCCACATCCTCATGAACAATATGTTGGGTTCTTAACCCGCTGAGCCACAAAAGAAACTCCCCATACTTTCACTTTTAACAGCATCTTCTTTTTTTAAAATTTTTTTATTTTTATTTTTTAAATTTATTTTTTACTGTTATTTCCCCCAAGAGACTTTTTTTTTCCCCCACTGTACAGCATGGGGACCCAGTTACACATACATGTATACATAATTTTTTCTCCCATTGTCGTGCTAAGTTGTAAGTATCTAGAGAGAGTTTTCAGCGCTGCACAGCAGGATCTCATTGTAAATCCATTCCATGAGCAACAGTTTGCATCCATTGACCCCAAACTCCCAATCCCTCTTACTTAATAGCATCTTGTATTGCAAGACACCTCCTAGAGGGCAGAGATTGCTTTGCACGTATGAACTGACTCGAACGTTATTTTGAGCGAAATAAACAAAGATTTCATGTGTTCAAGTGGTTGAGCTGTCTCCACTCACACATGCACACAGGCTCAAATAGAAACACTTTTTATTTAGCTCCCCCCTCTGAATGGTTTTAAAAACCATCACTGGTTGCTTATTCCATTAATTTTCCAATATTACACACCATCAGAATAGAATAGCTTTTTACTGTTTAACGAATGAGGGGCAGTGGGGCGGGGGGGAGCCCAATCTGGATCACTTACTCTCCAGTTGTTGACACGTTGCTGACTTGAGATACGTGGGTGCTGTGGAAAAGAAGCAAAAGAAAGGAAGTCAGATTAGACCAACAATCAGAGACGGTGAATCCAGCACCTGAAGCTATCTTGGGCCAAGAGCATCAGCCAGTCCCTGAGCAACCCTCACGAGACATTTAGTTACCCCCCGACAGCTGCTCATGTGCCCCTGCCTCTAGATTAGAGATGGCCCTGGGTGTTTATTCCCAAACGGCGTTTTTTTTTTCCCCTCCATTTTAAAGATGTCCGTGACAGATCATTTCAAAAGTGACCCCCGAGAACCGTCCCGACGCCTCACCCTGCGGAAACAGAGTGTGGGGTTTTTCCATTCTTCCCAAATGTTAATGCAGCTCCTGCTGACTGCCTTCCCGCTACCCGCTTCCCCTTCCCCCGCTCTCCCCAGCCCAGGTCCATCTCTCCCCACCCCTGGCTATGGGCTAGAAGCATCTTCCCAAGACGGCTCTGAAGGTACAGCAGGGGCTGTAGGGACAGAAAAACAGGGAACCAGCAGTTTCCTCAACGACTCTGTCGGAGCCACCTTTTCTGCCCAAGGTTTTCATGATGGAAAAATACCTCAAGCTCTATAATGTGCTGTCTTGACACCGAATTTATAGCCCTTTTATTGAGCATCTACACACATCCTTTACTTTCCCATTTTCTCCAAAGCCCGAACTGTGTTGATGAAAAACTAGTCAGTTAAAAATAAAAAGGCAGGCCGTATAAAATGGGATGGTGCCATCAGAGAACCCTACTTAATCAGATGCTTCAGAAGCGGGTCCCCTTGCACACCCTCTCTGTTCATGTGGCCACAGCGAGGGTGGAGGCTGGCAGCTGGTTCGACTGCATCAGTACCACTGCGTTATCACATTCTGCCTTAGAGTGCTTAACTGGCCTTCTAAATCCAGATTCCAAAGTGTCTATGTTTAAAATGAGATTGAAAAAAATCTTTAGGGCATGACAAACTACAGTTTCGCCTAATAGATATAATAGGTCTCTCCTTCTACTTCCTTCTCTGTAGAAGAAACCTGAAGAAAATAAAAGCTGTTAATGACCCACAGTGATGGTTGCCTTTCAATCACGCCAGGCATCCTCATTTACACTTTAGAAATTTCAACACAAGAACACGTTGCTTTGGAGTCAACAGGTCCGGCTTTTTTCCCAGGTACATGTCTATCGCATCCCATTCCATTTAGAATCTAAGGGCCTCAAGGGATCGTATGGTATTTCTCAGGTTCTCCCATCACAAGATTTGGCCGAGTGATCAATTTGGCTCATGATCACCCAGCTCCACCCGCAGCATCCCAGCCAGCCTGGGACTTATTATCCCAAAGGTGATCAACTCACCAGAGAATATCCTTTACCTACAGCTGTAGCTCTTTGTCATGGCCACACACCAAGCCCAAATCCCAGAAAAACTACATAAAAGAATGCCATGGGGAGTTCGGAAACGAATCTGACTAGGCACCATGAGGTTGTGGGGTTCGATCCCTGGTCTTGCTGAGTGGGTTAAGGATCCCACGTTGCCGTGAGCTGTGGTGTAGGTCGCAGACGTGGCTCGGATCCCAACGTTGCTGTGGCTCTGGTGTAGGCTGGTGACTACAGCTCTGATTAAACCCCTAGCATGGGAATCGCCATATGCTGCGGGTGCGGCCCTAGAAAAGCCAAAAAAAAAAAAAAATGCTATGTTCACAAGGGAAACTGATGAGAAAACTCTTCATTAGTAAAGGAATGGATGAACAAATAAATACACCCTAATGCTTACCGAGTGCTTGCTATGTTTCAGACACACTGCTAAGTGTTCTTTACACAGATTTTCCCACTCACAGTTTACAGTAACCCTATGACGTAGTACAATTGTTTTCCTTTCCTTATTTTCAAATGAAGAGGCTAGAGAGGTTAAATAACTCACTCGCAGCCACACAGCCAAGAAGGAGAAGAGCTGGGATACGAGCCAAGAAAGTTTGAGCTTAGAGTCTAAGCTCTTAATCACTACAGTAGACTTTCAACCCATCACTCACTAGAAGAAACACTCATGAGAAGCATCTCCGTACTCGGAGGCCTGGCCTTAGGTATTTAACTTTGCTTTTAATTACAACCATTTGTGCCTCACAAAGCCTGCTATTCATAGAGGTTCCCAGGTTACACAACCGACAACTCCTTTGCTGCTTGCTGTCCTCAGCTGGAACAGGCCGTCCCTGCTTTTGGCGCTTGGGGGCTCACCCTCTGTAGATTCAACACCATATAATGAACTCCTGGACTCAACTTCTCAATGCAGTTATACCACCTTGGTTTGGGGAGCAGGCGCCAGTGTGAATAACGACTGGAGGAGAAGCTAGAGGAGGGAAAGGAATATAGATCTGCTAGATACTAAAAACATGCCAAAGACACAGCGGTGTCACCAGGCAATCAGTTTCCGGTACCATCTTAGAAGGAAGAGACCTACCGCCTCTCCTCCCTTCTAACACTTTGACCTGGACTTCGTTTTGCTTATTAAAGTGCACCCGGATATTTTTATGTTCCTTTTAGGGGGTAGGGAGGAAAAGAGGAAACAAGGTGAGGAAGAGAGAGATGAGGAAATGACAACCAACGGACCAGGTTATGCGACTCCTAACTCTCTAACCAAGTGCTTGAACTCTACTGTGCATCAGAAACACCCAGGATCTTGTGCAAACATAGATTTGGATTCAATAAGTCTAGGCCTAGGGAAGGGGAAGCGGAGAGTTCTGCATTTCTAACTAATTCGTCTATGATTCTGATGCTGTCATCTGTGGAAGTCATTGATCAGTAAGGCTCTGAATCCTTGCAACTAAAATTCTTCAAGCCTTCAATGACTTAGACACCACAATTGCTATTTTTAAATACTCTAAGTTATGAAGGTATGGTCTGGAAAACTTATGCTGAGTGAATAAAGGCAATACATCAAAATTTCCCCCAGTGCTTAAAGAAAAATGCCCTGGCAGTCTAAATTAGTCTTCAAGAGCCTTTCTCAGAATGCAAAAATAAGTGAATAAATCAGTAATAAGCCTAAGTAATTAAATCGTATCCATTTTTGTTAATACATTGATCTTGGGTCAAATTTCCAATAAAGTTATGTTTTTTTGTATGTTTCTTTAATAGTTCTTTGGAATTTTTGGTATTACTTAATGTGTCCATACTTCCATGCTTTTAAGAGAGAATTTTTCTTCTTTTTTTTATTGTCTTTTTGCCTTTTCTAGAGCTGCTCCTGCGGCATATGGAGAATCCCCAGGCTATGGGTCTAATCAGAGCCACAGCAACTCGGGATCTGAGCTGCATCTGCAACCTACACCACAGCTCATGGCAGTGCCGGATCCTTAACCCAATGAGCAAGGCCAGGGATCAAACCCGCAACCTCATGGTTCCTAGTCGGATTCGTTAACCACTGCGCCAAGACAGGAACTCCCAACAGACTTTTTCTAAAGAAAGCATTCAGAGAAGAGAATGTCTTCCATTGGAAATCAGAAAAGAGAAGTTCTGGTCTTGGCTCTGTAGTTAATTAGCCGCAGGCACAGTCAGATTGTTGGTTAGCTTGGTTGCTTTGGGTTGGTTTCTTCATACAGAAAATGAAAGCCTTGGTTAGTGATCTCTGTTATTTTCTTTAGCTCTGAAAGTTTATAAGACCATCTCAGTTTCAAAGTTTATTGCCCTAAAATTATTACAACAGGTTATAACTGCATATGTAGTTTTATGACAGCGTCAGAAAACTTAGGGCTTATGAGATACCAAAATGGCTTTGGTCAAGTATCTAAGCATCTCCATAGTTCCTGTGGGATGTGCTTAGCAACACATCAGTAACAAGATTTCTACAAATATTTAATGTCAGAAACAGGGACTGCTTCTATTGCTGTAACTTGATTGTGGAGCTGATTCTAAGACGCTGATGAAAAGGCAATAATACACCAATAAGCTAAAGTGAAAGATACTGATTTTTTTCATCTACACATAACTTGCTTTTTTTAAAATCCCCTGCGGAGAGCTAAGACCAATGAATTTTTTTCAGAGCCCTTGACTGATGTGCTAAGAAAACGTCTTACTTATGCAATAAGTAGAGTTCATTTCCTAAATGTTGACACAGCAAGTATTCACAGCAAGAGAAGCAAGCACATGGGCAGACTCCAGCGTTACGGTCAATTGCATTATCCAAGCCCCCTTAGGTGATGATGCAACTGAATTTCCTTCTGGAACGGTCCTTCAAAACAGATTCTAATCCCACTCTGAAATACATCCTATGACATAACTAAACATTCTTCATCTTTACTCCTATTAGAGAAACATTTCCGTAAGGTGATTATGCTCAGCCCATTAGCCAATAAAATTTGCATGTGATAAGATGCACAGAATGCCTGTTGACAAGTGATTCTTTAATTAGATCTCTTAATTGGAAATTAGGGAATCTTTCAAATCTACTGAAACCAGACATCTTGAAAAAGCACGTGTTCTCTTTTTCTATCTGTTCTCTTTGCCGTGCTGTATAAATTCCTGTCTGGAAAATACCGTCTTAATAGGAATCATTAGGTCTGATGGCATTACCTTCATTCTCTAGAAAATCGTATTTATGTTTTATTAATTTTTTAAATGAGTGAGGACTTAAAAGACAATTATGTGATGTTTGTTTAGGTCTAGGGATGAAGATCCTATAACTAATCATTAAAACAGAACAAAACCTTTAATTTGTCTAGTTAATGGGATATGGTTTTTTTTTTTTTTTTGATCTTTTTGCCTTTTCTGGAGCTGCTCCCTCGGCATATGGAGGTTCCCAGGGTAGGGGTCCAATTGGAGCTGTAGCCGCCGGCCTACACCACAGCCACAGCAACGCAGGATCCGAAACACGTCTGTGACCTACACCACAGCTCACGGCAACGCTGGATCCTTAATCCACTGAGTGGTGCCAGGGACCGAACCTGCAACCTCATGGTTCCTAGCTGGATTTGTTAACCACTGTGCCACGACAGGAACTCTGGGATATGGTATTTTTGTATCATCTAAAAACAGTAAAAGTTGATATGCAGGGTCAATATTATGACCACATTTTTTCCTTGTAACTGCATAATGAATTTCTAAATTAAAATACTTCCATGGGAATTTCTCGGTGGCCTGGCTGTCAAAGGATCCGGCATTGTCACTGCTGTGGCATGGTTTCCATCCCTGGCTGGGGAACTTCCTCATGCCATGGGTGCAGCCACAGATATATTTTCCATGATTTTAGTTCAGCTCTCCATAGCATCACATATTAAAACACACACATTCCATCCTCAATATTTACTCATTGTGCTTTAACTTTTTGTTATGATTATCATATGCAAAGATTTATAGGCATTAATTTGTGGTGGTGTCATAGACAATTTGGATTAAAAAAGGCCTTATATTTTGTCTTGTCTTATATACTACGCATATACACAGAACATAGACTGAAAACATATTACATGGATGTGACTCAGTAGGAGGAAAATATTTATCCTCGCATGTTTTTAATGAAACTCACATTCTATTCCTTTAGATATTAGGACTGTCGGGAAGAAAATAAACTTATTCTTCATTCCTATATCTTGATATTCTATCAAATATTCTCTAACAAATGGAGCCCATCAAAATACCAAAATACCTTTCATAAGCTTCTTTCAGGCCCTGATTATACTAGAGTTTTCAGTTTTAGATATGTGGCACATTTTATGTAAAAAGAAATGCAGAGTATTTTTTATTTGGGGGACTAAGGTCTTTACAAAGCAAAATTAAGAAAGGAAACAGAGAGGTCACTATATATTCCATACTACTTGCAGATGAGGAAACAGAGGTTCTGAGAGGCTTAGTATCTCACTCAAGTTTATAAAACTCTGATGTCTACTCATGTAGCCCATGGCTTCATTCAGACTATGTCCTTAATAAAAAAAATAGTCCTTATTCTGCTATTCACATAAATCTTTGGCTACACATCTATGTAATGTCTTAGAATTAGATTACCAAAAGTACTTTTTTGGATTCAAATGAAATTTTCTCAAAATTTATGCATTCCAGAAAACTTTATTTCATCTCTATTTTCATGTTTATTATGACAAAATTGCTTGAAGTTTTACATAATCTTTTAAAATCGAATATATCCTTCACAGCAAACATCACTTCTGATTATTAGTTTGTTCAATTTTTTCTTAAATTTACCAGCAGTTTTCTATTTTATTCTTTTCATTTTTACTCTCAAAGACCATGTTGCTGGATTCAAATATCAGTTCTGCTCTTTTTATGTTTTCTTTTGCTATTAAATCCTTTTAGGTTTCCAAGAGGTTACTTTTCTTCCCTCTTATACTTTTTTATTTTGAATGCGTGGTTTATTTATTTTGAACCTTTTCAAGAAGGTACAGTTACTTCTTAAAAAGAGCTTAGATCTCATTCTACAAATTTTGATATGTACTTTTTTTTCCTTTTTATTCCAAATAGCCTGTACTTGAAGTTTTTATTTCCTATTTGAATTTCTTCCTCCCTTTAGGAGAGTTTTCACTGGTGGATCGGAAATTTTTTGTTATTAATTACAAATGTAACTGTTGATATTTCTATTCTTCAAGAACTCTTAGAGACAGCTGAGTAATTTTTTAGAAAGTAACAGGAATGCTTAAGCCCTATTTATAGGTTGCAAAGTTTAGTATATATGATGTGCCCTTATTTTAAATCTTACTAATTTTATCAAATATTTATAAAGTTTGTGTTATGGACATAGAGTGATAAATGATTCATATGTCAAATTCTTGTATGTTCATTCCTGTTACGAGTTTAAAAATTTATATGATTTGATGCAATCTTATTTTAAGCATGCATATTATTTATAACCTTCATATTTTTAGCATGGATTTTACCTAATAAAGTCAGTCTAGGTTTGTCCTGTTTAACGGACTTGGCTTTGAACTTTGCTCTGGTGTTGATATTGCTATTTCTGCCTTCCTTCTGTTCACATTCAGAGATAAATCTTACATTATTAACCCTCTGTGCCAAAGGTTAGATTATTAACTTATTATATAATTCCTATATTATTAATCTTATATTATTAACCTTGTTTTTGCTCAAAAGAGCAAAACAGTTCCAGCAGTCATTTTTTAAAATTACCTTTAGCTTTTACCAAAAGATTTAATCCATTTATACTTTTTGTCATAGCTGATAGATTTGTTTCAGTTTTGTGTTTTTGCTTTATGTTTTCTAATTTGGGAGTTTCCTGTTCCTTTGATTTCTGTCTTTTCTCTTCTGTGGTGATTTGAGATGGAGGAGCCCTATGCACAATTCTACCAGTTGTTGCTTCTCATACCCACGCCTATCTAATTATTAAAACTGAAACAAAACCCCCAAAAATGAACCCCCCAAAAAACCCAAGCCCTGAAACTCTTGACTCTTGCTTCTATTCTTCTGTGTTTTATGCAAGATAATACATTTCTATTGGTATGGTTTTCTCCCTAGAATCATAATTTTCAGGTTGGCTTTCCGACCTCTGACCGTCATACCTAACGTTACTTTCCTCATAGTTTTTTATCCTTTCCTTCTTCATTTTGAAAGATTGTTTCAAGTTTCTCTCTCAATATATGCTTGATTTATTTTAAATAATTTCTGCTCTTTACTGCTTTCCAAAATTTTAAAAATCTTTGTAAATACATTTCTAGGCCCCTTTCTCCCTCATTTCAGCTGTTCTTCTGTGTCCTGGCCTTTTAATTGCAACCTTTATTCTCCACTTACAGGTTCCTACTCAAATTGCAAAGAGGTTGGTTATGTCCCTGAGCACTTTGGGAGAAAAATAGCAATATTACTTCTCAAGTTTCCCTCTGAATCATATAAAAAACGGTTCTCTGAAATCTGTTTCTATTCTGAGTCCTTAGCGCAAGGCATCCTTTCCCTTAGTTTATAATTTCTCTTCATAGGTCCCAGATAGTTCTTTGTGTTTAGTGGTTCGTAAGGGGGAACAATCAACAGGCAGAGCCATTATCCAAACCCTGGCTAGGCAGACAGTTCTGAGTTTATTTCATCGTCCCTTGGCTGTGGGCAAGTGTTCCCTCCTGGATTTAGGCTTTAAAAACCAGGATATAGGTCTGCCCTCAAACAATCTACAACGCATACTTGAGTGGACTTGCTGCTTGGTCCAATTTTACGACGAAACTGGAGAATCAGAAACAACCTGCAGTTTGTCTCTGCGCAGTGTACACTTGAAAGCATGCATTCAATCCAATAAGCTTTTCGCCTTTATCCCTTTCTCAAATGCTTTTGTTAGGTAACTGAGCATCCCAGGGGCTGTGCCCCCTCTTTGTTGTCTTATATATTTAATGTACTAGTCTCTCAGTGGGAGGTGAAAAACAATGCATGACTCAGTTCTGGATGGTTCAGAAAATAGGTCTGCTCAGTTGGGGGAATGGGAATGTCACTTGCTTTTCTGGTCAGTGCAGTAGACATTGGAAGGAATCCAAGTCTTTTTTTTTTTTTTTTTTTTTTTTGCCTTCCTTGTCTCTTTGTGGTCACTGTATGGTTTAGATGACAGAACATGAAGCCTGCAAAGCAAAAATGTTTCTCAGATTATCCCCATTGATGATGTGACCTTAACGGAGTTTTCTTCTTTATCACTGGTATAAAACTGTATCTAGTGTTTCTTTTATCATATCATTACAATTTAAATGGGAAGGTAGGACTAGTTCTATCAGGGAAAGATAGTCTGCTACTTGTTTGACCTAGAGGTTTACGTTTTATTAAAATCTTAAGTTCTTTCTCTCTTTTTTTTCTTTTTTAAGGCTGCATCTGTGGCATATGGCAATTGAATATATAGGCTGAATCGGAGCTGCAGCTGCCAGCCTATGCCACAGCCATGGCAACGCCAGATCCAAGCCACATCTGTGACCTATGCAGCAGCTTGCAGCAACACCGGATTCTTACCCCAGTGAGTGAGGCTAGGGATCCAACTTGCATCCTCATGGATACCAGTTGGGTTCTTAACCCGTTGAGCCACAATGGGAACTCCTAAAATCTTCAGTTCTTATAAACAGAAATCGATAGGGAGGCAGGGAGATGGAAAACTGAGGCACAAGAGCTCTAGAGAGAATGGCTACGAAGACATCATTTTCTACAAGTAAATTTTTCTTTTGCTTTTTCATGCTAAGAGACGATATGAAAAGAAGTATAAAAATATAAAAATTGTACAGTGGGAAAATAAAAAAATAATAAAATAAAATAAATATTTGAAAAAAAAAATATATAAATTACATATAATTTATCTTTGTTTCTCAGTATAGCCTAAATATATGTCTAATATTTTAATTAACATTGACAGCATTACACCTGGAATCTGTACTTAACTCTTACTACGCAAGAACTAGGACTAAGGATTCTCAGATGTCAAGAACTCAATATCGAATCCCCAAAGAAAGATCTGGTCAACAGTAGCAAAATTTATAATCATTCTAGTAAAGCCGATAACCATTCAGTATAAAATTATACTATGGGTCTGGTTCAGTCATTTTCAGTGAGGGGTGTCCCTCCAAACCTCCTATGACACTTTTCCCTGAATTTTTTTTTACCTTGGTAAAATACACACAATGTAAGATTTACCATCTTAGTCTCAACCATTTTTAAGTCTATACCCAACGGCATTAAGCACATTCACACTGGTGTGTTACCACCACCATCCCCTATCTTCAGAACTCTCTCCGTCTCACACAACTGAAACTCCATATTCACTGCAGGAGAACTGCCAGTTCTCCCCCCAACCCTGAGCCCATGGCGGCCACCCTTCTATTTGATGTCTCTATGAGTCTGACTACATTAGGTACCTCCTATAAGTGGAATAATACAGTATTTGTCTTTCTGTTCTTGGCTTATTTCACTTAATACAGATGTCCTCACGATGCATCCATGTTGTGTCTATGTCAAAAGCTCCTTCCTTTTTAGAGGCTAAGTAATACTGAACTGTATTTAAAAGCGAAATACCTACTCCACTGTGTGTATCTACCGTATTTTGTTTTTTTCCATTCATCCACTGAGAGACCTCTGGACTGATCCTACCTTTTGGCTCTTGTCAATAACACTGCTGTTACGAACATGCGTGCAAGGACCTCTTTGGGGCCCTGCTTTCAGTACTTTTGAATATATCCCCAGAAATGGAATTCTTGGATCAGACAGTAAGTCTGAGTTTAATTGTTTTGAGAAACTGCCATTACTATTTTCCCTAGCGGCTTCACCATTTCTATTTTATTATTTATTTATTTGCTTTTGTTTTTTTGGTCTTTTTGCCTTTTCTAGGGCCACTCCCACGGCATATGGAGGTTCCCAGGCTAGGGGTCGAATCGGAGCTGTAGCCGCCAGCCTATGCCAGAGCCACAGCAACGCGGGATCCGAGCCGCGTCTGCGACCTACACCACAGCTCACAGCATCACCGGATCCTCAACCTACTGAGCAAGGCCAGGGATCGAACTCGCAACCTCATGGTTCCTAGTCGGATTCGTTAACCACTGCGCCAAGATGGGAACTCCACCATTTTTACATTTCAGCCAGGAATGCACAAGTGTTTCACTATCTTGTCATCTTTGCCAATACTTATTATTTTCTGCCTTTTTTTTTTTTTGTACAGCATCCATCCTAATGAGTATGAGGTGGTATCTCACTATAGTTTTGATTTGCATTTCCTTGATGGTTAGTTATGTTGAACATCTTTTCATTGCATATGTTCTTCGGAGAAAAACCTACTCAAGTCTTTGCACATTTTTAAATTGGGTTGTTTTTTGTTGTTGAGTTTTAGGAGTTCCCTCTCTGTTCTAAGTATTAATCCCTTACCCGATACATAGGTGGTAAATATTTCCCCCTATTTTGTGAATTATCTTTTTACTCTGTTGATAATGTCTTTTTTGATTCAAAAAATTAAACAAAATTTTAAGAAGTCCAATTTACCTGTTTTATCCTCTGTTTCCTATGCCTTTGACGTCATACGTAAGAAATCACAACCCAACTGAATGTCATGTGCCTTTTGCCCAATGTTTTTTTTTCCTTTTTTTCTTTTCTTTCCCTCCCTCCCTTCTTCTTTCTTTCCTCCCTTTCTGACCCTCTTGCGACATGGGGAACTTCTCAGGCTAGAGGTTGAATTGGAGCTGCAGCTGTAGGCCTACACCACAGCCACGGCAATACTGGAACCAAGCCACATCTTTGACCTGCTATTTGCAGCTTGCAGCAATTCCAGATCCTTAACCCAATGAGCAATGCCAGGGACCGAACCCCATCCTCACAGAGACAACACTGGGTCCTTAACCTACTGAGCCACAACAAGAACTCCTTTTTGAAAATATGAACACCCAGTCCAGTATCTTGGCTAGTGAGACCCAGGCATCTTTAATAAGCTCCATGTACTTCATAACATAAAAACAGCATTATTAAAAACCAGAAAATAACCCATATTGACAAGAATGTAGAGAAGCTGGACACTTGTGCATTTCTAGTGGACATGTACTTAAAAATGATTTTAACCCATATATTTTATAACAACTGAAAAATAATTAAAAACGGCAAACTTTATTTTGTTTGTATTTATCACCACCCACCACCAAAAAAAAAAAAAAAAAAAGCTACACAAGCAGAGGTGGAGTTTAGAAATATCGTTCTATTTACAAGGAGATCCTGCTGAGTAGCCTTGAGAACTATGTCTAGATACTCATACTGCAACAGAACAAAGGGTGGGGGGAAAAAATGTATACATGTAAGAGTAACTTGGTCCCCATGCTGTACAGTGGAAAAAAACTAAAATAATAAAACAAGAAAAAAAAAATAAATACCATTCTCATCTAAAAGGATAAGGAAAAAAATTTTAAATAGATAATAATCTGTGTCTAAAGACACCCAAAATATCTAGTGACGTTATCATCTTGGGGAAAACAAAAACAAAAACAAATAGATAATTAAATAAACATCCTGTCTGTTTGTTCTGCTTTTTTCGTCAGTAGCCTAAAACAGGTTTGCAAATGCAATGTGTGATGTGACACATTTCTCCATACTATCACATCTGATAATAAGAGCTTTTTACCTCAAAATGATAATTTAGAGAACATACATTATGCCTAAGGAGAAAAATCATTAAAATTTAATTAATATTACCAAAAAAAAAATACAAAACATACAAACTTCTAGCACGAGTTGTTTGGAAAGGTAATCTCCCCAAAGCTATCTAAAGATGAGATAGCAGGGATTTTTCTATGTATCAAGACAGGAGTGGTATGACTAGATTCCATGTCTATTTAAAGCTGAAGTTACTGAAAGCAAATTTTTTTGCTTCAACATAAATTCTGCAGTTAAAAGATTTTCATAATGGAGTTCCCGTCTTGGCACAGCAGAGAGAAATCCAACTAGGAACCATAAGGTCGTGGGTTTGACCCCTGGCCTCGCTCAGTGGGTTAAGGATTTGGTGTTGACCTGAGCTGTGGCTCGGATCTGCCATTGCGGTGGCTCTGGCGTAGGCTGGCAGCAACAGCTCTGATCTGACCCCCAGCCTGGGAACCTCCATGTGCCATGGGCGCAGCCCTAAAAAGACAAAAAAAAAAAATCATAAAATTGATTCTTCTTAGATTCTAGAAATAAGAAAATGAACAAAATCCTAAAGAACTCGTTTGTGCACCATACAGCTAATTTAGAAGTAAATCTAACTGATGTTACTGATTTAGGAAAATCAGAAAACATATGAAATACTGCAACTGACTTTAAGCAGTTCCAAAGCTGCTACAAGAGTGATGTAGCTTCAATTTGCACCATGGATCTTGAAAGTAGGGCTGAAACTGATAAAGACTGTTCATCTCAGGGGCACAGGGAAGCACAAAATGAGAAGGGGAAAGCAGAGGAGGCTTAGGGCGGATGACAAGTGTTGGGAAGCGAGGAGCCACCTCTAGAGGCCAGGTGAGCTGTTCAGAGCCCAGTGAGTAAGATTGGTTACAGGTACGTAGCCCTAAGCGCACATTCAGAATTTTCATGACGCACAGGCAAAGACAGGCTCTCGGTGCACAAGTGCTACAGGTGACCCAGGGATTTGGAAAGACGCAGAAATGCAGGGATCGAGGTCAGATGGGAGGGATGAGGACAGGACCTGATACTGGCCCATAAGGAGGGGCGTGTAGAGAGATGGGAGCAGGTAGAAGAGGAGGGCCAGACGGAGGTCCGGAACCCGAGTCCCCGGGGAAGTAAACACCGCCATCAAAACCTGGGCTTGCAGCCACTTCAGACCAACAGAAATAGAATGAGCGACAAATCCCAACCAGATGTGATGGGTGCCAGGCCAAAGAATTCAGACAATAAGAGGCCGAGTGTGGCACGGAGGAACGCCTATAAGCAGGCTGCTTTCACGCTAATCTGAGCAACTGGGGGAGGGGCTCCTTTTCTGGGCTTCCAGCCTAGACTATGAAAAAGGCCAGGGTCTGGGCATCTGTGCCAGGGGCGTTCTTCACCTGAAGTGTCTCGGTTCATGGTTATTCCGTGGCAGTCAAGCTAATGGTTTGGCATAACCTGTCCTTCCCTTTCGCTTCTCTCACCAGTTCAGCAGGGGGGATAATCTCGAATGAGCACCTGGGGAGCAAGGACACCCACTGTTTGAGCCACCGCAGCTGCAATAAACTTGACACATGGGATGGTGGCAGGTATAGAATGGTCGCTACTATTTCTCTCTCAAGACTACAGTATTAATTTAGGTAATTACAAAACTTATCACCCTCTAAAATGTAATTATGTGTTCTTGAGGACTTATGATGTATAAGCCCACTTTCCCCATCTGCTTCTTACACTTATTTTATTTTTATTTTTGTGGCCACACCTGTGGCATAAGGACGTTCTCAGGCTAGGGGTTGAATCAGAGCTGCAGCTGAGGGCTACACCACAGCCACACCAACAATGGATCTGAGCCTATCTGTGACCTACACCTCAGCTTCGGGCAACGCTGGATCCTTAATCCACTGAGTGAGATCAGGGATCAAACCCGCATCCTCACAGAGACCATGTTGGGTCCTTAACCCTCTGAGTCACAGCAGGAACTCCCCCATCTGCTATGTATGTATGTATGTATGTATTTACTTATTGTCTTTTCTGGGGCTGCTCCCGCGGCATATGGAGGTTTCCAGGCTAGGGATCGAATTGGAGCTGTAGCTACCAGAACCCCAGCAACATGGGATCTGAGCCGCATCTGCAACCTACACCACAGCTCATGGCAGCGCCGGATCCTTGACCCAGTGAGCAAGGACAGGGGCCAAACCCGCAACCTCATGGTTCCTAGTCGGATTCGTTAACCACTGCACCACGACGGGAACTCCCCCTCCTGCTTTTTAAAACAGTGGTTAAAAACACGAAATCCAACGCTATGTAAAATACAGTCTGATGTCACAGAGAGTCAGCGACGTAAGTCATTCAGAGAAGAGTTCTCATTAGCTGCCACAATCTGGTCCTGCAGTCTTCTGCACTGTGTAAAACTTAATTTCCATGAATAGATGACAATCACCTGTTTGAGATTACTGTGTGTATTTACACAACGAATACAAGAGTCACCGTGTACTCAGCAACAAACTCCTCATGTGTTTACAGTAATTGCACAGTTGAGATGGCCTATGAACCAGAAAATGCTGATGTGGTTGGCAGGAGAGCAGCCTGAATCAAATGGACCACCGTGTTGCCTCAAACTGAAACCTCCAATGTTCCCTCTCTCGCCACAAAGTGATTATGCAACGAGCTTCAAGTCACCAAAGGGCAGAACACCACTGCACAGCAAGTTACTTGGCCAGACCTGACGTCGTAGGACACACTTCTGAACTATGGGGCTTGCATTAAAGTCTAAATCTAACCCGGACAGCACTGCAACAAACCACACGCATAAACGAACAAAATATGTATCTCGCATCCTGATGCGGCTTTTTAAAAAGCAGAATTCCAAGTCGAGGAAAGGTAAAAAAACAAAACAACACAAGACACCTCAGCAGAGGAAACCTGAAGTTAGATGATCGTATTATTTTCAAGTATATTTTCTAAGCCTTTGAAGTGGGAAGGCAGTGAGGAAAGAGATGCAGTAAGAAAGAAAAACCTGTCTCTGGGTTATTACCTAAGTGGGGTGGTTCAGGGAAAAAAATCGCATCAATACGATAACTTTTTAGTCTGGAGGGAAGTGATTACACCTAATAGCTACTTTGAACCTGTTTTAATAGTTGTCATTCCGGCTTTATAGACTTCAGGGCATCGTCCTGAACTCCAGGAACTTGCTAGATAGGAGGTTCACACGCCACTACGATATAGGAAAGGATCTAATCTAACCCAAGACTCCTTCAGTAGTGAGCTCTGTGTTCAGAGTCCTTCCCACCTGCATGTACAAGGAGAACCGAGATTTTAATTTTTTTAAAATTTATTTTATTTTTAAGGGCCACACCCGTGATATATGGAAGTTCCCAGGCTAGGGCTCAAATCGGAGCTGTAGCTGCCAGCCTACACCACAGCCACAGCAGCGCAGGATCCGAGGCACATCTGCAAACGACATCACTACTCGAGGCAATGCCAGATCCTTAAACACGGAGTGAGGCCAGGGATTGAACCCAAGTCACGGATACCAGTTGGGATCATTACCTCTGAGCCATGAAGGGCACTCTGAGATGTTTAAGTTTTCAATTTATTTTATTTCATTTTGTTCTTTTTGGCTGCATCTTCCACATGGGGAAGTTCTGGGGCCAGGTATCGAACCCACACCCCAGCAGCAACTCAAGCCACGGCAGTTAACAATGCTGGATCCTTAACCCACTGCACCACCAGGGCAACGCAGAGATTTTTAAATTTAGGTGACAGCCTAATCATCAGGCAGCTTTTGAAATTAAAATGTCTACCTTGATACCTCTGAATTTAAAACCAAAGATTGTATGTAGTCTTTTCAACTATATTAAATTTCAAGATTTCTTAAACACAAGAGAAGAAAAACATAGCATGAACTTTACGGTGAGGGATTCCAATGAGCTTAGTTTGCCACAATAGAGAATATTCTATCGAAAAGCATTAACGTGGGCAAATAAACCCCAAGAAGCCTTAACCCTCCTCCAGTCCCTACAACAGACCAATAAAAATCAAATAAATACCTCAAATAGAAAGGTGACATCGGTCTTTCATCTTCCTGTGAACTAAAAAGAAAATAAAATTTGTGTTAATTTCAATTAATGTCAGAACATGTCAATTTTACTAAAACTCTGTCCCACCTATCACTAATTTTGTTTCAATACATTAGAGCTCATCTCATCACGGATTAAAATGAGTAAAATATACTCTACCTTGGACCTAGCCAAGGTCAAGTACTTCTTCCAGGGAGACGGTCAAGAGAGGTTTCTTTCAAGAGTAGCCCAGGGCAAAAGCAATTCACATCCCATTTTCAAGAGGAAGGATTTTACCACCTTATTCCAGAAGCCCAATCCAAGTACTCATATATTGCACATAAACCCTTAAAATGATTACATACTCAATGATCTTAATGAAGCTCATTACAGCTTATTAACATGATGATGAAAGTAAGAAACAGCCAACAACATTTCCCTGCTAAGTGGAAGCCACTTCAGGAATGACTCCCTAGCAATGAAAAAGCACATCATAAAGAACACTCAGGCTCTCTGCCTTCTGTAGTTACCCAGAGTGTTAACGTGGGTAGGTAACATGACAGGACATACATGAAATTATAAAAAGAACTTAGGTTCCTCAAACAACACAGAAGCAGTATGAAGCTTGATATAAAAGCAATCAATTAAAATATAAAATATAACTGTAGGAAAATATTTTTCCCTTCTTTAACATGTTTATTTTTTCCCTAATAAATGAACTCAAAAACAAAGAATGAGTCTCACCCCTTTAGTGTCTATTGGAATGTTCTCTGAACTTTCTTGATTACGCACACATATAAAATTTGCTTTTAAGCGGCCACTCCCCTTAATGTATGACTAAGTAGCCCTTCATGTTAATTATGTACATCATTAAACAGATTCAAGCAGAGGTGAAAAGTATTAGATAAAATGAGGAAATATATTTTCTTTGTGTACCTCTGTGCTAGACCACAAGCATCGCTGATGAAAAGAGGCAAGTTTGCTTCAAGTGACAATATTATTCTGGCCATCACCCCAAATCTTACAGGTAATAGTGTAACACACACATACACACACACACAGACACACAAAGTCTGTTTTGGAAGTAGAAGAGGTCTCAACATTTTAGTTGAAAGATGGCACATAAAATTTGAAACACTATTTTTCAGTCTCTCATGATTTTGGTCTCCAATTTCAGCATCACTTAGCCATTCTACTGCTTATGTTGCCTAAGATTTTAAGGTTTGTAGTTGACAGTGCCAATTCTTCCCAAGTGAGGGTTAAGCGATAGCTGAGCTTTATTATTGACTCTGATGTTGATGGGCCGAGCGCAACGCTTGACCAGTTGCAGGTGCTAACACCTGGGAAACGTGCAGGTGTCTTGGGAGACATTACAGGAGCAGCGACTACTTTAAGCCAAAGGGCTTACACAGTGACACAAGGAGCTTACACACTGACTTCAACGTAGTCCTTAAAAACACCTAACAAGTTACAAAAATCTTAGAATTGGGTTTGTTTCCTCATCAAGGTTTTGGTGTCAAAAAGTACCCAGTATGAACCACACAATGCAAAAAGGCGGCAACAAAAAAACCTATACTAATATTATTATAGGAAAATTGCCTCCATGTGCTATAAAATGTGCACTGTACTAAAAGCTTTTTTTGCCTAGAATAGATCCTTAACTCTGACATGCAACACATTATAATCAAAATGAACACGGGTACTTTCGTGAACATTCAAGTCGCAATACAACTGGTTTTCTTAGAATTTAGAAGTGCTCGGGGGGATTTGCTGCTATAGATTTCTGACTCCAGCTATGCACGTGCTTTGGCTAAGACTTTTTTGTCTGTGCATGAAACCTTCCTTGTAGGCTACAGAGTATCAAAAATCAGTCTGTTCTTCCTTTACACTCTCTTTCTCACGCACGTTTATTCATCAGCTGGCTACTTTCAGGTCCTTGACATTCATGATCTCGTGTAACCCTACGGGTACCTGCCCCTCACTTGAGAACAGCAGGCTCAGGGCGGACACATAACTTATCCAGGTCACGTGGCGAGTGATGTGCTAACTGCCATATTCCAAGTTACTCCACTTTTGCGGTTCGCTGCCTTGCCTTCAATGTCCAAATATGGTAGGATGAAACAGTCCTCATTCCAGCCCAGCCCTTAATAAGATCTTGTGGGCTTTATAAGCTCCATGTCATGCTTCTGATTAGAGCAGCTCCACAGTGACCTTAGTCAGAGTCCATTCACAATGCCGTATGCCTGAGAGTGATTAATTTATTACAATGGACCGGCACTATGTCGAGAATGTCTCTTGACAGAAACACCAGTTATGATTACGAGTAAATATTTTTCAGGCTGCATTTGCACAAAGTACATTTGTCAACGAAAGACAAAATCGGAAATCCTTAAGTTGGCTACGTCCCTGAATTTTGAGCAGGTTTAGGTGTTCCCCCAAAGAAAATGTACATCCTGAAATTTAAATAAAACGCAACAGGCTCAGTATTAGATTTTACTTCGTCAGTGGCCGTCCACAGGGCAGCAGTTTGTGCCTGGTACCCAAGAAGACCAACATAAATGGAAAAGAAAATGAGGATGAATCATTAATTTTGATAATTAGCATATTTCTTTTGGCCCTCTCCTAAAAGTACTTTTCCCTGAGGTTTAGTAATATCATCTTGACAACAGGATAAATTCTGAGACAACCAAAGCATTGATTTCAAATTGATTAGCTCAATTAATTCTAAAAATCCATTTCATACACTGCTTTTAAGGACACTTTAAAGGAAAAACGGCCAAGGATGATTCCTCCAAACAGAATGGAGAAAATAAACTTTCCCATAAAATTCACACACCCGAATCCAAAACATTTTTAACAATCACCATGTCTATGTGTGCAAAAGGAATACTGGACTATCGTTACATGCCCCCAAACAGCTGTTTATAGAAGTTACTTACACCTGTTTCTAGCTTTACGTCCATCTCAGGCATCTCCAATGCTATTAACGGAGTCATAATTTTCTTGCCTACACTTTAAATGGCGAATTCATTCAGACGCATTTCCAAGTTTCAAAAGGAAGCTCATGTCCCGAGAAAGAGACGCCGGGTGTGTGTCATGAGATGAAACCAATGACAAACGGTAGCGACTTGGCATTCATTCACTTTCCTCCCTGGTTACTAGAATGAGCCCCATGTTTTAATCATTTCCTGTTTGCTGACCCTGAATCACAGTCAAGCTTAAGTAGCCAATGAGTTGGCTTTTTTTTTTTTTTTTAAGTTCAAATCCATTGAGAGATTTGGGCAATCACCTCATGTATTGGGTGCTTAATATCCTCAGACCTGTGGCCTTATGGTCTCTCAAAACTGCTGCTGGTGGAAGAACATTTATGCAAAGACCCAAGTAGCAGCCTGAATCTAAGAGGCTACAATTGAGAAGCCAGGTAACAAAGGTGTGAGGGTTCGGGGGCATCCAGCTTATTTGTTTATGCGGCTCAACACTGATAAATGCATCTCAATGGATGACACCTCGACTTACAATCTCTTTATGAGCTGTGCTCACTTCTAAAGGGAAGCCACAGAAGGCAATGCGTCGATTTAATCACACAGCAAGCTAACTGAAATCAGAAGAGCATGGCATTTTCTCCGTCTAAGAAAAACCAAATACTGTTGGGAGACGTCCCAGAGTGAGGTATTCAGAACGGACCCTCAATTACTGGATCAAACCACCAGTCCCGCTCAATCCCCTTTTGAACCACCCTGATACATGGTCCAATGAGTCCAACCTTCTAATTGGTTAATGTGGCTGGCTACCCCCCAGTGAACACAATCTGCATATTTAGCTACACACTTTTTTTTTTTTTGTCTTTTTGCCATCTCTTGGGCTGTTCCCGCGGCATATGGAGGTTCCCAGGCTAGAAGTCGAATCGGAGCTGTAGCTGCCAGCCTACACCACAGCCACAGCAACACAGGATCCGAGCCGTGTCTGCAACCTACACCACAGCTCATGGCAGCACTGGATTCTTAACCCACCGAGCAAGGCCAGGGATCGAACCTGCAACCTCATGGTTCCTAGTCGGATTCATTAACCACTAAGCCACGACGGGAACTCCTAGCTACACACTTTTAACTACGTTTTCCAGCGATCTGAGCGAGAAGAGATAGTTTGTAAGTGTTCTTGGGTACCAAAAAGTACAGCAAAATGGGTAAATGCCAAGGATTTGGTTCCATTTGTTGGAAAAAAACTAGAAAAACCATCTCTTGGTGGTGAGAAAAGCACAAAGAGCAAAGGTGGGAGAGAGAGAGGGAGGGACAAGGGAAAGGACAAAATGAAAAGAATGAAGTAAACATTTTTTCTGGAACTCAGATTTTTCCCTCGTGCTGCAACAGCAGGTGTTAATAAGAAGAATTTTCTTAGGTGAGTTTTCTTCAAGAATGATGAGGTGAGCGAAATTCGCGCCTTCCCTTTCCTTCCTTCCTCTGCAAAATATAAAGGGCCACCCTTGAGCATTTTCGAGTTATCCACAGTCTCAGGCACGAGCATGTAGAACCTCTGTTTACAACATTTATCGCCCTCTCCGGGGTGTGTGTGTGTGTGTGTGTGTGTGTGTGTGTGTGAGTGTGATGTAGCAGCTGGCGCTTTGCCACTCAGATGTTTGGTTCAGCCCCGTTCAAGAAAATGGCAAAAAACCATCTCCCCCTTCCTTTTGGAAAACAAACGTGAACGTTTTCAGATCCGTTCGTAGTCGAGTGCCACTGTAATGTGAAGGGGGACATTTTTGTAGATGTTTTTGATGACACACCCAAGCAACTTTGTTTACAGTTTTATTACTCGGATGTTGTAACTGAGAAGGCAACGCTTAGCCGGCAGAAATAAAGACGAACTGAAGTTCAAGAGCAAATAGATTTTCCTGACCAAAGTCTCAATGCCAAGGACTGAAGCGGTCCATGTTCGCAGGACAAGAGATTTCAGCGCATCTGAAGAGGCCCTGTGCTTTGAAAGCAAAACAAATAGATTTCAAAAATTTGAGAACTTCCCCCCCGCCCCAATTAAGACAGGAAAATAGGTCTACCATTTTCTTGATTGCTTAGTGGAAATGGGAAATGGGAAATAGATTCTTATGGACTGAATTGTGTTCCCTCGAAAAGATATGTTTGAATCCTAGCTCCCAGAAACTCAGAATGTGACCTATTTGAAAACAGGGTCTATGGAGAGGTGAAGTCACTAGAGTGGCCCTGATTCGGTATGACCAGCGCCCTATAAAGGGAGGGTATCTGGACAGAGGGGACATGCACGCAGGGAATGCGCCATGTACAGACTGGCGTTGTGCTGTCTCAAGTCCAGGACCCACCAGACACAAAGAGAGATGCTGGGATAGCTGATTCCCTGGCATCTTCAGAGGCAGCACTGCCCCACCTACGTGTTAAGTTGGCACTTCTGGTCTCCAGAACGCTGAGACGAGATGATACCTTTCTATTGTTCTAGGCTCCCCATTTGTGGCCCTTTGTTATAGCGGTGATACGAAACTAACACATCTATTAAAACTTATTTTTTTGGAGTTCCCGTTGTGGCTCAGCAGCTTAAGAACCTGACACAGTGTCCGGGAAGATGAGGGTTGGATTCTTCACTTGGCTCAATGGGTTAAGGATCCGGCTTTGCCGAAAGCTGTGGCATAGGTTGGTGTCACTGTGGTATAGGCCACAGCTGCAGCTCCAATTCGACCTGGAGCCTGGAACGTCCATGTGCCACAAGCGCGGCCTTAAGAAGGAAAAAAGTTTTTTTCCTCCAAACCCAGAGCGAAGAGCCTGCCTAACCAAAGCGTCTCCCTCTTACAAAAAGGCTGTGCTCTGAGAGTTCATTTGTAGAGGTGCTAAGACTAGAATGGATGTCCCATCCTGACATGGGGATGTGATTTCCAGGCCTGTACTAACCTCTCGTTCCAACAAACTATCCTCAATAAGCAGTCCAGACAGAGTGTCTTGAAAAACTTTGGGCCACGATCCAGAGAGAAAGACATGTTACATACTGATAAATGCACGTAAGAGGGATGCACCTTCCATGAAATTATTCTCACTTCGGATATTTTCCATTTTGTTCTATTTCACTTAGATGAAGTTATATAAAATACTGGTCACATTTTGCTCAGTTGGTTTTATGACCATGAATAGGTCATGAAAACACATCCTCCTTGCTTGATGCATAATTAACACTCAAGGAACACGGCTGGCTGGCTGGAGATCTACCCTCTCACAGGACAGAGAGAAAACACTCTTCCCCTCTCCGCTCCCCGGGCAGGACCAGCTCTGGGCCACTGAAGTGCAGATTTTGTTGAGCCTGGATGGCAGAGAAACTGAGAGAGGAAGCGGGTCCAGGTACGCACAGCGGTGGCCGTGAGGATGTAGCTGCAGGTAGATGACTGACAGGGAGCTGATGGAAGATTCCAGGTCTCTCTTAAATATGCTTGGCCTGCTCGTGCCACACGATGGTATCAAGAAGACGACTCAGGGACACATGGTCTCTTTGGATTACCCCTGCGACATTCTTTATCACCTGCATTTTCTGTCTTTGATTGTTTTTCCAGCCACACCTGTGGTTTATGGCTGTTCCCAGGCTTTGGGGTCAAGTCGGAGCTGCAGCTGCTAGCCTAACCAGAGCCACAGCAACACTGGATTGGAGCTGCATTTTCAACCTACACTCCAATTTGCGGCAACGCCAGGTCCTTAACTCATCGAATAAGGCCAGGGATTGAATTCGCATCCTCACGGACACTATGCATTATTAGGTTGGGTTCTTAACCCTCTGGGCCACAATGGGAACTCTGCAGTGTCTTTCTGATTCAAAGAATTATATACTTGGAGGGACCTTGGGAGCATCTTATTCTTTCACTCCCTCTACCCAGCTAGTTCCATCCCTGGACGCCCTTCTGATAAACACCTTTCAATCTCTAGGGAACTGGAGAAGGTGAAGGTGTGCGCCTGTCGGGCAAGGGGAACAAAGTTTCTGAGCAGGGAGGGGTGGGTGCCTTACGTTCTGTCTCTTTCGCGTCTCTCACTACAGCGAGAGGGTCAGAGGGTCCATTATCACCCATGGGCTGGCACACGGCCCAGAGTCTCACAGGGGATCCTGGCTGGAGATGTTTAGAAGTCACGGGGCAGAATATTCATTCCTGTTACAGTATTTCATTTGCCTTAACAGGTCAACTGTTCTTAACAAGAGTTTATCCGTCACCCCTCCACGTGGTCAATCACCAAACCGTACTGATTGTATCTCAGAAAGAGACAAGTCTCCTGAATCTGATCTTTCCACTTCCACTGCCTCGATATGTCTCTCACGGGTACAATGCTCTGTTTCCCCGCCACTTAGAGCCGTTTATCCTCAGTACTCACTCCCACCAGGTTTATTGTCCAAACCTAAAAGCCTCTCCTGCATCCCCTCTGTCTCGGGGGTAAAACCCAGATGTCTAAACCCGGCACACAAGAGTCCTCCAGCTCAGGGCAGCGCGCCGCGGTTGGCCTCTCCCTGCACTTGCGTAACTCCGTCTGTACGTGCTGTTCCCTCAATCTTAAATGCTTCCTCCACCTCTTTCTGCCTGGTAAATACTTCATCTCTCAGCTCAGATGTCATCTGGTCTGGGACACTGAGAAGGGGCGCGCCTTTCTCCCGCCAGGCTCTGAACACTCGGTTGACAGCCACGAGCCAGTGCTTAGCACACGGCACTGAGATTCCCGACTTCTGATGCCTGCCTCACCTCCTGGATCTGTCCCCCCCCCCCCCCCCCCCCCCGTCACCTACCAAGGTACCTAGAACATTCTGGGTGCTCAGTCAGTGGCTGTGGAATAAAATTAGCATCATCAAGACCATGCTGAGTGCTGACACTAGTGTGTGATTGCCTATTTTGACAACAGGCACGGTTTCTAATTTGCAAAGTGAATTTTGCCAGCTAGAAGCCTGCTCAGATATCCGTATGTTGATTATTTCAAGTGATCTTGTTCTCTGCTACTCAAAACTGAACGGAATTGCAAGTGTGCTATGGGGTTTCTCCCATCCTTATTTAGAAAAGAAAAATGATTTTCTCCAAACTGCACAGTTAGAGGTGGGAGCTCTGCTATTGTGCCAGTGATAGAAACACTGTACTTTCTGCAGGGTACAGTGAACCCAGGAAAGGGTATGTCCGGGCAAGGCCATGTTTGAATAGGGCCCCGTCACACGCTTTATCTGTTTGTTCTGGCTTGAGAGCAGGAAAAGAAAATTATTGCACTTCATTGCAAGCCCAAAGGTTTGTGTGGAGCTTAAAGAAATTCTTGGTTCAGTCACAGAACTATTTTCAAGGCAGCTGGAAGCTTTCACTTGTCTTGGGGATTCTTGCTCAGAGGTGCTGTTTATCATTATTATAGACATAGAAAGAGCACCTTAGGGAGGCAGTCATTTTGAATGTAAAATAGAGCAACTTTCTTTTTTGGGGGGTTGATCTTAGCGGATGAGAGAACATTTTTAGAACATTAGCAAGCCAAGTTAAAATGTTTTCTAAACTTTAGTTGCTAAGACAAAAAAACAAACAAACAAAAAAACAAAACAAAAAACAAAACCCCACCAGAAATGGACTCATAGACTTTGACAACACACTTAGAGTTACCAGAGGGGACAGTGGGAGCCGGGAGGGATGGACTGGGGGTTTGGGATTGATTGGCCTCTGCACACCGAGGTACATGTAATGATGGGCCAGCGGGGACGTGCTGTGTAGCCCCCAGAACCCTTATCTGACATACTGTGATATTCTATTTAGGAAAAGCATCTGAAAAAATTGGACATGTATCTGCAGAGCTGAATCACTGCTGTACAGCAGAGATGATCATAACACGTAAATCAACTATACTTCGATAAAACGTAACACGTATAACATGGAGATGCCTGCAGAAGGGAAGGAGGAAATGTAAACCATTTTTACCAACTTCTTTCCCTCATTACCTTCATTATAACATTCTTAATGGCTTGTTAATATCGTTTTTATTTAACAGATATATACTTTCCTAAGTCCCTAAACTCGGAATGTGGATTTCTTCAGGCAGACAAAAATGTGCAGAAAGCGATGCACCTGACCCGGTCACCTTCCCCCTAAGAAACCCTCCCTCTGCCAGAGGAGGGCTCTGCACAGAAAGAAGAGGCCAGCACTTGTTTCTACACTGCCGTGACTTTACACGGGTTTTTGGGAGGATGGGCAACCACAGGGTGACGTCTGCCCACGATGGAACATGCATCACCACGTGCAGGTGCTCCCTCGGCCTTGTTGGAGGGTCCACTACTCATCGGAGCCTGTGACAGATGCTGGAGATACACAGGCTGTTAAGACAGGGGCTCAGCCTTCCCAGAGTTCCTAGGAAACATGACATCTGATCAGAATGATGAAAAGGGGGGGTCCACGGCTACCATGTACTGAGCGCTGACCCTAACAAGCCAGGCTTTGGGCTGAGAGCTTCATGCACAATATCTCAGTCAGTTCTCTGTGACATCTTTGGAGGAAGGCATATTACTCATCAGAGGTTTCCGATAAGAAAAATACATCTTGGGTTAAGCACCTGGTTCAAGGTCACGGGGCCAGGCAGGGCGGAGATTCAACGGCAGGTCTGTGGAAGCCAGGGCCCTTACACTCCAAAGCGTGGTGCCCAACAGGCAGGGTAGGTGAGCTTCGGGGATGTGGGTGACCCTGGGGGTCATGCTGGCATTATTAGGAGAAAGATAACAGACAAGAGAAGAACTTGCCAGCAAAGGAAGGGGCTATGTGGAGGCAGGAGGAGATGCGTGGGGAGCGCTGTGGACGTAGTGGGGCTGCCGGGCAGGGGCCACTAGAGGAACTGAGATGGGGGGGGCACTTGCGTTTTCACCGAGTTAAGGAGTTGAAAAGTGAACGACGGTCCTACGAAACCACAACAAACACAGTTTATCAATGGTCTCTGCTGGCTGGCTCGGGCTCCTGATTTCAGTTGCAGAGGTGGTGTGCACCTGGCCAGCGAAGTTACGTTTCTTCCCGTTGTCCTTTTCCAGGCAGCAAAATCACGGATGTGTCGTCGTTCGCTTTTTCTAAATGCTTCTGAACTTTTCCTAGCACTCTGGTTCCATTCCACGTGATCCAAGAAAAGCAGTTCAGTTCTTTGTTCTTATTTCCATTCAGTTTGAGTTTTCCGATTTTTATTCTTACATTTGATGACAAGATACCATGTTTTCCTGACCCTAAACCTTGTAGGTTTTATAAAAAGTATCCTGGGTCTCTCCCCTCTCTGAGCACTATTTTTATTCTTTACTTGGATAACTTAATTTAAAAAATCGACTCCTAGGGCTTCCTATTATTATTTATAACCCTTTTCCCCATTTTTCCCTACCAATATATCTTTTTTTTTAATGCAAGAAATAAAATCAGTTTCCACATCTGGTTTCTTGATGATCTGTGCAACGTTAGAATGTAGTGTCCAGAAGAGGCAAATCCATAGAGACTGAACGTGGCTGCCTAGAGCTGCGATGCGAGCTTGAGGGTTGCTGAGATTCAGTCTGGGCTGTGAGAACATGATACCACAGGTTGGGTGGCTTAAGCAATGGGAACATTTATTTCGCACAGTTGGAGGGACTGGAAGTCTGAGACCAGGGTGCCAGCATGGTCAGGTGCTGCCGAGAGGTCTCCCTGGCTTGCAGACTGCCACCTTCTTGCTGTACCTCCCACAGGGGTGGGGGTGGGTGGGTGGGGAGAATGTGCTGTTCCCTTCACCGGCCTGTAAGGGCGCGCCGATCCCATCATGGGAGCTCCATGACCTCATCCAAACCTAATTACCTCCCAAAGGTCTCACCTCCAAATAGGATCATACTGGGGGATGAGAGCGTCAACATATGAATCACTGGATCACATAAGTAGGTGAACTGCACGGTATGTCAATTACATCTCAGCAAAGCTATTAACAGGTGGGGGGAGGGGGGTCTGAGGGTTTGAGACGGAAACGTTCTAACATTAGGTTGTATGATATAATAAACTTCATTGAATTCTTTTTTTAAAAAACTATTACTGAAGAAAATACTTCTGGTTAAAAGGTTTTATACATTATGAACCGTTTCTTTGGCAATTCATGTTGATCGGCACATAAATATATAAGCATCACAGGAAAAAACAGGGTAAAAAGTTCTGAGAGTTTCCCGAAACTCGATGCTATGCTATTTCCAGCAGCTCTTCCCCCAAATCAGGCTTTAGGTCATTTTCTAACATTCGTCCAATGCCACGGAAAGGCCATCACCTTAACTGCATTAAACATTCCTGCGTCAAGAAATGGAAAGATGGTGCCAGGGTAAGAATAACGAAACCAAAAGAAGAGCAAAACACTACTACTAGTCGTTACTTGGGAATAGCTTGGTCATTTACAAAGAACTGTCATATTCTTTAATCATAAAATTTCCCCTCTAAGGTGGTATGGGAGGTATTACCATCCCATTTTAAGATGAGGAAAGTGACCTGCCCAAATCCACATGGACAGCTGGCTCTCAGTGCCTGGAAATGTTTTTGGCAGGTGTCGCACCTTCCCATTCCTTTCCCGACTGTCCTGTGCTGACTTCCTAACGTCTCTCTCTCCTTTTTTCAATGGTTTAGTCAGGATGATCTCTTTAAATTTAAGACTATCCTCACCTTAGTTCACTATCCTCTTTATTTGGAGTAATTAGCAAATATTTAAACGCCAGAGGTACTGCAACCTTCCTGTGAGAATAGGGCCACAGAGATCTTACTTGGTCTCAATGACTTGTCACTATACATACAGACCCTACTGGCGATGAAGTCTAAATTCAGACACTCAACCCTGGAAGGGTTAACCCAGCCTTGAGGTGAGGGAGCTTCTAATTCCCTCTTAGACTGTGTGTGTGGAGGGGGAAGGTGCGCAGGGCAGGGAGTGCTATCAAGGAGCCAACGAGTTCTCAACCACATGGCTTTATCGATCACTTCACTGAAGGTGTCCCCACAAGCAGTAGAGGGCTCTCTAACATCACGCAGAAGACTACGAGGAAGCCCGTCATTAGCTGGGCTGCTCCCTGGTTAAGTCCCCCAGCAGCCCCCTGTTAGCAATGTTTACTTGTTGGCAAAGAATATTCTAAAGGCTAGTACTTGGGAAGACCGGGTGAATCCTGCCGATCAGAAGATACAGTGAAATTTTCCCATGTTGGTGCTAATACTTGTTAATTACCCCTGTTGCTATAAATCCTATTAAAGAGCCACTGCAATTTGGAATTCTGGTGTATTTCACCATCATAGTGGGCTTGATGAAGAAATGAAAAAGAGGGTTATGCAGATATCATTAATCTCAGTTTCCCACTGAAACAAAGACACCAAGGGGAGAAAAAGGATGTTAAACATGTGAAAACAGATGCCGATGCATTAAAACCAAAGGAATCTTGATTAATCATTAGTGCTTTTAACTTCATCCTCCACTGTCCGTCTTTGCGGATATAAAAAGAGCGAGTGACTATTGAAAGTTCACCCGGCAAATCAAAATACTGCTGTAAAGTTGAGAGTTTTGCCATAGACATAGAGTGAGGGAAGACTTTATTTCTTAGCTTACTTTCTATACATACAATAGAAACCCTTTACCTACGGACCCAAGGAAAGACATCCAGTGGAACATAAATCATGCAAAGAGACTACGGCATACATAAAGCCTGGAATCTAATAAAACAGACTGTCTCTTTAGTGATAGGAGGTACATTTAGTAGGTGAGACAACTTTATTGCACGTCTTAATACAGTTTCTCTATTTATTTCTATGATTATTTTCTTTCTTTGGGGGAGCTTTTTCAGTTGGCAAGACTACCTATACAATGCCCTACAGTATATTGAGTTTTATCATTAAATATAAGAATTAACACATACCTGTTTCAGTATTTTTAAAAGTAACTGGGATACTTTAACGGCCCCAATAGATATATAAGATCCCATCATTAATTTAAGCCATTCGAAGTGAACTTTAAGGACGAAGGTATTTACCTACAGAGGGTCACATTTTAAACATTCTGCCTCTGCAGTTTTTTCCTAAAGATCCCGAGTTTCCACATAGTCCCTTCCATCCTGGACAGTCTGCAGATTACCTTAAGTGGTAAACAGATGGCAAAGGACCTTAAAGGCAACCAAAGCATTTTATTTCGCTCTTCGCCTTCGACCTCATCTGTTACTCTTATCTTCGCGACAGATCAGCAGTAACAAATTGATCGTCTACCTACTTTCACAATACTCTAAGAAAGGCTAACAAGTCACTCATGGGAATTATAAACTAAGCAGACACTGGGTACAAACATGCCCTCTCATAAGATCACGTGCCTACATGAGGTTAAATAACACATAGGGTTATACTATCCATGCGGGCACCCTCTATTATTATGCTAATTATACCATCCATTACTGAAATCACCACACGTACTGTAATTGTCTAGTAATGTGTCTGCATCCTCACTGGCCTGTGGCCTTCCTGAAGCAGAGGTTACGCCTTAATTCCCACAGGGTCAATGGCAGTGCAAGAGTCGACTTTGGTCATAAAGGAAATAGGAAAAAACACTGTGTGTTTCGTTTTACCAGGTAACACCGACCATGTAGTAAACGAAAGCATCCATTATAAAAAACAAAACAAAACAAAACAAAACATAAAAACCCTCACATAAGGTGCTGATGTTATTTGGGGACACGGAACAGCGCAGTGTTAGAATCCTACAGGTACCTGCTGTCAGTGGCTTGATACAAGCTGTAATCATTAACCAGAATTTAGATCAGTGTTTGTCTGAGTGTGTGAACCAGTTGTACCAGACTTGCTTTCAGGAAGCTTGTTACCGTGTTGGTACTTTCCCTGTCACACCTAGATGCAGATTCAGTTAAGTCGAGGGAAGGCAGGCAGCAGGAAGAAGCTGATTTGAAAAATAAGTCCCCCAGGTAATTCGCATACAAGCAAAGAAGGATTGCCCTCTTTGCTTAATACAATGAGCATGAGTTTCTTTAAGTGGTATCTAAAGCTTTTCTTTCACTCGTCTGCTTTTAATTCAGTTTCCAGCCCCTCCGTGCCCTTAAACAGAACAGAGCGTGTTTACCACAAGGCTCTGCGACCTTCCTGCTCCAGCGGGATAACACTGGGGGTGGCTGGCACCTGTCATCTTTCCCAGAGAGTCACAGAAATCCTTAGCCAAAGATACTGAACTGGGATTGGAAGAAGCAATTGCATACAGGAAGAGGAAATTTTTCTGCATAGGCACTTAAATTCACAAGAGATCCTTCATGACGAGAAACACACACACCTACCCACTCCTTGCCTTCAAGAGGTTTATAATCCAAGGCAGGCACAGGCTGGATGTGAAGGCGGCAAGGTTATCAATCAGTTTCAATCCTCCAGAGACAGGGAAACAGCAAATGCACCTATCCGCATTTTTTAATGCAAATTCAAAGTATTCCTCTTTCATATGTTTACTAAGCAGGACTGTCAGGGCAAAATAATTTTGGAGGCAACTAAGCTGATTCTATTTTAGCTTTCATCAGCTTAGCTCCCTAAACAATATTTAGCCGAATAAAAATCCATTTTCTTCTTAACAGCTATTCTGTCATTGAGCAAGCTTATTACAGAGTTCAGTGATACAGCTAATACACTTATCTAGAAAAGGCTTGCTTAAGACACTTGAAACCTGACATCATCAGAAAAAAAGTCCCCAATGTTAAAGTTGGAAACCAAGTCAAGGTTCCAAAAAGTGTACATTAGTTTCTGGTCCCTTGCAAGTTTCCAGCATGTGGATTTTGCCACCAAATTAATAGAGAAAAACTTCAGATTTATCCATAATTCACTTTCTGCTCCACTGGGGTGTCAATTTTAGAAAAGGAATCCTGGGGACACCTCCGTCAAGTTCTCATTACAGTGCACTTGTCACTACAGGGCAAGAAAAATAACTGCACTGTTTTATCTTGCAGGGCACGCCTGCAGGAACTATTTGCAAACAAACAGTACATTTTTGTTTACCTTACTCTGGCTGTTAAAACATGAACATCCGGGAAAATACTGGTGACATGGTTTTTAAAACTCACTTTTATCTAGGTTTTTCCAATCTTATAGATAAACCATATTTTTTATTATTTGACTTTCATAATCACTTTTACGACTAAAACCCTCTATATAGTTTCCTTAAAGGAAGCATTTATATGGGATCAAATGCCACTGCACGAAGAGCAGCTGCAGTTAAAACAGGATAATCACATTGGCAAAAGTGATTTTAAAAATCCTAAAACGTGACCTTGGGCAACTCGGACTTCTTCCAAGCCTCAGTTTTCCTGCCATGAAACTGGAGGGCTGGACTTGGTCACCACGGAGGTGACTTCCAGCTTCAACATTCCTGGATACCTTATTCACGTATTCGTTCACCAGCAAGCAGTGTTCTTTTTAACAAGCCCTTTGCTTAAATTTACCTTTTTTCTGCCTTGGTAAAACTCCTCTACCCCACCCTCCGCAATCCACATTATAATCATTAACGAACAAAACAGAGCCTTGTACTCAATCATTCTTACAGATCTGCTTTTTTTTTTTAGGGTGTCATTTGTGTAATAAACCTATCTGGAATTATTCATGGAGAAATAATATCCTTAACATTTATGTCCATGTACTATAAAGTACTTATTGATAGAAAGTCCTTGCCTAGATCTGAACTCCAGAAGACAGGGCTCCTAAGATGCATTTTGAAAAGGTTTCTAGCCTATGGACATCCTCGCCACAGCTTCCCCAAAATTGCTAGAATGCTGATTCAGCTTTATTTTAAACCTGCTCAATGCCGTCTTCAGTTTCTGCATTTCTTCAAGTGTCAAGGCTACTTTCTTACATTGACTTTCTTTCGAGGAAGGAAACAACTGAACAGACGAAGAATAAAAGATAAGACGGTGGGCATAAATATCAGTAAAAGAGGCAAGAGAATATTTGCATTTCTGTGGTCTTAGGAAAGAACATTTTGTCCAACGGACCCAACACAGCTTGCAGCCTATTACCGAAAGATGCCAAGTGGTGGCCAAGTTAACATGGTTTTATACCACGCAGAAAACACAGACCAGAAAAAAAGACCCGAAGAGGAAAGAATACTACCTTTGCAGAGGCATGATTTCACAAGCCATCCTTGTCTGGCAGTTTGCAAGGGACCCTCACAACTGTCTCTTCCGCGCCAAAGTTGGTCTGGACGGGTGAGCGGCTGCTCGGCGGCTCACCGTGGCTGAGCTGGGCTTGGGGCGTGAGGCGGCACCTCACCGCTGCCGTTGCCACCGCCACCGCCGCGGGCGGGGGTAGGCAACTTGGGCTGCCGTCAGCCAGCGTCCTGCGGCTCTCAGCCTGCAAACTTGAGCAGTGCGATTCGATCGCAGCCTCTTGACTTTAACACCGCAGTCCACTTTGACCTTTGTTCCAGGGAAGCAGCTGAACCAGCCAGCCAATCAGAGCCGCAGCGGCTTGCAGGGCTTAAAGGCGCTGCTGCTTTGGCCTCTGCGGCTGGGCTGCCGCTCCTCCTCCGGCTCCTCGGGAGGCTTGCCTAAATCTGGTAACTCGAAACTCTCTGCCGAGCTGGTCCCCAGACAAGCCTGTCCGTCCGGGGAAAGCAACCAATAACTGCAGCAAGAGCACAGAGTCCCTTGACTTCCTAACGTTACTGAGACAGCCAACAAGGAAATCCATTTGTCCGGGAGAGACTCTGCCTCTGAAACTAAAGGTTTCTGTGACAGAAGGCAAGTTACCCGGTCCCCTTTCGTCCTGAAAAAAAGAAAAATTAAAAAAAAAAAAAATCAAACAACCCACTAGCATGGGAAGGCGTGATACTTTTCTAGAAGGAAGGCATGCTTCTAGAACCCTGCCCTACCCATATTTATTTCCTGCTGATGTTTGTTTACATTGTGGGGGTTACTAGTCACTGGTGACATCTCCCAAGGCACGTAGCAGCTCTCATTTCTGGGGAGAAAACACGTCCCAAGACTGCCCATGTTCTCAAGGGATCCAAGAAGCCACTCCCATGGAAGCTATTTCGACTTACAATTTTGGCATTTCATCCCTATAAACTTGAATGTGTTTGTAGAGTAATTTTCCTCTAAGAACACCCACATCACTTTTTTTTTTTTGGTTGGTTGGTTCTTCATTTAATTTATCGATTTTTTTTTTAAGGTAACAATAAATCAGTGTCTCCTAAGGTCTGCCACAGGCCTGTTAACTAAGCTTCCCCTTAGGGGCCTCCTCAGCGAGGAACACCACGCTTTATTTTGGGAACGTCATTGTTAATCTGTAGATTAACAGAATAGGAGAAATATATTTTAATAAGAGTTCTTTCATAGCCCAGGACTTGCCGGGAGCTACAACAAAGCCCAGAGCATTACGGTTGGCAGAAGAAAGGGCAGAGAGCCAAGACCAGGATATTCAGAAACGGGCCGGTGGGGGGGGGGCGGCAAGACGACCAAAACGGTGTCCTTCTCTTTGTAGTTTTTCCCAGATTTTTTTTTTACAGACCAGTCATCATTCTGAATTTAGAACACAAAGCCCATTGAAAGCGTCTACTTTCTGTTGCTATATCTGCTAGTAAAAGCATTTCATTGTCTGACTAAATCCTCTATCACATTTATGAAATGGATTAGTCACCCTGAAATGTAGGTTCAGACCTCATGATAGCATATCAATAACTAAAATCAGCCTTTTAAAACGGAAGTTAAGTCCAGAATTTACTTCAATCAAAGTTGTCCTTAGAGTCTGTTTTGATTCGACATTTAGAAACTCCAATAATAATAAATCCATTCTCTGTATTTGCTTAAGGTTTTATCTTTCAAAAATGTATCTTTATATCTTGCTTAATACTTCAGTTAACTTCCTGAGTTAGGAAATCACTATTATTTATCACAATATTTTATTGATGAGTAAACTTGATACTAGAAAATTAGGTAATTTGTTCAAATTCATATGGGAAGTTAGTGGCAGAATAGAAATGGGATTCAGAATTTCTCAAGTCTGCCCCAGAACTCTGCTACAAGGCATACTGCTTACTCTATTCTACATGAGTTTTTGAAATATTTCATAACAAACATTTTTAGAAATGGTTAAAACTCAAATGACAGAACAATATTTTGTCTACTTTGGTGGACACATCAATACTATATGGCTAACACAGATATATGAGTTCAATAACAAGGGACCCATCCAATCTCTCGGGCTGGACCATGATGGAAGTTACTCGAAGAAGAGGAATGTGTGTATATATAGTGGTGTGTATATACTGTCATATACGTATGATCGGGTTATTTTGCTGCACAGCAGAAACTGGCACATCATTGTAAATCAACCACACGGTAACAAAAACATTAACAACAAAAAATCAAAAAAAGGACCTAGCATTATAAAAATATGGTACATCAAACTACAATTTACATTCAGTACAGACGACAGGTAAAATACTGATGAATAGGAGCATTCAAGATTTCCCATCTGATTCCACATATATTTCCTGATAAGTTAGGTCTTCCTTTCAACACCCCTCTAACATATGCCACGTTATCAATGAGATGTTGATGGTCATTTCTGTAAGTCACCTAAGACTATATATAACTCAGTAATCCCCTGCCTTTGCAAGTGTTGGTTATTTATTTCTAACAACTCCTCCTTTTTTCATGTTTGGTGGGTTTGCAGGACATGCCTGGATCCTTTTGGAATCTGCACCTGGACGGCAGCTCCTTCTTCCAACCACACCCACTACAGAGACCCTCTAACTTCTGCGTCTCACATCCTCACGTCCATTCCTCACAGTCAGGTAGCAGGAGCACCACGCCCCGCACTCTGCCGGTTCCAACGTCTCCAACACTGATAACCTGACTGCCTTTCCCCCACACCGAGCCCCCTGATGTGCATCCCTCGTGACCCCCATATTCCTGCCCCCACCCCTATTCTCCCTCCTTTTCCTTGAGTCTCTACTCAGCTCTGTCTGTCGAGGATAACCTGCACCCAACCACGTGCCAAGCAGCTTTAAAAACAAGCACATGCCTGGCGCTCCTCAGCATTTAGTTAATTCTAAGACAGGTTCACGAGCATCCTCCACCTCTTCACCTTGAATACATGCTGCCAGCTGGGTGCCTGACTGCCAGACCGCCAAACACTGCAAAAGAAAGTCACAGAATCTTGGCAACGAGGTCGATTAAAAAGCCCTGCCATTTAATCTCGGCCAGAATCTCAGTACCATGTGGCAACCCTTGTAGTTGTCTTTGACCGGAATCCGAACCTGCCTCAGTTGCTAACTGCCTAGCTTTCTCAATTTTCTAAGAAAGTCAAGATTATCAACTATGAGTGAGTGCCTTTGGTTTTCTTTGCATTGAGGGTTGAAGTACCACCCCCCCCCCCCCCCCCCCCCGCCGCATCTCCTCACACACCTCTTGCCTTGTTCTTTGTGACGTCTTCCTATTCTTCCCCACTCATAGGATACAAATCTCATATCCATGTATCGCATCTCATTTTCTCTTTCCACAGGAAGAAGCCTGATCTGGCTGTTATCTTAAATCTGTCTCCCTTCTGAGAGGCACTCAAGTAAGTGCCCCCCACTCCCCAGCCCAGCCTTGAAAACTCTTTCTCAGGAGTCCTATGCTCTGGTGACTGGTGATGCAATGCCATGTCCCTCCCCTTCCCACTGGCAAGCTCCCCAAAGCGCACCTCTGCTGCTCCCACTTTCTCAGAAATTACTCCTCCAACCCGACACCAATGGAGCGCAGACGTCACCACGTTTCTGAACGTGCTTTTAGGGCCACGAATGCTCTTTTGGCCACTACATCTAAATGGGTTGTCTCGGATCGCTCTCTCCTCTTTGATTTTTCTGAAACCCCCACCTTCGGTTTTCTGAAAGTCTCTGACTCTCTGTGGTCTTTCCTGGGAATGCTCCAAGCTTCCCTGATGATGCCGTCCACCTTTTATTTCATCTGTCTTTCCTCCTCTCTTAATGCCCTTCTGGCCTCGCCTTCCGGGCCCCATGCCTTTCAGTACAGGCATTTTATCAGGGCTTAATAAACTGCGCTCTGGAAAGAGGCTCCCGGGAACTGGATCCTGACACTACCGCAGACTGGCAGTGTAAACTCTGGCAAACTGTTTAAAAGCGCTGAGCTTGCTCCGAGGAATAAATGAGATCATGCATGTAAAACACGTAGAATGGTGCCTGCAAATAAGTGCCCAGTGATTATTAGCATTAGCACCCTAATCAACACGTTCAAAGCCGCATATGATCTGATTTCCCAAATTCTCCTCCTCCTGGCCCCTCGTTAATGATGCTATTATTCTCCCCATGAATCAGATTTGAAGCATGAGTCATCTTTACTCCTCCCGTTCCTCTCTGCTGCCTAGATGTGTGCATTGTGCTGCTGAGGTCGCTTTCATCAGCTGGCCTTAGTCATCGGCAAGAGCACGATAACCTTCTGCCTCCATTCACTCTCTCTCCAATGAATACATTTCACAATCAGAGTGACTTTCCTATGGTGGTGGTGATCTGGTCATTCACTGCTCTTCCCAAAGGCTTCAATAGCTTCCAACAACCTCTTGGATGAACCCGGGTCTTTTAATGGGATGATGAAGACTCTCCATTGATGAACCCCGATATCCCCCTCCTGTTCAGCTGCTTGTACGTCCTAAGGAAACCACTGCAGATATACCTGCACGTCATTTTCAGACACGCTCTGAACTTTCTACCCCCAAAATTCACCCTCCGTCTAGACTAGTTTCCCACGCCACTCCCTCCTGGCAAAATTCTATGCATACGCAGGCTTAGGCCAAATCGAACAAATATCCTGCCCCCTTTAACTCTTAGAGCCCTTTGCATTTCTTATGACATTCATCTCCCCTCCTCCACAGTTTCATTATTATTTGCATCTAAATGTTATCTCCCTATTGGAATGCAAGTTCTCTTTCCTGCAGCCACTGCACAGAGCAGACACACCACAGGTATGGAATGAATGAACTGGTACATCAATCACTCTTCACCAGAGATTAGATTTTAACTTATCAAGCAACATTTCGACTTCCTCTTAACAGTCCCATTGTCGGCCTGCACTTAAGATAAATTGGATGCCTCTTTAGGTTCAAAATGAAGGAGAATGATAACCAATAATTGACTAAAGACATCAACGGCTGGGGTTATACACTGAGGTGCAATCACAGAGATGAAAAAGTCAGGTCCTATCCCAAACTTTCAAAAATTTTTAAAGCATTTTACGTTACCCAATGTCTCCTAGGTTGTCCATTTCCTTCTCTACCTTTCAGCTGGCTTGCAGACTTCTCATTTTCTTAACATAACTTCTTCAGCTGATTCCAAATGTTTGGTAATAGCTGTGTCTGCACTTGTCCCATCAAGAGCAACAATTGCTCCAAAAAATGATGTGGCTTCATTTGTTTTAATTTCAACATCCACTTGAAGCAACCAAGGAACCAAGAACATTTCTTGGCCACGTTAACTTGTTTTCATATATTGTTTTAACACCAGATAGATTTGTTTCCTAAGAAAAATGATATATTACAAGTTCGATAAAAGGTGCTTCTTGGGCATATACTTATGAATCTTTTTTTAAATTAGGCTTTAATTTTTTTCTATTATAGTTGATTTACCCTGTTCTATCAATTTCCGCGGTACAGCAAAATGACCCAGTTATACACCCATACATCCATATATACATATGTTTATACACACACACACATTCTTTTTTCACATTATCCTCCATCATGTTCCATCACCAGTGACTCGATACAGTTCCTTGTGCTATGGAGCAGGATCTCATTGCTTATCCACTCCAAATGCAATATTTATAAATTGCACCAAAGAACAGTAACAGGACCCTTGCCTAGTATGCACCAAGGGTAATGACTAAATCAGCTAGGAGTTTTCATAGTCACAGAGCCAGGATTGTGAGGGTACATATAATGCAGATATTCTGGCATTACTGCACAGGATCCTGATGAAACTTGCTCTTTGGCCATCCATGTTAGAACACCAGGGCTCTTCAGCAGACAGCATCATCATTTCAACAACACCACACGTCGAAAATAAAAGAAGGGGTAAGAAGAAACTGAAAGGGTGGTATATGCACGGCAGCTAGCAATTATTAAGAAGCTATGTTGTGTTCCTTTTTATAGATGTGGAAATGAAGAAGTTAATTAACTTGAGCACTCAGCAATTAAGCAACTGACATGAAGCCAGCATCTGAATGCCATAGCATTTCCACCATAAAAAGCTTTTAAAGATAATAAAATATGATACTTGCTCATCATTAACTTTATCACTTTATCAACTGGCTGTAGGAAATAAAGAATGCTTTCTTTTGGCCTGAGGTTTATATTTATATGAGTGCATATACATTAAATGATGGCTATACAGTCTTATAAGACTCCCTGAATCAAGGACACACAGTGGACCAGAGCAAGTCTCTTTTGCTACTTAGGGCATATGGAGGTTCCCAGGCTAGGGGGCGAATCGGAGCTGCAGCTGCCATCCTATACCACAGCCACAGCAACGCCAGCTCCGAGCCACATCTGCAACCCACACCACACCTCACGACAATGCCGGATCCTTCACCCAGTGAGCGAGGTGAGGGATCGAATCAGCATCCTCATGGATACTAGTCAGGTGTGTAACCTGCTGAGCCACAACAGAATTTATTGTAGAAAGCAAAATAGTGACATTCAGAACAGGTTTATGCTAATAGAAATAAGGAATTTCTAGCTAGGTAAATTGTTTTTCTTCAGTAACAGCAGCAACAAATATGTTTGCTTTACTTAGAGCCAAAATAAAAAAAAAATAGCTAATAAAATCAACATAATTAAAATGTTTCCTCCAACACGTATTAGACTTATTTAGTGTATATTACAAGATTGCTAGAAAAAAATACCGTTGGGGGGGATAGAAATTATACAATTGCTTTTCCAAAGACACACCTCCAATTCTTCTTTCCTTCCTTTTTTGGGCTGCGCCCATGGCAAGTGGAAGTTCCCGGGCAAGGGACAGAAACTGAGCCACAGCAGTGACGACACTGAATTTTCAATCAGTAGGCCACCAGGGAATTCGCGTACTCCTCTAATTCTTATGATGGATCTCGCTTTAAAAACTGTGTATGGGGCTTTATTTCACTAAAATATTTCTGAATCTCACAGGGTTCACTTATCAGGTTCTAAAATGTTGCAGTGCTGCAGGTGGGGGGCAGAGGAGATGCTCCAACTGTCAGGCCAGGCTGAAAAGTCTCCACGGCCGGAGAGGCACTATTCCGGGGTCCCCTTTCCACCTTACGAACTCCTTGATTTCACTAGCTGGTTCCAGCCCTCCCAAATTCTTCACCAGAAAGTGTGAGTAATGATTTCAGATCAAGAGACGAGTAAAATTTACAGTTGCTTAGACTTCATAAAAAAGCTCTGCTTTTTTTCTTTAAAAAAGTGCATTTCTTCTAACAACAGAGGGACGGCAATTTCCTTGTAAAAAGTGGTTAAAAATAAATTTCTTTGAGACAACTTACATAATTGTTCTCCAACTTTCTGGGACAGGGAAAAATCCACATTTTTGCCAGATGGAATCTAAGTTAGTGATCACTGCCAATAAATAAGAGCTTGAGCACATTTTCCTGGAATGGGACTCCCCGGGCATGAATTTCTCCAAATATCCCTCGGGAGTTCAGATAATAGTGTTTCTGTTCTCACAAAATAAGTCATGTCCCACACACCAGCTGCTACCACACCTGAGATCAGCTGCCTGAGGCTGTCCCAGTGACTTTTCACCCTGCTAAATGCTATTTCCTGGCAGAGGAGAAGCAGGTTTCAGTGGGGTTTCCTTAGAGAAACGTCAACGTTGCTTCGTGGGATTCGGTAACGGCCCGGAAATCACAGTATTTGTATCCTGCAAACGGAAAACGAACCCTTGCTATTTTGGAGACGTGAATTACTGAGCGTAGCGCAAAACCTCTCGGGGCCAGTGCTCTGGCTGGTAAAATTAATTTATTTTAGCACAAAGGGGCATGCTTTGCTTTCAAGCAACTCAACAAATGAATCAGTGAAAATATATTAAGAAGGAAAACGGGAGAAAATAGTGACTATTTGTGTTGCCAAGAATAGGACACACCACACACACACACAAAATCACAACTAAAATAAATTAGTAAACAAAATAGAAACAGACTCACAGATACAGATAAAAAATTTGTGGTTACCCATGGGGAGAAGGAAGGGGGAGGGGCGAGATAGAGTAGAGGATTAAGAGGTAGAAACTGCTAAGTATAAAATAAGCTTGGAGTTTCCATCCTGGCTCAGTGGTTAACTAAGCCGACTAGTATCCATGAGGGCATGGGTTCGATCCCTGGCCTTGCTCCGTGGGTTAAGGATCTGGTGTTGCTGTGGCTGTGGTGTAGCCTGGCGGCTACAGCTCTGATTTGACCCCTAGCCTGGGAACCTCCATATGTGTGGGTGTGGTCCTAAAAAGACAAAAGACAAAAGAAAAAAAAGAGAGAAAAGCTGTATGGGCAGTTCCCATTGTGGCTCAGTGGAAATGAACCTGGCTAATTCCATGAGGACACAGGTTCGATCCCTGGCCCCACTCAGTGAGTTAAAGATCAACCACTGTTGTGAGCTGTGGTGTAGGTTGCAGGTGGGGCTTGGATCTGGCATTGCGGTGGCTGTGGTGTCGGGTGGCAGCTGCAGCTCCAGTTTGACCCCTAGCCTGGCAACTTCCATACGCCACACCTGGGCCCTGAAAAAAAAGAAAAAGGGAGTTCCCGTCGTGGCGCAGTGGTTAACGAATCTGACTAGGAACCATGAGGTTGCGGGTTTGGTCCCTGCCCCTGCTCAGTGGGTTAACGATCCGGCGTTGCCGTGAGCTGTGGTGTAGGTTGCAGATGCGGCTCGGATCCCGCGTTGCTGTGGCTCTGGCGTAGGCCAGTGGCTACAGCTCCGATTGGACCCCTAGCCTGGGAACCTCCATATGCCACAGGAGCGGCCCAAAAAAACAGCAAAAAGACAAAAAAAAAAGAAAAAGAAAAAGGAAAAAAAAAAAACCAAACCTACAAGGATATATTGTACAGCACAAGCAATATAGCCGGTTTTACAATAACTTTATAGCATATTTTTAAACTGCTATGTTGTACACCTAAAATTAATGTAACACTGTAAATCAACTATACCTTAATAAAAAAATACACAAACTTAAAAAAAAATCATAGTAGTGGTGCCTTAAAATGTCAACATCCTCAGAGCATTTTAAATGATCTTATTTTTGTTGTTGTTCTATTTCAGGGCCGCACCCGCGGCACATGGATGCTTCCAGGCTAGGGGTCCAATTGCAGCTACAGCTGCCGGCCTACACCACAGCCACAGCAACACAGGATCCAAGCCTCATCTGTGACCCACACCACCGTTCACAGCAACTCTGCATCGCCAAGCTGCTGAGCAAGGCCAGGGATCGAACCTGCACCCTCATGGATGCCAGTCAGGTTTGTTACTGCTGAGCCACAATGGGAACTCCTAAATGATCTGATTTTTAATAAGATCCTTTGGAATTCAGTGTCTCAGATAATGGGTCCCACTGCATTAAATAACTGTAGGTATCATATCTTTTCTTTCTAGGGCTATACATGGGTAGAGCATTATTAGAATTCATAGTAAATCCCCAAACTTTTTCCTCACTGAATTTTAGTGAAGAGATGTAGAAGCTGGACAAAGAAATTTTAAATAAATTAGGAAATAAACTAGTATTAAAAATAAATGTGTTACATACAGCTTTGCTACATAAAAGCAATGCCCCCCGAAGAGGCAATGCAACTAATTCATTATTTAAATAGATGAAGAAAATGCATTGAAAAGTGAATTTTAATTTCATAGTAAGTTTCTAAAATGTTACTTCAGCAAGACAACCCTAAAATACAAGTCAATCCAATTTGAAGAGTCTAGAAACAACCTAATGAAATATTTTTGAACAAATCTGAGGACTCCTGGAAATACTCTCAGCCTAGACTTCAAATCACAGATGTGAAACAGATAAATGGTATAGAATCTGGCCAAATCAAGGGATAAGTAAGATTACCTTAAATGAGATACTGTTCTCTCTCTCATCCCTGGTGAGTTCAATAGGAGTATCTGTTCTTTTCCACCCCTCTCACTGCTCCCCCCAATTGACATTTTTATCACTTAACTTCGGGATTGTAGCTTTCATAATAGGTTTTACTGATTTTGGTCGTTTCCACCCATAGATCCAGGTTGTACAGAACTCATCTTCCCGAAACACTGCTCTAATAATATCTAGAACCTTTGATTGCTCTTCATAGCTCAACAAAGAAAAATTCAAATTCTACACACACCACGGGGCCCTTCTACTCCTCCACATGCACGCATATTACCACTCTCACCTTCACACAAACTGGGGGTCCAGGCAGGCTGGACTGCTCTTGTCTACTGCTGCGTTCAGCTGTCCACTTTTTCCCTGTCCTGTGCCACATTTCTTCGAGCCTGGAATCCACCTCCTGACCCCATACCCACTCATTCAAACAAAACTCTGCCTTTCTAGGCTTCTCATATGCTGACCATTCTGGGGGCTTTATCCTCTTGAATGAATGAAGGCATAAATGTGAAGTCCAAAAAGGAGTTCGGCTGTCACTCTCTAGGTGATTTCTCCAAAACCTGGCAATTATATGTCTCCCTTGAAACATTTACCATCGTTTATTTAAAATACAACAAAAACGTTTTTTATTACAAATTATAAAATCTAGGCTCACCTAGAAAATTTAGAAAATATAGAGAAAAAGAACGTAAAAGTCAAACACAATTCCGTCACTTATGTAACTAGTATTTAATATGATTCTATATTTTTCCATTTTCTCTATTTATAATGATACATAAAGATGGCACAGTTTGAAGGTACTTAATGCCACTGAACGGATTAGCAATGAGATCCTGCTGTGCAGCCCTGGGAACTATGTCTAGTCACATGATGGAGCATGGCAATGGCAGAAAAAAGAATGTATACATGTATGTGTAACTGGGTCACCACGCTGTACAGTAGAAAAAAAATTGTATTGGGGAAATAACAATAAAAATTAAAAAATAAGCAAAAAATAAAATGGCTGAGATAGTAAATTTTATGTTCTATGTTTATTTTATCACAATAAAAATATGGGATTATGCAGCGTGTCCATTTTATAACATTAACTTTCATTTATAATCAGTAATATATTTCTGTGACATTTCTAATCCTCAAAACATATATTTTTTTAGTGGCCGCACCTGCGGCATATAGAAGTTCCTGGGCCAAAAACTGAATCTGATCCACAGCTATGACCTATGCCACAGCTGTGGCAATGCCAGATCCTTTAACCCACTGTGCCATGCTGGGGATTGAACACATACCTCTGCAGCGACCCAAGTGGCTGCAGTTGGATTCTTAACTGAGTCATAGTGGGGTTACCAAATCCTCAAAAATATTTTTTATGCTTGTCTTACCATATTTTTATCCACGGTAATAGGTTGAATCATTTGTCTCAAGTAGTGACTGCTAGATTTCTCCACTGGGAAAGAAGCTTCCCCCTTTGTAATGAGAAATTATCTGTGAGATGATAACTTGAGACAGAAAATTTAGATTCCAGATGTTTGAGCATGTATTTTGAAAACAGAGCCAGGGCTTGCTGATGAATTGGTTGAGAAAAGTACAGGAATCATAGGTTTTTGGCTTGAGTAACTAAATGGGTGAATGGTACAAATTATTGAGATGGGGAAAAATCTAGGTAAAAATAGGATTGACTTTTTTTTTTTTAAGGCAGGAGTGTAAATTAGGTGTTTTGTTTATGTAGATTGAATATGACATACTCATAAAATATCCAAGATGCTTGTCAGGTAGCCAATAGGTGAGGCCAGCCTCATGGGCTTATGAAATATGTGGTCCCACACTCAGAAAGCCCCATATTTGGTTGAATGCTCTGCTGTTGACATCTTGGAATTCTCCATAATTTCAAACAGAGGGCCTCACGTTTTCACTTTGCACTGGGGGCGGGGGAAAGTGCACCTCAAAATTAAGGAGCTTGCTCTGCCAATTGGATCTAACAATGGGAAGTATAACAGAGAGGTTAGAGCTGGAGGTATAATTTTGGAGGTTCTAAGAATAAAGATGGGTATTCAAAACTGTGAACCTGGATGAAAGGAACCAAGATTGAGCACAGTTTGAGAAGAGGTCAGAGGACTGAGCCCTGTGTACTGCAACCTTGGGAGGTCTGGAAAAGAAGACAAATTTTACAAGTAGAACTAGGAAAGGATGTCCGATAAGACCAGAGGAAAACCAGGAGAGTGTAGCACTGCAGAAGCAAAGTAAAGAAAGTGCTTCAAAACCGAGTCATGAGCTGGGTCAAATCCTGCTGAGAGATGGAGTAAGATGAGAACAGGAGACTGACCTTTAGATTTGGCAAGATGGAGACTGTTATTGTCCTTGACAAGAACAAGTTCAGTGGTGTGTGGGCTGAAGAAAGAATGAGAGGAAAGGCTATGAAGACAGCAAGTACATATAATCTTTTCCCAGAGATTTGCTCTAAAAGAGAAGAGCGGTATCATTTATAAAAAGGGATTAAAAAATATTGAGAGCTATTGTAAAATGTTTCTATGTTGATGGCAAGAACTCGGAAGGGTGAAACTGTTGTCACAGATGAAGGAGGTGGTAATTTTAATTAGTCCTTGACTGAGATGAAATGGGGTTCAGGGTACCAGCACAGGAGCTGACCTCAGAGAGGTTCAAGTTCAGTTCACCCACTGTGAAAGGAGAGAAGGCAGAGTGGAAGGATACAGATATGGATACACTGGTAGATTTGGGAGGAAGGAAGATAACAGCAGTCTTTCCTGATTGCTCTGTGACATAGGATAAAATCTTTGGATGGTGCTGTAATATTTTATAAATCCAGGCCATGCTTATTTATCTACTAAACTGAAGTTCATGTTTTTAGAAAACAAAGGTAGCAAGAGAAGAGAAGAGCTAGGATGTTTAGCTTTCCCTCCTTACCATCAGACTCAGATGTTTGATGAGGGAACCAAGAAGACAATTCAATGGGAAAGGAATAATCTTTTCAGAAAATGGTGCTGGGACGAATGAGTATCCACATGCAAGAGAATGAAGTTGGACCTTACCTCCCACCGTATGTAAAAATTAAAGTGGGTGAAGAAATATCGAAACATAAAACTCTTAGAAGAAAATCACGGTGATAAATCTTTATGACCTTTGATCAAGCCATGGTTTCTTAGGACACCAAAATCATAAACAACAACAACAACAAAGATTAATTGGACTTCATAAAAAATAAAAAAATTTGTGCTTCAAATGACATTATTAAAAAAGTGAAAAGAGAACCCACAGAGTGAGAAAACATTTGAGGGAGTTTCCGTCATGGCTCAGTGGTTAACAAATCCAACTAGGAACCATGAGCTTGTGGGTTCAATCCCTGGCCTTGCTCAGTGGATTGAGGATCCGACATTGCCGTGATCTGTGGTGTAAGTTGCAGACACAGCTCGGACCTGGAGTAGCTGTGGCTGTGGCTGTGGTGTAAGCCAGTGATCACAGCTCTGATTAGACCCCTAGCCTGGGAAGCTCCATATGCCACGGGTGGGGCCCTAGGGAAAAAAAAAAAAAGACAAAAAGACAAAAAAAAATTGAAAATCATATATCTGATAAGAGTTAGTATCTAGAACATATAAAGAACACTTCCAACTCAATAAGAAAATAACAAATAAGACAATTTATGAAAGTGGAAAAAGGATCTGAATTGACATTTCTCCAAAGTAGATAGAGAAATGGCAAATAAACACATGAAAAGATATGCAACGTCATTAGTCATTAGGGAAATACAAAAACCACAATGAGATACCATTCTATATTCAGCAGGACGATTATAATAAAAAAGATAGACAATAGCAGGTGTTGGTAAGAATGTGGAGAAACTAGAAACATCAGAAATTGTTGGTGGGGATGTAAAATGAATCAGCCACTTTGAGAAAGCTTAGCAGTTCTTCAAAAAGTTAAACACGGAGTTACCATATGATAACCCAGCAGTTCCAGCCCTAGGCATATACCCAAGAGAACTGAAAGCACATGTCCATAGAAAGGCTTCTATACACATGCTCATACCAGCATTATTCACCATAGTTCCACAGTAAAAGCAACCCAACCCGATGTCTATCGACTGATGAATAAAAAAACGTGGTATGTACATACAATGGGATATTATTCAGTCACGAAAAGGAATGAAATACTGATCCCTGCTGTGACATGGATAAACTTTTAAAATGTATGCTAAGTAAAAGAAGCCAGGCCAAAAGGATAGATATCCGGTGATTTCATTTACACGAAATGTCAAGAGTCAGTGGGATCTTCCTAGAGAAGATGAAAAGCGATCATTGACAAAGGGGCACAAGGACCTTTGAGATGAAGAGAACATGTTAGCAAAGATAAAGATGTGAAACCACGCCAGACATTTGGGTGATGTGGTTACAGTGTAGCCTGTGGAAGAGTAAGTCAGGAAGATAAGATGAACCAGATTTTTAGAGGTTTTTAATGACCTGACATTTATTCAGTAGGTCCTTCTTGCTTTTCTAGCACATCTGTTATGCCATTTTTAACCAGCCCTTGCATTTTATATCCCTGTTAACCACATAGAAGTTTGTCTCTCTTAATGGCCTGGGAGATCCTAAAGATTAGAGACCACACTTTAGTTCTCTTTGGCTTCTCAGGGCCCAGTGCAAAATGTGCCGTAGAAAGAATGCGCCCGATAAGGGTTTGTTGACTTTGAATTACTAAAATAAATTCACTTAAGACCACAGCAGTCCAGATATACCCTGATGATTCATATGCTTCTAGAAATGATCTGCAAACATGATCATAAATTCATCATGACCTACCTTCTTATTCACCAACCAAACTATAAGTAGAGTGTAGAAAAAAAATTAAACTTAAATTTGCGCTCCACTGGAAGGCCACAATTTGAATAGAGCAAATGTATGGAGTGGCAGATTTTGGTGACTGGGTAAGCCATTTGCTTTTGAGTAATCAAAATAATTAGAGAAATATCAGAGAATTTCATTTTTCAATTAATTAAGTAATGTATTTAAAATATGGAACGCTTCACGAATTTTGTGTCATCCTTGAGCAGGGGCCAAGCTGATCTTCTCTGTGTCATTCCACTTTTAGTATATGTGCTGCCGAAGTGAGCACAGAGAAGTTCATTTTAAATTATGGGAATAAAAGGAGACTGAAATTAAACACTGAAAATACATTTCATAGTTATTCAGCTTATATGAAATCGTTTCTCTAAGATGACTTTAGAATATTCATCCTGGGAGCTAGCATTGATTAAGAATAGATTAGAAAACTATCCGTAGAAAGAGTTTGATATTTTTTTTGTAATCCAGTCTGGGGGCTTGGGGACTTTTTCAAACCTCCGCTTCTATTCATCTTTGCTATGAGGGCCAGAGAGTTTATCACTAGGCCCTTCACAAAGTGGTTTTAAACTCTCTTTCCGTATATGGGAGTTACTGCAGGAAACCTTGCGGAGTCAGCAGCACATTTATATTTGGTAATTTTTCCAAGCATGTTGTACACGAAACGGTTATGAATCTTGTGGCCAGGAATCCTCACTCATTTCAGCTTCACTAGTTGGTTAAAAATCCTGAAACTTTTTTTGAAGGAGCAGAGAGTGAAACACCACAGGGAACACACACAAATTCAGGAAGTCATCAGGTTTCCTTTATGAAGTGCAAACACAGGATAATGGTGGCTGCTTTCTGCTGCTGGCTGCACTTCAGAAATGAAGATCGTATTGAATTGCTCGAGCGAATAGACTGGACGTCTTGAAGGACAATGGGTGCAGTGAATATTGTTGAGGATTGATTCACTATCAATATGATGGGAAGCCTGAATCTTGGGAGATGTCCTATTGTAACATGAGACTAAAAAACAAAGTGTCATTCGGCAATCATCACAAGGCACACTTTCTGGCGCAAGGGTAGGGAGCTGCACAGAGGTGTGATGAACCTCATAAAACAATGAACCTCTGCTACATAAATAAGCAGCACATGACAAATAGGAAGGTGATAGATGTCAGGGCCAGAGCCCTCAGGGTCAGATGCACAGAGATGAAGTGGGGATGATTAGAGGGCACAGCTGTTTGGAGTTGTGTGGCACTTCCAAGAGTGGGCAGTACAGGCTTACCTGGGGTGAGCATTTTCCAGGGACCTCAAGAAAGAAAATTGAGACATACGATTCTCCTATTTTAGAATCAGACCTCAACCTCAGAAAGGTTTAAGTCAGCTGAGACGGAGTAAGTAGAATTTACATGCAAATGAAGCACATGTAATAATATCACAAGAATAACGACTCTGGCAACAGCAGCCAAGTATGTGCCTGCTAGGTACTGTTGCAGATGCCAAAAACCACATAAGACAGAGTCCTCTACTCGAGGAGGTCACCATCAGGTTGAATCAAGGAGTGTAAAGACATGAAAAGGAAGGAAATAACTAGAAAATAATCCAAATATATGTTAACTTCATCCTGGCAACTACGTGATCTTGGATAATTCGCCTAACTCAATAAATAGCTGTGAAGTGAATAATCTTTTCAGATTCATGGTCTCTTCAACTGAGATTACTTTTCAGATGTGAAATTCTTTTTATAGGGTTACCTGACAAAACTGTGATATAGACAAAAATGGTACATATAGGGTTATTATAATTTTTTTTGAGCCCTGACACTCAGGAGGTTCCCTAGCTTGGCTATTATAAATAATACTGCAAACATGGGACTGCAGATTATCTCTTTGGGAGAGGATTTCATAGAAATATCCAGAAGCAGGACTGCTAGATCACTTGGGAATTCTATTTTTATTTTTTGAGGAAGCAGCACACTCTTTTTCTTAATGGCCATAGCAACTTACATTCCCACCTACAATAAACAAGAGTTCTCTTTCCTCTACACCCTCACCAATGCTTGTTATCTCTTGTCTTTTTGATGACAGTTATCCTAACAGATGTGGTTTTACCTTGCATTTCCCTGATGATTAGTGATACTGAATACCTTTTCATAGATCTGCTGACCATTCATAGGCCTTCTTTGAAAAAAGGTGCATTCAAGTCCTTTGTCCAGTTTAATATGGTTATTTATTAATTTTGCTATTGAGTTGTATGAGTTCCTTATACATTTTGGATCGCAACCCCTCCTCAGGTATACAGATACACTTTTTCCCATTCCACAGTTTGCCTTTTCATTTTGTTGATGGTTTCCTTCGCCATGCAGAAGCGTTCTAGTTTGATATAGTCTCACTCGTTGGTTGTTTTTGTTGCCTATGCTTTTAGAGTTGTATCAAAAAAAAATCATTGCCAAGACTGAGGTCAAGGAGCTTTCCCCCCAAAGTTTTCTTCAGGCAGTTTTATAGTTTCAGGTTTTACATTTAGGTCTTTAATCCATTTTAAGCTAAGTGTCTTTTTTTTTCCCTTTTTCATCTGTGGTGGTGACATATGGAAGTTCCTGGGCCAGGGGTAGAATTCAACCTATGCCACAGCTTTGGCAACATCTGACCTTAACCCACAGCACTATAGCAGGAACTCCTCAAGCTAATTTTTTTAGTGTAATACAGGGAATCCAATTTCATTCTTTTCATGTGGATATCTAATTTTCCCAGCACCATTTATTGAGGAAACATTGTAACATAGTTTGATAGCAGAAATGCAATGCCTCCAGCTTTGTTTTTCTTTCTCAGGATTGCTTTGAATAATTTGGGCTTTTGTGTTTCCATGCAAATTTTAAAATACTGTGTTTGGGTTCTGTGAAAAATGTCCTTGGTAATTTGATAGGGATTGCACCGAATTTGTAGATTGCCTTGGGTAGTATAGCCATTTTGACAATATTGATTTTGCCAATACAAGAGCATGGTATATCTTTCCTTCTGTTTGTTCATCTTTGATTTCTTTTATCAGCATCTTATAGTTTTCAGAGTATAGGTCTTCTGTCTCTTTAGGTATGTTTATTCCTAGGGATTTTTTTTTTCTTTTTGATTCAATGGTAAATGGGATGGTTTCCCTAATTTCTCTGTTAGTATATAGAAGTATAGTCAATTTCTGTGTATTAATTTTGTATTCTGCAACTTTACCAAATTCAATGATAAGCTCTAACAGTGTTCTGGTAGTGTCTTTAGGTTTTTCTAGGTATAGTATCATGTCACCTGCAAACAGTGATTGTTTTACTTCTTTTTCAACTTAGATTCCTTTTAGTTCTTTTTCTTCTCTGATTGCCATTGCTAGGACTTCCAAAACTATGTTGGATGGTAGTGGTGAGAGTGGACATCCTTACGTTCCTGATCTAAGTAGAAATGCTTTCAGTTCTTCAACATTGAGAATGATGTTAGCTGTGGATTTGTCCTATATGGCTTTTATTACATTGAGGTAGGTTCCCTCTATGCCCACTTTCTGGAGAGTTTTTAATCAGATACAGGTATCGAAATTTGTCAAATGCTTTTTTTTTTTTGCATCTATTGAGATGATCATATGGTTTTTATTCTTCAGTGTTGTTGATGTGGTGTATCACACGAACTGATTTGTGGATATTGAAGAATCCTTGCATTCCTAGGATAAATGCCACTTGATCATAGTGTATGATTCTTATAATACATATTTGGATTTGGTTTGCTAATATTTTATTGAGGACTTTTACATCTACCTTCAACAGTGGTATTGGCCTGTAATTTTCTCTCTCTCTTTTTTTTTTTTTAGTGTGGTATATATAAAAGAATGGAATCAGAATACTAACACCATACACAAAATTAAACTCAAAATGGATTAAAGACCTAAATATAAAGCCAGATACCATAATACTCCTAGAGGAAAACACAGGTTTTGAATGCTCTTTGACATAAATAACTGCAACATCTTATTGGATCTACCTCCTAGAAAAAAGGTCAAATAAAAATAAAAATAAACCAATGGGACCTAATTAAACTCAAAAGCTTCTGAACAGCAAAGAAAACCATTAAAAAAATGAAAAGACAACCCAAAGAATGGGAGAAAATCTTTGCAAATGATGCAACAGACAAGGGCCTAAGTTCCAAAAAGTACAAACGACTCATACAACTCAATAACAAAAACAGCAACAAAAAACAAAGAACCCAATCAAAAAAATGGGCAGAAGACCTAAATGGACATTTCTCCAAAGAAGACATGCAGTTAGCTAGTAGGCACATGAAAAGATGCTCGACATCACTAATTATTAGAGACATGCAAATCAAAATTACAACGAGGTACCTCCTCAAACCGGTTAGAATGGCCATCATTAACGAGTCAACAAGTAACAAATGCTGGAGAGGGTGTGAAGAAAAGGGAACCCTCCTACACTGTTGGTGGGAATGTAAATTGTTACAAACACTATGGAAAAGAGTATGGAGGTTCTTCAGAAAACTAAATACAGAATTACCATATGATCCAGCAATCCCACTCCTGGGCACATATCTGGACAAAACATTCATTCAAAAAGATACATGCACCCCTATGTTCACTGCAGCACTATTCACAACAGCCAAGACATGGAAACAACCTAAATGTTCATTGACAGATGAATGGATTAAGATGTGGTATATACACTCAAGAGAATACTACTTAGCTATAAAAAAGGACAAACAATGCCATTTGCAACAACATGCACACAACTTGAGATTTTCATTCTAAGTGAAGTAGATCAGAAAGATAAAGACACACAACTTATACAACCCAACAGCAAAAAAGCCAATCAATCAATGGAAAAATGGGCAAAAGACCTGAATAGACATTTCTCCAAAGAAGATACACAGATGGCCAGCAAACACATGAAAAAATGCTCAACATCGCTGATTATAAGAGAAATGCAAATCAAAACTACCATGAGATACCACCTCACACCAGTCAGAATGGCCATCATTCATAAGTCCACAAATAACAAGTGCTGGAGGGGGTGTGGAGAAAAGGGAACCCTCCTGCACTGTTGGTGGGAATGTAAACTGGTATAGCCACTATGGAGAACAGTTTGGAGATACCTTAGAAATCTATACATAGAACTTCCATATGACCCCGCAATCCCACTCTTTGGGCATATATCCAGACAAAACTCTATTTAAAAGAGACACATGCACCCGCATGTTCATTGCAGCACTATTCACAATAGCCAGGACATGGAAACAACCCAAATGTCCATCGACAGATGATTGGATTCGGAAGATGTGGTATATATACACAATGGAATACTACCCAGCCATAAAAAAGAATGACATAATGCCATTTGCAGCAACATGGATGGAACTAGAGAACCTCATTCTGAGTGAAATGAGCCAGAAAGACAAAGACAAATACCATATGATATTACTTATAACTGGAATCTAATATCCAGCACAAATGAACATCTCCTTAGAAAAGAAAATCATGGACTTGGAGAAGAGACTTGTGGCTGCCTGATGGGAGGGGGAGGGAGTGGGAGGGATCGGGAGCTTGGGTTTACCAGACACAATTTAGAATAGATTTACAAGGAGATCCTGCTGAGTAGCATTGAGAACTTTGTCTAGATACTCATGTTGCAACAGAACAAAGGGTGGGGAAAAAAATGTAATTGTAATGTATACATGTAAGGATAACTTGATCCCCTTGCTGTACAGTGGGAAAATAAAAAAAAAGAAAGAAAGATAAAGACAAATATCATATGATATCCCTTATATATGGAATCTAGAATCTAAAATATGGCACAAATGATTCTATCTACAAACAGAAATAGATCATGGTCACGGAGAGCAGACTTGTGGTTTCCAGGGTGGGGGGCTGGGATGGATGGGGAGTTTGGGGTTAGTAGATGCAAACAGTTACATTTGGAATGGATAAGCAATGGGGTCCTACTGTACAGCACAGGGAACTATGCTCCATCTCTTGAGTTGGAATGTGATGGAAGACAGTAGGGAGAAAAAAGAATGGACATACATATATGACGGGGTCTCTCTGCTGTACAACAGAAATTGAAGAAACATTGTAAATCAACTATACTTTAATAAAAAAGTGATAAGTCTGGTAGAATATGTAATCAAACTCATGATAACATTTATTTCCTGGAGAAGGGGGGGGGGCAATTAGAATTGTAGAGCAAGAGAGTCAATGGGAACTATAGTCTTAGCCAGTGGTATTTTGTATTTTTCTAAGAAGGATGCATTTCTCACATAATTCAAAAGTATTGAAAAATGGAATAAACAGACAAGACTTTTAGAATGTGATGATTCTTTCAGTCCAAACATGCTATCCCATGGAAAGATTTGTTTTTACTACATATTGACAAGTGATTTATTGTAGTTTTCCTCATTTATCCATCAAATAAAGAACACCTCTAAACATAAACAAATACATTTCAATTCTATATTCTTCATATTACTTTAGGTAAAAGATTGGCATAATGGTAGCCGTTATTCCTAATAGAGAAAATGAAAGCATTTTAATCACTCTTGACTGCTCTCTTCGTCTAAGAACCAAGTACAAAACTTTTATTAATTGTCAACATGTCTACAGGACACTCACCTACAGGAAAGGCAACCATGAATGTCTATTCACACAGAACTAGATTGGATAACATTTCTGCTTATGAACAATGGACCTATCTTGTGTGTGTGTGTGTGTGTGTGTGTGTCTCAATCTCAAGATGTTGGAGCTTCTCTTTTCTGTTTCTACTTCTCCCTGAAATACTTCAATCAACTTTTGATTACAGCACAATAAACCACAACCTGAAATTATTCCAAGAATGAAAACACAAAGAGTTTTGCTTTCTCTTCCGTTCCCTCCTTATGAGTCACCTTTCACGAGGACCTGACCTTTATTCCTGCCACATGTTGTCCTAGTTGATGAAAAGTACAAAGGAACAAATTCTCCTAAAACGTCACAAGCACAACTCTCTGCAGAGAGCAGCTACTTATAACAATAGTTATATGTCAGCAATTCACAATCAAGTGACTTTCTTGTGAAAGAATATCCACTTCTCCTTACCCCAAACCTTTTCTGTATTTGTATTTTTAAATTTTTAATGGTTTTTATTTTTTCCATTATAGCTGGTTTACAGTATCCTGTCAATTTTCTACTGTACAGCAAAGTGACCCAGTCACACATACATATATACATTCTTTTTCTCACATTATCCTCCATCATGGTCCATCCCAAGAGACTAGATATAGTTCCCAGTGCTATACAGCAGGATCTCATTATTTATTCATTCCAAATGCAATAGTTTGTATCTATTGACCCAAGATTCCCAGTCCATCCCACTCCCTCCCACTCCACCTTCTTGGCAACCACAAGTCTGTCCTCCAAGTCCATGAGTTTCTTTTCTGTGGAAAGGTTCATTTGTGCCATATATTAGATTCCAGATATAAGTGATATCGTATGGTATTTGTCTTTCTCTTTCTGACATACTTCACTGAGTATGAGAGTCTCTAGTTCATCCATGTTGCTGCAAATGGCATTATTTTGTTCTTTTTTATGTCTGAATAGTATTCCATTGTGTATATACACCACATTTTCTTAATCCATTCATCTGTTGATGGACATTTAGGTTGTTTCCATGCCTTGGCTGTTGTGAACAGTTCTGTAATGAACATATAGGTGCATATATCTTTTTCAAGGAAAGTTTTGTCTGGATATATGCCCAAGAGTGGGATTGCTGGGTCATACAGTAGTTCTATATTTAGTTTTCTGAGGTACTGTCATACTATTTGCCATAGTAGTTGTACCAATTTACATTCCCACTGTATTTGTATTTGTGAAAACAGTGTTATTGAGGTATATTTTACATATTATAAAACCTACCACTTTAAGTGTACAGTGCAATGATTTTTCATAACTTTACCATGTGGTATAAACTACCACCATTGATTAGTTTCAGAACATTTTTATTTCCCCAAATAAGGTCCCTCAAGGCACATACAGTTAATATCCTGCACATGCACAATCCCCTTCGGCTTCTCAGTCACAACTCTTACTTTCTGGTTCTAGAAATTTGCCTTTTCTGGACATTTCATATAAATGGAATCATACACTAAAGGTTTCTTGAGTCTTCACTCGGACTTTACAGAACCAAACTAGAAATTTGCCTTTGGCCTTTAGGAAAATCACACATTTAAGGAAAATTTATAACCTTTCAAATAAAACATTACAATAAATACTGTTTAATACCTAAAAGACTAAAAATATCAATCTTCTTCTTTAAGTTATAAAATTAAATTCTGAAAGTCAACATAGAACATCATAGAACAAAAACATGAAAAGAAGAGACATGAAAAAAATGATCATTTATCTATTGCACACATTGAAATAGATCATTATCTAGATGGCGAAACAGACACCTGTACATATATCACTGTAGCTTCAAGTCATTTTAACACCTTAAACTTTACATACAGTACGTACATATCTTTTCCTTTTCCTTTTATTCCCCCAGCCACATCTGCAGCACATGGAAGTTTACAGCCCAGAGATCGAATCCGAGCTGGAGCTGCAACCCACACCATAGCTGCAGCAACACTGGATCCTTAACCCACAGTGCCTGGGGCCAGGGATGGAACCGGTACTTCCACAGAGACAAGCTGGATCATTAACCACTGCACCACAGTGGGAACGCCTCCTTTTATTCTTTGAGGATGGATGTGTAACTTTCCCTTCCAGGAAAAACTTTAAATGGCCTATTTATTAATAAGCTAGTTAATATCTACAATTTAGTTTCTGTGTAACGGATAAGCAAAGATCTTTCTCAATATTTTTAAAAGGAGCAAGATAAGATTACTACATGTAGGAAGAAGGACTGACATACTCCAGTCTTGCTGGACAGGGGCGCACCTGCCCAACCTCATTCTCATTTCTGGGTGTGCCTCTGACCCACCAAACTTGTGCACCGTATTTACACTGGGGAGAAAGACAGGCATTTACTCCTTTAAAGCAGACATTTCAGGTTCAAAGTCACACCTTCCTGTTTACTGTGAATTTTGGTAATACAAATATTTTGATTAAAAAAGAATTCTTAACAATATTTTAGGAATTGTCGCTCGCTGCCAGTTTTAGATGATTAGCTAAATGCTTTCATTGGGATAAAGTGAACCTGTCACAAAGCACTTCTTTCCTTGTCTGGGAATCCAGTATACAACAGTTCCACTGAGCTCTAAAAAAAATCAATGCAAAGCTTTTTTTTTAACTAAAGCATACTTGATTTACAAGGTTGTGCCAATTTCTGCTGTACAGAAAAGTGACATATATATATATATACACACACACATATATATGCATATATATATTATTTTTCTCATATGATATAGTTATTCTTAAGCTTTCCTCATGAAGCCTATCTAATCATAAGAGAAAGGTTCTATGAAAATGGATGCAACCAGAGACTCTCATACTGAGTGAAATTAAGTCAGAAAGAGAAAGACAAATACCATATGATATCACTCATATCTGGTATCTACTATACAGCACAAATGAACCTTTCCACAGAAAAGAAAATCATGGACTTGGAGAATAGACTTGTGGTTGCCTGGGGGAAAGGGGAGGGAGTGGGATGGATTGGGAGCTTGGGGTTAATGGATGCAAACTATTGCTCATGGAATGGATTAACAATGAGATCCTGCTGTGTAGCACTGAGAACTATGTCTAGATACTTACAACGCAGCACCGCAATGGGAGAAAAAATTATGTATACATGTATGTGTAACTGGGTCCCCATGCTGTACAGTGGGGAAAAAAAAAAGTGTGTTGGGGGAAATAACAATAAAGAATAAATTAAAAAAAGAAAAAAGATTGTTTATAATGATTACATCCTCAATGCCAATTTTAGACAGCTATAGAAATAAAGGAAAATATTACTCATCTAAATAAATAATTTTTCAAGAGAGAAGTCAGCCAATAAGCAATAAATGAGAGCGTACATCTCTTTGAACTATCAAAACACCACATTTTAAAATGTGTTACTCCTTTAGGCTTTCCTTTTTACTGCCGCTATCTGAAGAGGAGATAAATAACGAACACTTGCTGGTAAAAATTCATATTTCTACTACCTATCAAGAAGCAACAGGACCATATATAAGATTGGCAATTAAGAAGAAAATAAAAAGTCAGTCAACCTGGGAAAAAACACTGAACACGGTCTAAACTCTAAAAATTTCAAATTATCAAGAACACATCGTTAGCCAAAAACCACTTCTCAAAGCCTTGGAAATCAAACCAACTATTGAAAAATCATAGGCCACTTCATCATTCTGGACATTTCAGTACCAAAGGTTCTTTCTTGGCTTTATCTTTGCTGTCAACTGATATGGCAACTGTTATGTATAAATGTGTTGTAATAATTTTCAGAAGTACAAACAGAATGACTTCTTTTGTTCTGTAAAGTAAATCAAACTTACCAGACCATAGGTCAAACAAGAATAGATTTTGCTGAATTATGTTTTTTCTTTTAATAAGAGCAATTAAAAAAAAATAAATCAACACTATGAAAAAGTCGGATGAATGCTTCTTGACAATTCCTTGGAAAAGAGGTGGGAAGCCAGAGCAAATAACATATGAGAGCCCAAGGCATAACAATGTACTTAACACACAGGCTTAACTTTGTGGTCATAACCTCAGTGACCAATAAACGGTGAAGGAGAAAAATGGAAAATTCCCTGAGAGAAGACGGAGAGGAAGTTGCGTGTGTGTGTGTACAAAACACACCCACACTTTATCATCTAATTTAAAATTTATGAACTAACCAATAACTTGGTCTAAAAAGTAACTGCAAGTGAAAATGGCTTTATGAGTTCATTTATGAAATAAAAATGGGCCTCATAATCTATTCTGTCACTTTAAAGACTCATAGAGGAGTTAAAATTTATTTTTAGTTAAATTTATTTATTGTAATTATCTCCACTTCTCTCTCTTTTTTTTTTTGGGGGGGGGGCGGGGTCTTTTTAGGGCCGTACCTGCGGCATACGGAGGTTCCCAGGCTAGGGGTCCAATCAGAGCTCTAGCTGCTGGCCTACACCACAGCCACAGCAACACGGATCCGAGTCGTGCCTGCGACCTGCACCACAGCTCATGGCAACATCTGATCCTTAACCCACTGAGCGAGGCCAGGGATTGAACCCATGTCCTCATAGATGCTAGTCGGGTTCGCTAATCGCTGAGCCACGATGGGAACTTGGATCTCCACTTGCTTTGATAATTTGTCATACAATATATTAAGAGGTATACACAAAAATTGGAAGTAAAAATCTCTGCACAGACGCTAGAGACTTACGGACAGAGACAAGAGACTGAATGAGTTTCCGCATGGCAGAGGGACTGAGGTTTGCCATGGAGGGTGTTGCTCTATCTTAACCTTTAAGGTTGCCCAGTGGGAAGAAGTCAGTTCTTCAGGACTGTACTTAAAAAATTATAAAGTATAAAAGGAATTAAAAAATCCTAGTATGCTTTTGTTTTCACTGGATATATGCTAATCAGAGGGACAGACAGAGCCTTGAGCAATGCTAGCTGAACAATCTCACCTCTTGAGTTGTGTCTCTGAAACACACATTCACCCTCCAAATAGGAAGGTGAATGTTTCTTGTTGCCTTTAGAAGCAGGGACCTGTTTTTTTTTTTCTCTGCTTTTCTGAGTGGATGAAGAACAATAATAATAATAATAAAAAAAACAAAATACCTTTGAAATTTTCTTTCCACTATTTCACTCAAGGCATTCTTGGCATAACTAAAAAGTAATTTGGGAAAATAGCATGTCCACTAGCTCTTGTCACCTGGCTATACATGGCCCTGCTTTTTAAAATAGAGAAGCACATTTTGAAAGGCCCGGTGTTTCGTATCTGTGCCTTTGATTCTCTTCTGGATGTTTCCTCCCTGACTGATGCTGGTTCCCATACATCCCTGCACCACAACCTCAGGAGCCGCGGGTCCCAGAGCGTGCATGTGGAACAGGGGATGTGATGGGTCTCAACCTGGTTTCTGGATTCCCTTCCGGGGGGGTCCTTGCTCTTTATCTCCTAGCTTGGAACATCGGCTGCTTTCTCTCCATGGACGCTACATGCACATGACCTGCCTACATTTCATTCACTAAAATATCATAATACCCCACATGATGCAAAACACACAAGCGGAAAGAACCCTGAGCCCTTGTGGACCAAGTCCACTCCACTGAGCAACAACAGCTATTATTCCCTCCCTTCTCTTCCACGCACACACCTGCCCGCACCTGCTGGTCCTCAGTGGTGGGAGGCTCCCGTTTGCACAGGGTCACCCTCGTGGCCTCCTGGCTGGTCTCCCTGCACCTTTTACTGCTCCTGTGAATCCTTCCTTCTGCACAGCTGCTGTGGATCTTTTATAAAGTGCAAATTTGCTTATATCATCTGTTTTCTGGCTCATAGTCCTGTCATCACCCTCCAGCATTTTTAAGAGAAAATCCAAACTCCTGAACATGGGATTCTGTTGGTCACAACCAGACCTATTCATCTTTGTCCCTTCCCCCACCTCTGGCCCCTCCTCCTTCCTCTGCTTGGAACTGCAGACGTCCTGACTTTTCTCGCTGCACTTGCACTTGTCCTGCAGGTTGTCCTCACCACCCTGCACGTCCGTGCACACGTGGCTGTTTTTTCCAAGCGCGCCCTTATCTTGATAGCCCTGCCCGGTATCCTAACCAGCCTTGGTTCAAAAGTCACCCTCTTTCTGAAACCTCGGACCCTTCTCTCCCCACGTGGTTGGTGCCCTTCCTCTGTCCTCACACAGTAACCTGCTGGCTGTTTTTGAGGGGTCTTAAGAGGAGCACTTGAGGGAAACTTGGGGGGGGGAGGGATAAATCAGGAGTTTGAGATGAATACATAAACACTACTACATATAAAATAGATAACTAACAAGGACCTGCTGTACAGCACAGGGAATGCTACTTATTCTCTGTAATAATCTACGTGAGAAAAGAATCTGAAAAATAACGGATATGTGTGTGCATATAACTGAATCATTTTGATGAACACCTGAAACTAATACAACATTTCAAGTCAACTGTACTCCAATACAACTTAAAAAAAAAAAAAAAAAGAGGAGCATTTGAATCTTATGCATGACTTTACCACCAGCCCCTTTCACCGTCCATGCCAGGTATGTAACAGGCACTTAGTTAATGTACATGTAAAGATAATTAGTGAATTTTTATTCACTTATCCTCTGTCTCCCCAAGGGTAGGACTTAGGTTTCATTTTCTAAATCGCCAGCACCTGGGCAAGTAAACGCCACATTACTAGAGCTCAGTAAAAGGAGAACTATTGAGGGAACTCACACTGTACCAGCCACCAAGCTCTTCCAATCCAGCCTGCAGGCTGATGGAAGGTTGGTTTTCCAATACACCAACTTACCATGGTTCCCATCACGTTCCCCTACCCCCCTGGAACTTTCCCTGGCTTCCCGTTACCTGGAGGAAGAAGCCAAGCTTCCCTCCTTCAGTTTTTCTGCACAGAAATGCTCTTATGTTGACCTTCAAAGTCTCTCTTCTCCCTGCCTTCTTGGCTCAATTCAGGCTGCCCCTGCCTGTGCAAACTAAAATAGTCTTTGGATCAGTCTAATATATCAACCTATTTTCATTTCTTTTTTTTTGTTTGTTTGTCTTGTTTTTTGGTCTTTTCTAGGGCTGCACCTGCAGCATATGGAGGTTCCCAGGCTAGGGGTCTAAACGGAGCTGCAGCCATTAGCTCACGTCACAGCCACAGCAACGCAGGATCCGAGCCGTGTCTGCGACCTACACCACGGCTCATGGCAACGTCGGATCCTTAACGCACTGAGCGAGGCCAGGGATCAAACCCGCAACCTCATGGTTCCTAGTCGGGTTCGTTAACCACTGTGCCACGACGGGAACTCCTGTTTTCGTTTCTCAATACCCCCATTTACTAGAGTCAAAGTGACCTTCTTCACAGGCTTTTTTCTAGGTGCCTTGCTATTGCCTCCCGCTCCAGAACGTAAGGTGCATACACACCAGGGCCTGGCTGGCTTTGTTCACTGCTGCATCCTTTGCCCTAAAGCACTTCCTAGAACCAGAGTTTGAGTGCTAACCCTACATTTAGTGAAGACAAGACTGAATGCAAAAGAACTTCAGGCTGGCATTCACGGTCCTTGATGGCCTGGCCTCCTTCCACCTTCCCAGCCTTTTTTCTCATTAATTCCTTGTATGACCTTGTTTGCTACATCCCCAATCTCTTCCATAAAACAACCCAGAGTGGTAAGCTCTTTAGCCATGTTATTATGTCTTAAAAGTCTTTCCACTCTTTAGAGCTTTCTTATACTTGCAATGACTTTTAAACAATATAGAAATAGGTTTCAAGTTATAATAAAAGATGAAAAACTTTTAAAAGGGAAAATTCCTTATGTTAGGCGTAAATAAGATTCAGACCCCATTTTATGCATTTTAAGATTGTTTGCTTTTTTCTTCAAGTACGTTAAAGAAGTTTGCTCTCAGGTATAATGTGCAGTGTAATGGTTACAAGGCGACATTCAAAATTTGTTCGTGAGACTTGGTTCTGGTAACAACTGTGAGGTCCATGCTAATTGCAGATGCTACTGGCCACCGAACATACTAGGAGGAAGCATCCAAAAAAATAACACTTCCAACTTTTAATGTGAGTTGAGCATAGTCCAACTGATTAATCTGTCTTGATCCAGGAAATAAAATTTAACAAACCAGGGATGCTCCTGTGATAAGAACTATCAGTCAGAAAATCTTCAGACGTTAGAAAGAAGTTTAAAGAGATTCACTGCTCTGTATCCTGATGACCTCAGTGGTGGATACGTGCAAACATGCCGACATATGCAGACCTATACACCAGCACAGACAATGCAGTACTTAGCGTGTAAACACAGGAAACATGCCAACCTGGATAGCAACGTGGCCACATTAGCATCCTCTGATGAATTCATGTTATCCCAGCAGGGTTTTCTCCGACTCAGGCGCAGGCTGACCTGAGGAACGCTCTCAGACAGTTCTGGATGTGGTACCCTGTGGACCCGAAGAGATCCCTCGCTCCTGGATTTGGGGATCTAAAAAGTAAAATAAATGAGGAATTAAAAAAAAAAACAACCCATCTTTTCAATCACATTATTGAAGATAATTTGTTCTAATTCATTACTAATCTAATTATGACTCACACTCCAGAAAAACATCAACAGAGGTATAGAATTTAAAATGCATATATAACAATTCTTACGTAGCAATAGGCGCAGTGATGGGGTGATCTCAATATGTCTAAGGGGAACTTTCAAACCATATATGGTCCACATGCCTCCCCTGGATTCTCACACCTATCTTTCCCAGGTCTTCTCCTTAGAATAATTATTTTATGTAATAAGAGCGGATGAGAGTATCAGATTGCAACTTAGAGTGAAGGAAAGAGGCACGAGAAAAAAAAAAAAAGGCGGAGAACCAGTGAAATAAAGAATGCCAATATTAGGAGTTCCCACTGTGGTTCAGCGGGTTAAGTATTCACGAGGATGCAGTTTTGATCCCTGGCTTCACTCAGTGGGTTAACGATGCATGTTGCTGTGAGCTACAGTGTAGGGCGCAGATGAGGCTCAGATCTGGTATTGTTGTGGCTGTGGTGTAGGCCAGCAACTTCAGCTCAGAAATGCCCCTTAGCCAGGGAACTTCCGTATGCCAGAGGTGTGACCCTAAATAGAAAAACAAAAAAGAATGCCAGTGTTAGAAAGGTGTCCAGAAATATTTACTGCCAACAAGCAAATTACACACAGGTTTGTGTTTCTATTGTAATCCTCTTTTGTAAAGAAAAGTACGGTATAATGAATTTGTAATCAAGGAAATAAATGGAAAAACACCACCTTTTTACTTTCCTTTTAGCTCTGGAATCATGGGCAACACAAGTGCTAAATGAATACTGGGTACACAGATTTCTCATGTTTCAGGTCCCTCCGACCCCAGAAACACCTTCATGCTTCTTATTTTAGGTCAGAAGGAATGGGAATACAAGCAATGTTCTTTTCATAGAAAGGTGTAAAAACCGTGTCCAAACTGCAGGAACATGTCAAACCCTTGGATTAATTGTATTTATTATATTGGAAGCTTTTTCTCATTGCAAGGACTTTTCTCTTGCTTGTCCTTTCACCTAGAATGTCATCGCTTGATCACCAGCCAATCACCAACCAAACCAAATTCTAACTTCCTTTGAGGCTGAGATAAGAATCCACTGCCCACAGAGCTTCATCAACTACCCTCAGGTCTAAATAACCTTTCCCAACTCTGAATTCCTGTAACTCACCACCACATAATCTCCACTTGATTACATGTCATCTGATTCTGTAATCTTAGTTGTTTCAAGTTTCTAGGTCATGTGGCCTCAACCAGATTGCCCGTCCCTTCTACCCCTTCCTTCTCTTCTTCTTCTTTATCTTATTATTTTAAACATTTTTACCAAAAAGACCAGAAGAGTTTTGAACCCATTAATACTTGTTGTCAGACAAACACTTTTCAACTACAAGATATTCCCAAGACATTGATCAAGAGGCTAGAACAATGGACAATTGTAAAAAAAAAAAAAAAAGGTAATTCAGGGACAATTATGAACATAAACAGTTAATAAATGCGTACCACTATGAGGATTACAAGAAAACAATCTAGCAAAGAGTTACATTTAACATAAACACTAAATAAAAGCTTTTGTTAACGTTTGTGTTATGTAAAATATGCTCAAATCTGATGATTACCAAGTAATTGCTCAATTGCATTTCTATGTGGAACATGCATTAGCTCATGAAAGACAAAGGACAATTTAAAAAAAATTACAAGCTAACTATAGTTCATAGCTATATTTGCCAAGAATACTTCTAAAATAAATACTCAAACAGCAAGAAAACATGCTAAGTATAAAATGCAGTGTTATATATTTCATAAAGGGGCTCCTTTTGCATGTGATTTTTTCATAACACACACGAAAAATCAATTTAAAAACACTTAAATAGCAGTAAGATTTCCAACTAGTTAAATAAAAAAAAAAACCTCACATTCATACTTAATTTTCTCTCAACATTAAAACAAATACGAGAGCAGTTGTTTGGCAATAATTCTTAGTGTTAAAGACATGGCATCCCAGATTCAGTGATAATTTTGGATCGAAGTTTGATTCAACAATGTATGTAAAAAATATTCTAAGGTAAAAAAAGGCAACGTTCAACTTATCCCATCTGGCCAGTTTACAGTAAAATAGATTCCATAATGCCACGATAAAATTCATATGCCAGCAACTACATCGGCTACATTTATCTAAATATATTTCCTGTTTTAATTTCTGTAGAAATAACAGACATGATTGTCATTAACCATTAACTTTGAAACGTCAACTCATTATTGCCACCAAAGGAGTGCAAGGAATTGAGCCTGTGCCCAGAACATGGAAATAGCACCTGAAGTTCATGAGAGAATAAAATTGATAGAAAACAAGTAGCTCAGGAACTCTGAGATGCTAGACCCGTGTAATATAAAAACACTTTTATAAGGAGTGCCATTTTTAAAGGTCATTAATGATGTCTTCTGGAAGATGCACCTTCAAGACGATACATTTTCCCCGTAGAAATGGTGAAGACAGGAAAAACGAATAGAGTGATAAAAGGTTAAAACCTGCTGTTTTACTGATGTAATTAATTTTAGTACAAACGTATGCACTTTCAGAAAAAGCAAGAGATCGCGCTCTTTAGCTAGAACTGAGCTTTTGAGGAACACAGGGCTTAAGCCTTGGCCTCGTGGCGCTGGTAGAGGACTAGTTTTATTTTTCTGCTTCTGGGTGTTGGTTTCAGATTGTACACAGTTCAGTGGTGGACTCCGGGATGTCGTTCAAGGCCCCTTTCATCACAGAACACTCTAGGGAGTAAGACCAAGGCCAAGGCCAACACTCTGGGGAGAAAAAGACCAAGGCCAAGGATACAAAGGGACCGGTTACTGCCCTGTGGCCTTAGAACAGTGGTTTTCACCTGGACCTGATTTTGTCTGAGACACTGTTGGTTGTCAACACCGGGCAAGGCTATGGCACCATGGAATCTAGGGAGCAGAGGCCGGGGATGTGACTAAAACCTCTCCCACGTGTGGGACAGCCTGCCGTGAGAAAGAGCTAGCTGGTCCAAACGGTCAGCAGAGCTGAGGTGGAGAAATCCTGCTTTATTTAGAGGGAATGGTAAGAAATCTGTACGGAGTCAGCTCCTCTCTACACACTTTTCTTGTGGTTCTAGCCTCCCGTCTTGCCATGGGCGTGTTACGATTTGAGGCCAAGATCAGCTCTGAGATTAGCGGGCCAAGGAGGAGGCCACGCGGGCCTGCCTAGTTTACGCAAGAGTTGCTAGTGACTCCATGAGGTTCTGCCAAGCTCTGTGGGGCGAGGACGAACTGTAATACAAAGAAAAAGCCTTTCTGTAACACACAGGGTGAGTGTCTTGGGGGGACCCCCCCCAGAGCCTCCTTGGAACCTGTGGCTGTGGTAGGAAAACGGCCAAGGCTTGGGATCCTGACGGGTCGACAACTTCCTCGTTCCCCTGGAGATGCCCCTGGGGTCCCACCACATTTTGCTCCTTTATTTGGAGGAGCTTCATGGTAACTTCTGTACTTGAAGGTGAAAACGGTAAAAGACCCCCAACCATTCACAAAAAACATTTTTTTTTTTTTTTTTTTGCTGAGAATTCTGCCATCGGCTGTCCAAGATAAGGATCCAGGCACATGCTGTGTGATTTATGTGTACATCTCAAATACTAATAAATCTAGGCATCTTACAGCACATTCAATGCATGTATTTGCAGTAAGGAAGAGTCTAAGAAAGTCGTTTGAGACTCTGATAATCTACGTGGGAAAAAATCTGCAAGAGAATTAATATGTGTACACGTATAACTGAATCACTTTGTTGTACAGCAGAAATTATCACAACTTTGTCCATCAAACTTTAAAAAACTTTAAAAAAAAAAAGAAGTACTTTGACATAATTTGCAATGCCAGGGGAGTAGAAACCAAGGAATAACCTTTGAAAATGTAAAATTAAAAAAGTCTCTTAGATGCTGCTTACTGTTACAAGCAAACATTTAGTGAGCATTTCCTCTGTGCTGGGAAGGGTTTCAAGAGATTTACCTTGGATAAATGAACCCTTTTGAACGTCACAACAATCTGAAGAAGCAGAGACTATTAATATTATTACCATTTCACAGCTGAGGCAACTGAGGCATAGTTTGAGTTATCTGTTCAGTGAGGACAGAGGCAGAGCCAAAGCCAAAGGTAAAACCCAGAGAGGCCTCTGCACCTGTGCTTACCCCTACTCTCTGCATTTGGTCCCAGGTTAAAGGTTAGACTTGCAAGAAGAAAGGGCACTTTTGGATAAAAGTCATGTTATGTCTCATAATGCAACCCATTCTTTTTTGGGGGGCATTAGTAGTTCAAACTTTCTTTATCTCTCTGGCACTCATGGGACTATGCTAGCAATATAATCTTAGGTGAAAAAAATCAGACATGAAGCAACCATATGGAAAAAATGTTCATCATGCTTTTATTTATAAAAGGCCCCCAAAGTAACCAGTCTCAGTAGCCAAATTACCATAACGGGCAACTATGGCTCACCTCTCTGATGAAAGAATATTCAGCCATTAAAATACCTATAAAGTTTTTATAAGACTGTGAAATAATTTTACGACGTATATAAAGTAATGTGAGCTCGATTAACAAATAAAAATGCATGAAGATACTAAGATATATCTTTAGTACCATCTGGAACATCAACATACTTAAAACATACAGGAAACAAATTTACGGCTACCAAAGGGGAAGTGGGGGAAGAGTGAGAAATTAGGAGTTTGGGAAGAACATAAAACAGATAACCAACAAGGGTCTACTGTATAGCACGGGGAACTATATTGAGTATTTGGTAATAAGCTATAAGGGGAAAGAATCTGAAGAAGAATGTATTTATAAAAAACAGAATCACTTTGCTGTACACCTGAAACTACCACAACACTGTAAATCAACTATATTTCAATTAAAAAAAAATACTCGAATGCATTTTAAAGGCCAAGAAACCAAATTCTGCCAGTCAATGCAACAAAGATTTTAGGATGGTCTCACATCTTCAAGAATTCCGCACCAGAAAAACCCATGTTGGCGATACCAGCCCCTGATTTACCCTGATGCACTGATGTGACTCAGAATAAAAGAGATAAAAAATAACATGTGCTTTAATATTCATCCATATACATCTGTCACTGCGTGGACACAACAGTGCCCTCTGGCCCATGGGCGAGTGTGGGGTAGGACTTGTCTGCCCTGCAGGACTGAAACAAAGGAATCAAAGGGCGAATCCCGAGCAGGAAGGACTCAGTATGTCTCCAAAATTCGTAGCTCCCTTTCCTTTGTGTAGGTGAAGTGTTTCCTGATTATTATATATTTCTTCATGGTGTGTGTCTGATCCAACTGCCAGAAAATGTTTAATAACAATAATTTAGTATACTATTATGAAATAGCATTATTAACACATAATTTTTAAAAGTGTAAGTGCAGGAAACGTTTACGTTTTGGTCTTATGAGTCACCCTAAGCACGGGTCATTGCTGTGCTTGCGTTTTGAAATGGCAACACTGAAAAAGTCTGTTCTTTTCATCATCAAGTACTTTGGGAGGAGATTAGAACAGGACGGAAAATTATATTTAAGGCTCAATGATGAAGGAAAATTGTGATAGCAGGATGAAAGCAGAAAAGTTAATTTTTAACATTTAGACTTTCTAAATAAAGTTCATTAGACCGTCTCAATATCCTTGACCTTTTCTGTCCACCACTTGTCATCTGCATCAAAGAGGACAAAGCTTTTTGCTCTTCCTTCATGCTCATTAAATTTGTTATTTTCATAAGAAGAAATGGTGAAATAACTAAATACCAGATAAGGAATGTTTAGCTTTGATTTTTTTTTTTTTAAAGGTAGGTAGGTATTTCTAGCTTAAAATTTTTTTTAAAAAACCTCTAAATCAGAAAAAATTTACATTAGATAAACTAGAAAGAAGCCTTTGCTTTTGCTCATAAATGTTTAAATTTTGCTTTTCAGAACTGAGGTTTGTTTACTAAACAGGAGCAATAAATTCTGAGCATCACACTTCCAGCCCCCAAACTATATTACAAAGCTATAGTAGACAAAACAGCACAGTACTGGCATAAAATAGACACATAGATCAACGGAACAGGATAGAGAGCTCAGAAATGAACCCATGTATATCTGGTCAATTCACTTATGACAAAGGAGATAAGAATATACAATGGGAAAAAACAGTATTTTTAATACACGCTGCTGGGAAAACTGGATAGCCACACAGAAAGGAAGTAAACTGGATTACTATCTTATACCACACACAAAAATAAATTCAAAACAGATCAAAGACGTGAAAGTAAGACATGAAACCAAAAAACTCCCAGGAGAGAACATAGGAGGTAAGCACCTTAACAATGGCCTTGAAAGTGGTTTCTGGATTTTATGTCAAAAGTAAAGGCAACGAAAGCAAAAATAGACAAGCAGGACTATATCAAACTAAAAAGCTTCTGCATAGCACAGAAAATCAATGAAATGAAAAAGTAACGTACTGGATAGGGAAAAAAATATTTGCAACGCGTGTATCTATTAAGGGGTTAATATCTAAACTACATAACTCATATAGCTCAATAAAAAAATCCAATTAGAAAATGGGCAGAGGAGCTGCGTTTTCTCAAATACAGACAGATGGCCAACAGGTACTTGAAGAAGTGCTCAGCATCAATGATCATCACGGGAATACAAATCCAAATCACAACTGAGAGAGTATCTCAACACCTATTAGAATAGCTATCATCAGAAGACAAGGAATAAGTGTTGCCAAGAATGTGGAGAAAGGGGAACCCTTGTGCACTGTTGGTGGGAACGTAAATTGGTGCAGTCACTATGGAAAACAGCAGGGAGGGTCCTCAAAATATTAAAAATAGAACTACTCTATGATCCAGCAATTCCACAGCTGGGTATTCATCGAAAAAAAAATGAAATCACTCTCTCAAAAAGATATCTGCAAACCCATGTTCATTGTAGCACTATTTCTAATAGCTAAAACAAGGAAACCATCTAAGTGTGCAGACAAATGAATGCATAAATAAAATGTGATACACACACACACGTGCACACACAGTGAAATGCTATTCAGCCACGAAAAAGGAAATTCTGCTATTTGCACCAACATGGATGGACCTTGAGAGCATTATGCCAAGTGAAGTCAGGAAGAGAAAGTCAAATACTGCATGGTCTCATTTACATCTGGAATCTAAAAGAAAAGAGAACCCATAGATAGAGAAAGCAGAAGAGTGGTTGCCCGACGCAGGTGGTAGGAGGTGGGTGAAGAAGGTAAAACCAGTGAAGGTGGTGAAACGATACAAACCTCCAAGCACGTGCTAAGTCAGTGCCGAGGCTGACAGCACAGTGACGACAGTGAATGATATTGCGCTGTGCATTTGAATGTTGCCAAAAAAGGTAGATCTCAAAAGTTTTCGTCATAAGAAAAATTTTAAAAATGTTTAACTCTGTGTGGGGATGGATATGAACTAAATATATTGAGGTTATCATTTCAAAACCTATACGGCCGACCCTTGCACATCGCCAGGGTGAGGGATGCTTATGAAAATGTGAGTTTGACTTTACCACGGGCCCTTCATATCTGCGGTTCCATATCAGTGATTAACCATGGGTCATATGGAACGGTATGGAGTACTTATTTACTGAAAAAAATCCACACATTGGTGAACCTGAGCAGTTCCAACCTGCGAAGTTCAAGGTCAACTGCCTATGTCTCAAACCATTATGCTGTATACCTAGTAGTGTTATATGTCAACCATATCTCCATACAAAGAATTAAGTGAAATATCAGCTTAATTGTGGGGATCTGTTGAGCTGCTGGGGGAAGCAAGGCGTCAGCAGTCTATTGGTTTTCGAGAGGGCTGGGATTTTAAGGAGGCAGATACTAGATTCTTTATTCTCATGCTATAAGGGCTTATTTACCTGACCTGCGATCAGCCTTATCAGACTGACTGATGCCTGAGTATTTGTCTTTCTCATTGCTGTCTCCTCTGCCTAGAACTCTTTGACAGACAAGAGGTGGTCAGTGAATGGTTCATATATAAAATTTTCTTATGAAAAACTTATTTATAAATTATTTGGCTGGTTATTCTTCCGCCTCAAAACACAGTTGATGAATCAGCTAGATTTACTTATAAATGATGTATTATAAAACTATCATCAATTTGCCCCTACAAGATCTTTATATTGAATAGAAAAAAAATAAGAGTTTCAGAAAGTAGTTTTACTTCCATTTCTGAGAACTAATCAAAATGAGTTCACCAAAAAATGAAGCAAACATGAAAACATCTTTTGACAAAGTCATGTGTGAATTATTAAAAATATTATCTTATTCTTCTAAGCGTTACCTATGGGCAGGGGAGGCATAATGCGGCCTAGGTTTTTTTCTTTTTCTTTCTTTTTTTTTTTTTTTTTAAAGAGAGTTACCGCTCCAGGGAAAGAGAATTATTTGGAGGATTCCAGGCTGTAAGACTTGGCATGCTCTTCAGCCATGGCTGAGCTTCTTTCTCTGGTAAACGTTGAGAAATCATTCTTTTAAGTCTGTGAACAGTGACTACCGCTGTTATCTGGTGATCTGCTTGCATTTCTATGATAAATCCATAAGGAAAGGTACAGTTTTCAGGGGAGGGCAGAGCACCCCCCACATCAAAAACTGTGCAGGACTCACGTTTAAAGCTCTCGTGAAGGTGCCGTTTTGGTGAGCAGGGCAGCACACGTCTGCCTGTGTGTATCTGTCAGGGTGCGTTATGAGCAAGGCTGCCAACAAATGATTAAAGGGATAAAAAAATGCTATTTGTGGTCCAAGCTTTCTTTCAACCTAGTCCTTACTATAAACAAGGAAAGCTGATGGAATGTTTTGCACTCTTTCTGCCAAACTCTGAAACTAATGAACCCTCGTCCACACAGCCACCTGGGAACTACAAGGCCTAGAGTCAGTGGGGTCTCTTTCCCTTGGGGGGGGGGGCTCTGTCGGGCTTTGCTCAATGTCACAAAGCCGCGAGGCATTCCTAGGTATCTGGTTTTAGTAAAATACCCATTCTCAGCAGATTACAAACCATTTGCATTGTCGTACATTTAAGTAAATAAATTTTATTTGATACGGCACAAATGTAAATATTTTATTTGATATGGCACACTAGCTCCAAAACAGCAACAGACTCACGGACATGGAGAACAGACCTGTGGTTGCCCAGGGGGAAGGGGGAGGGGGAAGGGGGGATGGTCTGTGAGTTTGGGGTTAGGAGATGCAAACTATGACATTTAGAATGGAAACCCAATAAAGTGCTACAGGACGGGGAACTACAGACAATCTCCTGGAACAGACCATGATGGAAGGTAATCTAAGAAAAGGAATGTATATACACATATGACGGGGTCACTTTGCTGGACAGTAGAAACTGGCGCCATATGGTCAATCAACTATACGTTAATGAACAAAAATAAGTAAATATTTTATTTTACAACACATTCGTCTCTGGGGAAGAAATTGGCTTTGAGCTCTTATTTTTTCCTGCTGCTGGTTACATGACTGTGGGCACGTCTCCCAACTTTTCTACAGCTGCATGGCCTCGTCCGTATAATTAAGAACCTACACCTCATGAGACATGACGGAAATTAAATGAGATAATTCATGTTCCATTAGTGCCAGGAATAGAGTAAGCACCATGATAGAGAGACGCGAGAGCGATTAATTGGAATCATTAACGCACATAATAAAGGACTTCAGAACTTGGGATGACATGTCACTACCACCAAATTAATCTAGTGATTTAGTCTTAGACAGCATTCTTCACTTTGGACACCAATGCCATTCAAGAAGCATTTATTGAACAATTAGGACATGCTGGGCCGCAGGCTGGGTGCTGGCGTCAGTGACGATGCTGGCTGCCACGGAGAGTCTAGGAGGGAGACAGACACGCAGACTCCTGCCTCCAGGAATAAGCACAACTGCAGGAACAGCTAACTGCTGGGTGCTGACTAAACAGGATACATAATATGTAAGCCCTGCATGTATATTTCCTCATTTTCAATGAAAAACAATCCTATGAAATTGGTCCAATGACTCCCATTTTATCAATGTGTGAAAAGAGATACAGAGAAGGTAAACTCGCCCAAGGTCACACAGCTAGCGAGTGATGAAGCTAGGACGTGAGTTCCTGGTCATCTCACCAAGGAGCCAAGAACCTTGACTATTCTGCCACCTTGCCTCTTATGTTTATAAAAACACGCAATAGCAACAGAGATTTACTGAGCACTAAGGATATGAGGGAGAATACATCAGGCCTGATTTCTGCACCCTGGAGCTGGCAGTACAGTGAGGAAGACAAAGATGAATCATATGGCTGCATGAATATATACACAGGAATTATGACAAATGCTAGAAAATACTGTGTTAAGTAAAGAATGTATAATGTATGCAATGTTATTTAGGAATGTATACAGAGCACACAATTAATTCCACCTGAGGCAGAAAGTGGTGAGGAGAGAGAAGGCCTTTCAGGTAACAGGAGCAGGAACAAAGGTACAATTAAGAACCCTGAAAGGACTGGGTGCGGAGGGCAACAGAGAGGTGGTGGCCAGAGCCGAGGCTGAAGGACTGGGCTGGAGTCAGACTGTTAAAGGCATGTGTACTGGGCTAAAGGGTCTGACTTTTATTCAGGATTCAGTGGTGAACAAAGCATTTTATGATAGCTATTCTGACTACGGTGAGGAGGAAAGACTACTATGATATGAATACATTTTTGGACAGAAACGCCCCCAAACATTAACCTTTGTTGGTAACAGAATGCCCTAGATTACATTCATACTTCTGTCACTTTCTAACTTTGATATTCATTAAAAAGCGTGTGTGGGAGTTCCCATCATGGCACAGAGGAAATGAATCTGACTAGGAACCATGAGGTTGTGGGTTCGATCCCTGGCCTTGCTCAGTGGGTTAAGGATCTGGCGTTGCCGTGAGCTGTGGTGGAGGTCAAAGATGCAGCTTGGATCTGGCATGGCTGTGGCTATGGCATAGGCCAGCGGCTACAGCTCTGATTGGACTCCTAGCCTGGGAACCTCCATATGCCACAGGTGTGGCCCTAAAAATGACAAAAGACAAAATAAAAAAAAAAATAATAAAAATAAATAAATAGCGCGTGTGAAATAGGCAATTTTAGGTTGCCTTCCCAGTGCTCATACCTCTTTCTCCTCTGCCTCTAGTCCCAATTTCTAGTGGTGTTCCCTAGGGTTCCCAAGAAAGTGACTCCTTTCCTGGCTCAGGGGTAAATTATGCGACCTAAACTGAGCCAATCAGTATACTCTACTCTCCTAGTCACAGTAGATTCAGGAAGGTCAATCTCAGCAATTCTCCTGGGAGGCTAGGAAAAAAGGTTCTCTCATTTCAGCAAACATGGTAGTGCTGGGAGAGGATTCTCTAAAGGTCTCTTATGTTTCTGCATATCTTGAACAGAGGCACTGACTGCTTTTGCTCTGGATTATCTTTTCAAGGTGTCTGTAAAATGAACGACCTTGGAAGATAAGATAGACGTTGCATCTGAAGCAAAGGCTGGTTGCCTCATAGCCTTGGGAAGCCAGAGATAGTTTCTCCCCTGGAGCAAAGGGCAGTCATGCTTACTGCCCATTATAAAAGATTCAGTTCCCCTGAATTCAGAATACCTCTTGGGTAACACAACCGACTGCTAAACGAACCTCTTTACATCACTCTGTAGGAACTGGGTTTTGGGTAACCAGGGTGAAAAATGCTAGCCATTGCTACTGCTGGGAGTAATTAAGCATGCTTCATCTCAGATCTAGGAGTCTCAGTCTTCTAGTAGCAGCCACAAAACTGGCAGGTTAACGTGTCAGCTTGCAAACAAGGTAAAACCTTTGCAGTTCTCGATTGGTAGCACGTGGTCCCAGAAGCCATTGGCAGCCATCCTGGGGAAATAAAAGGGATTGGTCCCAACATGAAGCCAACACTGTGGAATTCAAAAGGGTGGAAAGAAATGAGGTGCTTAGTAGATATTATTAAGCTATGCGGTAGAGCTCTGACCGAAGTCATAGCGTTTCCAGGGTTTGTGGTACATGAGTCAAAAAACTCCTCTTGTTGCTTTAGTAAGTTGTACTTGTGTTTGCTATTTGAAACCAAAGGTACTCTGACTGGTTCCACCTGAATTATGCTCTTAATTCGAAAATATATCTGATTTAAACACCAGCCAAATGAACTCTGGAATACTCACATATGACTGCTGCTGAAAGCTAAAGCTAGTATCAATTTAAAGGCCACTGATTAATCTGAGTGCTTGGCAGAACTGGTATTGGCAAGATCACTTTCCATAAAAGCCCTGTTTCGTAAAAAGGACTCAGAAAAGCTTTTTGGGCACATGAGACTACGAGTTAAAAGCACTAGTCTTTTTTTAGTTGAACTCTGCTACCATGTTTTCAATTGTTTGGCAGGTCTAGCAGTTTATAGACTCCCATTTAAGAGGTGTGGGTAGTTGTAAGAACTGCTAGGCTAGTTACCAGTCTTTATTATTCTGTGTAACATAATAACAGTCACAAAGAGAAACAGCGGACCGGGGATATGATGGGCATAAATAACTGTTTGTTTTTTCTTTTTCTCTTCCCTCATTTAGAAAAATAGAAGAGAACAGGATAAAAAAATGTGAGGCCCCTGTTAACAGGATGGGTAAATAAAGGCCTGATTAAAGTCATCAGGGTAAACATCTGAACATGAAGCAGAGAACAAGTTCAAGGACAAGTTCATGGTGTTCTCAGATCCCAAAATGTAAATCTGAAAAAGAGAATCAAACAGTGTTGTATTTAAGACCAAGAAGTGAACCAAAAATGGGAGTAAACTGTGATAACAGAATTAGAGAGGGAGAAAAAAAATCATTCATTCAAATAAGAAGCATCTATTCAATGTCTACGCCAGGCAAGAGTCTGACTCTATGGACACAAGGATGAAAACCACTCAGACTTATTCTGAAAAGAGCCTGTATTCTACGGAAAGGCAGACAGAGTAGTAGACCAAAAAAAAAGCCATACTGACATGGGGCACAAAAGTTGTCGTCATCTTCGTCAGGGAGAGTGACACCAGGAAGGGCTCTTCTGATACCAGAAGTCACTTGCAAGACAAGACAGTATTTATTTGATGGGCAGAAGTGAATGTTGGAAGAACCCCAAACCTATTTCTTTACTATTTCCCCTGGATCATGCCTTTCCTTAGGAGTGCCTAAATCAAGATAACATCCTTTTATTTGTGATATCTTAACAAGGAGTTATCTAAACATATGTGCTAACTCTCCTGACCTTTATAAAGAGCATTGCCGTGGGGTTATTTCCTAGTGTCTCTTCAAGAAAGAGAAAAAGCTTGAAATGTTGCTTTCTCTGTCATTCATAGCTACCAGTGGGCCTCTGATCACATTCTCATCAACTGATCAATATATAACCTTGTTTTATATATGTTTATGTTTAAACACACTTCATTTAATATATGTGTTGATTTATTAACATTGAACTCACAACCAACAGCACTGTAACTCAGGCCTGAACAATACTGAGGAATCTGTCTATCCTCTGTAAGGTACATCATAGCCTTCGTGTGCCCCGGAGCACTAAGAGCTTGGACGTTTGTTTTATCCAGACCAATATAACAAAACCCAAATCAAGCAACGTTACAAAGATTACTCACAATACCCAGGATACGATAATAAATTATCAGACATATGAAGACACAGGAAAAAAGAAAAAGGAAACTGAAGGAGTCTGATCTGAGATTATCCAGCTATAGGATTTAGCAAACAAGGAACTTTGAGTAGCTTTTCTAACTATAAAAGCTCCAGTGTACTATAATTGCATAAGCTCAAGGACTTAAAGGAAAATATGCTCTTGATCATTATGGTCAAATAGGAAATATCTGCAGGAAAAGAGAATCTAGAAAATAAAACCACCAAATAGAATTGCTACAAATAAATTTAAAACAGTATACCTCAAAGAAAAATTCACAAGATAGGGTTCCATCAGATTTGAGATAGCAGAAGAATCACTAAACTTTAAGACAAAACATTAGGTATAATCCAATTAGAAGAACATGAAAAAATTAAGTACTCAAAGCACCTGTGGGGCAATATTGAAAGGTCTAACATAAAGCTACTAAGAGCCTCAGAAAGAGGTAAGAGAGATCGAGACAGAAAAAATGCTTTAAAAGAATTAATTGTTTAAAACTTCCCACGTTTGTTGAAAGACAAAATCCACAGTTAAATAAAATTGTAGCAAATCTCAAGCAGGATAAAAATAAAGAAAACCCACTTAAGCACATCATAGTCAACCTGATTAAAATCGATGATAAAGTGAAATATTAAAAGCAGTCAGAGAGACAAGAGACATTTTATGAATACAGGAACAATGTCACAACAATTCAGAACTTATGAGAAAAATAAAACAAAAAGAAAATGGAAGACAAGGGAATGACAATTTTAAAGGGCTGAAAGAAAAAAAAAATCGAACAATCATAAACATAGAACTCAGTTTGTCAAACATATTTTTCAAGAGGGAGAGCTAACTGAAGTCATCTTTAGATAAACAAAATATTTCAAAATATTTCACCACCAGCGGAACTGCACTATAAAAAAATGAAAAATGAGATCCTCATAAAAAATGCTAAATAAGATTCTGCTGAAAAGAAATGAGAAACTAACCACTTCAGAAAGGACTGAAGAGCACTAGAAATGGTAATTATGTACGTGTGTAAATACAGAAATGTGTTCCTCTTGGAGGTCCCGCCGAGGCACAGTGGGATGAGAATCTGACTGCAGTGCCTTGGGTCACTGCAGAGGTACGGGTTTGATCCCTGGCCCAGCACAGGGGGTTAAAAGATCTGGTGTTGCTGTAGCTGTGGCTTGGATTTAACCCTTGACCTGTGAACCTCTGCATGTGCAGGTGTGGCCATAATTTTTTTTTTTTTAAATGTGTTTCTCTTGATTTAACTGAAACACATGACTCTTTAAAGCAAGAATTTAAACATTATGTTGTGGAATTATAAAGATATAATACACCTGAGAATGACAGCACAAAGAAGTGAAAGGACATAAACAGATCTAGATTACAAGGTTCTTACATTTTATGTAAAGCAGTAAAACATTAACTGTGTAGACTGTGAAATGTTAAGGCTATATACTGTAACAACTACTTAAATAATGATGCAAAGAGCTATAGCTAAAAAGCCAATAGATAAAATGAAATTTTTAAAAAATTCAGTAACCCCCCAAAAGGCATACAAACAACAACAAACAAAACCTGGAAGAACAAACAGAAAACAAATGATAAAATGGCAGGTCTTATGTCTAATCACATCAATAACTGCATTACTGAAAGGCAGAGATGAATCAGAATAAAGACAAAGACAATAAAGATCCAATTATAAGCCGTCTCTATGATACACACTTTAATAAAGACACAGAATTTGAAAGAATGTAGCAGAAAAAAGATGTAAAAGTAAGCATGAGAAGCATAAAAGATCAAGCAGATTTGGAGACGAAGAGTATTACCAATGATAAAGATGAGCGTATCTTTATGATAAAAGGTAATTCATCAGCAACACACAGCAATCACAAATGTGCATGGGCCTTAAAACAGAATATCAAAATAAAGGAAGCAAAAACAGACAGAATTAATGGAAGAAACGCTAGAGATATTAATACCTCTTTCTAAGCATTTGATAAAATGTCACAGGAATATCTATGTAGACACACAATGGTGAAAACAATTACTACAACACAATCCACCACTTGGATTTCACTGATACTTATAAAATACTGTAATAAAATATTATAAGAAGCATCCTTTTTCACATGCACATGCTACAATCACCAAGATGGATCATCTCTAAGTCATAAAATAAATCTCAGTAATATTAAAAAGGACTGAAGTCATACAGAGTATATTCTCTGACCACTGTGGAATTAAACTAGAAATTAATACCAGTAAGACTAGAAACACGCCTAAATTTTTGAAAATTAAATACTGTACGTCTAAATAATCCATTGGTCATTCAAAACTGATTATAATGAAAATATAAAATTTTTGTGATGCAGCTAAGGAAATGCTTATATTAGTGAAGAAGAGAGAAAAATGTATGGTCCATTATTTTATCTTAAGACATTACTAAAACAAGTGCTATGTAAACCCACAAATAAAAGTTGAAACTACAAAGCTTCTAGAAGGAAACAGAAGAATATCTTTGTAACTTGGAGGTAGACAAAGTTTCTTAGAACAAGGACAGTACTAACTGCAAAAGAAAATTGTCATAAATCAATGCTGCAGGAGCGGCCCTAGAAAAGGCAAAAAGACAAAAAAAAAAAAAGAAAGAAAGAAAGAAAGAAAATTGTCGTAAATCAGATCACCAAAATTAAAATCTTTTAATTAGGAGCTCCCTTTGTGCCTCAGTTAGAAACAAGCCTGACCAGTATCCATGAGGATGAAAGTTCGATCCCTGGCCTCGCTCAATGAGTTGATAATCTGGGTTGCTGCAAACTGCAGTGTAGGTCGCAAACCCAGCTCGGATTTGACCCCTAGCCTGGGAACTTCCATACGCTGCACCTGGGGACCCCCCCCCCAAAAAAATTTTAATTTTAAGAAAATGAATAGTTAACTTGAGGGAGGAGAAAACAGTCACAAAACATATATCTGACAAATTATTTGTATCAGGATATAAGGCACTCCTACCAAAAAAAGAAAAAGAAAAAGAACCCAGTAGACAAAGTAGGCAAGAGATGTGAATAGATACTTCAAAAATATATATAAACACATACATGAATGACCAGGAAGCACATGAAAAAGTGCCCTAAACTATTAGTCATTAAAAAAATGCAGATTAAAATCAAGTAAGATACCAATATACATTGGTAGCCATAGCGGCTAAGATTAAAAAGAACTCCTGGAACAGGAACACCTAATTAACGCAAAAATAAACTGAAAAAAGCTATTCCTTCTGGGTGGTAGGAACGGGGTTCAACTGAGGAGGGGCATCAAGGGACTTTCTAAGGTGTTGGTGATGATCTGCTTCTTGAGAAGAGTGTGGATTATATACAGATGCATACATTTTTAACATTCGTCAACGACATTTAAGATTGCGCATTTCACTGCATGAAATTTTACTTCAAAAAGGTAGAGCAAATAACTGAATTCTAATGAACCGAACGCTCCAGTGTTGAGAGGTGAAATGTATGGATATACGCAATTTACATCGAAATACACCAAAAATAAGATGGAACGAATGATGGCTAAAGGATGGACAAGTAGATCATTATATGATAAAATACATGTAGTAAAACATTAACTATATAGTCTGGTCGGTAATATACATGTGTTCATTGTAAAGTTCTTTCTACATTCTATCTTAAAATTGGGAGAACTATATGTCAGAAATCAATGTAGTTGTAATCACACTAAAAACCTATCTAATATACCTGATCTTTTTTCTAAAAATATATTTTCCGCTAAAAGGAACCAGATCTCCTTGGAGAAATGGCTCATTCCAGGTCCGTAAGAAGAAAAGTAAAAAGTAAGCTCAAGATGAATGAGTACATATTAAAAGTACACGGGAGCCAGTGTGAAAAGTCTCCTCTGGCCAATGTGAGACATTTTAAGCAAACAATACATTTTTATTTTTATTTTTGTCTTTTTAGGCCCACACCTGCGGCACATGGACCTTCCCAGGTCAAGAATCCAGTCGTAGCTATAGCTGCCGGCCTACACCACAGCCACAGCAACAAGGGATCTAAGCTGCATCGGTGACCTACAGCACAGCTCACGGCAACGCTGGGTCCCCAACTCACTGAGCGAGGCCAGGGATCGAACCCGCATCCTCATGGATACCAGTTGGATTTGGTTCTGCTGTGCCACAATGGGAACTCCCAATAACTTTTTAAAAAGGCTAGTAATTCACTGAATTATAAAGGAGTCCATGAATCCATGATGATAGGAAAAGATAACTGGGATGGACGGAAGGGACACGCTTCTTCACAGAAAAGGGAATATGGATAAGAAGGAATACTAAATACAGAAGGAATGCTAGAATTAGAAAATGACCATTTCGTATTGAGCAAAATACCTGATTCAGATAAGGATGATCAATATATGCTCACAACATTATCATATGAGGGGAAAGGAAGTTCACTTGGTGTCAAAGGTTACCTACCAATTCCACATGGAGAAAGGTTGTTCTCTGATGGAGGGAGCTGGCAAAGACACCACCTCAACCAAGTGACCAACCTGAGCATCACCAGATAAGGAAGTAGACCTGTGCTTCATTGAAAAGAAAACCAATGGCTCAAAGGGCAACATCTAACAGAAATTTTCTTGAAAACTGTAACTGCTTTTTGACACCTTAACAAATGGAATCACATGTTATTGGACAAAGGACCATTTCAACTGCTTCCAAACAGAGAAGACTGATTTTGCCAAGGATGTTAAAATACAGACACCAACACGGCTGCCTTGTTTCCACTTCCTAATCTTGCAAAAATGACGGGCCACAGGCAGCCTTGACGTTTCACTAAGGCGTAATCCGTAACCACGATGCTATGCTTGCATCTGCCCTGTCAAACTCTGCAATAAATGTTCAAAATGTTTTTATGTTAGTCTTAGCCCTTAGAGAAACCCCCTCTATGTTTTCCCCAAATATCTTAAACCCCAGAAGGCCCAAACAAAACCCATCCTCTTTCCCGCCCTCAAGTAAGCTCCTTTTCTTTTATTTCTCATTTTGAAAGAGGCAGGAAAAGTCTACCCAGTTGGATCTGGAAGGCATGCCTCTGCTTCCTGCCATGTACCTAATCCTGAGGTCTTTATCCATTTACTTCCTTCCTAGCACTTTCATTTAGGCCCTTCCCAGTTCTCATCAGGACTAGAGCTTTTCCTAAGTCTCCTCCTTTTAATCCACTTTCTCTTAGTAGGAGCGATCTGATCTTATTTCCCGATTAAAACTGTTCAATGGCTTTCCACTTCCTATAGTCTATAATCCAAATGCTTTGACTTTGCAGAAATTGCATCAGACTTTCTGCATGTCCATGTCCTGCCACTTCCCCAGACATGCTGCCTTCTGAGAGACGGAGATTTTTGCAAGTTTATAAACACGCATGCTCTCTCCTTCCCTCCTTCCCTTTGCACATGCTGTTCCCTCTGCAACAGGCCCTCTTCCAAGTTCTGTCTTGTCTACTCATACACAATTTCTCTATGACTGCAACACAGACAAAGCAGTAATTGCCTACCTTCTCGTGGTTTTCCTGTTATAATACAGAGAAGATTACGGTACCTTATTTGCGCACCAAATTCCATCAATATTCTAATGATTCTTAAATTTCCTCTCTGTCCAGACCTCTCTCCTGACCGCCAAACCTACATCCAACCGTGACCTTCGACGAACATCCCCAGTTGGAAGATAGTGAAATGCAAGCAGAGAGCTCGCAGGGCACGCAGCAGAGTTGGGGATCAAACCATCAGGGTCATGGTCTCCAACCAGTTCCTTCCCCCACCCAGGAACCTGGGAGTCATCCTCGACCCCTCCCTTTCCTTTACGTCTCCCACCAAATCCCCCACCAAGTTCCAGTTCTGTCATTAAGAAAGATCCCGAGGACGTCTTCTCCTCTACCCACTCCAGGCTTCCATTCATGACCGCTCTGACAACCCCAGTTGCTTCCTGACTGGTTTTCCTACTTGCATGTTTGTTTTCTCCTGATTCGATTCACCACATTGGAGCCAGATTTATACTTTCTAAACGTAAATTTTGTTACAGTTTTCCTGATTTAACATTTATCAATGATTTCTCTTTTGTTTGGGAAAAATGCCCAAATTCTTGGGGGGAGTTCTTTTTAGGGCCACACCCGTGGCATATGGAGGCTCCTAGGCGAGGGGTCAAAATGGAGCCGTAGCTGTCTGCCTATGCCAGAGCCACAGCAATGCAGGATTCGAGCTGCCTCTGCAACCTACACTGCAGCTTGTGGCAACGCCAGATCCTTAACCCGCCGAGCAAGGCAAGGGATTGAATCTGCATCTTCATGGATACTGTTAGGGTTCTTAATCTGCTGAGTCACAACAGGGACTTCAAAATGCCCACATGCTTCTTCTTCTTCTGTTTTGGTGGTTTAGCATTATTTATTTATTATTATTAAAGTCTAGTTGATTTACAGTGTTTCGTCAAGGTCTGTTGTACAAGGAAGTGACCCAATTCCACACATGTCCCTGAGCTGTACAGTAGCATCGCACTGCCCATCTGTTCCAAACATAACAGTGTGCATTCCAAAAAACCCCCAAAATGCCCATCCATCCCACTCCCTCCTCTTTTCCTTGCCAGGAACCCCAAGGTGGCTCTTCTTGGCCGTGATCTGTTTCTGTTTTTTGTTTTAGATTGGATCATCTGTTCCGTATTTCAGATTCTATAAGTAAGTGATATATGGTATTTGTCTTTTTCTTTCTGGCTTGCTTCACTGAATAGGAGAATCTGTAGATACATCCATATTGCTGCAAAGGGCATTAGTTTGTCTCTTTTATTGCTGAGTAATATCCCATTTTGTGTGTGTGTGTGTGTGTGTGTGTGTGTGTGTGTGTGTGTGTGTGGCATCTTCTTAATCCATTCATCTTTGAGGGACATTTAGGTTGTTTCCATGACTTGGCTACTGTGAATAGTGCTGCTATAAACACAGGGGTGCGTGTATCTTTTTCAGTGAAAGTTTTGTCTGGATAGATGCCCAGCAGTGGAATTGCTGGGGCATGTGGTAGTTCTGCATTTAGGTGCCTGAGGTACCTCCACACACGGTTTTCCATAGTGGTTGTCGCACTGTACATTTACATTACAAAGGAGGAGGGTACCCTTTTCTCCACACCCTCCCCAGCACTGGTTATTTGTTGACTTATTAATGATGGCCATTCTGACTGGTGTGAGGTGGTGCCTCATTGTAGTTTTGATCTGCATTTCTCTAATAACTAGTGATACTGAGCATTTTTTTGATATGCCTGTTGGCCATCCATCTGTCTTCTTTGGAGAAATGTCTATTTAGGTCTTCTGCCCATTTTTCAATTGGGTTTTTTGTTGTTGTTGTTGTTGAGCTGCATGAGTTGCTTGTATATTTTGGAGATTGGGCCCTTGTCTGTTGCATTGCTGGCAAAGATTTTCTCCCATGCTGTGCCTTGTAATTCTTAATAGCCTGGAAAGCCCTCCTCCAGCCTCATGAGGAGGTCCTTTCACTGGGTTCAGCCTCCTCCCAGCGGCCTGTTCTAGCCCCAAGCCCTTCTTACATGTTCTTAACACGTTTGGAAATTCTCCACCTCCCACCCCGCATCCCTTCCTCATGTACTCTCACTCATCTTTGGTCTCAAAAGAAACGTAACTCCGGAGTTCCCGTCGTGGTGCAGTGGTTAACGAATCCGACTAGGAACCATGAGGTTGCGGGTTCAGTCCCTGCCCTTGCTCAGTGGGTTAAGGATCCGGCGTTGCCGTGAGCTGTGGTGTAGGTCGCAGACACGGCTCAGATCCTGTGTTGCTGTGGCTCTGGCGTAAGGCCAGGGGCTTCAGCTCTGATTCGACCCCTAGCCTGGGAACCTCCGTATGCCGCGGGAGTGGCCCAAAGAAATAGCAAAAAAGACAAAAAAAAAAGAAAAAAAGAAACGTAACTCCTTTGAAAGTTCTTCCCTGTGTGCATCAGTTTAAACCAGGTACCACTGCTAGATGCTGTCAGTGCACTCTTCTTTTCCCTTCTAGCAATTTATAAAATTCGCAATTAAATATTTGCGTGCTAATTTATGTTCCTCCCTAGATTGAAAACTTCACGTACCAAGTTTAACATCTAAGTGCTTAGCTTCTAGTTCAATGCCTATTATGTGGTAAACAATTAGTATTTTGAAAAACTAAGTAAGTAATGTAGGCTATAATATTATAGGCTAAATGCCTGGTAAGACAAAGAGAAGAAATAATCAAAACAGACATGACTAAGCATGAAATGACCAAAGGGACTAACGTCAAAGGGCAAAAAATTCAGAACACGAAAGCAAGATCACTATGTGCCCCGAGGAAATCAAACCACTTGCAATAATATGTGTAATTCATATATTTAAATTCTCTTTACTTATGCCAAAATTCAAAACCCAAGATTAACTCTAAACTGAGATTCTGGCAGTCTAAATTTAGGTTTCTATCCTGAGCCTGTGATCTAAAGCAAATATTTCTCTGTGCTTCCTTCTTCCCTAAGGACAGGTAAAGTTTCTATTGTGAAAAATGAAACGTAAATGATGAAAATTTAAACTTAAGAGGAAAACACTTTGAAAAGTACAGTATTATCATTCTGTAATATGAATGCAATGGAGGAATAAAAAACAACTCTGTCCAGTGTCAGACCAGTATTATCATAAAAAGTAATGTAATACGAATTTTTCTTCCTGGGATTCAGTTCTAAAATCTATTCAATAGACCACAGGCAGATAAATCTTAATATACACTGGTCCATTACTTCTTAACTCAGAAATCTTCACTGCCAGCACTTTCAATGTGTAATTAATTCACATGGCTTCTTAAGAAGAACACTGAGATTGCAATTGAGTGCTAAATAGAAAAGTATTTTGAATTGAAAGCTACTTCACAAAAGAGGGAATGTAAATAATGGCCTAAATACAGAAATACATAGAATTTCATTAGAAACATGTAGAGCATGCAATTTAGGACAAATCTTAATTTTAGTCCTGTTTGCTCACAGGCAATGATTAAATTATAACACCTAATGCTGATGAGGATATGCAGTTTGCACTCTCATATGTCCCAGTGGCGGTGTACATTTTTATAACTTTTTAGTAAAAATTTAACTGAGCAATAGGTTTTAAGGACCATAAAAATATTTACCTCTTTTAAACTGGTAAACCCACTTTTATCAGTCTATCCCTAGGAAATAGTTCTAGCTAAGAAATAAACCTTATGCTGAAAAATGTTTAACCATGCGGTATTTACAGCACTGAATATTATATCACTAAAAGCCTGAAATAAAATGAGACTGATCATCACTGTTACTATGAAGTCTGTACTAACACAGAAAATGCTTATAGTAAAACATTAAGGGAACTAGAAGGAAATTAAATTGCTTATGAAAGGTGAATATATCTTTCAAATACACCCACATACATGTAGGACAAGAAGCAAAAACATGTATCAAAATTCTAATAGTGATGAACAGAGGTAGAAAGGGGGGTTGGATTTTTGCTTTTTTCCTTCACTGTGTTTTTTCAATGTATTTGACTTCTATAATAAAGTTAACAACAACAACATAAAAATTTCAATGGCTCCTCACTGTGGATTTAATAAGGTTTAAATTTATGAGTATGGAAAAAGAAAAGGAGTTCCCTAGTGGCTCAGTGGGTTAAGGGTCTGGCATTGTCTAGAACTGTCCTGCATTGTCCAGCTCTAGTTATTGCTATGGTGAGGTTTTGATCCCTGGACCGGGAATTTCTACATGCCGAGGAAGTGGCCAAAAAAAAAAAAATAATAATGAGTATGAATCTCCTATTCAAGGTCCACCTCCATTTCCCCTGGAATCTTACCTTACACCTCTTACTCCCTGTACTGTATCCATCCCTTAACAAGGCCCCTTGTCATGGGACCAGTGGTGGCTCTCATTCCAAGACGGCTTAGTTGAATAAACAAATCTTTTCTCTTTCTGCGCATTTCCTGATCCACTCCCTGCCAGAGAGATATTTGAGCTAAAGCCATTGGGTACTTTGAAGAGAAATTGTATGTCCATAAAAAGACTGTTCATAAAAGTGGTAGCCTATTTGGAAGCAGGAATTAGATAAAGTCAATGGGGACACTCTACCCGTAATTTTTTTCTTTTATAAACATAGATGAACTAACTTTTTTCTCCATATCATATGTCTCAAAACAGAAAGTATAGATGTTTTGATAAATCATTTGAAAGGAGTCAAGTTATAGCCCACCTCTGGAATTTTGTTCTCTTATTGAAAATTCATTCCATTAACATTTGAGAGGCAAAGTAAACTAAATAGTCTCTCAGTGTTGGTTTTCAACACAATTACTAGATAAAGCTAATGATTTAGAATTATGAGAATTTAGGCAGTATCGAGTGATGGCTTTAATCTTCGTTAGCATTTATAAAGCTATTTAATGCCTATAAATTCTGGGTATGAGGCCTTAACAAACAAGGACAATCACAATGAGGAAAAAGTCCAAACTTTTTCTGATATGACACTTCACCTGTAACTTTCCAATGCAACAGCCACATTATTGGTAAGGCTTTGGATCCCTGGGACACCCCTCTAAAGCCTATTTAGTTTATTATATGAAGAGTTTGGTAGAATAGTCTGATGGAGCCCAGTATTCCAAAAGCTTGAGTGTGTGTTGGTGATACAGTGGTGACCAGAACTGCCTTCTAGCTTAGTTGACTTAGAAAACGGCTTTCAGAATGCCTGATGAGAACAAGAAGTCATGTGCAATTGGACACCTTTACACACAAAAGGTGTCTAACTTTGGTAACTGAGAACAGCTGCTGTCCTGTCATCACAGAGCAAACACACAGTCGCTATAAGAACAGCGTAGAGCTTTCGCACTTAAGACTGAGTTAAGACGTAAAAGAGAAGGAAAAAAGATAACTTCACTAGGTCCTGCTTGCTTATGACTCCACGTCCCGGCAGTTTACTAATTACTCCCTTATCTTGAGTTCTCAGGACTTCTCTGCAAAGGAGGCAGTATAACACAGCACAGCGTGTAGGACTCTAGAAAGGGGATAGGGGCTACGAGGGTGGGGAAGTTGAGTTTTAACATCAAATATATCCAGTACTTACTGTCATAGAATCTTGGGGAAATGAACTAGCTTCTCTAAGCCAATACTTTCTTCATCCACGAAGAAGGAAAAGAACTTATTAACGTTTCTCCTGGACACATCACAGGGCTGTATTTCCTGTTCCCAGTGTGGCTGGGTGGGGCAACACGATTAGTCCTGGCTAATGAGTTATGACCAAAAGTGATGGACGTATTTCCGGGCCAGGGCATCTTACGGTCAATGCAAGATCCTACAGAACCCTTTCTTCTTCCTCCGGCACAGTAACTGGCCACATTTGGGAGGGGCTGCTGTCAGAACGGGTCCTCAAGGAACCAGCATAAGCAGCGCTCCCTTGTCAAGTTCAATTGGACAAATAGCGTGAGCAAGAAAGAGATGTAGTTTTAAATCACTCCGACTCTGGGATGTCTTTATTACTGAAGTGTAATCAAGGCCGTATGAGGTTATTTCTATCCTATAGTGCTATGAGGATTTCATAAAGTAATATTAGAAATATTTTCACAGTGTCTAGCAAACGGTAAATAGTGACATCCATATGACTATTATTAGGTTATTTTTTATAACTTAGAATACCAAGATTGCAAAATATTCTGTAATGTGCCTCAGGACAAACGACTCTTAAGTGACAGGGTTGCTTCTGTCACACGGTAAAGCCAACAGTTCATTCTGTTCATTAAAGCCACCCGCCACCCTTCTCTAGTCACCTGATAGGACGAAAAACAAAACCAAAAAAACCCCCAACCCCCCCAAAAAAACAACACTCTGATAATTATTATCTTTTCTTTGTGTTCCTATATGTGCCTGTTTTTACTGCTCTAGAACTCTGTCCCTGTTGCACAAAAATTAATTTCCTTTTATTCTTAGGTTTTTTTCTGCATATTTCCTGTTTGTTTAATAAATTTTGTCCCATAGCATGACAACCTTGATGCAAGATTTAATCATCACACCCATTAACAATTTGGCCGCAGCCCATCTTTCCGAATTTATCTCCTTCTCCTTTCCCTTCCTAAACCTTCCACCCATGTCTGGCCGATAAACAGGGATCAAAATACGAAATGCTCCTTTTCTCCTTCTAGGCTTGGCTTATGCCTTTCTCACTGAAACTTTTCCTCTGTCAAGTCCTCCAATTCTTCTTTTGAAAAATTGGACTTAAACTCTGTATCTTCCACAAAGTCAGCACTAATCAATTTAATGGCACACACGGACCATCCTACTGCTTTGAAACAGGTTCATGTGATTTTATAAGACAGCTGTGTAATGCAGGGGTAATAAAGCATGGAGACTGCATTTCCCAGAATCCCTTGCCAGTAGGGTTCTGGTTAATTTCTTCTAATGAACAAGAATTCCCCCGAGATCTGAAGGCAGAGGAGGAAACAACATACTTGGAGGATTTTAACTGCTTCACGGAACTGGCTGAAAGCAAACAGATTGGACATCAATTATGTTTCTACATTTTGAGGGCATTTACTGTCAACCCCCCTCACACTACAGCAAATGAATCAACATACCACCATCCCCAGCACAAAAAAACTCAGCCCAGACTAAGGAAAAAGTCTTCGCTGTCCAAGAGGTAAAATAATTGCTGAAACACCAAACTTCCATGACCAGGAGGCAAGCTGTAGTTTAAGGAAGACATGGTTGCTATATCTACTTTGAAGGGACTAATGACAGAGAAGGGAGTCTAAAAGGTGAAGGCAGCTATCAGAGAGAAAAAGGATAGTGGAGTTCTTCACAGAAGCAGACCCAAGGCCTAATAAAATTGCCTGCACTACAGGAAGATGTGGTATATATACACAATGGAATACTACTCAGCCATAAAAAAGAACAAAACGATGCCATTTGCAGCAGCATGGATGGAACTAGAGACTCTCATCCTGAGTGAAGTCAGTCAGAAAGAGAAAGACAAATACCAAATGATATCACTTATATCTGGAATCTACTATACAGCACAAATGAACCCTTCCACAGAAAAGAAAATTAAGGACTTGGAGAATAGACTTGTGGTTGCCAAGGGGGAGGGGGAGGGAGTGAGGCGGATTGGGAGCATGGGGTTAATAGATGCAAACTATTGCTTTTGGAATGGATTAGCAATGAGATCCTGCTGTGTAGCCCTGAGAACTATGTCTAGTCACTTACGATGGAGCATGATAATGGGAGAAAAAAGAATGTATAACATGTATGTGTAACCGGGTCACCATGCTGTACGGTAGAAAAAAAATTGTACTGGGGAAATAACTATTAAAAAAATAAAAAATAAATAAAAAAAATAAAGATCAAAGTGGCTGCACTACTTCTGTGCTCATGCATGTGTTCTAACTGGGGTACAAATGGGGCTGCTTTGTGTCTGCTCTGTATCTGGGGTGGAGGGAGGGTGGACAACTTGTCTTCTCAGACAGAGGGGAACCATGTCTGGACTTGATGGAGCATTGATGTGTCTCTCAGGTATTTTGGAGATTGAGCTGGTTGTAATGCCTGGTTGGTTCTTTGGATTTTCATCCTTGCAGAAGGATTGGGTGTGCTTTCTGCACGGTAAGAGAAATGGAAAAAAAATGCATTTTTAAACAGAAAGGCAGGCTGTGGCAACAACAATGTTATATATTCATCAATTGCTATTTCATCTTCCCCTTCCTGGGCACACTGGAAAACATTTCCCAGAGTCCCACAAATGTTACTGAGTCCTGGAAGTGACCAGAAGGCGGTAAGAGTTGCTTCTATGCTAAGGTGGTTAAGTGCCTATGAACTTTGCACACACTTTTTCTTTTTCACTCATCATATTAGACGTCACCCTCCTTTTTTTTTTTCTTTTTTTGTTTTTATGGCCACACCTGCTGTATATGGAAGTTCCCAGGTGAGGGGTCGAATCGGAGCTGTAGCTGCCAGCCTATGCCACAGCCATAGCAACGTGGGATCTGAGCCATGTCTGCAACCTACCCTGCAGCTCATGGCAATGCTGGATCCTTAACCCACTGAGCGAGGCCACGGATTGAACCTGCATCCTCATGGATGTTAGTTGGGCTCTTAACGTGTTGAGCCACAAGGACAACTCCTAGAAGCCACCCTTTTAGATGACACAGTGATCTGTATCACTGCTTGGAAGCTTAATCCCTAGGAACCCTACCCCACCTACACTGGACTATGACAGGAGTGAGAAATAAACTTTATGAACGAAGCCATTAACATTATGGGGCTATTTGTAACCAAAGTTGATGGTTAATAACCTTGATTAGACTTTGGTCACAACTGTAGAACAGGACGAACCAGGCGAAAGTGGAACACAACGATCAGTGAGATCTTTAGGGTTACTGAGAAATCAGGGCAACCAGGCTAAGATCTGGTTGCTTGCAAAATAGGATAGTGAACCCAAAGGTAGATCCGAGATCAGAAAATCAGTCTAGCACACGTGCTGTCTTAATTCAGTTGCTTGTGTCTGGGTTCCTTCAGGTAAGAGTCAGTAGCTTTTATTTCTTATCTTTCCTTCCCTTTTCTTTCCTCTCCTTTCTTCCCTCCCTCCCTTTCTTTTGGCAATACACATTCCCAGGCTAGGGGTCTAACTGGCACTGCAGCTGCTGGACTACACCACAGCCACAGCAATGCCAGATCCAAGCCGCGTCTGCGACCTGCAACACAGCTCACAGCGATGCCAGATCCTTCATCCACTGAGTGAGGCCAGGAACTGAACCTGCATCCTCATGGATACTAGTTGGGTTCGTTTCCTCTGAGTCACAACAGGAGCTCTTGAGACAGCGACTGGCTTTTCAACTTTGCATCCCTAGCAGCTGGTGTAGGACAAATGTCATGAAATGTCCCAACGGAGCATACGCTTCAGGGCATTTGTCAAGGCAGGGAAGGGAGGCAAGAGCAGGTGAATGTGGCTGGGGAAAGCCGGGGATTGGGTATCTATACCCAGTCTTGGGAAGCTGGGTACTCAGGACCAGTGAGTGCGCATCACAGCAGAGCCAGGCTGGAGAGAGCTCTTAGGGGACCTTCCATTCTTTTGGCCTGGGGTCACAACTGCTCACAGCATCTGGAAAAAGGCTAAGTATAGAGGCCAAGTGAGCCAAATTCTTAGATTAAGTGATTAGGAAGGTACACCCAGGTATACCACTATATTTGATTATTTAAAATAACTATTTAACCAGGTATTATTTTTTACTTGAAAGTATATATGTGTGTTATAAAATATCATAGAACATAGGAAAATACTATCTGAATAACTGAATTTCCATGTCATTAATTTTAGAGAGATTCCAGGAATTCTTCAAATAGATTAGTGGTGATTTAGGAAACAAAATAATGAATATGCTTATAAAAAAATAAAAGATGTAGTCACAGAAATAACTACAGCGATAAATGAACAAAGGTGTTCACTTAAATTTTTTTTTTTTTAATTACCCAGCATCTATAGGTGAGATGGAAAAGTATGGAACATTTCCTATCTAGTGAAATAAAACTATATTCATACACATATCAGGGTAGGACAAGTAGATGGGAAATTATTACAAGCAAAGCTCTAAAGAGACAAATCAAGAAAAGAAATACATAAACCCTAAATCTTAAATTCCAGATATAATTATGTGTTTAATGGTTATTGAGCCCTTTTCAAAGAAAAATGTACTAAATTTTACTAGATTTTTACAAGAGCAAATTCTACATAACCAGACACACAGAGACAGTCACTGCTTTCATAAGAAGTAAGAGAGTACTTCCTGTCGTGGCTCAGCAGTTAACGAACCTGACTAGCATCCATGAGGTTTCGGGTACAATCTGGGTTAAGGATCCGGTATTGCTGTGAGCTGTGGTGTAGGTTGCAGATGCGGCTCAGAGCCCGCGTTGCTGTGGCTGTGGCGAAGGCCAGTGGCTACAGCTCCGATTCGACCCATAGCCTGGGAACCTCCTTATGCCATGAGTACAGCCCTAAAAAAAAAAAAAAAAAAAAGAAAAGAAACAAACAAGAAAAAAGTGATTGACAGATTCATTCTTTCTCAAATATTTATTGAGGTTGTACTATATATAGAGGTTAAATGAGCCAGATGTACCTGGCATTGTGAAAGCATTCTACCAAAAAAGGGAAGAAAATGACGTGATTCTTAAAGAGTTCTCTAAAGTAACAAAACATTCAATACATCAGAAGAGGCTGCTTATAAGCAGAGCAAATACATTTAAAAGAATCGGCCATCAGGCTTCAGTACCATATCACATGGAAAACATATTTAAAATATATTTTTACAGAGGAAAAGTGACAGACATTAGAAAAAAATTGATCTTATAAATAAAAGATATAGAGAAAACAGGAAATAATAACAGAGATATTGAAATGGGCAATGATACAACACAGAATCAACAAAACTAAAAAGTGTAAAGACTAAGAAAATACACAAATTTCTGGCAAGCCTAATCAAAGTAAAACAGAAAACATCCCAAAAGGTAATATTAAAAATGAAAAAAGATGGGGAAAAAATGTAATTGTAATGTATACATGTAAGGATAACCTGACCCCCTTGCTGTACAGTGGGAAAATAAAAAAAATTATAAAAAAAAATAAAAATGAAAAAAGAACTATAATTACAGATAAAATAAGTATTTTAAAAATAAGAGGAAACATCACAAATTATTAAAGAAATGCAAATCAAAAGTACAATGAAAGGCCTTACTCTGAAAGGCCATTATCAAAATAATTGTTGGAGAGGGTGTAGATAAAAAGGAACTTCCTTCGCTATTGGTAGGAATATAAATTGGTACCATTCCTATAGAGAACAGCATGGAGGTTCCTTAAAAAACTGAAGATAGAATTATCATATGATCCCACAATCCCACTCCTGGGCATATATCCAGAAAAGATGAAAGCTCTAATTAGAAAATATACATGCACCTCAATGTTCACAGCAATGCTATTGATAATAGCCAAGACACAGAAGCAACCTAAATGTCCATCAACAAAGGGATAGATAAAGAAGCTGTGGTACATATATATATATAGCAGAATATTACTCAGCCATAAAAAAGAATGAAAAATGCCATTTGCAGCAACATGGGTGGACATGTTGGAAATTATTCTAAGTGAAGTAAGCCAGACAGAGAAAGACAAATATCATATCACTTATATGTGGAATCTTAAGAAGAAAAAAAAGATACCAATGGACATATTTAGAAAAATAGAAATAGACCCATAGATATAGAAAACAAGCTTACACTTACCAAAGTAGAAAGGGGAACAGAGGTATACATTAGGAAGTTGGGAATTAACATATACACAATACTATATAAAAATGGATAAACAACAAGGACCTACCATAGGGAACTATACTTAGTATTTTGTAATAACCCATAAGGGAAAAAAAAAGAGTTTGAAAAAAGAATACATACGTATGTAACTCAATCACTGTGCTGTACAGCCGAAGCTAAAATGACATGGTAAACCAACTTAAGGAAAAACTACAAAAAAAGAATGTTAAACTATTTTATGCTAATTAGTTAAAATAGACAATTTCCTAGAAAATATAACATGAAAAAGCTAAAAACAGAACTCCTAAATGATCCAGCATTTGCACTCCTGAGTATATAGCTAAAGAAAACAAAAACACTAATTTGAAAAGATACATGCATCTCCAATATTCACAGCAGCACTATTTACAACAGCCAAGACATGGAAGCAACCTAAATGTCCCTCAGCAAATGAATGGATAAAGAAGATGTGACACAAATATATGTGTGTGTCTGTCTGAACAGACACATACACCCCACAGACAGAGAGAGACACACAGACATGCATGTACAATGGAATACTACTCAGCCATAAAGAAGAATGAAATTTTGCCGTTTGTAACAATACGGATGGACTTAGCCAGTATTGTGCTTAGAGAAATAAGTCAGAGCAAGACAAATACTCCGTTATTACTTATATGTGGAATAAACAATATAAACAAATGAATGAATATTTAAAAAAAAAAAACAAAACAAAATCCAGAAGCAGACTCACAGATACAGAGAACAAACTAGTGGTTACCAGAGGAGGGAAAGCTGTGGGTAGGAGACTAAGAGGTACGACGATTACGTATAAAATAAATAAGCTGCAAGGATATCGAATGAAGCACAGAGAAGAGAGTCAATACTTTATAATAACTTTAAATGGAGTACATTTTATAAAAATACTGAATTGCTATGTTGCATTCCTACAAATGATGTAATGTTGCAAATCAACTACACTTTAAAAAAAATCTAATTCAGAATAAATAAAAAACATGAATAGGACTACAAGCACAAAATAAATTGAACCAGCAGTTAAAAATCAACTTGCCAAAACAAATTTAAAAACAAAACAAAATTAAAAACAAATCAATAAACTTCCCTATGCCCAGACATGTTTACAGATTAATTCTGCCAAATTTTGAAGGAACTGATAAATCTCATCTTAAACTGTTTCACAGATTAAAAAAGATTCTCCCGAAATCATTTAATTAAGCTAGCATAACCTTTATACCAAAAGTAGGTAAAACAAAAATCATTTATTGACCTAGATGCACAAATACTAAACAAAATATCAGCTATCCAAAACTTATAAGATATTTAAAAATATGTATGAAGGCCAGGTTCAGAACTGATTTAGTCCAGTGATTTTTTAACCTTGGTTTAAGGTTAGAAAATCTTTGATTATAACTCCCCACGATAAAACAATATGGGAGAAAAATCATGCAATTATCTCAATAGATATAAAAGAAAATACTTGCTAAAATTTAATATTCACTCAAAATAAAAATCTTAGCAAAATGTAAGTTTATAAAACATACCTACCAAACATCTACAGCAAACATCATAAACCTAATAACTGCATCTATGAAGAAAACATACTGACACTATTTTCATATGAAAAAAAAGAAGCAATTAAATAATTTACATGTTTATTTTCAAGGCTTTATTGAAGGTCTGCTATGTGCCTGGCATTGTGAAAGAATTACCCCCATCTGGGGAAAAAAAAAAAAAAAAAAAAGGAAAAGAAAAGGAAAGAAAAAGGCCATGCTAATACATAAAAGCTACATGTAGAAACTTTCCCTTAAAATCAGGAAGCAACTCAAGAAGGTATGCTATCATCATTTCTATTTACTCTTATACTGGGAGTCTTGTGAAACATAGCACAAGAAATAAGAAATTAAATGATAAAAGGCTTGAAAAGGAATAAACAGTGCTCATTATTTCCAGATGATATGACTGTGTACAAAGGAAGGCAAAGAGAATTGCTCAACAAAATGTTAAAACTAATGAGAATTTGGCAAGGTTTTCAGCTATAAAGTCAACAAGAAAAATGAGTTTCAACACTAAATATCAGAAACAAAGTTTGAAGATACAATAAGTATTCCATTTATGTTATCTCCAAAATGGAGATTTGGCAAAAATTATAACTTTTAGAGGAAAACTATAGTTTTTCTTTTTTTTTAAGTCAAAAGACATTTAAAAAGACCCAAGTAAATGGAAGGTCACATGAAGGTCATGGATAGAAGTGATGCTGATGAAACTAATCTATCAATTCAATTTAAATTCTAACCAAAATTTCTCATGAAACTAGACAGTATTCAACTGCAAAAGCAAAGGAGCAAGAAGGGCCAAGATAATTTTCAAGATGAAAAACAAAGTTAAAGAGGGGAGTTCCCATCGTGGCGTGGCGCAGTGGTTAACGAATCTGACTAGGAACCATGAGGTTGTGGGTTTGATCCCTGGCCTTGCTCAGTGGGTTAAGGATCAGGCGTTGCCCTGAGCTGTGATGTAGGTCGCAGATGTGGCTCGGATCCTGCATTGTTGTGGCTGTGGTGTAGGCTGGTGCCTACAGCTCTGATTCAACCCCTAGCCTGGGAACCTCCATGTGCCACAGGAGCGGCTCAAGAAATGGCAAAAAGACAAAAAAAAAAAAAAATCACAGGGATGACCAAAGTTTAGTAAATATATGAAAATATGAACACATGAAATACACACTGTCGACATGGTGGACAATATTATACTGAAGGCACAAATTAACTCAGAAATCTCAGTGGCTCAACAAAACAGAGGTTTATTTCTCAGTCATGACACAGATCCAATGCAAGCTGACAGGTGACACTGCTCCACTCAAGTCCCTGGAGGACCCATGTTCACTGTCTAGTTGATGTACTGTAAGAAAGTGCTAGAAAAGTTTTGAATTTCTGCCTTTGAAGTGACACTTGTCACTTCTGCTCACAAGTCTACTGGCCAAAAAGTGGTTGGCTGGCCTCATCTACCCGCAATGGGGCTGGGAAGCTTTGGTGAAACAGATGGATATTCAGTGAAAAATAAATGTCTCGGTGATGACGAGAAAGTAAGAGAAATGTGAATTAAGGCAATAGCAAGATGCATCCCGCATTCATTAGACTGTGGGAAACAACAAGCACTCTGGTTCACCAAGGATTTGTAAGGATGTGCAAAACGGCAACAAGCACGCAGCTGCTGGGCACATAAACTGGAGTAACAGTTAAGAGACCACGTGCAATTCCTGGACAAAGACGTACTCATTTATGTCCTGATGTCCACGGCGGCATAAAAGGTGTCATGTGAAAGTTATTCACTTAAAATTGGTTTGTAATAGCAAAGTCTTGGAAATTATCTAAATATTGGCCACAACCTAAATATCAGAAAAAGCTAGAATACCGAATAAACTGTCCTATATAGTCTTACTTAAAGTGAACACTGAAAGAGCACACTGAACAGAAGAAAACAAAGTTGCAGAAGGTGATACACTATATACTTTTTAATACAAACTTGTCAAACCTGCAAAACTATAACATATGCTGTGTATAGATACAGGCATATGGTCAGCCTAAAATAACATGCATAGAAATTATAAGCAATTTCAAAATAGGGAGGAGAGATGGTATGTTGGGGAACATTAGTCATTCAACAATTCATATCTGTTAATTCTACTATAGGTAATAAGGCCTAAGAAAATAATACTGTTGAATAATGCAAAGCTACTCTGTATTAACACTTACCTAATAGAGCTTGTTATAGTTATGATAATTAGAAGCAGTTCCATATATTCAAAATAGCTAAATATGGTATGACTACATATGAGATGTTAGGATTATGAGATAACAAGAAACATAGTAGTTAGTGTGGGGTCTGGCACTTGATCAATATTAGCTATCATCACCATCACTATTCTGCCACTACTACCATTAGTTTAGTAAAAGAAGAAGCATGCAAACTAAGCTGATGTGTAGAAGCATGGGGTGAAACAATGTTAACTGGAAAAAGCAGAATACTAAAAGCACGTGTATACACATGAATTAAAGTCCCATAAAATACATTCACATCCATTAATAGTGATTTTAAAATAATTTGGAATCTTGGTAAAATTTAATGCTTATTACTCTTAATTTGCATATTGAAAATAAATTATGTTCTTACTAAAATTTCTCAAAACCCTACATCATTTGTTTCTAGTTTGTTTGTTTGCCTATTTTTGACTTTTAGGGCTGCACCCGTGACATATGGAAATTCCCAGGCTAGAGGCTAAATTGGAGCTACAGCTGCCAGCTTACACCACAGCCACAGCAACACAGGATCTGAGCCGCATCTGCGACCCACACCACAATTCACGGCAATGCCAGATCCCCGACCCACTGAGTGAGGCCCGGGATGGAACCTGCATCCTCATGGATACTAGTTGGATTTGTTTCCCGTGCACCACAATGGGAACTCCTGTTTCTAGTTTACTTTGATAATAGACATCAGCATCTTAAGCACCATTTAAGAAAAGTCAACTGTGACAGTTTGTCTCATAGAAGAAAATCTCCTTCATAAATGATGCCAGGTCCCTAAAATCATTAACCCCTGAAAAGAAAAATAATTTAACAGTTGCTGCTATGACATAACTGTTTACTTGATAACTGCATTGCCTTTATCACACATTTGATAGTTAATATGACTTGGTTTGCTAAAGGAAATGTTTGTAAAAGCATTTGGAGAATCCAATGACTAAGTAAAACTATTGCGTGCTTAGAACGTTAATTTTTATTAGTGCAATTTTATCCACTGATAAAGTCAGGAAGGGAAAGAGATTATCCTTTGTTTGCTACCTTCATCACAGCACTGAATGAATCTGACTTACATCTTTAAACAAAGACCTGACCTTTAGTTGTTTTTATCATGGTCAAGAACACAGCAAGTGCAGTAGGAAGTCTAGATCACACGCCAAGAGGGGAGAGAAGATAGTTTTCTTCCTTCAGTTCCTGAATCCTCTGTAGGGCTGACACTGGGACCAGTGAATATGGGTGATTGAGATCCATCGGCACTTGTGTTAGGTAGAAAGAGACTTAGTCTCCTCTTCACTGATCATGATATACTAGGTCATAAGGAGCTGTGTTTATGTTCTGCATCTCTTTTAAATGATTTCCTTGATGCTCCTTCTGTATCATCTATCTCAATGATTTGTTGGCACATGTAGCCAGCACAGTACTGGGCATGAAATGGTTATGTGAGCATGTCGCTGAGCTAGCAGGGCTGATGATCATTGCTCACCCAGGAAGTGTCATGGCACTGGGTACTGGAGGTATCTCCTCCCACCCCAGCTTGGACCCAGGTCAAGAAATAGCTTTCCTTTATAAGGGAGAGAAATATAATCCTACCCGTTGCCTAAGAGTAGAGACAGCAGCTAGCAGAGAGAACACAGATGGGGACAGATGGCATGGACTGGAGAGACATCTCCAGAGCCAAAGGACACATGCCATTTCTGGATTACCATTTTACATGTCCCCCCATATAGGGATCAGAAACACTGAGCTGTCCAAGGCACACACAGCTGCAACTAGAGAGGTCTGAGAAAGACAGCTATGGAGGCCAAACGAAGTAACATGAGTACCAAGGATACACATCACTGACAGAGCTCACTAAGTCACTCGAGAAAGGACACACCAACCATATTTTTGTTTGCTTGTTTGTTACACCAATTATATTTCGAAGGTGTTCTCAGCTTCAGCTTTCAAAGATCCGTCGGTGGAAAAAAAGATCTTAAGATAAAAAAACTTAGTGAAAGAGTTAGGGCCTTATAATCTCTTGCCGCTCACATGCTCTGCCTCATTTCTGGGGATTTGAAATTACAAGGACTTTAATCACCTCTAAACTAAGCAGAGCTACGCAAAGCTTAGTTTGCTCATGTAAACTTAAACTTGCTCCTGTAAGATCACAAAGAAGCTAAAGTTACAAACTAAGGATTAACCAGTGAAGTAATTTCTATAGTGAATTAGCTTGGTCATGAACCATACAGTGAAACGGAAAAAGGATAGTCAATGCACATTAATTATTAATTCTCTATATGCCTGAAATATTCCAAATGGGGTTGATTTCATAAGAATAATAGAATCCCTTCAAAGAATTTTTACAAGAGGTTGCAGGATGGTCTTTCATTTACCTAGTGAGTCATCTAAGGCATCTTCACCTAAAAGTAGCCAGGCCAATATAAATGGAGTTAATGAGCAAATATTATCTAAAAATGTTCCTCAAATCCTACGTTTTTTTCAGTGCATTTGTTTGGTGAGTATTTTGCTGTTGTTGTTGCTTTTTTAGGGCTGCACCAGTGGAATATGGAAGTTCCCAGGCTAGAGGTCAAATCAGAGCTGCAGCTGCTGGCCTGCACCACAGTCACAGCAAGGCAGGATCTGAACCGCATCTGTGACCTACACAACAGCTCACAGGAATGACCCTGACCCACTGAGTGAGGCCAGGGATTGAAGCCGCGACCCCCATGGACGACAGTCAGGTTTGTTACGGCTGAGCCACAATGGGAACTCCTGGCGAGTATATTTCGACACTGAATTTTTATTAATTCATAGTAAACATGATTTCTAATAAAAATTTGAATTAGTTGTCTGTAAGTTGTATACACAAATATTTCAGTGAAAAAGGTATAAAAGTTGCTTGAATTTGGAAAGGAAAGCATAATAATTAAAACAATTTTCCAGAAAAAAAATGAAGGTGGAATAAGTTTTAAACAGGTGTTTTTATTTCTTGTAGAAATAAACTGTAGTCTCTTACTACAAATGAGACACTAAGTAATAACTCAATACTTCACTTGATTTGCCTTTAATTTTTAAAATAAAGCCACAATTATAACCTGCAATTAAAACCAGAGACCAAAATTCTTTTAAATCTTGCCTAAATTGGACTCCAGAAGGTTTGGAAAACATTTTGTCTTAGAGCTGGAAAAAAAGCAGTTCTCTAAATATCATAGTGGCCAGATAGGAATATTATAGACATCTAGTAAAGAGAAGTTCTACTCAAAAGAAAAGATTAAAAATTTGGAAAGGGGCTCTAAAATTAATGTAATCACTTTTGGGGTAGATAAATGATAAAAAATTTTCACAACATATTTTGGATTAAAGGAGTTTTTCTTTTCACTGGCAAAACAATTATGGGCACTCTGGAATTACCTTAGTAAGAAAAACAAAATTTTACACATTGGAACCCTTTATTCTATCATATGTATGATGGTTTTTATTTTATTTTTTTGTTAAAATTTACTTAAATAATTTCCACTGATCATGTGCTATTTTTATAATCATGAAAAAATCAATGAAGTGATTTCTATTTTGCAAAAAAAAAAAATTACAGTTGCCCATTTTATTTCACCCCTGGAAGTAACCTTCCATTACACCTGAGTGTCCTCTATGTCATAGGGAATACAGTGGAAACAATTCTGATTGAGCAGAAGTAAAACTGTCTACTAAAAAATATCACTGTCTGTTAAATAACAGGAGTGTCCTAAGAATTTATCAATAAATATAACCTTGAATTAAATATACTACATAGATAGTGAGGTCCAAAAAAAAAAAGGTGGGAGGGGAAGCGCTGAGGGAAACCCAAGCAACAGAGCATGAAAACACAAAATAAAGAATTTTGCTAAACGTTTCACACAGTGAAAGAACAGATAAAACCTACCCTGGTTTTTGGAGATGGCTTCTGAGCATCTCTTTCGAAGTCCTTTTTTAAAAGGATGGGTAAGTTCTTACAACTGGCCTCCTATAAAAGAAATATGAAAGAAACTTTAAGACTGAAGAATACTACCCTAATAAGAAATTACAATGCAGTGAAAAGCATTTCTGGATTGAGCTGTTTACACTGGAAGCTAGTCAAACGGCAATGAGGAGTCCAAATTTTTCCTTTCTTCGTCTCCTACAACAGTGAAGTAACACTGAAGTAAGACGGCGATGGCGTAGCCATGGGACATACAGGGCATATAAATTCAGGGCATATAAATTCAGAGATGATTATGAAAAAATCTCATCTACACTCTCATGACATTACATATCCACAGACAGCTCATCTTTCCTTTGGAGAATTGAACAGTAATTCTCCAAGAATCAACCATCTAACTAGGAGTGTCCTACCTTCCCCAAGGGTTCTGATTCTGTAGATATTTTATCAAAAAAAGAAAAAAAAAGCAAGAAAGAAAAGAAATTCCTTCACGTCATTTAGCAAACTGCTATTGAACAGTGATAGTTTCACACCAATATTCTGAGGACAAATATCTGGGTATCTGTCTCCAAAATTATTGAGCTTCTATGTCCTTGGTTCATGCCAAAATAGTACATGCAAAAATCAGAGCAGAGATGACAAGGGGGGGGGCAGCTTACTTGGGGTTGGCAAGATTTACTACTTACTTCTACATGCTAAAAAAACCTACAATAATCTTGTGTCAAAAAATAATGTAGGTCTCACTTCTGAACAGCCATTAACGTAAATTTTCCACAGATGATTCTATCTCCAAATCAAGATAGACCAAAAATACATAAGAGGAAAATTACAATCAACAATAGAGCTATGGGGAAGATAAATCCATATCCTTTACCTCTGTATCCTGTTTCGTCCTTCATCATGCCTACTGTTTAATCACCTAAATAATGAGTTGTTTTCCAGTTTACTTCAGGGTTAATTACTCATCATTTTAAAAACAAAACTGTAGTCTACACAGTTTATAATATTATTAAATATGCTGGATTTATATTCATTTCTTAAGGGAAGAGTATATCATTAGGATAAAATGTCCCTCTAGGAAATCGCAACACTACTTACTACTAATAAATAATTACTGCATCACAGGATTCATCAGGCACTGTGCTAAAGACTTTGCATTTACAATATGCCATTTCCTCCTCGACAGCCCGATGAGCTAGGTATTTTTGTCATCGTACAGTCATCATTCCCCTTTTAAGTATCACACGACAGAGGTTTAGGGAAGTTAAGTATATTGTCTCACGTCACACTGGACTCAAAGATGGTTCTGAATGACTTTTAAGACCTGAGCTCTTATCCTTCTGTTCTACGTCCCATCCAATATACTCGACATCTTACTAGGTGGTACAACCGTAGCACTTTAAAGCCAAAGATCTGCAAGTCCATCCATACCCCCCTCCGCCACAATTTTACAGATGACAGGTGTGGATCTGGAGGTGAGGTGCCCCTGATCACACATGGGATGGTGGAGCTGAGACCCTTGCCTGGACCCCAGGGCTGGACATGACGCCTGTTCTCTGCTTTGCACTAAGGAATAATATGCCCAGACACAGAGGGGATCCAGAGCCTCTTGTGAGCTCAGGAGTAGCTGCAGTGCTGCCAACACGCTCAGCTGCCTGTGGCCTCATGCACAGCCCTATGTAAGAACTAAGGGTACATTTCTGAGATCAAATAAGTGTGTGTTCCAGTCCGACCCTTTCCCACCAGTCACAACACCTGCTGGTGGTAAGCCATTTACTGGAAATAGTGAATGGACCCATTCCTGCTTCTGACTCACTGTGAGAAGGATAAACTACATCTAGCATGACATTTAAAGGATCCAAGCGATTAACTACATAATCCGTTGCGTAATTGGGCCATACTTGGATAATACAATTACGTCCAATCCTTATACCTCTTTTTAAACTACTGGTTAAGTAAATGTTAGAATGTGATGAGAAGAAAAAAAGGCTGACTCTAAAGGGAATAGAAATAACTGACCTTTGTTTATGTCTCTCTGAATTTATAAATGCCTACAATTCTTTCTTCCTTATGCATCAACGAAAAGTGACGGTATTTTAAAAGTAATGATATCACTCCTATTTTGCCTCCCTGTCCCTGTGAATTCATAAGAAAAGGCTGAGAGTCGGCTCTTCCCTCAAAGACTCAGAAAGCATTTTCTATAAACTTTAAACTGAAAATGCCACCGACATAAATTATGTTTATTTTTTGTTTTATGACTTTAAATTCAGACAACGGAGTCAAAGTGAAGTTGAACAGTCACAGCACCGAACTGAGTCAAGAGATCTTGGTTTCTCATCCTAGTTACCTAACTAACCAGCTCTAGGGACCCAGGCGAGCATTTTAACCTCTTGGGCCTCTCCCTCAGTTCAATGATCTATAAAACAAAGGGATAGGACTAGATGGGTTCCAAGAATCCTATTTAGTTCTTAAATTTCAAGATTTTTAGACGTTATGATTCTCCCAGGAAGCAATAGTTATTGACAAAAAGGTAAGCGATGCCCTGTTCAGAGCTGCATTCCCAATGCCCCATCAGAGTGCTGCTGACATGCTGGCACACAGCCATGCAGTGCGGTGAGTGACAGAAGCCAGGGGGCATTTCCTGTGGGGCCAGTGTTACTCAGCTTCCTGGAGAAGAATGAAGTAATTTACCTGGTAGCTTAAATAAGTAACTGGTAATAACTTAATGTATTGTTTTGAAACAGACACATGATGGAGTTAAGTGAGAAATATATAAAGATAAAGCCTTCTTAAAGTTGTGCTCTTAAAAAGCCATTTATATTTATAGGTTTATACCTGAGAATCAAAAACATATGTCTGTGGGGTTCCCGCTGTGGCACGATGGGTTAAGAACGTGACTGCAGCAGCTTGGGTTGCTGCGGAGGTGCGGGTTTGATCCTTGGCCTGGCACAGCAGGTGAAAGGATCCAATGTCGCCGCAGCTATGGTGTAGGTTGCAGCTGCGGCTCGGATTCAACCTCTGGCCCGGGAACTTCCATATGCCAAGAGAGCAGCCATAAAAAACCAAAACCTAACATATGTCCACACAAAAAAATTAATATGGGTGCTCATTGTAGCATTATCCATAAGAGCCAAAAATTGGAAACAACCCAAATGTCCATCCATTGATGAGCAGATAAACAAAACATGGTGGATACACACAATGGAATGTTGTTTGGCTATAAAAGGAAGGAGGTATTAAGACTGCTAGGGGTGTCTATAAGCCGGAGGGAGAATACCAAATGGAGGATATACAACAACCGTACCACCAAGGTCCCATCCAGGCTCCAAAATAACAGGAAACAGACCCCAGCACGGATGAAGGACCCAGGACCAAGATAATTCAAGGAGCTGTTAAACCTCAGAATAAACAGAGCCAAAAGGACTGATAAAATTCACTCTTGGCCTAAATCCTCTTTCCCTGTTTCCCAAGCCCCCTTCCCCTCGCTCCTTGAGACCACGTGACCCATCACATGAAACCCCGACTATAAAAAAGCCCTTGCCCGAAGGGCAGGGGGCTCTGAGTTCCGCTTGCTCAGTGCTCCCGGCCACTCTGCTGGTCAATAAATCTTGCTTGAGATCTCACTGCTCCAGTCAACTTTCTTTCCCACCTTCCTAACAAAAACCTGCCAATCACCGAGATCAACTTTGAAAACATTACGGTCAGTAAAAGAAGCCAAACACAAAAGGACACATTCTGTGATTCCCTGTGTGTGAAACGTGCAGAACAGGCAAAGAGTGACAGGAAGTAGATTAGAGATTGCCAGCGCCCGGGAGGAGGAGCCACTTCATAGCAATTTCTAATAGCACCTGTCTATGTGGGTTTTGTCTTGTTTTATCTTTTTAGGGCCACACCCGTGGCATATGGAGGTTCCCAGGCTAGGGGTCGAATCGGAGTTGTTGCTGCCAGCCTATGCCACAGCTACAGCAACACCAGATCCAAGCCGTGTCTGTGACCTACACCATAGCTCACGGCAACGCCAGATCCTTAACCCACTGAGCAAGGCCCGGGATCGAACCCGTGTCCTCATGGTTCCTAGTTGGATTTGTTAACCACTGAGCCACAAAGGGAGCTCCTGTATGGGGTTTTTTAGGAGGTGATAAAAGTGTTCTGGGAATTCCCATCATGGGTCAGCAGTTAAAGAACCTGATTAGTATCCATGAGGATGTGGGTTCGATCCCTGGCCTCGCTTAGTGGGTTAAGGGTCCAGCATTGCCGTGAGCTGTGGTGTAGATCAAAGATGAGACTTGCGAGTTCCCATTGTGGCGCAGTGGACACAAACTGACTAGGAACCATGAGCTTGCGGGTTCGACCCCTGGCCTCGCTCTGTGGGTTGACAATCCGGTGTTGCCGCGAGCTGTGGTGTAGGCCACAGACGCGGCTCGGATCTGGTGTTGCTGTGACTGTGGCGCAGGCCGGCAGCTGCAGCTCTGATTCCACCCCTAGCCTGGGAACTTCCATATGCTGCAGGTGCGGCCCTAAAAAGAAAAAAAAAATGTTCTGGAAGTAGGCAATGGTAAACACTGTAGAACCCTGTGAACATGTTGAAACTCAATAATTTATATACTTTGACTGGGTGCATTTTATGGTATGTGACTTATATCTACATTGAAAAAAAAAAAGCCTTTTAAATCAAATCCCCACATTCCCAGGGCAAAGGGAAGAGACCTCAGGTTTGGGTTTGAATTGTTCTGTTCGAAGAACTTCTTTGCAAAGGTATGAAGGCAGAGTGTTTTGTGTTGCTAAGCATTAAACTATAGGGGGGCATGGAAGTTCTCTCAATGTTAACCGAAACCCACGATGTGTGGCATTAGACATGAATATATCATACAAGGTATATTTCTATTTATTTTAAACATCAGGTCCACTTGAATGAGACTTCTGACTGAACTGATCACTCCTAATGACTTTTGTGCAACAACCAGTTGCTTAAACCCAATGCGTCACTTCGGTATCAAGAAAGCACCATCTGAAAATACAATAGGGAAGGAAAAAAATACCTTGTTTATCACAGGCTTTACTATTCACCTATGAATGACAGGAAAACATTGGCTGTTCCCTCAGCCCAGCCCAGGGCGCCAGCTCTTCACAGGTCTGTGCCCTCACTTCATCCAGGTCTGTCTTCAGTTCTACCAGAGAGGATGCTACGCCTGGACCATCTTACCTGAAACGCCACTGCTCTCCTCTTCCACTGGATGCTCTATTTCTTCATTCCACTCAGCAATAGCTGACTTTAATACTTAGTGGGTTTATTTTTTATTTTCTTTATGGCTGCACCTGCGGCATATTGAAGTTCCCGGCCTGGGATTGAATCAGAGCTACAGCTGAGGCCTACGCCACAGCCGCGGCAACTCCAGATCAGAGCCACATCTGCGACCTATGCCGCAGGTTGCAGTAACGCTGGAGGCCAGGGATTGAAACCACATCCTCACAGACATTGTGTCAGGTTCTTAACCTGCTGAGCCACAGTGGGAACTCCCAGTACTTAGTGGTTTTTATTCTTTACTGTCCATCTCACCCTACTGGATGAGAAGACTTGATCGGGCTCACAAATATATCCTTGGGGCCTAGAACAGTGTTTGGCACAGAGCTGAAGCACACTGTTGCAGTCAATGAGTAAACCAAATCACTGCACAATATCCCCTTTTAACCTTTCACAATCGCTTGTGCATTCCTCCTGCTTTTAATTCCTCCCTTAATCAGCTTACTTCGCGATCTTTCATTCCTTTGCTAATGCCTTCACTGCCTTGCTCTGGTTGTCAGTCATTGCATTCATCTTCCCCAAGTACAACCTTGGTGGAATTTGGCTGTCTGCCTTCCCTGGGCTGGAAATAGAGCAAAGGAACGTGGCTGGAAAAAAAGGATAGGATTGGTTGACTGTGTCATGTTGCATCTACTGCCATGAATCTTGAATCAACCCTCTCTACTGCTCAGCAATTCTGCTATACTCCTTCAGCAATGGGACTTCCCACTCTCCAAGATGGTATCGCACGTCTTCTCTCGTCCTAAGCTCCTTTCCTTCCATTCTCACGTCATGGGAAAAAGAGACGCATCAGAGAGGCTACTCATTATCCCACCATTTATAAACCACTCAGTGTCCCTCCGGGTACAATGGAAGACCCCGATCCTATCCAACAGCCATTGCCTCTGCCAGCACCAGGATGCCATCCCCTCTGGCCTTCTCCAGGACATCACTCTTTCCATTAGTCCCACCCACTCCCTCTCCACGAGCTCATCCCCACAGTCATGGGCACGATCTGTCATTATCTCCCTTTTTAAAATTTCTCTTGCAAACACCACTTCCCTCATCTCGCTTCTCAAACTAGCTGTGGTCCCATGACTTTGCTTTCCTCCATAGCACACGCCTCCAACACAGCTTCTTCACTTTCTCTACTTCATCAAGAATGCCCCCCACCTCTGGGTGTTTTGGGTCATGACTCAGCTAAGAGCAGTCCCAGTGTGGACTCCATCTTACTTGGGTTCTTGGCACTATCTGACCCAGGTGATGCCTGTTCGCTGTCACCTCATCACTGGTAGAAAAAGAAAACTTGCCAACCTCACTGAGCAACTCCACACGGTCTCCTTGGCTGCTTCTCCTCTTTACAATGAAGTTACACATCCGTTGGTTGATGGCTTGTGTATCCTCCACTAAGTAGAACTTCTACGAAGGAAGGTCATCGGTCTCTCTTTACTCAATACTGAAACTATAGTGCCATTGAAAAGTGCCTCGTATGCTAAGAGTTCAATAAATGTGCTGAACACATGATTCAACGAAGTTGGAGTGACTCAAAGGTTGATGCAGAGAAGTCTTTTCTCAAATGATACAATGATCTCCTTGTACGTCCATCACTTTTAAACACAACCAATATCCTAATGACTCCCAAATTTGTGTCATTATCTCTGACCTTTCTCCTTAACTACTTCTATCAAACGGCTAGCTTGGCAATTCCGCTTTGTCATCTAATAAGCATCTAAATTTACTATGTCCAAATCTGAGCTTTTGGCTTACCAACAAAACCATTCTGGCAGCACTTGAGTTTCTTCCCCAGATTAGCAGATGGTACCCAGTTGCTCGAGCCATGGTATCCAGGTGCTCGAGCCCGTATCTACCTTGATTCCTCCCTCCCCTAGACGTCTCACCACCAAACCTCCCATCAGGTCCAGTCAGCATGCTCCAAAGCACCCTGGGATTCATTCACTTCTAGGTACAAGGCCGCCCTGGTCGTAACCATCACTGTTCACCTCAATCACCTCAATCATCCCGCCTTCTGCAAGCTTTGTATAAGGAAATCAGATGATACTACTCCTCTGTCAATGCCTCAGCATTATTCCTGGAACACAATCCAAACTCTTCACCACAACCTACAGCGCCCTGCAGGATCGAGCTTTGTCGGCTTCTCCAACCTCATTCCACACCATGGGCCCCCCGCATCACTGTGCCTCCACCACAAGGGCCTTCCTTTTGACGCTTCAAATACTCCAAGTCCCTTCCCGCCTCCAAGCATTCGCCCTGCACATTCGCTCTCCCTGGATCGCCTCGCCCCCGTTCCTTCAGCGCGGCTGCTGTGTTCTCATCCCGCACGCGGCAGCCAGGTCACCTCCTCACAGAGGCCTTCTTCAACAAGCCCATTTAAACTGGCTCCCTGATCACAGTCTTCTCTTACAAACGTGCTTTCTTTCAATGACAGGACTTACTCTAATGTTTAATCCACAATTTTCTCTTACATGTTGACATCCTGTATATCACCCTCAGGAGACTTTGAGCTTCATGCGGGAAGAACTCGATCAGTATATCCCCAACAGTCAGTGGATATTTTTTTAGATATTTTTTAAAAGGAATGTCTGACTTAAAAAATGTCATTCCTTAAAAAAAAAAAAAAAAAGGAGTGTCTGCCAACGCCTATGTTTCACTTCTCTTTAGTATTAATTTCCAATCAGAGCTCCTGTCATGGCGCAGTGGTTAACGAATCTGACTAGGAACCATGAGGTTGTGGGTTCGATCCCTGGCCTTGCTCAGTGGGTTGATGATCCGGCGTTGCCGTGAGCTGTGGCGTGGGTCACAGATGTGGCTCAGATTTTTTAAAAGGAATGTCTGACCTATCACCTACTTATCAGGGTAGGTGATAAAGTAGCTGTTATTATGACAGGCAGAAATTGTCATAGAAAGCAGCAAATTTTTTTGGTCACACCTGTGGCATGTGGAAGTTCCCAGGCCACGGATCAGACCCCAGCTACAGCAATGACAATGCTGAATCCTTAACCACTAGGCCACCAGAGAACTCCTCAGTTGGTATTTGTTGAATGAATAAAGAAAGCAATGTCAACTCCTACGTTTCACTTCTCTTTAGTATTAATTTCCAATCAGAGTTCCTGTCATGGCGCAGTGATTAACAAATCCGACTAGCAACCATGAAGTTGCGGGTTTGATCCCTGGCCTTGCTCAGTGTGTTAAGGATCAGGCGTTGCCATAAGCTGTGGTGTAGGTCGCAGATGCGGCTTGGATCCCACATTGCTGTGGCTCTGGTGTAGGCCGGCGGCTACAGCTCCAATTCGACCCCTAGCCTGAGAACCTCTATATGCCACGGGAGCGGCCCAAGAAAAGGCAAAAAGACAAAAAAAAAGTATTAATTTCCCATCACTCAAGACATGTGATGGATCCCCATTAAACTGAGCATCGGATAATACGTTTTCCTATTACCTGGGTGACGTAATGATGGGTCAGGGTGGGTGATAAAGCAGCTGTTATTATGACAGGCAGACACTGTCACAGAGAGCAGCAACTGGCACGCTGGAGTTAAACTACAACAAGTGATTTGGTGAAATGTAGTGACCTGGAGAGCAGACGAGACAGAGCAATGCTGACATGACACGTGGATGTAAGAGCCCAAGCCTAAGGCCTCTTACAGGAAAGAGCTACTTTGCACACAACCAGGATCCCGTAAATGTCACTGCAGATTACAGAGCACGCCTTACACCGCCACAAAAGCCCCCTCTTCAATTCAGCTGTATCTGCAAAATGAACCTGCATTTGATTGACTGTAACAAACGAACAGGATGTTTTCTTCAAGCTCAAAGGCAATATGATGTTATCTTTACATAAATAAAGGGAACAAATTGAGTTAAAATACCATTTAACAGATTTGCATTATATAAACTTTGAGGAAGAAATCTGTGGTTTTGGGGGCTTGGACCAGGGAACTATAAATGGAGGAGGCGAGAAGTAGTAACGTTCTGGATCTGTTTTGAGCTCGTGACTTTTCGTTGATAAACTGCAACTATGATAGTCACAAGCACAATCTCAGTTATGAAGAAGTCTGCTAAAAACTGCCTCACAGAGAACGGCCACCAGTCATTTCCACTTAAAAGAAAATGGAATGAGAATGAGTGTAGCCAGAAATGGTTAAATTAAATCAAAGATTTAAGTACCATCAGGCATTAGAATCTACAGACTTCTGATCTTAATATTACAAGCCATTATAGTTTCTCTTTCATCGGCTCCTCTGTCACCTCTTTGGAAGAGGCTTTTTGTAACAACCTCATCAAGACCTGCTTTCCCCAGTTAGTCTCAACTTGCTTTTGCTTCTGTCGCAGTACCTACTGGTCTAAGACAGGCTTAGGTGTCCGTGTGTTGTGCTGGTGATTTCACATCTATTCTTAGCATCTGTGCATTTCTCTGAGAAGTCAGCCCACCATGCTTTCTGGCTTCACCATCTTGACTTGACGAGGCTCTGCTTTGTCCTGATGGGCGCAGGAAATCTGAATCTCTTGCCACAGGTGAGCAAGCGAGTGCCAGATTCAGGCCTTTTCCCACCGGCCCCTCTGCCAGGGATGCTCTTCCTCCTCGTGTCTACATGGCTGACTCCCCCACATCATTTTGATCCCCTCTCACCTCAGAGGGGCCTCTCAACTCTCTATATAAAATAGTCCTGTCGACGTCTCTCTCTCCTCTCATACACCATTAATCTAAAGTCTTAAGTTTCTTCATACACCATTAATCTCAAGGCTTAAGTTTCTTCACAGACTGTATCACCGAATGGCATATTAATTTCCTTACTTTCTGCATGCCCCTACTGAAGAGTCAAACTCCATGAAAGCAGAGATTTTTTTAATTTAGTGCTACTGCTTCAGCTCACAGAATAGTGTATGTTACATAGTAGGTGTTTAATAAATGCTAGTTCAATGACAATAGACTGATTGACCAAAAAATCCTCTTCTGATTACTCTCCTCCAGTTTATCTTACACACGTATATCAAATTAATTTTTCTAATTTATGACTCCAAGTCTCTCCTTTCCTGAAAAGTTTTAGTTACGTCCACCTACCAGATCAAATTTACACTTACACTCTTCTTGTTTTATTTATTCCGCGTATTCATTAAAACCTGGATCACGTGTTGCTTGTACAAGCTGCTCTTGTGCTTGTCGCATTCCCTCATCTCTGACTCCAAAAACAGTGGTGTTTCAATCCTTTCTGTCTCTACAGCATCTAAGTGGACAACTGATATTTTTTGCATGTCCAACATCCATTCCCACTTCTGTGGGAAAAGACTTAATTTTAGGAAACTATCCTTCTCCTATTGGTTATGAAGTTTCAATCAAGTGGGTTTCTGATCAACACGTGGGCATGTCTCCCAAGATACTTCCAAGTACCACCTAGAAATTCAATCATTGTCATACCAGGAATACAAAGACTCAAGAACTGAGAACAGGTGAAACCAATTTATGCCAAAAGCCGTTCTATGAACAGACTGTCCTGCTCTAACATTGCAGGCTGCCCAGGTCAATGTCCTAAGAGATAGCTAGTTGTCACCTGTGCTCACTTCGTTTTTTATTCTCCAGTTTTATTCAGGTATAATTGACATAAAAAGTGTATCTATTTAGGGTGTACTATTCAATGTTTTGAAATACATATTCACTGTGAAATGAGCATTAAATCAGGCTAATTAACATAGGCATCTCTCACATAATTACTTTTTCCTTTTTTTGTGATGCAAACACTTAAGATGTATACGCTTAGCAGACTGCAAGTATGTAACACAGACAGGTACATTGCTATACATTAGATTTCCAGAACTTACTGATTTTGCAAAACTGAAACTTTGTACCCCTTGAACAACATCTCCCCGTTTCCCCTCTGCCAGATCCTGTCAGCCACTGACGGACCCTCTGCATCCATGAATTCAACCGGTTTAGATTCCACATCTAAGTGAGATTATGTAATATTTGTCTATGCCTGGCTTACTTCACTTTTGTTTGGATTTCCCTCGTGATTAGTAATGCTGAGCACCTTTTCACGTACTTGTTGACTAGCTGTATGTCTTTAGAAAAATATCTACTTGGGTCTTCTACTCATTTAAAAGTAATTTGGTTTTTTTTTTGGCTATTGAGTTGTAAGAGTTCTTTTTATATATTGGATATTAGCCTCCTAACAGGTATATGAGTGGCAAATATTTTCTTCCATTCTGCAGGCTGCCTCTTCCTTTTGTCGATGGCATTCTTTTGTTGTACAGAAGCTTTGAAGCTTCAGGTATTCCCACGTATTTATTTTTGCTTTTGTTGCCTGCGCTTTTGGTGTCAAACTCCAAAAATCATTGCCAAGACCAATGTCAAGAAGGTTTTCTTCCTATGTTTTCTTCTCAGAGTTTTATGATTTCATTGGTTCACTTAAGTCTTTAATGCATTTCAAGTTAACTTTTATAGATGGTGTAACAGTACAATTTTTTTTTTTTTGGGCAGGTGGATATCCAGTTTTCCAAGCACCACTTACTGAAGAGATGATTCTTTTCCCATTGTGTATACTTGTTATTCAGTGGAAAATCAGTTGACTGTGGATGCATGGGTTTATATCTGGACTATCCTGTTTCAATTGGTCTATATAACTGTTTTTTAATGTCAGGACTATACTGTTTTGATTACTATAGCTTTGTAATGTATGTTGAAACTAGGAGAGAGTATGCCTCCAGATTTGTTCTTACTCAAGACTAAGGCTTTGGCTACGGGGCGGGTTTTGTGGTTCCATATGAAATTTAGGATGTTTTCCCTATTTCTATAAAGAATGCCATTAGAACAACTCACAGAATGGGAGAAAATATTTGCAAATGAAGTGACTGACAAGGGATTACTCTCCAAAATTTATAAACACCTTCTGCAGCTCCATACCAAAAAAACTAACAACCCCATCAAAAAATGGGCAGAAGATCTAAACAGACAATTCTCCAGAGAAGACATACGGATGGCTAAAAACACATGAAAAGATGTTCAACATCACTCATTATTAGAGAAATGAGAATCAAAACCACTATGAGGTACTGCCTTACACCAGCCAGAATGACTATCATCAGAAAGTCTACAAACAGTAAGTGCTGGAGAGGGTGTGGAGAAAAGGAACCCTCTTACACTGTTGGTGGGAATGTAAATTGGTACAAACTCCATGGAAAACAGTATGGAGAGTCCTCAGAAAACTAAAAATAGAACTACCATTTGATCCAGCAATCCCACTCCTGGGTTATTTATCCAGAGAAAACCATGACTCGAAAAGACACATGTACTCCAATGTTCATTGTAGCACAATATACAATAGCCAAGACATGGAAATAACCCAAATGTTCATTGACAGAGGCATGGATAAAGAAGATGTGGTACATATACACAATGGAATACCACTCAGCCATTAAAAGGAAAGAAACAATGGCATTTGCAATGACACGGGTGGACCTCGAAATTATCATGCTAAGTGAAGTCAGTCAATGAGACACCAACATCAAATGCTATCACTTAGATGTGGAATCTAAACAAAGGACACAATGAACTTCTTTGCAGAACAGATACTGACTCACAGACTTTGAAAAACTTATGGTTTCCAAATGAGACAAGTTGGCAGGTGGGGGGATGCACTGAGGGTTTGGGATGGAAATGTTGTAAAATTTGGTTGTGATGATCATTGTACATCTATAAATGTAATAAAATTCATTGAGTAATAAAAAAAGAATGCCATTAGAATTCTGATAGGGATTGCATTGAATCTGTGTATCACTCTGGTCAATAGGGGCATTTAGATATATAATTCTTCTAATTCATGAATATGGGATGTCTTTGCATTTACCTGTATTGTCCTTAGTTTCCTTTATCAATGTTTCATAATTTTCAGAGTAGACATCTTTCACCTTTTTGATTAAGTTTATTCCTAAGTATTTATTTTTTGTTGTTGCTAAAGTGAATGGGACATTTTAATATCCTTTTTAGTCTGCTGTTTGTGTATAGATACATGATTGATTTTTGCACATTGATTTTGTATCCTGCAATTTTACTGAATTTGTTTCTTGGTTCTAAGAGTTATTTTTATTTTTTGGCTTTTTTTTTTTTGTCTTTTCAGAGTTCACCTGTGGCGTATAGAAGTTCCCAGGCTAGGGGTCTAATCGGAGCTGTAGCCACTGGCCTATACCACAGCCACAGCAACACATGATCCGAGCCACATCTTCGACCTACACCACAGCTCATGGCAGTGCCAGATCCTTAACCCACTGAGCGAGGCCAGGGATCAAACCCGCCACCTCATCGTTCCTAGTCAGATTCGTTTCTGCTGTGCCACGACAGGAACTCCTAGTTCTAATAGTTATTTTGTAGAGTTCTTAGGATTTTTTATATGTTAAGAGATCACACCATCTGCAAACAGAGACAATTTTACTTCTTCATTTCCAATTTTGATGTTTTTAATTTCTTTTTCTTGCCTAATTGCTCTGGATAGGATTTCCAGCACTACATTGAATCAAAGTGGCATTCTTGCCTCATACCATATCTGAGAAAGAAAAGCTTTCAGTTTTCCCCCATTGATTATGACATCACCTGTGAGATTGTCAGATATAGTCTTTACTATGTTGAAGTTCTTCCATAACTATGTTGTTAAGAGTTTTTTTTTTTAATCATAGATAAATGAACTTTATCAAGTGCTTTTTCTATTGAGGGGACCATGTGTTCCCCCCCTTTTATTCTACTAATGTGATGTGTACTGCATTGATTGATTTGTGTGCTGAACTATCCTTACATTCCAGGGATAAATCATATTTGTTGGTCATCACATATGATCCTTCTAAGGCACAGTTGAATTAATGAGGACTTTTGCATCATGTTTATCAGTGATACTGGGCTGTAGTTTTCTTGTTGTGTCTTTGTCTCTTGTTTGATGTCAGAGTTAACAGTAGCTTCATAAAATGAGCTTTGTAGTGTTCCTCCTTCTACACATTGGAAGAATTTAAGAAGGACTGGTATTACTGCTTTGAAAGCCATCTGGTGTTGGACATTTTTTGTTGGGAGGTATCTGATTACTGATGCATTTCAATTTATTTGTTCTGGCTTTCTACTGCTTCTTGATTCAGCTTAGGTAGGTTGTATATTTCTAGGTATTTATTCATTTCTTCTAGGTTATCCAATTCATTGGCACATAGTTCGTCATAATAGTTCCTTATGATCCTTTTATTTTTGAAGTCCCCATTGTAATGTCTTTTCTTCAGATTTTATTTGAATCTTTTTTCTTAGTAAATCTGGTTAACGTTTTGTTGATTTAAAAAAATCTTTTCCAAAAAACTCCAATTTTTTATTGACTTTTCTATTAGTTTTCTATTCTATGTTTAGTTTATTTCTGTTCTTTTATAAATTATAGTTGATTTACATTGTTGTGCCATATTTCTGTTCTAATCTTTATTATTTCCTACCTTCTGTTAACTTTGAGCTTAGTGTTTATTCTTTGAATTGTAAAGTTAGGTTGATTGAGAAATTTCTTATTATTTAATGTAGGCATTTATCAGTGTAAACTTTCCTCTTAGTACTAATTTGTAATATTCCATAAATTTTAGTATGCTGCATTTTTGTTTTTGTTTGTCTTGAGATGCTTTTTAAATTCCCTTTGGATTTTTTCTTTGACCCACAGTTCTTCAAGAATATGCTGGTTTAGTTTCCACATATTAATTTCCCTTGTGAACTGTCCTACTTTCTTACCATTATTGGTTTCTAGTTTCATTCAGTCAAGATACTTGGGATGGTTTCAAACTTGAATTTGGTTAAGATTTGTTTTGTGACCTATGAAATGATCTATCCTGGAGAATATTCTGTATGCACTTAGAAGAATGTGTATTCCTCTGTTGTTAGGTTGAAAGTCCTGCCTATGTCTATTAGGTCCATTTAGTCTGTAGTGTTCTTCCAGTTAGTGGTTTCTTTACTAATTTTTTGTCTGGATGTTTTATCCATTACTGAAAATTGAGTATTTAAGTCTCCTACTATTATTGTATTGTTGTAAGATCTGTAAATATTTGCTTGATATATTTAAGTCCCCTGATGATGGCTACATATATATTTATAACCATTAAGTCTTTTGTTGGGCTTACCATTTTATCATTATAATATGATGTTCTTTCTCTCAGAGACAGTTTTTGACTTAATTTTTTATATAAGCACAGCCACACTTGCTTTCTTTTTTCTGTTTTCATTTTTTAAAGTTTACTGAAGTATAGTTGATTTACAATGTTGTTTCTGCTATAGAACAAAGTGAGTCAGTTATACATGTATATACATCCATTCTCTTTCAGATATATATATATATGCCAATCCCAGCCCACCAGTACATCCCTCCCATACCTCACCTGTCCCCTTTGGTAACCATAAGTTTGTCTTCAAAGTCTGAGTCTGTGTTTGTTCTGCAAATCAGTTCATTTGTATCACTTTTTTTTAAAGATTTCACATATAAAAATTATCATATGATTGTCTCTAACTTCACTTAGTATGATAATCTCTAGGCCCAACCATGTTGCTTTAAATGGCATTATTTCATTCTTTTTTACGGCTGAGTAATATCCCATTGTATATATGTACCACATCTATATCCATTTCTCTGTTGATGGACATTTAGGTTGCTTCCATGTCTTGACTACTGCAAATAGTGCCACAGTGGATATGGGGGTCTTTTTTTTTTTGTCTTTTTGTCTTTTTGCCATTCCTTGGGCCGCTCCCGCGGCATGTGGAGGTTCCCAGGCTAGGGGTCCAATCGGAGCCATAGCTGCCGGCCTACACCAGAGCCACAGCAACGCGGGATCCGAGCCACGTCTGCAACCCACACCACAGCTCACGGCAACGCCGGATCGTTAACCCACTGAGTGAGGGCAGGGACCGAACCCGCAACCTTATGGTTCCTAGTCGGATTCGTTAACCACTGCGCCACGACGGGAACTCCAGGGGGGTCTTTTTAAATTATGGTTTTCTTGATAGATGCCCAGGAGTAGGCACACTTGCTTTCCTTTAGTTACTATTTTCATGGAATAATTTTTCCGTCTCTTGATTTTTAGCCTCTGTGTATGCTTGTATCTAATGTGGGTCTTTTGTAGATAGCATATAGCTGGATTTTTTAAAAAAAGAAATCCATTTGCCACTCTATGCCTTTTTCATTAGTGAGATCAATCCATTTACATTTAAAGTAATTATTGACGGATGAGGACTTACTACTGCCAACTTGTTCACTGTTTTCTGTTTAGCTTGCATTTTTTTGTTCCTATCATCTTCTCTTGATCTGTTATATGATGACTTTTGGGAATGATTTGCTTTGGTACTTTTCTCTTTATCTTTTATATATTGACAACAGGTTTTTTTCTTTGTGGTTACCTTGAGGCTTGGATAAAATATTTTATAGTTGAAATCATTTATTTTAAGTTGGTAACAAATTAACTTTCATTGCATACAATAAATACACTTTTACCACCTCTCACATACTTTTTGTTCCTGTAATCGGTTTGCTTCTTTAAAAATTGTGTATTCATTAACACATTTTTATTTTTTAACTTTTATATTAGAGTTAATTTCACACTGTAATATTACAGTGCAATATTATTTAGTATTTATCTATATTTTTACCTTTACCGGTGATATTTATGCTTTCATATATTTGGCCTTGCAGTTCTATTTGAAAAATCCCTTTAAGCATTTTTTGCAAGGCAGGGTTAGTGGGGACAAACTTCCTCAATTTTTGTTTGTCTGGCCTCAGTTTTTGTTTGGTTTGTCCTTTAATTTACTTTTCTGTCTTTAAAAATTTTTTTTCCCAGGTAAAATGTTCTTGGTTTGTAGATTTTTTTCTTTCAGTATTTTGAATACATCATTCTACTCTCTCCTGGCGTGTAAGGTGTCTGCTAAGAAATTCACTGATAGTCTTTTGATGGGTGGTTCCCTTATACGGGATAAGTTGTTTTTCCTCTTCCTACTTTCAAAATTCTGTCTTTGTCCACAACTTTTGACAATTATAATGTGTCTTAGGGTAGTGTTCTTTGGGTTGATCCTATTTAAGACCCTACAGGCTTCATAAATCTGGATGACCATGTCCCTTCCAAGATATGTGGAATATTCAGCCATTATTATTATTTTTTTAAAATAAGCTTTCTCTTCTCTTCTCTCTCTCATCTTCTGGAATTCCCATCCTGCATATATTGGTTCACTTGATGTCTCATAAATCTCACAGACTTTCATTCTTTTCTTTGAGTTTGCTCATGCTTATTGAGTATTCTGTTGCTATCTATTGCATTTTTTAAAATTTCACTTATTGTATACTTTTGCTCCAGAATTTCTGTGTGGTTCTTTTTAAAAATAATTTCTCTTTGTTGACCTGCTCATTTTGTTCATGTTTTGTTTTCCTAATTGTGTTGAACTGTCTATCTGTGTTACCTTGCAGTTTGCTGAGCTTCTTTAAAATAATTACTTTAAATTATTTGCCAGGCAATTGATATCTCCATTTTGGGGTGGGGGGAATCTGCTACTGGGTATTAATTGTGTTCCTTTGGTAGTGTCACATTTCATTGATTTTTCTTGCTACTTGTTGCCTTGCATTGGTGTCTGCCCTCAGCTGCTGTAAGCATCAGCAAAGACTGTGGGGCTCTTTAGTGGTAAAATTGTGGGTATTCCTGATAGCAGTAAAGACTGTTGGCCTCATTTTTCTCTCCTTTACCTTCACAGAAAAAGATCACAGTCAAGGGGCTCCTTCTTGGTGATAACCAGTGCTGCCCTGTGCGATGGGACAATGCACGTAAGATGCTTTCTACACGTATCTATGTGGCCACCCTTGATTTTTGTGTTCCACTGGGTTGCTGGAGCTTCTTAATTGTACTCTGGAGCTTTCTCAGAGCTGTTTTCATCCATTAGCCATTGTCAAATTGTTGTTTTGGTGGTGGCAGGGGGTGGGGCGGGGACAACAATGGCTGGGAGAGCCTCGTGGCCAGGCATCCTGAGGATGTGCTTTCCTTTCTATTCTGTGAACTACCCCATGTCCTCCAAAAATTCCTTTACCTTTTCTTTCCTGTTTAGTCTAATGTTAGCTGGTGCTGCTTTTTGTCTTCAGCCAAAATACTTGAAGTTACACAAATACGTGCTGTAGTGTCACTTCCAGGATGGTCACTTGAAAACTGCAGAATTAAAACTTATAATAATGTTGATGACAATCAAAGTAACAATACCAGCTATTACCTTTACAGCATTTGCTACACGTGTGGCATTTTTAAAGTGCTTCCTATACTTTTATTCACTTGATCCGCACAAGAATCCGCTAAGATGTGTACTTTTTCTATCCAAATATATTGTATGTGAAAACTGAGGCACAAAGGATAAGCAGCTTGTTCAACGCCGCACACTTGATAAGGGGCAGAGCTGGAAACTGAAACCAGGCAGTCCGTCTCCAGAGGCCTGCTCTTAACTACACAATAATGCCTTTTTAGAAGAAGCCTTCCTATTTAATTAGATCAGGGGAGCCTCAAAAGTAAACTAAAACAAGAAATTTAAAAAAGAGACATGTAAATAATACTTAATTTTTTTAACATTAAAATGTTCGAATGTTCATTTATTTGCCAATTTTTTGATCTGGGCTTTTGTTTGAGATAATCTTGTATTTCACACCTTCTTCTCTATTTAAACCACATTCCTAATATATAGCCTATGTGCAGTGAAAACATAACATCTTTCTTTCTTTCTTTTTTTTTGTCTTTTTAGGGCCGCACCTGCATCATACAGAGGTTCCCAGGCTAGGGGTCGAATTGGAGCTACAGCCGCTGGCCTACACCACAGCCACAGCAATGCCAGATCCAAGCCGCATCTGTGACCTACCCCACAGCTCACGGCAACGCTGGATCCTTAACCCACCGAGTGAGGCCGGGGATCGAACCCGCAACCTCATGGTTCCTAGTCGGATTCATTTCTGCTGCGCCATGACAGGAACTCCAAGTCTTTAAGCTTTACTGAGTCTTTTCAATGTATTACTTAGTTTTTGTAACAGAAATAATCCTTTGTGAACCTGATACATTCTCCTTACATCCTGTATGTCCTCTCTTGAGGGACAAAAAGACTTCACGTCTAGCCTCCCTGACAGTTAGGCTGGGAGACTGAATCTGACATTGAAATGTGAACAGAAGTATTAGAAGCCAGTTTCAGCTGTAAAATAAAACTGTTACATGTTACTGTCTGCCTTTTCTTTCCTGCAGAGGCAACCTAGGAGCACAGTTGCGACAAAACAGAGGAGGGCTGCTCAACCCACTGAACTGTGAAGTACGTAAGAAATAAAGTTGGGTTATGTTAAGTCACAAAGAACTTCAGAGTCTGTTACAGAAGCTTCTATTAATTACGCTGACACCATTCTCCTGGAAATAGCTATACCCTCGCATGCATGTTACATGTATTTAATTAAATACATACCATAAAAAAGCTGGCATAAACCGTTTCAGAAACAAACAGAATTGACTCTTAGTTAGCACAGAGTAAAACTAGTAATGAACAAGTCAATAAGAGAATAGCCTTTTAGCCACAAGCCTGCAGAGTTGCCATGGACAGCAGTCGGTGCTTTAAAAACAAATGGGGGTTTGGGATTGGCACATGCACACTGAGGTATATGGCATGACTGGCCAACAGGGACCAACTGCATAGCACAGGGAACTCTACCCAATATTCTGTGAAAATCTATACAGGAAAAGAATTTGAAAAAGAATGGATGTGTGTATATAATTAAAAAAATCATTAAAAAAGTTAAAAAAGGAAAAAATAGCAGTAACCCCCCAAAAAACAAAACAAAAACCCCCAAAGCCAAAAACGAATGCAGAGAATTGATTACTCTAGCAAATTAGTTAGGTGGAGTTCTGTTAAGCAAATTTTTACCGTATACTCCAGAAACTGAACCATTACAATGCCCAGAGTAGTTACTATGACTTTCTGGAAATCAATTTGAGTCAACTTTTATTTAGACATACGTGCTGCCACTCAATGGATATTTTCGAGTAAAATCATAAGGAACTAGAACACGTGCTTTGGATACGCAAGAATCTATGAGTTACTGTACAACTTTTAGAGACAACCCAATGTATATGCAAACAGGAGCTATTTTTCTTAACTTTGAAGAACTTATAATGCAATAAAAGAGAAGAAAAAACACAGCTCTTCCAAGGCAGAGTGTAGGACTTGTTCTCACAGAAGGACAAAGAGGGGACCCTAAGACAGAGGAAATGGGGATTAGGTGAGCCTGGCGGAGGAGAGAGGAGACTTCACAGAGCAAAGAGAATTGGAGATGTCTTACTTGGATTCTCACCTACCCAACCAGACCCTGCAGCAAGGATGGTGGGCAGGCAGTGTATGTGGGTAGTTCAGCAGGGGAATGGGACAATAATGGAGACAGAAGGTCGTCCGTAAAGGGTATTATTATTATTATTATTGTTATTCTACTAGAGCTTTTTCAGTGGCTCTGAAGTTGAACCTTCAATTTTGGGGGAAGCGCTGGGAAACTCTATACAATACACACCCCAGAATTGTTCCATCCAAAGAGCAAGGAGCTGGGAATTTATAGCTCCATACTCCTCAGGCACTGGGTAAGGGTGGCCCCTGGAAGGATATCACTTTTCCAGCCACTTAATGGTCCACTGAAGTATAACTTCTATTCCTAGGAGACCAATTGAAGAAAAGAGTAGAAATTCAGGTCTAAAAGCAAACACAAGCAATCTTTGAAGATCTTCAAAAACGTACTTGCTATTTACTGAGTGCTATTTGCCAAATACACACAATATAATGATTTCAAGTGGGCAACTTCTGAGGTGTCAGGGCCAAAGTATTGCTATTTCACTCTAAGTAGTTTAAAGGTCACACAGCATAATAGTGTTTTTATAAGCAAAAGCAATTTAGGCTATCTTCTGTTAAACATTCCACATAATAGGAAAGAAGGAATTGAGTACCTGGCACATATATATCTAATTATTCCAATGATTCCTGAGCAGACATGACCTTTGAGTGTTTATCTGTAAGCACTCTGCAAAACAGAATGTCTGGGGAGAAGAAATTGACAGCAATCTGAATTGTAAATATGTGACCATGATCTAAAACCAAGAACCATAAAAGTACCCCAAGCTAAGCAATAACTTTTAAAACAACTTTTATTACTTAATGTTTTATACTTATTAATAATCTAATCAGCTTCCACTACTAGAAAGTATCCAGCTGAGTCATGCAAGCAAACAACATTCTATCCTGCTATTTCAGCTTTGCTTTTCTTAAACATCCCTGAGTATTTTTCCACCTTCAAACTTGGAACCAATCTAAAAGGCACAGCTCACGATCCAAAGAAAGGTTAAGTCTGAAGAAATAGGCAAATGAATTTACGGCTACCTCTTGAGTTCCTAGGTGCTCAGAGTGATAACCTACAGATTTTGATGGGTGCGAATTAGTCATTCTCACTATGTAAGTTCACCCACACGAGGTGATAACACAGCCAAATCAGAACGTATCAAACAACAACATAGAAACCCAAACATTTTTTAAATTTCTTACTACGACTCTACGGCTTCCCACCTGGAAGTGTTCTAGAAGGGTTATAGAAAGGCTGGGAGTAGAAAAGGCCACGCAGGAACAGAGTCAGAAGAACAGACTTCAAGGGCTTCCCTGATACTAAACTGCTACCGTACATGAAGTAAGCATGTAAATGCGCATGGCACTGATACGCTGGTTTAAAACGCTAACGTTGGTCATTTCTATATTTTGCCTGCCATCAATATTTTGAGTTGAAAACGCAGGTGTCATTTACTGCTACTGACCTTGAATCATTTTTACGCCTTGGTGATCCTCATCTGCAAAAACAGAATTAGGATCACTTAGTTTCTAGGATGACTTTGCGAAGTAAATGAGATAACACGTATAGAAGAACCAAACAGGGTATCCGGCATCAAGTCCCCCTTCTCCTTTTCACTCCTCTGAAGGACACATGGATTTGGCTTGTGTGCTTTAGACTGTACATTCCCTGAGGAACAGAGATAGGTCTTTATTTTCTGAAAAGGCCTAGCACGTAGTCCAGATCTGTGCAAAGAGTAGTCATTAAATAAGGAAAAAAACGAACAAACAGGAGCTGAAGTTAATTTTAGTTTGTAGCCCTGAATGCAAAATGGAGATGCACGCAATGTTTTTAAACATGAAAAAGTCATGGGAAACGTTCTAGGAGGTGTCTGTGATATATCAGTTTCTGTGGGAAATGACTCTATAGGAACCGCCTGAACTTTGTAATCGAACTTGCCAAAACACATACGGATAAGTGAGCACATCCCTCAAACTAAACACTGCGGAAGGCCTTCTAAGATTTTCCTTTTGCTCAGAGTATTTTAAAGCAACTGTTTTAAGAGGTTGCACATATGTCACACAGGAAAATCAACACAATTATTTCATAGCCAGACTTCCATTTTATAACCCCAAATTAACATGTAATCACGACTCCCTAAGTTGGTGATCTGCTGTGGCTCAAAATGACTACTGATCACTTTCCATCATCAAATAAAGCATTACAGTACAAGGATTTCCCAGTCCGATAATGCATAGAAAAGTACGACACATAAGTGACATGTAGTTGAAGATGATTTCAAAATAAATTTCCAGAGATTACTAAGCAACAGCAATACTGTCTCGTAAAGACAGTCTCACAAAATGCTTATTTGGAACAGAGCCAGACCCACCTAGGGACTTCGAGACAGATATTTCATGGCATTGTTTTGTGTTCATACATATATATGAGGCTCTACATTAACCCTATTAAGTATATATGCTTCTAATGTATGCACAAAGTAAACAGAGAACGTGGCTATACTGGGCAAACCAGGCTCCCAGCCTTCCCGTGCACCGCAGTACCTGCCAGCCTCCCGGCTACATTTAAGGCCATCCCTTAACCATCTCTTTTCCAATGACTTTCTCTTGAGTTCCTCCACTTGAGTTGCCCTTTCTCATAAACACAACTTAAACCTTATCATCCGTCCAGATCGCGCCACCTCAAAATGACTAATGCAAGCATCCCACTCCCTGTTCACAGCTCCTACCTTCTCTCACGTGCCCACTCCCCCCACTCATCTCACACCTTCTCCCACAGGACCGGTGTCTCCAGGGCCTCCTATGGGGTTGCTCCCCCATAGCCTCCCTTACCTTTCAAATCCTCGCACCATCTTCCCTGCCACGTGCCAGGGCCAAGCCACCACCATTTCTTAACCTGACTGTTGTGATACACTGCCAGTGGGTCTTCCGGCTTCTGCCCGTCCCTCTGGGCAGCCTACCCTCAGCCCGCAGTTAGAGTCGTCCTTGGGGTAGATAAGGCCTATCACGGTGCTCTTGGGATCGATCCTGTCTCATCAAACGCAGTCAGAAGAAAAAGCCCAAGTCCTCGCAGTGACCTGGAGAAGGGTACACAGTCTGGCCCCTTGTTGCTATGGGATGCCTTTCACTGTCCCCCTTGTGTTCTGTCATCCAGCCACACCAGTCTCCTCAACTCTGCTAAGCACACAGACATGTATCCTTTCATCTCAGGCCTCCGTACAGCTGGTGGTGGCTCCTCACCATTTGCTCCTTCACCTCCTTCAAGTCTCGGGTCAGATGTCCTTTGCCAAGGAAACATTTTGCCCATCCTGTTTAAGTGAGCAAAGGACACTCCCCTGTCTCACCAGCATCAGTTCTCTCCTCCCCTGCTTCCTCTCCACAGAACCTCCCACCATCGGACAAACTATATATTGCCTTAATTGCTTCCTGTATCTTCATTAGAATACGAGCTTCAAAAGGGCAGACTTTCATCTATGGCTCACTGATACAGACCCCTCTGTTCCTAGAATAATGCTTTGTCCACAGTAGACACCTGAGGATTATTTACTGACCGCAGCATAGATGTCAGGTCCATTATCTCAACCATATTTTTGCCCTGAAATCTTATATGGATAAATATATAGGTGATTAAGTTAATTCTTGAGTGCATATTATGGAAAAGCTCCACCAAAGTGTGGACTTATTTCCTCTTAAAAGAGAAACTCAAACTATTCTGAAGCTGGAGAAATTAAACTATGGCTATTAGATGCCTACTTGAAAGATGGGATCCTCTTAACCCAGTTATTCATAAATACAGCTTGGATCTTCCAGTTTGGCAAAACAAAGGCACTCCCACTTTGACTCCTCATTGAAACAGACAGTAAAAATAATGAAAAAGAGGAAAGAAAGCTTCGCCTTGACTAAGAAACAGCCGTAACTGCAGACAACCAATTATGAACACTACTTGTCAAATTCAACAAAACATGGGCTAAACGGCCAACAGCCAACACAGGTGTTCTCAGACCTCCCACAGACTACACATTTCCCCTAATGTCATAGACCTGAGAGGTCTGTATCTAAAATTCCCTTGATGGAATTAACTAGATCTGGTGGACCTAGCCAAACCACTGCAAATTCTGGAGAAATCTGCAGAGCCCAAGGTTCACTTCCAGAGAATGGCAGGGGAAACAGAGTTGAAAGAGGAAGCACGCAGGAAAACCTTCTTCCTTAACTTTGCTTTGACCTCCTGGTAAGGGAAGCCTGGCCAGAAGTGAGCCTGATGAACGTGCTGCAGAAGCCACCACCAGTTTTGCAGCTTTGTCCAGGGTCAGATGAACAGAAATAGGTACAAGGCTTCTGCCCTGATGGCCTGTTACAAAAATGCTTCACCAAGTCATGTCAACTTCCTGCTTGTGCCAAAGAGATAAAGTGAAAAATCTAAAGTCTAGCTTATATACACAATGGACTATTACTCAGCCATTAAAATGAATGAAATACCAGCATTTTTAGCAACCTGGATGGACCTAGAAACGATCATGCTAAGTGAAGTCAGCCATACAATGAGACACCAACATCAAATGCTTTCACTGACGTGTGGAATCTGAAAAAAGGACAGATGGAACTTCTTTGCAGAACAGATGCTGACTCACATACACTGAAAAACTTATGGTCTCTGGAGGAGACAGTTTGGAGGGTGGGGGATGTGCTTGGGTTATGGGATGGAAATCCTGTGAAATTGGATTGTGATGATCCTTATGCAACTACAGATGGGATAAATTCATTGAGTAATAAAAAAAATAAAGTCTAGCTTAAACCAAATCCATCCTGTTCTTAAAATCTTTCAATGTTCTTTCATTCCTATAAGTTTTAACTACTATATACTCCATACCAACTTACCTCTAGTGTCTGGCTCTCTCCTGCTACTGCCTATGGTCCAGTCAGAAATATGTGGTTCCCAGTACAAGAACATTCCATGATCTAAAGGATACTTTTCTACCTAGAAGGTCTTCCGTTCCCCACCTCTCTTCCTCTTCCCACCACCTTATTGAAATCCCAGGCATTTTTCACAGAGCCACTGAATTCCACATTCTTCTATAAAATTTCCATTTAAAAGACTTTCATGGTTTATTAAATAATTCACTTTTTAAAATCAGATCTGAAAAGATACCTTAAACACTAAAATCGCACACTTCTGTCTGGTGAGGATGCAATCAGATGCTTGCTTTCCGAAGACAAAAGGATGCTTAATTTGACCATGCTGAGAAAACTAGAATAGTGAATAGTAAGGAAAGTCTAGAAGCAGGAACTGTTTTGTCATGAGTAAACATCTGATTGGCAACTTCATTTTTCTGCTTTTGTCTGTTTGCCTTCTATTATCAGGTCTGATTTCCTCGAAGGTAAAGGAAAGGAAAGTGATATCATAAAGGTGATGCGACCATTATAATGTTTTTCCTTGTTGTTTAGGGCTGAAGGTGTGGCATGTGGAAGTTCCCAGGCTAGGTAGGGGTCAAATTGGAGCTGTAGCTGCTGGCTTATGCCACAGCCACAGCAACGCCAGACCCTTAACCCACTGAGGAGGACCAGGTATTGATCCTGCATCCTCATGGTTCCTAGTTGGGTCCATTTCCGCTGAGCTTCAAGGAACGCCCTAATAATTTAAAGAAAAAATTTATTGAAAACTTGCCATTATCTCATTTAGTCATAACAAACAACAGCAAAATTAGTTAGATGTTTTTCCTGTTTGACAGATGAGGGAATCAAGGTTAAAGAAGAGATTGAGTAGCTTGCCCAGAGTCACACATCTTATATTAAGCCAATCTGATTCCAGAATGGGAATTTGTTTTGTTTTGTTTTTGGCAGCACTTGCAGTATGCAGAAGTTCCTAGGCTAGGGATTGAACCCACATCACAGCAGCAACCTTAGCCACAGCAGTGACAACACCAGATCCTTAACCCACTGAGCCATCAGGGAACTCCTAGAATTTTTAACTCTGTGCTCTAAGCTTATAATATATCTACTGCAGTATCTTAGACAAAGTTGTTTCCAAGTAAGCCAATGGCTTTATCAGTTACTCTTCACCCTCTATTATCATCCAAGCCCCCAAATGCAATAGTGTACATTTCTCCAGACCCAACTGGCTTTGAAAATATTTTCACAAGCATTACTGGTTTAAACCTCCTAACAAATCTATAGCGTTTTCCCCATTTTATATAGCAGGAAAGAGGAGCAGAGGCATAAATTATCCAGTCACATTGCTGAGCAGACAGGTTACAGGTGTAAGCCTTCTATCAGTGCTTGTTTCAGAACAACTGAAGACGTCAGAACTATCTAGGACCTTTTCTTAGAAAAGACAGTCATGAAATATTCAGTGAATTGTCATGTTTTCTAGTTTCATTCAATTACTTTGAAGACAGCTGTCATTATTTCTCTCATCCTATGTAGAAATTATGATTTATCACAGACCTTTTTTTTTTTTTTTTTTCAGTTAAATAATGACTCCAGTCATTGATGAAGGAATTTTCCAGGTTGGGCACTGCGTTCACCGGCTGGACAGACAGGAGCCCTGACATGGTCTGGTTCCTACAATTTCATCTGCCAATGACCGCTGGCACATCACATGTGTGGGCAGGAGTGGTGGGAGAGAAGTGTGAATAGGTAAGGTAGGTTTCAACCGTGAGAAGTCTTGTTTGCCAGGCTAAGATTTCCATGCAGGAGATAGACAGAGGTGAACCACGGAAGAGTTTTGACCTGGGAGGGAGTATGTGCGCGTCTGCATGACAGGAAGTGATGTCGGCAGCAAAAGAGGAAAGATGGCATCAAGAGGCCACGGAGAGTTGGTTGGGAAGCAGAAAGAGGCTATTGCAGCGGTCTCCTGAGGATCAATCAGGTCCCAAATCTGGCTGATTATTAGAACTGCCAAGGAAGACTCTGAACACACAGGTTTTGGAGCCCTGCCATGAGTTGTCTTGTCTTTTCCCCTTTTTTTTTTTTTTTTTTTTTTTAAGGGCTGCACCTGTGGCACATGGAAGTTCCCAGGCTAGGGGTCAAACTGGAGCTATAGCTGCTGGCCTACACCACAGCCACAGCAATGAGGGATCTGAGCCGAGTCTGTGACCTACAGCTCACAGCAATGCCAAGAGATCCTTAACCCACTGAGTGAGGCCAGGGATCGAACCTTTGTCCTCATGGATGCTAGTCATGCTCGTTTCTACTGCGCACCAGAGGGACCTCCCGCACCATGAGTTTCCTGACTCAGTCTGGGTGAATCTGGTGAATCAGATCACGAGCCAGGTGTTGCATTCTCCTGCCTGGATAAGAGACCACGAGGACAGGAGAGATTTATGAGATTCATAAGCAGTAGAATTAACAGGGTTTCGTGATGGATGGATGTCGACCTGGAGCAACTGTGTGGAGGGATGGGATTAAGTCCCAGAATCCAAATGGAGCATTCGGACCCGCGAGGGACGATGATGCGACAATCCGTGGGCCATGTAGGCACAGCTGAGCTCTAGGTAGTGAGACACAGCTCTCAGTCGGGGGAGAGCTCTGGATTGAGACCTAAGAATAAGGCTAGGAAATAACATTTAATTCTGACAGAGGAGGAAGAGTCCCCAAGGAAGATGGAAGAGAGGCCAGAGAAACAGGCAGAAGACAGGCACCATCTGATATTCACTCAAGCATTTGAAGGGGAACGAATGGTTTGGGGACGGAGTATAAGGGCCTAACTTCCAAGTCAAGTCTTGGTTGTTATGTTTTCAACAAACCAGGCAGTGGTTGAGGGAGGGACAAAACGCTAACAGCAAAGGGTCTGTGTACTTAAACAGGACGACGTTACGATCTTGTTTGATTTTTTTTCTTCTAGGGCCACACCTGTGGCCTGTGGAAGTTCCCAGGCTAGGGGTCAAGGCAGAGCTGCAGCTGCCAGCCTACCCCACAGCGACAGCCACGCAGGATCCAAGCTGCACCTGTGACCTATGGCCCGGCTCGCATGAACGCTGGACTCTTAAGCCCCTGAGTGAGGCCAGGGATCGAACCCACATCCTCACGGACACCACGTCAGGTTCTTCACCTATGAGCCACACCCGGAACTCCCTGATGTCTGGCAACACCATTGCGTCCTTGGTGGAAAGGAGACGAAGAGAGGGTGAGACGAGAGGTGGGAGAACAGTCTGAAACTGTGCGGCTGTGATAAGAGCCTCATCGCAGGCAGCGGGGATGTGGACAGCAGACACCTGTTTCAAGAGAGATGTCTGAGCGTGAATGTGGGTCCCAGGGGCACAGTAAAGAAAGCTCTAAGGGCCGACTGGACCGAGGCGTCTAGCTTGGCAGGCCGGTGGCTGGCAAACTAAGGTTGGAGAGGGCAGAACACAGACAAAGATGTGGAGATGACAGAGCGTGCGAGAAATGTGCGGTACCACGTGATGTTTTTATGGGTGGTGAGAAATACAGCTCTATTGCTCTTCCGATAGGTTGGGGCTAGGGCTGTGATTTACAAGGCAGCCAGCAGCATGGTAACGAACGTAAACGACAGTCATCCAGGCAAACGGATACTTAATGAGATTAAATGACAGCCAGCAGTGACTCTCAGGCGGCTGTGAATGCAGTACTCAGACCGTATCTCGCAGGGCAGGTACTGCCTGACCTATCAACACCGAGGGCAGCAAGACGTACCTTCTGTATTCGAGATGTGAATGGCAACTCACGGTGAACCACTCTGTGGGGTTTCCGGTTTGCTTTTTATTTTGGGCAACACATGGCACTGACACCTGGCACTGAGCTAGACGGTAACGAAAAGCCATGCACGATTTTCCACTGACCTGTGATCACTTCTGGTCTCCCTCGGCTTTGAACTTAAGTACAGGACTTTCGCATTACGCTGAGTCCATGAGAGAGGGTGCTCTTGTTGCAGGGAACAGAGCACCGCACTAAACGCGGTGTCTCCTGGGACGGCATTTATTTCCCCCACTACCTGAGAGTCTAGAGGCGTGTACTCTCAGGGGTGGCTCAGCAGATGAGCAATGAGGAGGAACTGAGGCTTTTTCCTCCTGGAGCTGCCCACCTCGGTGTGTCAGTGGTACATTCATCCGGGGCAAAAGGCAGGGGCAGCATTTGGCCTTCCCATGAGAACATCCGAAAACAGACAAGGGCATATTGACCCAGAGGCCTACTCTCCTTCTCTTCTGTGATTCAAATTAAAACAGACTTTACGAACGGTAAAACGCACCAATCTTCGGAGTACACTGCAGAGAGTTTTGACACACGCCTACGCCCATATAACCCACTTCCCTACTGAGAACATACCCATCCCCTCAGAGGGCTCCCCTGGGTACCTTCCTGGTCAATCATCATCGCTGCCACCTGCTCCAACCCGACCCACAGGCAACCACAGCTCTGATCTCATGAATCATTCTTGGTTGTTATCAGGGATAAAAATATTTCCCCAGAAGCCCTCTGTCCCCAGCGCACTTTCCCTCACATTTTCCTTGGCCCGACGTGTGTCACAGCCAATCTTTCAATCAATCACTGACTAAGGCACAGAGTGTCGCAGACCAGGTGTGATTCACCGTCTGCTGGGGCGGCGGGAGGGGCCCGTCTGACCTCCGCTCGTCGCTGCAGGTCCGAAGAAAACAGGTGTTGTTTTTAAAGGAAGACTACAGAAAGGGCTGGACGGACACACACACACACACATGCCACACCCCATTGGGTTGCCCTACATATGGAGCCATCCGATATCTGACCTGTTCTTCTAATTTGATTACACTCCCAAAAGTGCTAGGTTCGTGCTCACGGTCAGTCCATGATGAAAATACGCAGAAGGACCCAAACAAACGGCGAGACCTCCCCTGAAGGAAACAGCAATCTACGTTCCCACACTCTGGCCGAGCTGCTTCACCCGGGTCCACACACAATCAAATTGGACCCCAAAAGCCCAGGTTTCCCTTCGCCCACAAGGGCATCACGAGAATGGCGTCCAATGCTTTGTCTTTTACCCTGGGGTACACAGGGGCGTGTGCCCCAGTTAGTTGAGTGCTTTTTCCCTTTAACAGCCCTTTTCTCTAAGGACTTTTCATGAGTCTCAGCTTCCTCTCAGCTCTGATATTTCACGTCTTTATCATTTGTTTTGTGCCCGCATTCTCTTTTTGTATACATCTTTCTATTTTCTTTTTCTTTCTTTCTTTTTTTTTTTTTAACCTTCCTTCCCCCTGCTCCGCTCAGAAACTGGTTTATAATCAGCATCAGTGATTTTTTTTTTCTCTTTTCTTTTTAGGGCTGCACCCTCGGCACATGGAGGTTCCCACACTCAGAGTGGAATCGTGGCTGCAGCTGCCAGCTTATGCCACAGCCACAGCAACGCAGGATCCGAGCCGCATCTGCGACCTACACCACAGCTCATGGTGACACCAGATCCTTAACCCACTGATGGAGGCTAGGGATCGAACCGACGTCCTCCTGGATACTAGTCAGGTTCTTTAGCTGCTGAGCCACAACAGGAACTCCCTGATCCAATGATTAACCTCTGTGCTTCTTTGGTTTCCAGACGTCTGGCTTGGGGAGCCCACTGGTATCACCACCTTCTGAGAAGGGATATTGCAAATATTTCATGGAACTGACCTGTTCTTAGAACTAAGAAACTGGTCCCATGAAATGGAGGCTCTCTCTCTTCCTCCCCCAACTACCACCTCACTTCTCTCTCTCTCTCTCTCTCTCTCTCTCTCTCTCTCTATCACACACACACACACACACACACACACACACACACATGCACAGTCACCAGCTCCGTTTTTAGTATGTGAAAGTTCTAGGGAACTGTTGGGGTCCAGCGCAGACCACCCCAAAATGTGCCTCCAGGTCCTGCTAATTATTTGGAATTAAAGTGACTTATGGTCTGGCCACTGCAAAAGGGACTCTCTGGCCCTCCTTTCCGTCTCCCTGAAAGCAGGAGATAAAAGTCTCCCGCAGAGGAAGCCAGCCAGTGGAGATGTCCACGCAGGGACAGAATCCTCAAACGGTTCTGCGGGCTTTCCTGGGTCAGGATAGGGCGGAAATGGACAAGGCGTGCTCCCAGCACATCCATCCCACCTCCCGCCAGGATGTCGGTTTCTGGAGACTTCCTTCTCAAAGCTGCCTCGTGAGGATGAGAGCTTGTTTTATGCAGCTGCTCTCCCATTTTTCCTATTTTTTTCAGTGTGTTAATGATACCACCGTGAGCCTCCCAATCCCCTTTCAATCCAGCTTCCTTTTGGCTTATATCTAATGTTTCTCCGAACTTAGGAATTTTTTTTTTTAAACTGCATTCTAAACAACATCCAGGTTTCCAGCTCTCACCCTGGCTCATGCATTCTTTATTGTTAACGGATCCTAAAATGGCACTGGCACATCGCAGGCAACGAATTCCCATAACATCTATGCCATTCCTAACGGGGATAATTAAGGCCAGGAATCCCTGTTCCTTGCTGCGTGATTCACCATCTCAGAGGTCAGACTGTCAGCAAGGTCAGTAAAAGCGCATTAAACATTCTGCTTTAGCAGGATGACGCTTCACAGAGTAGATACGGGGTTTCCAACCACAATATTTATCTGCCTCTAGGCCAGCTCTGAAGCTTGCCTTAGGAAAACAGCAGGCACATCCATCCACTAAGATATCTGCCGTTTGGCTCCCCCGGGATTGTCAGTTTATGTGTCTTGTACTCATGCTTAAACCTAGTAGCGCAAGGATTTCCACGCAGGGCGCTCTTCCAAAGATCTCAACAGGTGTTACTTTATCTGCCCAGCATGCAAGCTCCTGTGGGTGTATTCCAGTGATTATCTGAATGTCAGCAAGTGTGTCTTGCCTGGGAGATCCTATTTATCTATTTGCATTCTATTTGAGCTTTACCGCGTTATTTCATCAGTCCTAGTTAAAAGGTATGGGTGTTAAAAAGTGTTTATCAGAGACCGAGCTGAAACAAAGTCAATCACTTTTTAATAGTTTTAAAGAGATTCTTTGCAAAGCCCTACAGGAATCAGAGAAGCACATTTAAGCTAGATTTTCTTGTTCTATTTAGAAAATTATATTAATTGCGGGGGGGGGGGGCAAAACTGATACAAGCTTTTTTTCCCCCCTTTAATATTGTCTTGTGAATCACAGATATTTTCTCTGCTACTGTGCTTCTGCCGCCTTAGGCTGTGGTTGATCTTCTCCAAAGCTGCTCGTCTTCTCTGAGCCCCATTCTTCCCTTCCCTCAAATTTCAGTTGGAAGTTCCCTTTAGTAAGGCTGGAAAGATTCCCGTTAAACACATTCCTCTCATGTGTATTCGATCCCTTAGAGGGAGTCTGGTGTAGAGTCACACATAAGCTCTGGTTTATGAAAAGCTCATTTTGGGCTGCTGCTGCTGTTTTAGTTAGGTGCTACATGTTACCTGCTACCTCTCATTGCTTCTTCTAAGTCATGCCTCACCTGGAAGAAGAAATGAAAACACCCCCTCGCTGCCCAGACTAAGTGCCTCTGGTTGTACCACTCACCGCCATACGAATCAGCCAGAGCAGAGTGTGGTCTGTATTGGGGTCAGTCTCAGGACCCCCCCGCCCCCGCCACCTCCCCGAGGGACCCTCCCATATTAGCTCCATGAAGATTTACCTCGATATGAATGAGAAAGAAATAAGATGCCTTCCCTCTTGTCCCACATCTGAAGGATTTGGTCTGGATGTTTAGACTCTATCTCTCAACTGAAAATCTTTAGAGACCTACATGCCAACCGAACGTGTAAAAGATATGTCATAAATGATAAAAATGTATAAAAAGATTTCACAGGATTGGCTAGGATTCCTGTATAGGTTTTAAAACTACTCTCCTTTACTGGTGATAGTTACGCAGGACCGCAGAGCTTGGCCTTACCATCTGAGGCCGAACTTCAAAGTGTGCCAGACACAAGAGAGACGAAAAGTCAGAGTAACACTTTGCCTTCAGAAATCTGCAGTCTGTGCCGTCAGCGAACACCTCTGGACAGAGGACAAGATAGATCCCTGCTGATGCCAGGCTTCCCTAAAAAGGTGGTGTGCCTAACTGACCACGGCACTGGGAGCACACAAATGCTTTTGTGATGATTTTGTAGCAGCGAGGAAACATCTAGCCACAACTCTCCAATCTTAGAAGAGATCTCCATTTAACAAACACCTGATATGGAGGGTCATTTCATAAAAAGAATTCCATAAACAGAGGAATAATAATCTGAAGTTACAGCCATAAGGTTTTTTTTTTTTTTTTTTTAAACTTTTTAGGGCTGTGCCTGCAGCATGTGAAGAATCCCAGGCTAGGGGTCCAATCCGAGCTACAGCGGCCAGTCTACACCACAGCCACAGCAATGCAGGATCCACCCTGCATCTGAGACCTACACCACAGCTCACAGCAATGCCAAATCCTTAACCCACTGAGCGAGGCCACTCAGGATTGAACCTGCAACCTCACGGTTCCTAGTCAGACTCATTTCTGCTGTGCCACGACGAGAAATCCCCATAAGGTATTTCTGTGACAGAGAATGATTTAAGTAAAATAGCTTCCATTGATGATACAGTGATAGTGAAAATTAAATACCAAAGTTACTCACTTTTACTATGATAAGCCTCGCCAGGTTTTCACACCTCTGGGTATCATTTTCCGTATACTCTACTTCGAACAGGGTATTGTAATTTTCAAGTATTTTAGCCATTATCTTGTTGCAGAGGTCTTGCTCTTTCATGCCTTCAAGCCCAGGTGGCACACTAGAAAGAAGGGAAAAAAAATGCAGCACTATTTACAATAGCCAAAACATGGAAACAACCTAAATGTTCATCGACAGAGAAGTGGATCAAGAAGATGTGGTACATAGACACAATGGAATATTACTCAGCCATTAAAATGAATGAAATACCAGCATTTTTAGCAACCTGGATGGACCTAGAAACGATCATGCTAAGTGAAGTCAGCCAGACAATGAGACACCAACATCAAATGCTTTCACTGACATGTAGAATCTGAAAAAAGGACAGACTGACCTTCTTTGCAGAACAGATGCTGACTCACAGACACTGAAAAACTTATGGTCTCTGGAGGAGACAGTTTGGGGGGTGGGGGGATGTGCTTGGGCTCTGGGATGGAATCCTGTGAAATTGGATTGTTATGATATTATGCAACTACAGATGTGATAAATTCATTTGAGTAATTAAAAAAAAAAGAAAAAATTGAGAGGAATTACTTTGTAAAAACAAAATTGTCAGCACAGCTGACTCAGGCTTATACTTGGACATTTCCTGAATGATTGATCAGGCTTCTTATAAGGACACGTGGTATTTTCAATAAGCTCTATAGTGACACATAGGATGTTGCTGGGACAACTGGAAAGTTCCCAAGATCGGAATTTATAGCTTGTGCTACATAAGAAAAGTACACATTGTTCAGGAAGTAGGTACAATAATACAAAGATTATTGCACCCAGGTTAACGTGGGTGCAATAATCTTTGTATATATTAAAAATTGCTACACATAAGGTAATGCTTATTAAAAAAAAAGGAAAAGCAAGAAAGAAGAAGCGTTATGACAAAAAGAAAGAGTGTTTTAGCATGACAGCCACACAAATAATAGCAACACTACTTGAAGGATTTCTGATGGTGCACAAAAGGTACAAAACTTAAAAGATACACGCTTCTGGGGAAAAATACGGATAATTTTTGAAGCTGCGTGATGTGTACATGGAAGATTTATTATATTATTCTCTCTTTTGGTATGCTTAACATTTTCCATAATTAAAAAAAAAGGTATACAAGTTTTCAGAATGCAGAAGACACCATAAATAAAATAGAAAGATAAGCTCAAATAGGAAGAAGAGAAATCTCTTCAGTAACATGGACGGCTGACACTGGATTAGTAATTAGACTGAAGAATTCTTACGAATCAATAAGAAAGTGAATAATAATTTTTAAAAAAGAGACAACAGAAAAGCTCACAGAAGAAAATACTTGGGTAGTCAAGAATCTTATAAAAAGATACTTAACCTCATTGAGTAATCAGTGACACGCATTAAAAAAGCAACACTGACGTATCATATTTCGTCTGTATCTGTTTCCTGTGTATTAGTTTCCTACGGCTGCTGCAACAAAACTGACCGATTGGGTGGCTTGAAACAAAATTTATTCTCTCCCAGTTCCGGGGGTCAGAAGAGTTCCATCTCTATCAGTGGACAGAAATTAAAGCGCGAGCAGGAGCACACACGCCACAGAGGCTCAAGTGGGGAGAATCTGGCAGCATTTCTGGGTTGTGGCTGCCTCCCTTCAATCAAGGTCAACATCTTCAAATTTCCCTCTACTCCACCTTTACATGGTATTCTCTTCTGGACACATGTCCCGTCTCCTTCTGCCTCCTTCTTATAAGAATACACGTGATTGTATTTAATGCCCACTCAGATAATCCAGGACAATCCCTTTATTTAAAGATTTCTATCATAATTACAACGGCAAAGGCCTCCTTTTTCCCCAAATAAGATAACATTTATAGTTTCCAAGGCTTGCAACCTGCTGTCTCTGGGGGATACAGCTCAGTCTACTCTACCATCTTTGGAGCATCCACTCTAAGGTGATTCTCAGTGAGTGATACTCCTTTACTCCCCTACAGTGTAGACAGAACCGATGACCTGCCTCTGTTCAAGGTCATAGGATGTCACTCCCCTGATGATGTCACACTGTATAAGACTCAGTCTTAGCAGACGGCAGCGGGGATTCTGCTCCTGGTCTTGGAGAACGAAGCTGCCGTGTTCGGAAAGGGCCTGTGAGAGCGCCCCCCAAGCACCCAACCAGTACAGCAGTGGCCTCATGTGGACCTGAGGCCCCTCGCTCACAGTCAGTAAGAAGCCGGGGTCTTCACGCAGCTGCCAAGAAACGAGTCCACCAACAACTGTAATGAGCTTGAAGACAGATTCTTTCCCTCCCTAGGAAGGAGGTATCCCCCAGCTGATACCCTGACGTCAGTTGTGTGAGACCCAAGCAGAGGACCCAGCCAAGTTGTGCCTGGACACCTGAGCTATGGAAAGCACGAGACAGCAAACAGTTGTCATTTTAAGGCACTACATTTGTGGTGACTTGTTACACAACAAGTGCACACTAAAACAGAGTTCGGTATTGGAAGTCGGTTGCTGCTATAACAACTACCTTAAATAGAAGAGTCGCTTTGGCCCTGGATAGCGAGAGGAGACTGGTAGAATTTGGGTAATATGACTGAGAAAGCTTAAAATGCTTTCAACAGATTATCAGTGGAACTCTGGATGGTAAAGACACTACCACAAGCGTTAGCCAGACAGTCACAAGGAAGAGGTGAGGTCAAGCCAGAGGACGTCCTATCTTACACAAGCAAAACAGCAGGCAATGGCAGAAGTTGTAACATGTGCTGGGCAAACGTAGGTTGAGAACCAAAAGATGAATTTTAGAGCCCCTTTGAGTCCTGTTTACTGATGATTGGAAGAAAGATCAACTATGGCCTCCTAGGTCTTCCTGTGAAAACAAAGAAGAGGTAGGTCTGGGTAAATAATGATTTTTTAAATAGAACAAAGAAGGCAGGAACAAATGGCTGTTATGAGGCAGGGGAAGTCACCACAGCAAAGATAATAACATCAGTCATAAAGACGCCCAATTCTGCTTCAAAGGCAAAAATCAGCCTGAAGCCGTTTTGCAGGATCCAAACCCCCTCAAGCACCCGACCAACACATTAACTGGAGCCTAAGGCACGACCACACGGACCACTGCTGTCCCTCAAGACTTTACTCAACCAGGTACCTGAATTGTCCATCTAGAGTGACCTCTGCCTTATGCTAATGCTAAAATCTCCACCCCAAGGGTGGGAACTGCTGGTATTTTTTTTTGGGGGGGGGGGCTGCACCTGCAACATCTGGATGTTCCCAGGCTAGCGGTCAAATCAGAGCTATAGCTGCCGGCCTACACCACAGTCACAGCAACGCCAGATCCGAGCCACATCTGCGACCTACACCACAGCTCACGGCAACACTGATCTTCGACCCACCCAGTTAGGCCAGGGATGGAACCCACAGCCTCACGGACCCTCGTGCGGTTTGTTAACTGCTGAGCCACAAAGGGAACTCCCTGCTGGTATTTTTGAACATGAAATGTATGTTGTACTGTGCAAACCCATCTCGGACTCCACTTCTAAATGGATGATTGTATCCGTCCTCTTATGAATATGCAGGTACCCATAGCTTAAAACTTCCTGCTCTCAGAGTTCCTAGCGTGGCTCAGCAGTAATGAACGTGACAAGTATTCATGAGGATGTGGGTTCGATCCCTGACCCTGCTCAGTGGGTTAAGGATCCGGAATTGCTACAAGCTATAATATAGGCAGAGATGCAGCTTGGAGTCGGTGTCACCATGGCTGTGGCGTAGGCCAGAGGCTACAGCTCTTATTGGACCCCTAGTTTGGAAACTTCCACATGCCACAGGTGTGGCCCTAAAAAGAAAAAAAAAAAAATCCTTCCCTGATTTTGATGTTCTAGGAGAGAGAGTGCTTTGAGAGCATTCTCCCTATCGTCTTACTGGTCACAAATAATGAATGTTTCCGCTTTAATCAAAAACACTTGGTATGTTCACTGGCTAAGCACCTCAAGTGATGGACCCACTGCATCCAGTAACAGAAGGAAATTTAAAAATAAAATGTTGGCGTTCCTATTGTGGCTAAGCGGTAACAAACCCAACTATTATCCATGAGAATTCAGGCTTGACCCCTGGCCACGCTCAGTGGGTTAAAGATCCGGTGTTGCCACAAGCTGTGGTGAAGTTCGCAGATGTGGTTTGGATCTGGCATTGCTGTGGCTGTTGGATGCCTAGCCTGGGAACTTCCATATGCTGCAGGTGTGGCCCTAAAAAGGAAAAAAAAAAAAGAAAGAAAGAAAGGAAAAGATTTTTAAAAATGTTTTTGGAAACAGAAAGAAGGGAGATCCTTGCTTTACTGGCAGAAAGCTTAGTGAAACTGTCTCTTGCAGTTATGTCAGCAACGGTATTTGTAAGCAACAAGGTTGCATATATAATCCAAAAAACTTCCAAGCACTGTTTTGAAAGCATGACTTGGTTTCTCCTTGCCAGTTATAGTAAAACGCAAGAGGGGGGGGAGTGAGGGAGGAGGAGACAGAAATTGAGATTAAAACTGTTAAGTAAAGAGGAAATAGGACTTGATTTTAAAATTGACTCTACAGATGGCAAAAGACACTGAAAGTAAGAGATTCTCTGCCAGGCAAGCAGGATCAGTAGAAAAGGTAGAGAGGGTGACAATAAAACCTTGTGCTAAAACCTCAGGAAGACCAAAAGCTCCGATTATGCAGTTGGACCAGGAAGGGTGTGCCTCACGGATCCTTTCAGTCAAACCAAAGGGCCTTTAGGAGTTCAAGAGATTGCACTTCAGCCATCTCAGCAGGAGCCTGCAAGAGAGAAAGGATTATCTGGGAAAGACCTGCGGATGTGCCTTTTTTCTAATGGAGTGAATCCCAGTGAAATTCACAAAAGACATTAAGATTTTGAGAAACGTATTTCAGCAGAAACACTGCCAACTTGGAATGAAAGGGACAGAAAAGGTACAAAACGAAAGGAGGCCATCAGATTTCCAAAATTACATTGGCAGGAAGCAGGCTGATAAAATTACTCAGCTGCAAACATGTGCTGCCTTTCATCAAAAAATGAAGGATGACTCAGGGCAGAACCAAGAACCAAGAAGGTAAAGCTGAAAACCAGGGAGAAGTATCCCTAGGCTTTGAAATCTAGTCAACAGATTCCCAACATTTGCTGGGCTGGATATCAGAAAAGCCATTAGCCAGTCACTTTTTTTTTTTTTAATCTTTAATTTCCTTCGGTTTGAACCAAAACATCTATAGCTATCATCCTATGTTTGTTCTGTCATATTATGTCAGGTGTGTTGGGCAAATAACTTTCCTCTTCCATTTTATCCTTCCATTTTCTGTTGTGACAAAGCAGAAATTTCTGCACATTTTGGCTTATCTTGAGACTACATTAGATTCTAGATATTCTATATAATACATCTACTCTCAATCCTTTGTATTACAATATATTTCTGCAGTCATTTGTAAGGGTAAAGCTTCAGTTAAGTGAGAGCATCCATACCTTTAAGACCTTTTGCATCAAAGCTGCATCAGTCTGTGGAAATAGCTGTGGCAATTACAACCTGCTGTCATATGGTTATTTTGATTCATAGAAGCTTATCAATTTTAAATTTACCATTTTTAAAAAATAATCAAGGCAAAAACAAATGAGAAAAAAATATAAGGAGAGGATTCTGGGAAAATAGTGGAGTAGGAAGGACCAGAAATCAGTCTCCCTACCAAGACAACAATTATACCAGCAAAAATTGTCTGATGAAATAGTTTGGAACTTGAGTGTACTGAAGAGTTACAATATCCAGGGTAGGCAGTAAAGTGTGGTAAATTTTGTTCAATGTCAGCTCTTAGCACAGTAATCACTCATCCCCCACTCCAGCCATGTGGCAGGAAGCTATTCTCAAGTTCTTTGAGTAGCTTCAACACAGATTGTGAGAACCAGGATAAGCAAGCAAACAAACAAACAAACAAACTCAACACCCCCTACCCCTGTCTTCCAAATACTGGGGATGTATGCTCTGAATGCTGACTTCTGCCGCTGAGGTGCAAAAAGGTGGGCAGCCGTTGCTGCTGCACCTCCTTCCCTGGCTGAAAGCCCCTCCCTTTTGGCTGATGTGACTTCTAGGAGATATAAAGGGCTGGCACCCCTTTTTCTGCTACTTTGATTTTTTTTTCTTTTCTTCTTATGGGAGGTAGGCATGAGAGACTAGAATATTCAGAAACAACTGCATATATAGGGAAAATTAGAAAGTGTGCATGCACACAGAAAGGCTAGAAGAAAAAAAAAAAAGACCTGAGAAGACCTTGAATTTACACTTAGGATTGATCTTAGTAAAAGACGGTCTACAACAATCAAAAACAAAACAAAAAATAGTTAACCAAAAACATTAAAAACAGCATACTCCAGGGAAGGAAGAGAATCTGACTTTCAGAGTTACCACATTATTAGATTTGAATGACCTCTGTTCAACAAAAATTACAAGGCATACAAAGAGACAGGAAAGTATGGTTCATTCAAGAAAAAAATAAATACAAGCTTTCCTGGAAAAAGACCTGATGGAAGAGATACTAGATAAAGACTTTAAAACAACTGTTTTTAAAGATGCTCAAAAAACTAAAGGAAGAAGCCAAAAAAGTCGAGAAAATAATGTGTGAACAAAATGGAAATACCAAAAAAGAGGAAAAAAAAAAACCCAAAACAAACCAAAAGAAATTCTGGGGATGAAAAGTATAATTGCAATGAGAAATTCACTGGAAGGATTCGAAAGCAGATTTCATCACACAGAAGAAAGAATCAGTGACGATGAATCTAGAACAATGGAAATTATTGAGTCTGAAAGACAGGAAGACAAAAGTTAAAAAAAAAAAAGGAAACAGAGCCTAACGGACCTGTGGGATACCAGCAAGTGAACCAACATACATACTATAGGAATCCCAGAAGGAGAAAAGAAAGAGAAAAGGGTAGAGAAAATATTTGAAGAAATAATGGCTGAAATCTTCAAGATGAAAGATATGAGTATGAATATCCAGGAAGCTCAAAGGATTCAAAGACCCACACTGAGATACATTATATTAAACTTTCAAAAGCCAAAGAGAAAGAGAAAATCTTGAAAGCAGCAAGAGAGAAGTGATTCATCACATACCAGGGAGCCTCAACTAGATCATCAACAGATATCTCATCAGAAACTCTAGAGGCCAGAGACTGATAAATTCAGAATGCTAAAAGAGGGGTTCCCATTGTGGCTCAGTGGTTAACGAATCCGACTAGGAACCATGAGGTTGTGGGTTCGATTCCTGGCCTTGCTCAGTGGGTTAAGGATCCGGCGTTGCCGTGAGCTGTGGTGTAGGTTGCAGGCGCAGCTCGGATTTCGCATTGCTATGGCTCTGGTGTAGGCTGGTGGCTACAGCTCTGATTCGACCCCTGGCCTGGGAACCTCCATATGCTGCGGGTGCAGCCCTAAAAAAGGCAAAATACAAAAAAAAAAAAAGAATGCTAAAAGAAAGAAAGAAACCATCAAGCAATAATCCTGTATGTGGCAAAAATGTCCTTCAAGAGTAAGGGAGAAATATATCTTCTCAGATAAACAAAAGCTGAGGGAATTAGTTACCAACAGACCTGCCCTGTGAGAAATGCTTGAGGGAGTCCTCCACGCTGAAATGAAAGGCCATGAGGCAGGAAATTGAAGCTGTGCAAGAAATAAATATTTCAATAAAGATAAATACCCCAGCAATTATAAAACCGTGTGTTATTGTAACAATGGTCTGCAACTGTACTTTATTTTCTATGGAGTTTAAGAGACTGATACATTTAAAGTTCAAAAAAGTTATTAGTTTAAAAGCTAATAATACTGTAACTTGGCTTATAATGCCAAATCGAAAAGACTAATCATTTAAAACAACTATTAGGTACCCCAGTGTCAAAACCAGACAAGGACACTACAAGAAGGAAAATTACAGGCCAATAGCCTTGATGAATATAAACACCAAAATCTTCAACAAAATATCAGCAAGCCAAATTAAGCAATACATTAAAAGGATCCTACACTATGATCGAGTGGGATTCATTCCAGAGATGCAAAGATGGGCCAATACCTGCAAATCAATTGATATACCACATTAACAAAATGAAAGACAAGAAACGTATGATCATATCAACAGATGCAGAAAAAAGCACTTGACAAAATTCAATGCCCATTTTTGACAAAAGCTCACAGCAAAGTGGGTATAGAGGGAAAGTACCACAACACAATAAAGGCAATAAGCCCACAGTTAACATTATACTCAACAGTGAAAAGCGGAAAGATTTTCCTCTAAGATTTGGAATAAGACAAGGATGCCCACCCTCACCACTTCTATTCAACATGGTACTGGAAGTCTTAGCCAGAGCGATCAGGCAAGAAAGACAGACAAGACATTCAAACTGGGAAAGAAGAAGTAAAACTGTCAATCTTTGCAGAGGACCTATTCTATACAGAAAGCCCTGAAGATTCCACCAAAAATGGAACTATAAAGAAGCAACATTTTTGTATGTTATTGAAGTAAAGCTGGTATTTATTCAGATCAGAGTATTAAAACTTTAGGGCAGAAGATGTAATCTCCACGGGAAATACAAAGAAAAGAGCCATAGAATGTACAGAAAAGGAAATGGGAAAGGAATGTAAACATTTCAGCACCAATCAACTAAACACAAAAGGAAATACTAATGCAGTAATAGAGCTACAAAAAAGCTATAATGTTTCCAATTACAAGATGTATAGGAGTTTGCGTAGTGGCTCAGCGGAAATGAATCTGACTAGCATCCATGAGGACACAGGTTTGATCCCTGGCCTCCCTCAGTGGGTTAAGGCTCTGGCATTGTCATGAGCTGTGGTGTAGGTTGCAGACGTGGCTCAGATCTGGCATTGCTGTGGCTGTGGTGTAGGCCCCTGGTTACAGCTCCAATTCTATCCCTAGCCTGGGAACCTCCATATGCCATGGGTGTGGCCCTAACAAGACAAAAAAAAGATTTATAAATATTTGGGACACGAGGTACAGCATGATAAATATAATTAACACTGCTGTATGTTATATAAAAATATTTTAACAAAATAAATCCTACGTGTTTTTCATCACAAAGAAAAAATTATTTTTCTTTACTTTGTGCTTATACGAGATGACGAATGTTCACTAAACTTATTGCAGTAATCATTTCAGGATGTATACAAGTGAAACCACTAAGCTGTACACTTTAAACTTACCCAGTACTATATGCCAATTATATCTTAATAAAACTAGAAGGAAAAATAAACCTACAAGGCACATAGAAAAGAAATACCACAATGACAGAAGTCCCTCCTTATCAGTAAAGAAGTGTAAATGGATTGAATGTAAACGGAATGAATTCTCCAATGAAAAGACGGGTTGGCAGAAACAACAAACCAAGTAGATTCACAGGTATATACAGACTATTCTCTCCAACAACGACAGAATACTCACTATAATCAAGTGTGCATGTGATATTTCTAGGTAGACCATGTGTTAGGTCACAAATTAGTCATAACACATTTTACTTATTTATTTATTTGTTTATTTATTCATTCATTCATTCTAGGGCCGCACCTGCAGTATATGGAGTTTCCCAGGCTATGGATCCAATCAGAGCTGTAGCTACCAGCCTACGCCAGAGCCAGGGCAACACGGGATCTGAGCCGCATCTGCAACCTACACCACAGCTCACAGCAACGCCAGATCCTTAACCCACTGAGGGAGGCCTTGGATGGAACCGGCAACCTCATGGTTCCCAGTCGGATTTGTTAACCACTGAGCCCGGTCGGGAACTCCATATTTTAAAAGATAGCTACCATGCAGTGTAACTTCTCTGACCATAATGGGATGAAGTTAGGGATCAATAACATAAAAAAATTGGAAAATTCATTAAATTATGGAATTAAAGCATGTTTAAACAATCAATGATTCAAAGAAAAAAAATCTCGAGGAAATTAGAGGGAGTTCCCATTGCGGCTCAGCAGTTAACAAACCCGACTAGGATCCATGAAGACTCAAGTTCGATCCCTGGCCTTGCTCAGTGGGTTAAGGATCCAGTATTGCCGTGAGCTGTGGTGTAGGTCATAGACGTGGCTCAGATCCCACATTGCTGTGCCTCTGGTACAGGCCAATGGCCACAGCTCTGACTGGACCTCTAGCCTGGGAACCTCCATATGCCACGGGTGCAGCCCTAAAAAGACAAAAAAAAGAAGAAGAAGAAAATTAGAAAATACTTAGAGATGAATGAAAATAAACCACAACAAACCAAAACTTATGTGATGTAGCAAAATGAAGCTAAGGAGGGAACATACAGCTATAAATACATTAAAAAACAAGTCTCAAATCACAAACCTAACTTTACAACTTAAGGAACTAAAAAAGAATTTTTTTAAAATCAAAAGCTAGCAGAAAGAAGGAAATGATAAAAGTTAGAGCAGAGGTGTAGGTCACAGCTGTGGCTCAATTCAATCCCTGGCTCAGGAACTTTGACATGCGATGAGTGAGGCCCTCACCCTAAAAAAAAACAGGAAAAGAAAAAGAACAGTGTTCACATACACACACACACACATACATGCACATATGCACTATATATATCACTTACATATAAATACATATATATCACTAAATATCGCATATATACCGTATATGACTATCACTCAGCCATTAAAAACAATGAAATACTGCCTTATGCAGCAATGTGGATGGACCCGGTGAATACCATGCTTAGTGAAAAAAGATAAAGACAAATATTGTATGATATCACTTATATGTAGAATTAAAAAAACACAAATGAATGTGTATGCAAAACAGAAACAGACTTACAAATACAGAAAACAAACTTGAGGTTACCAAAAGGGAGAGGGAAGATGGAGTGACAAATTAGGGGTATGAGATTAACAAATACAAACTAGAGTATGTAAAACTGATAAGCAATAAGGATACACCGTATAGTACAGAGGATTATATCCATCATCTTGTAATAACATATAATGGAGTATAATCTGCAAAAATATGGAATCGCTATACACCTTACACCTGAAACTAACACATACTGTAAATATCAACTATACTTCAATAAAAAATTTATCTAAGAAAATACTAAAGAGCACACAAAACTGTTAAAATAATAAATGAATTCAGGAATCAAAGCCAACACACAAAACTCAACTGTATTTCTATACACAGTGATCAATCTGAAAAGGAAATTACAGAAACAATTCCATTTACAAAAGTACAAAAAAAATCCCCCTTAGGAATAAATTTACCAAGGAGATGGAAGACTTATACAATGGAAACTACAAAACGATGGTGAAAGAAATTAAAGACATAAATAAATGAAAACACATCAAATGTTTATGGATTAGAAGACTTCATATTATCAAAAGGTGAATAGTACCCAAAATAATTTACAGATTCAAAGCAATTCCTGTCAAAATTTCAATGGCATTTTTCAGAAATAGAAAAACCCATTCTAAAATTCATATGGAATCATATGGGACTTCTAATACCCAAAACCAATTCAAAAAAGAAGAAAAATTGAAGACTTACACTTCCTGACTTCAAAATTTACCGCAAAATTACAGTAATCAAACAATTTGGTATTGGCATAAAGACAGATACATAGACTAACAGACTAGAATAGAGAGCTAGATATTAACCCTAGCATGTATGCTCAAATGGTTTTTGACAAGGCTGCCAACACCATTCAATGGGAAATGGATAGTCTTTTCAAAAAAATTATACCTGGAAACCTAGACATTCACATGCAAAAGAATAAAGTTGACCCCTTATCTAGTGCCATATATAAAAATTAACTTAAAATAGATCAAATGGATCAAGGATCTAAAATAATAAAACTCTCAGAAGAAAACAAAGGACAAAGGCTTCATGACACTCGATTTGGCAATGATTTCTTGGATATAACATCAAAGACACAAGCAACAAAAGAGTAAGAGAAAAATGGACTTAATGAAAATTAAAAAATTTTGTGCACCAAAGACACTACTGATAGAGTAAAAATGCAGTCCAGAGTGGGAGAAAATATTTGTAAATCATGAATCTGATAAGGGGTCAATATCCAGAATATGTAGAGAACTCCTAAAACTCAGTAACAACAGCAAAAAAAACCTCAACCAGTCTGATTCAAAAATGAGCAAAGGATTTGAATAGACATTTTCAAAGAAAAGAAATGTACAAATGGCCAATAAGCACATGAAAAGTGTTCAACACCTCTAATCATTAGGGAAATGGGAATCAAAATTGCAGTGGGATACCACCTCACACCCCACTGGAGTGGCTAAGAAATAACAACAAACAAAAACCGCTTAAAGCAATAATTGTTTGTGAGGATGTAGAGAAATTGTTCCCTGGGCACTGCTGGTAGGAGTGTAACCTGGTATAGCCACTTCTGAGTATATACTCCAAATAAATAAAAGCGGGGTCTAGAAGAATATTTGTACACAAACCTTCATAGCAGCATTATTCACAATAATTAAAACATGGAAGGAACCCAAATGTTCACGGATGGATAAAGAGAAAAGGAAGCTGTAGTACAGTGGCTCCTGAACAACGAAGGGTCCCCTAAGGGTGCAGACCCCCGGGTAGCTGAAAATCTGTATACAACTGTATCGTTCGCCCTCCTCATCCGTGGATTCACCTTCGTGGATTCAACCAAGCTCGTGTGGTATGATAGCATTAGCATTTACTGAAAAGAAAATCCATGTATAAGTGGATCTGCACAGTATCCATCCATGCTGTTCAAGAATCCAGTGTTCATACATAAAATGAAATATTATTCCACCTTAAAATGGAAGGAGGGAACTCCTGCTGTGGCATGTAGGTTGAGAATCTGACTGCAGTGGCTTGGGTGCCACAGTGGTGCAGGTTCAATTCCCAGTCTGGTACAGCATTGGGTTAAAGGATGATCTGATGTTGCTGCAGCTGCAGCTTGGATTCAATCCCTAACCCAGGAACTTCCATATGCTCTGGGTGAAGCCATAAAAATTTAAACTAGGGGAAAAAAAAAAAGGAAGGAAATGCCACTATATGCTACAACATAGTTGAACCTTGATGATATTAAATAAGCCAATCACAAAAAGACAAATACTATACGATTCCACTTACATGAGGTACTTAACAAGACAAATTTTAGTCAAAAATCATAAAGACAGAAAGTATAATGGTAGTTGCTAAAGGAAAGGAAGTGGGGGTAGTTAGTGTTGAACAGGTAGATGAAGAAGTTATGGGGTAGGTTTTCCTGTGCTATACAGTAGGTTCTCATTAATCATCTATTTTACACAGTATTGTGTATATGTTATTCCCAATTCCTCCCCTCCCCACGGTTTCACCTGTGGTAACCATAAGATTGGTTTTTAAATCTGTAAATTTGTTTCTGTTTTATAAATAAGTTATTTTTGTATCATTTTTAAAATTAGATTTGACATATAAGTGATATCATATGATTATCTTTCTCTGTCTGACTTACTTCACTCAGTATGATAATCTCTAGGTCCATCCATGTTGCTGCAAATGACATTATTTCATTCTTTTTTATGGCTGAGTTATATTCCACTGTATATATGTACCACATCTTCTTTATCCATTCCTCTGTGGATGGACATTTAGGTTGCTTCCTTGTCCTGGCTTTTGTAAAGAGTACTGTAATGAACAATGGGGTGCATGCATCTTTGAATTACATTTTTCTCCAAATATATCCCAGGAGTGCGACTGCTGGATCATATGGTAGTTCTATATTTAGGTTTCCATATTGTCATCCATAATGGTTGCACCAATTTACAGGAAAATCTACTCAATAGTTTGTAATAACTTATATGGGGAAAAAGAATGGTTATGGATACACACACACACACACACACATATATATATATACACACACACATACATATTTATGACATTGATTCACTTTGCTGTATACCTGAAACTTACACAGCATTGTTAAGTCCCCTAGTTCAGTGTTCTTCACTGAAATAAAAAAAAAGTTATGGGGTGAATGTTGCTGATGTTTGCACAACGTGAATGTTTTTAAGGCCACTGAACTGTACACTTAAAAACTGTTATGACAATACATTTTATGCCACGTGTATTTTAGCGCAATAAAAATAGTAAGGAATGTTTCTTTCTCTATGTTGCAGGTAAGACAACTGAGGACACTGAAATTTGGTTTATCCTGACTCCAGTTCCGACTGCCTGATGAAAGTGATGAGGCAAGATGCATTTGGAATAATCATATTCACACTAACATGCTAAAGCTGTACATTATGTCCATGATGGCACTTAACCAAATTAAGACGGATATTTATTCTTTGATAGAACTACTTTGGTCACCCTATTATAGGTTAAAGTCTGGATCTACATTAAAAGCCAACCTAAAAAAATTTTTTTTTAAATTAGCTTAGACATATTTTAACTTCTCTTGTTAAATAACATTTGGAGGTTATGTCCAATGGCTGATTTTACGTACTTATATGTTCTTAAGACTCTTTCATGAAAATCAAGCCAAAAATCTGCTGTGCTATTTTCTAAATTTTCGTGTTATGAAAAGTTGAATATGACCTTGAATGTGTCTCACACTCACTCAAGTACCACGTGTCCTGCAGGCTAGGGGTTGAATTGGAGCAGCAGCTGCAGGCCTATGCCACAGCCGCAGCAACACACAATCCGAGCCCTGGCTCCAAGCTACACTGCAGCTCATGGCAATGCCAGATCCTTAACTAACTGAGTGAGGCCAGGGATTGAACTTGCATCCTTATAGATACCAGTCGGGTTCGTCACCACTGAGCCATGATGGGAAGGCCTTGACCATTTTAGTTCTAATCTACATATTCTCAGTGGGGGCTATACTGCCCCAAAGGGGGCATATTACCTGGGTGGGGCATTAAAAAAGTCTTACTTTTTATATTATAAAGTAGAGATATTTAACACACACACATACACAGATAAATAGTGTATCTATGGCGTTAAAATTTAATTGAGGAGGGAATGTGATTAGGAAAAAAGTTCTAAAATGGCCCTTTCTGAGAATACAAAGGGAAAAAATGGTCTCGTCCTTTCAGTGTTACTGTGAATGTTCAGTGCTGGCTCCTAATATAGGATCAACCTGGAGGCAACCGAATGCAGGGAAGAGTGGGGCTCTTGGAGGAAGGGGTAGATGGAAGGATTAAAAGAAATGTTTGAGATTTTGAGTAAGAAAATGAAGATTCAGGTCCTGGATTTATACAGTGCAGCTTTCAGAAAGTTGCTTAACTGAACCCTGGCTACTTCATTTATAAAATAGCCATATTGGGAATAGATGTTGTAGAGGTCTTATGAAAAGTATAAAAGCTTAGGTGAAAAATGCTTTGCAAAACTATGGAGTCAGAAAAGGATCAGGGGTTACCAGGGGCTTGGGTAAAGGGAAGGGTTGACTTAGAGGGACCCAAGGGAACTCTTTGGAAAGAAGGAAATAGTTTACATCTTAATAGCACTGGTGGTGATAGGATTGTAAGACCTTGTTGAAACTTAGGACACTATACTAAAATGGATATGCTTTATGCTACGTAAACTGTGCCTAAATAATCCCCCCAAAATGTTTAAGGTGTCTTACAAACTCTAAATAATCATACCCACACTTTCTACCATGCTGAGTAAGAGTCTAGCTCTTGAAGTAACAGTGTTGGTCTACACTGAACTGGCCACTGCCCAAAATGCTCTAGTCTTTTTCATAGGAATTGCTATGGCAGGGAGTTTATCCAAATCATCTCAAATCTCCCACAGAACCTGCTGCTACACCGGGCGAAGAACTAAAAAAATCTGCGTTCTCCGAGAAGCAGAATTGATCTCCACAGTTCCTTTTCAATGCAATTAAAAGTTACTTTCCACTTTTACTTATAAGATGAACAAGTGCCAGGAATCCAATGCGCAGCAGTGATGATGCTTAAAAACACTATACTATACACTTAGAAGTTGCTGAGAGAGAAGATTTTTTTTTTCAGATAAAATAAGTATTTTTTTAAATCAAGACATAGTGGCTTTATAATATTACATTAATTCCAGGCATACAACATAGGGATTCAAAATTTTATAGATTATACCCAATTTAACATTGTTATAAAATATTGGTTATATTCCCTGTGCCATACTTATTCTTTTTTTTTGCCTTTTTTTGTCTTTTTGCCATTTCTTGGGCTGCTCCTGTGGCATATGGAGGATCCCAGGCTAGGGGTCTAATCAGAGCTGTAGCTGCCCGCCTACGCCAGAGCCACAGCAACGCAGGATCCAAGCCGCGTCTGTGACCTACACCACAGCTAACAGCAACACTGGATCATTAACCCACTGAGCAAGGTCAGGGATTGAACCCGCAACCTCATGGTTCCTAGTCGGATTTGTTAACCACTGCGCCATGACGGGAACTCCCCATAACTTATTCTTATAGCTTATTTATAAGTAGTAGTTTGTGACCCTTAATCCCCTCCTCCTATATTGCCCCTCCTCCCTTCCCTCTCCTTATTTATAATCACTAGTTCATTCTCTACATCTGTCAGTCTGTTTCCGTTTTGTTATATTCATTCACTTGTTTGATTTTTTTTTTCCCCACTGTACAGCAAGGGGGTCAGGTTATCCTTACATGTATACATTACAATTACATTTTTTCCCCCACGAGAGAGTAGATTTTAAATGTTCGAACCACAAAAAAAGAAAGGGTAATTATGGGATGTGGGGGGAGGTGTTAACCAGTGCTACGATGCTAATCATTTGGCCATATTTCACGCTATCAAATCGACACACTGTACACCTTAAATTTACAAATGTTATATGCCAATTGAATCTCAATAAAGCTAGAAAAAAAATAAAGGGTGACCGGCACCCCCAAAATTAATGTCTTCTTTGTATATAAATGGACCACGTGCTTATAGGGTAGAGTATAAAATAGAGTGTAACGAACATACTCAATGTTCTTGCTGTTGGCATCAGAATCAAGAGCATTTAAGACGTTTTTCATCTCCTGTGGGAAGCAGCTCTCCCCCCATCAGCAAGGTAGAGGCAAACATAGCCATCTCTTTAATCTCGATAACGCCTGGGATGGAGGCTTAGCAGGCTTCCCAATGGGCTCAAGGAACACGGGCAAGGCCTTTGGGGAAATACACAGCAAGAAACACAGGGTCTTTACTGAGAGCTCCTCTTGCATGTTACCGAACATAAAAGGAAAACCGGAATCCTTCATGGTTCTAGTATTAACCCATGTTCAGGTCCCAGTAGGGGTGCTTAATGGCGGGTCTCAAAAGAGTAAGAAAACCTCAGAGAGTCTCAAAATCATCTTTATAAAAGTTTCAAGGAAATGGTTTTGATACCATGCCCAGCTTCATGGTATCGGACAGCAGCCTACCTTAAAACTGGCAAAAGTCTCAGGAATCTTAGTGAAAACATGGTAAAAAATGTAAAGGGAAAAAAAAGGCAACCATCTTATTCTCGTTTTCTTCTGCACTATGTGTAGATACAGGTGCTTTATTATAAAACTGAGCCCACTGAAAACTTCGGAAAAGATTCTTCAAGTAGTGAACTTGACCTCAAATGTCAGCTCCTTGCCTCCTCTCTGCTTTTTTCAAATTGTAGAAAATGCATACAACATAAAATTGACCATCTACTTAGCATTTTTAAGTATGGAGGTTCAGAATAAGCATATACATGTTGTTGTGAAACTGACCTCCAAAACTTTTCCACCTTGCAAAACTGAAACTCCATAACCACGAAACAACTATTTCTCCTTTTCTGCCCCCGAGGCTCTGGGCGACCACTATTCTACTTTCCGTTTCTATGAATTTGAATCCTACACACGCCTCACAGGAGTGTCATCATACAGGTATTTGTCTTTCCGTGGGCCTATTTCATATGGGCCTGATGTCCTCTAAGTCCACGCATGTTGTCTGTCACAAATGGCAGAACGTCCTTCCCTTTTAAGGCTGAATATTCTTTTGTATTTCTATGCCACGTCTTGTTTATCCATTCATCCATCGATGGACGTGTTGGTTACTCCTACCTCTTGCCTAGCGTGCTTTGCCTTTTTCTTTCTTTGTTTCCTTTTTTTTTCTTTGAAGGGCTGCATGTGCAGCATATGGAAGGTCCCAGGCTAGGTAGGGGTCGAATTGGAGCTGCAGCTGCTGGCCTACAGCACAACCAGAGCAGTGCTGGATCCGAGCTGCGTCTGGGACCTACACCGCAGCTCACGGCAACGCAGGATCCTTAACCCACTGAGAGAGGTCAGGGATCAAACCCTCACCCTCGCGGACAGGAGTTGCATTCGTTTCTCCTGAGCCACAAGGGAAACTCCGCCTTTTTCTGTTTGGAAGTGTTAAACAGCAACCAAGTGTTTAACGAGCAGAAGGAATGGAATAAAAACAATTCTTAAGTCAGACTTTACCCAATTGAAATGAGCCAAAATGTTTGGAAATGATATAAACATTCAGTGAGGCTGTTTACTTCTTAAACAACTGAAGAAAATGTTTGACTTCCTGAACTTAGCTGATCTACTTACAACTGAGCGAAAGCGGGTCTGAAAAGAATCCAAAATAAGGCAACTTAATTTGTACAACACATAAAACCTTATGAGGTCCTATCTATGTTTGCATTCTTCCGCCAAAGCATTATGTCCATTTGCAGAAAAGCTAAATACTTCATCAGTAACAAAAATGAAAACCAGTTCACTACCATGAACTTACTCCCTTTATCTGTGTTTTTTTTTTGGGGGGGGGGGTCAGTCCAGGGGAACACAGGGGAATGTTATGGTCCAAGAAGAGTTAGAATACTTTTTCTAAGCACTAAACTGTCAGCTGTCATCCAACCACGCGTCCATCCATCAATGGATCAAAGTATCAGAAGCAAGGCAAGTCACCGACACGTCTAAGATGGACAGATCAGATTCCTGCCCTACAGAAGTTCACCAGTGGGATCAGGGGAGGAGTCATGAAGAAGCAAATGCGAGCAGGCTTCAAGAGCCATGCAAAAGATGGTGCGGATGCCAAGCAGAAGAACGCGAAAAATGCCACAATAACGCCAGAACCGTGGCTGTTCTTTGGTCTTCCCACGAACAGCATTTTCTTCTTTTCTGGATCTTACTCTCTTGATTCAAATCCCATCAGGGTATCAGTCTGGGGGTCAGAATTAAAGAAGGGCTAAAGGGCTCCTTTAATACCCCTCACGGATTTGTGATTTTCTACAAAGAGTTTCTTAAGACAGGATGCTGTTTAGTCTTTCTAGTTCCTTTCAGTTTTGGCGGCAGTAGAGCAGCAGGTAAAAGACCTCTCTACATTTCCAAGTGCAGAACACTCATCTACTGGCACACAGAGAGCACCCAAGTAGTAAACCATTGGGCTCTAAAAATTCACTCAAAGCCAGTCACCGAGAATACAGAACTTATTCTCTTGGAAGGAAGAACAAGTATGTGTGGTGTTTAGCTTCTTTTTTTAAAAATTTATTCTATTATAGTTGATTTACAATGTTCTGTCAATTTCTGTTGTATGGCAAAATGACCCAGTCATATATATATGTGTGTGTGTGTGTGTGTATATATATATACACATATATATACACGCACACACATTCTCTTTCTTACATTATCCTCCATCATGTTCCATCACAAGTGACTAGATATAATTCCCTGTGCTATTCAGCAGGATCTCATTACGTATCCACTCCAAATGCAGGTGTTTAGTTTCCTATGCCATTGTTAACTGAAAAAAAAATGTAGCCCCTAAAAGTTGAGAGTTATGGTTTATTCAGTGGACAAACCTGAGGACTGAAGCCTGGGACACAGCGTCTCAGCTAACTGAGAGACTGCTCCAAAGAGGCATGGCTGGGGAGCCAGGAGATAGAGGAGTTTTTGCAACAAAGACCTTTAGTCAGAACATCAAAAGATTACTGTGAATAAAAGGCAACCAGATACCTCAAGGAATTTAGCACTTTTCTTTATATGGGAAGATGCAAGATATGGGCTCCCTGATACCATTCCTTTGATATGCAGCTCAGCCATCTGGGGCCAGAATCCTGTGCTTCCTCATCTCTCCTCAGGATGCACTGTCAGGGATGGACGTAATGTGATGGCTTGATGGTTGCGTCATCCTTTATTTACTGATGTGGCAGGCAATCGTTTTCATTTACACTATCCCCCCAAAACCAATTTAACCCATAAATTAGATTTACATTACTCACAACAAAAATAAGACGAGAAGGGCAACGGTTGCATTGTGTGTGAAACTAGATTTTTATGAATTTGTTCAGGAAGCTGAAAACAGGAGCAAAAAGAATAACAAGCAGTAGAAGTAGTAGAAAAAAAGGACACCTACTGAAGTCAAATGCAAAACACTCTGAATTCAATCTGATTTAATCTTCACAACAACCCTAGGAGGACGGACGGTCCTGCTCTAACCTCTGTTAGACATAAAGGAGTATCACGCAAAGTGAAAAAAAAAAAAAAAAAAACAGACACAGGAGACCCCATACTGTATGATTCCATTCATTTGGAAGGTCAAGTAAAGGAAGATGTGTAAAGACAAAGTAGACTAGTGGTTGCCTGGAGACTGCGTTCACCATAAGGAGCCATGAGGGGGTCTTGTTGGAGGAGTAAAAATATGTTCCCAAACTGATCCGATAATGATTCTGTCACTCAGAAAAGTTACCAAGAATCGCTAAAGTGTACACGTCAAGTGGGGGAGTTGGATAACATAATATATAATATATATCATATATAAAGCTGCTATGAAGAAAAAAAAAGATGGAGAAACACAGGCTTAAAGTTTAAGGAACATACCCAAGGTCATTTCCTATTGCAGCTGCACCAAATTACCAAAAACACACCGATTTTAAACAATCCATACTTATTATCTTAGAGCTCTTGCCAGAAGTTCAAAATGGGTCTCACAGGGCTAAAATCAAGGAGTGGAAGCATAACTGAAGATATACAAAAAATGATGAGTAAGTTCAGCTATAAAATAAAAGAAAAACAGAGGGCTAAAAGCCAGCCTGGCCCAATGATCAATCAGAAACAGTCCTTCATTTCAATGCTCTCAAAATCATCTGCTTCAGAGGGAGAGAAAATACACAAATGAGCAAAATGATAAACTGCATTTCTTTTCTACAACAAAGGGATTAAGATGACTGAGCACTCTCATGGAGAGAAAAGGAAGGAAATAGCAGGTAAGAATAAATATATAGAGGTATCCCCAGGACCTCTTACTTTACTTAACAATAACTTTTTTTTTTCTTTTTAGGGCTGCACCTGTGGCATATGGAAGTTCCTAGGCTAGGTGTCAAATCAGAGCTACAGCTACCCGCCTGTGCCACAGCCACAGCCACGCCAGATCTGAGCCATCTCAGTGACCTACATCGTAGCTCACAGCAACAGCGGATCCTTTAACCCACCAAGTGCGGCCAGGGATCGACCCGAATCCTCATAGATACTAGTTGGGTTCTTAATGCACTGAGCCATGACAGGACCTCGCAACAATAACTTCTTTATCATGATTATTGGAACCTTAAATTTTAAAAGTAGAATACTCATCTTGATATATTACCACATTCTTTGATCCGTTGCCTGGCCAGACCTATATTTAATACTGTCACTGCTGATTTTCTGAGTTGTTTGTTTTTTTTTTTTTTTCAACCTGGCTTCCCCAATTCCATTTGTAAACTGCAACCCAAATGTAGGCATTGTCTCTTGTGAAACCGCTTCCTGAAAAATTTTACAGGATTATTGTTGAACACATATGTACCAATTTATATTTGTAAAGCAAAAGTTTTGTGCAAGTTTTAACACAAGGTACAGTTACTAATTAAAAAAAAAAAAGCATAAATGCTCGTGAGAGGAAAATTCATGAAGAAACCTGAACAAAGCCATACTTCTTACGGAAACTGATGAACTTTGAGTAGCACAGAAAGCACATCTGTACTAATTATTAACACTTCTTTAAGGAGGCCTCTGACAGCTGTATTCCAAAGTTCATTTTAAGTCAGTGTTAGAATTAAGAACACAGTTTCTGATAAACACAATGGTTAAATGCTGATTTCACTCCAGGTTAGCTTAGAGCAACCGATACAACCCAAAAGAGTTTTGAAATCCCATACACTTGAAATGGAAAAGCCAAAACCAAGAAGACAATATAGTGGGAACGAAAGCTTTAAAACACAACACCCATTATAAAAATGAAAGAGAGTCGTAAGTTATATTTTACCTAAAACTCACTTATTCACTCCACAAGGAGTTTCTACATTTGCCCAAACTGGAGAAACATCAAAACACATGATTGTGTTTGTGAAACTGTGGTGGTGTGGCGGGGAGGCAGTGAGGACAGATGAATGGATGCAGATATCATAGATCACGTTTCTAATGCATCTCGAAAATGGGTACTTGAAGGACCGGTTCAAATGGAAACATTCTGGATTCAGTCCGTTTGAAGGGCTATAAATACAGCTTTTTACTTTAATGCTGTTTAATTCCACTTGAGAACTGATGGACTCTTTTTCTCTGACATATATTAGATGCTTTATCACGTCATGGAAAGTGCAGGGGGAAAGAGCAGGTTAGGGAAAGGGCGGGAGAGAGAATAAAGGAGGGCAGGAAAGGGGGGGGGGTGGATCAGTCAGAAGAGAAGAGGAAAGGAGGAGAGAGATTAAGATCCTGAACCAGCACGTATGTGACAAAAGATTATTTAAAGAAGAACAAACCAAGTTATGGCCTGCGGAAATGCAAGATGAGGGGGCTATATCCAGTCACTTGTGATGGAACATGACGGAGGATAATGTGAGGAAAAAATATATATATATGTTCTCTATATATATTTTCTACATGAGTGTAGGACTGGGTCACTGCTGTACAGGAGAAGTTGACAGGACACTGTAAATCAACTATAATGGAAAAAATAAAAATCATAAAATAACAAAAAAATGTTTAAAAAAGACATGGAAGAAGAATGCAGAATTTGCACAAAAAGAAAAGAGGGGAAAGAAAGGAGGTGGGAAAAACACTGGGAATCAGAGTTTCTAAGATTGGGAGTTTAAATGCAATCTGAGTAAGGAGTGGGCTTCTGGGGGGAGGCTCCCAGGGGTTACTGGGCTGTGTCACCAAGGAGTTGTTGCTGTTTGATTGTGTGTGTACGTGTTACATAGGTATGTCTATATATGTGTCAATCATGAAAGAGTCATCTAAAAACCAGGTAGATGTTATTTTTACGACATAACAAGTCAGTGAAATATGTCTGGGATGTGTACCATTCACACAGAGTAACCAACCTTCCTGGACCTTTCTGGCCACTGAAATGTGAGGGGATAATATTCTGAACCTGAAAACCTCCTAAACCTTGACCAAGAGAGAATAAAGCAAATTATAAAGCATAGAGGAATACTACAATAACTTATGTACACACCTGATGGTATAGGTGAAAGTTTGCTGACATAGAAAGATGTTTACGGCAGATTATCTAGATGATAAAGTCAGTAGCATTTACGGCAGATTATCTAGAGGATAAATAACAGAAGAGCAAGCACGAATAGTTCTTTTACGTAAAGGGCATTTAAATCTCTGCGTAGAGATTTCTAAAAGGATGTTCAGAAAAATGTGAAGAGCCACGGGGTCAGTGGGTACCTTTTTACGTTTTCTTTTTGCCCCTTTGAGTATTATTTTAGCTACTGAACAAGGAGTATCATTTCAGTGGGATCATGCTAGTTAAAAACATTGAAAAGCGATGCGAGTCTATGCTTCTGAGAAGCTCAGCCATCTGATAACAGTATCATTACCTCGCTAGACCAAACACATAACATTTAATAACACGTTTCCTTATTCTGCACCCACAGGCTGGCCACCCAGCGAGACGGCGAACACCCTAACAGGTTCATTTGAAACCTTCTTCTTAAAGATGAGATAATAATTTCACCTCAGTGTTAGAGCCAGAAAAACAACTTTCATCAGCCAAAAGTCGTTACTAGACATCAGACTATATACACCACGGAATAATTTTTATGAAAACGTGTAATAAAAACATACTATATGAAAGGGAAGGAAGCCTCTTTTCCCTGTGGCACTCCTGGAGTTCCCGCTGTGGCGCAGCGGAGACGATCCGACTGGCATCCATGAGGTTGCAGGTTCACTCCCTGGCCTTGCTCAGTGGGTTAAGGGTGCGGCATTGCTGTGAGCTGTGGTGTAGGTCACAGATGCGGCTCAGATCCCGCGTTGCTGGGGCTGCGGCTGTGGACAGCAGCTCTAGCCTCAGATTTGACCCCTAGCCTGGGAACCTCCATAGGCCTCGGGTGTGGCCCTAAAAAAGCAAAAAACCAAACCAAGTCAAAACAAATACACAAAAAAAGCAAGTGGCGTTCCTGCAGGTGACTCTTTAGGCACATATTTAACCAGTATACTCTTAGATCGACTAAACTAAAATCTGTTGCCTCTAGCACTGAAAATTAATTTTATACCAAAGTGTTATGATACCGTAGGTTTAACCTTAAAAAAGTATGTATCTACTGAATAAGAAATGTTTATGTCTGAGTGTAGTCTTTCTACAGGATAATAGCAAATTCCCTAGACTGATACAACGGCCAGGGTTTCTTTTCAGAAGTTTTTTTTTTTTTTAAAGATAATTACATTTCATAGCTCCTTATTTATATGTTTGAGGGTCCAGACAGTCTTGCTAGTTGTGCTAAAACATAAATAATATGTTCAGATACCGCTATCATTTGAAAGGGACCCTACTGACACGAAGGCTATTTCAAGCATGCAGACATCCGCATTTACTTAATAGGTATAAGCAGTACATGAGTCATTTGACGACGAGCCAATTAATAAATGAGTGCTTAGGGTAGACTGTTTGGTGTACCCTACGCTCCTCAGGCAGGTCTCGAGAAACAATAGCACCAAGGAAGACGAGAAGCTGTAAACAGCTTCCCATTTGCCAGAAAACTCAATAGGTTTGACTTTCAACACAAACAAACAGTCCCTGGTCAACAAGAAACGAAGGCAGCTGTGATCTGCCTACTTAGGTTAGGCAACAGGAGACAGGTCATAGGCATATCTTCCATACGACCGAGAACTAACCAGAACAGTTAACTGAGTGAATATGTAAACAGTGGGCTTAGTTGGATCCAACAAATATTTACTAAGCACTCACTGTCTTCTTTGTGGGTGGGAAGTACGCCAGCCAATCTCAAGATAAAAGGCAAGACAGCCCCTACCCTAAAGGAGTTTATATAATGGGGAAAGGAGAAGAAAATTATATATGTATCCTAATTAAGAGAATATTTCCATAAGAAGGGTACAAACTGGTGCAAGAGAGAATTAAGAGTTGTGTTAAGAAATGTGTATTTTGGGGAGCTCCCATCATGGCGCAGTGGAAATGAATCCCACTAGGAACCATGAGGTCGTGGGTTCGATCCCTGGCCTCACTCAGTGGGTTAAGGATCTGGCGTTGCTGTGAGCTGTGGTGTAGGCTGCAGATGTGGCTTGGATCTGGCGTTGCTGTGGCTGTGGTGTAGGATGGCAGCTGCAGCTCCAATTTGACCCCTAGCATGGGAACCTCCATATGCTGCGAGTGCAGCCCTAAAAAAAAGACAAAAAAGAAAAAAAGAAAAGAAAGAAATGTGTATTTTGAGGAGCGGTTTGTCTGTTTAAGAATCAAAAAGTATTATCATTAGGAAAGGTCTCCCAGAGGAGGTGGCATTTGACAAAGGACTTAAAGACTGACTGGCTAACACAGGCAATGCAACTACAGTGCTTCTGGAATCTCTTTCACAGAGAGCGCCAACTAGCAAGCATCACAAAACTAACACGCACTCTACTTTCAATAAAATATTTCACAGAACATGCACAAAGACGTATTTGTCCACGGGTGTCAGTTTTCTTACTGCCTCCTCCGACCTAACGGGAAAACAAGCGCACAGGGCAAGTGACGTCTTCGGCGTCTTCTTTGCTTTCACAATTAAACCAGCAACACTAAGGGGAGTTTAGATGTGGCCTTGAATAAATAAAAACTGCTGCCCGTGGAACAGCTGTAGCATTCCTGCTCTTCTATGGGATAAGCATTAGGTTGCTCCGTGCCCTCAGTGAGACAAACAGTGCCTTTCACTGATGAAGAAACATCAACAGGATGGATATCTTGGAAGATTCGTGAACCACCAAAGGAGACTCAAAGTGGACTCTGAGTGGGCTCCCTGTGTGCACACACGGTGCTTCAACTCCAGAATGACCCTCTATGAAAAGGAGACAGCAGATTTTTTTCTCAAACAACATGTCACTCCCTACATTATAAAGGACAGAATGGAAAATAAACAGCAACCCACATGGAACGTGATGAAAAAAGCAAAAATGCTCAAATGTTTTCGCTACATCAAACACTGAAAAGGAAGTTTCATATAAGCAAAATTATCATAGGGGAGGATTTTTTGAGAATGGGGGGGGGGTAGAAAAACACGTCACATGAAACTGACCATCTTTGCCATTTCTAAGCACAGGGTTCAGGAGCACTCAGTATAGGCATCGTGTTGCGAAACAGTTCTCCAAAACATTTTCATCTTGAAAAACCTAACTTCTGCCGCGATTAAACAACAGTATTCCATCCTTCTCACCACCTAGCCCCTGGCAACCACCCTTTGCTTCTATGAATTTGTTTCTAGGAATTTGAATATATGCCTCATATAAGTAGAATCATACAGTACTTGTCTTTCTGCAACTGGCTTACTTCACTTAGCACGGTATCATCCAGGTTCACCCAGGCTGAAGCCCGTGACAGTATTTCCTTCCTTTGTAAGGTCAAGTAGTAGTCCCTTTATGTATATACCCCATACCATGGATAGACACATGGGATGGTTCCACCTCCTGGCTATCGTGAAGAAAAACATGGACGTGCAGACGTCTCTTTGAGACCCTGCTTTCCATTATTTCAGATACATACCCAGAAGTGGGATTGCTGGATCATGCAGTAGTTTTTTAATTTTTTGAGGAACAGTTAGAAAACTTTTGGACAACTAACGTGGTTTCCAAACTGGACTTCTATTTGTGCACTTTGATGAAACAGATATCAGTATAGATTAATTCTGGGTGATTGCTTTTCCCTGAGTAATTAAACACTAAACGTTTGTGGGCTCCGTCCCTCCCCTCCATTTCCTAGAGTATTAGAGACAAAATTCATCTCTCGTATTCATTCATTCCACAAACACACATTGAGGGCCTATAATGTGTTGGGCGTTGTGTGCTAAGCCCTGGTACCAAACAAGAGTGAAGTTTTCCCCTGTCCCCTCAAACACCTGGCCTTCAACAAAGAACTATGGCAGTGGGAGGGCCATGATTCATCCTTCTGCCTAGAGGCTGGCCTATGTGTTAACATGCCCAGCAAAAAGCTATTTATTTTCCATCTAACTTATGATCCACTTTATAATTATTTAAAGAATGTAGGTTCAACTCGAGTTGAATTCTTGACATTCAGTTACAACAGTCATTACTTTCCATCTATCCAGACTTCAGGTCTCTTACGTTAAAAGGAATCGCTTCTTCCAATGAACTACAAAGAAAAAAAAAAATGCTCATAAAGTTAATCAGGAATGTCATATTTAAATAAGTTCCCCGGCCCATCTCCAACACGTGCAAAACAAAACACGGCAGTTACTGAAGCAGAATCTAAACCTTGACCCCACCAGACAACGGTCATCCTTTTCTGTTCAGCATCCTCGGCCTCGGTGCCTTGTTTTTCACGCGCGGGCCTTTGTTATGCTTGGTAATTCAGTCGTGTTGAAGTTGAGGATTTGGACTCTGAGTTTGGTATCCAGGTTTAAATCTTGGCTGGTTATATTACCAGCTACCTGATATGGCATAAGTCACTTCCCCTATATGTGCGTCTTTCTTCATTTGTGAATTTGAGATAACGTTACCTCGTTAATGGGGTTGTTAGGACTAAATGAATTAATATTTGTCATTGGGTTAGCATACTCATTATGCGTGACAAAAAGCTATTTATTATTATTATTTTACAAAGCCTGACCCCTAGAAACACTGGGACCCGTGACTTACTGTAGTTATTGTTTGTGTACTGTTTTTGCCTGTCTCCTTTCACAAAAACGTAAGCTCCCCGAGGGCAGGCAGCATGTCTCTCTGGCTCATCCGGTGTATATCCAAGGCACAGTATAGTGCCTGTGACAGAGGATGTGCTCGATACACGTATAACCTCAATTCCTTCCAAAATTTTAACTTTTTTTTTTTTTAAAAAACAGGAGCTTTCTCTAATACCTCCAGTATTAGAGAACCATCTCCAGTGTAGACAGAACGTACCAAATTCCTTTATTTGTGCTTTTATTAGTATGTTCTATGCTCAACATTTTAATTCTTCTAGAGGGTCAACTACCAATACTGTCAGGCCTTCATATTTATCTTAACTCATAGGGCAAACCCTCTGTGAGGTGAAGCCTAAGTGCTGGGTCTTGCCTTTGCTCGTTGCAGAAATGACACGTCATCTCCATCTGACCTGCCACGTGGGAAAGAACAATGGAAAGACAAATCAGTGGGGCACATGTAGGGGCCAACACAGCTTTAGGAAGAGCAAACCCAACTCCACTCACCAGGCAGTTATTCCCACTGTGGGCAGGAGGAAGGTTAGGGGGGAGGAGGGAAGGAAAATTCTTTCGGAGACTACACATCAGTTGATATCACTGGCCTGTTCACAGGAGCCTTATGCGGCCACATGGAGGGGACTGGCTGGGGGACACAGTCCATGGTGGCGCATGTGGGTGCTCTCCACAATGAAGCCCACGGCGTACTTGCTTTTCCTGTTTATTCCTTTCCGCAGGGACCTGGCCTGGCATTACATCTGTGCTTATATGGCTTAAAGGTTTGTTGACTCAAGGTGGGAGGCTGGCTGGGTGCAAGGGCCGAGAAGGGCGGATCATGAGAACTGTCGGAATTATCTGATACAACGCAAGCACAGGACACACCTTTGTGAAGTTTCAACTTCACACCACTTCTGTTCTAACCCAGGGAGAGGTGCGGGGCTGACAACTATTGTTGCCCACGGAACAAGTATGAAAATACAAGCAGCAGGAGCAGGGGAGGCTCGACTCTGAACATTTCTCCTGGCCCTGACCGGGAATCGAGCCGTGCTGAGGTGAAGGTACAGTGAAGGCTTATTCTACAATGAGACACTTTGTTTTGAGTTTAGAACACTTGGCAGTGGCTCTCAACCTTTTTGTCTCCCCGCCTTGCTTGCATGACAGGGTATATACAACACTGCTGCAGGTGAACCGCTGACTTAATTTTCAAAAGTCTTTTGGAGGTTTTTATCCTGTCCCTGCCTTTTCCCATTTTTTTTTTTTCATATTTCTTACTTCACGCCTTTTCACCTCATCCAGCATAAAAGGTATTTAAATTTCGGGATATGTCAGAATAACTGCCTTACTTTTTTTTTTTTTTTTTCAAAAAAAAAGTAAGGCATCAATTCACCTTTGCCTCTTCTCATTAGTATTTTCAAAAAAAAAGTATGGCATCAATTCACCTTTGCCTCTTCTCATTAGTATTTTATTTATTCAAGAGAAATCCGTATATCACTGTCAGGGGCTCTGGGGTGACATACTGAGATACAACCAGCCTCCTCCATCAAAGCAGCATGTATTTTAACTAAGGGGACATGAAAGACCTGTGAAGAAATTAAATAATAATGTCACCAAAGTGAAAGATGTTCCAAGGAGGTCATTTAACTGAATGCTGTAACTTGGTAGTGACAGCAGTAACATTTAAAGACACATCGTTTTTACATGAGTTCATAGATTTTAGGCTCATGGCAAGTCTCTGCAATAACTTTCATAATTTCTATGCTGCACATAGGCAACTGTGGATTAGAAAGGTTCCATGACTTATCCAGATGGCATACTTTTTAAGTGGCAAAGATGTGTCTCCACCCAGGCTTAAGTCTGGGCTCTCGATTGCCTTCTGACGCAGATGGAGAGCTTATGGGTAGGAGTGGCCAGAAAAAGCTTCCTGGAGGATGCTGGGGAAGAGCCTGGCTGCCCATAAACTCATGAGGTGGTTCAGGGAGAAGGTAGGGAAGGGAAAATAAGGATACCCCTGCCTGGAAGAGAGATGCGAACAAGGCATGTTAAGTGGCAGAGCTTGGACCTGAATCCAGTCAGTCAGGCACCGATGCTGAGGCTCTGAAATACTACCTTTTATTTTATTTCAATTTATTTATTTATTTTTCTTTTGTCTTTTTAGGGCCGAACCCGCAGCATATGGAGGTTCCCAGGCTAGGGAGGGGTCTAATCAGAGCTACAGCTGCCGGCCTACACCATAGCCACAGTAACACGGGATCTGAGCCGTGCCCACGACCTATGCCACAGCTCCCCACAACACCGGATCCTTAACCCACTGAGCAAGGCCAGGGATCAAACCCGCAATTTCATGGTTTCTAGTTGGGTTCATTAACCACCGAGCCATGATGGGAACTCCTGAAATACTTTCTAACCTGCTCGTGCTTCTTTTCTTTGCTGGGCTGACTTCAGGTCTCAATCACCTGTACAAAACGGCCATCTCTGCCTTCCTGATCAAAGGTGCTCATCCAGTCCCCTGCTGTTCTGCCACCCTCTCCTCTGCCATAAAACAGTGCCCGTCACAGAGCAGGCACTCAACAACACTGGCCCAAAGAGTGAGCATTAAGAGAGGTATTATAATTACTAGAATTTCGGAGCTGTAAGGTGCCTTTGAAACAATGTAACTCAATTTCTTCTTTTGTATGTGGGAAGAGCTGTTCGAGGGCTATATTGAATTGCTTCAAGAAATTAGCCACGCAGTATTACAGTGACGACTTGAAGCCAGAGTTCCTAACAGCCAGTTCTTTATTTGCTAATCTTACTACTTTGCTTCCAAACTTCAGAGACTTTTGAGAGTGTATCTGCAATCAAATTTTGATGATAGAAGCCTTATCTTGTGCTTACTTAAGGGAAAGATGCAAACTAAAACCCACGGATATGGAAAAACTGCTCATTTTATGGGCTGAATGATGTTTTTGAGTGAGCGAAACTGGTAACATAAATGACTAAAATGGTATTTTACTCTTCTTTGAAGTCATTTCCAAAAGAGAGAAGTTGCTATGCTGCAGAAAGAATAACTCTTTGTTCCCCCACTTCCATATTTACTCAAAACGATGGCTAGTCTTTAACTCCCTGTCTGCCCACGTTACTGTCATTCAGACTGCATGGTACAGCAACGCAAAACTCAAACTCGACGTGGTAGAGAAGGCTTGGCACGTGCCAGACTATTGGCACAGTCCTCTTGCTTAATCTGACCCCACCATGTCTCAGGTGCATGTCAACGCTCCTAATAAGGAAAGCACTATCGCTGCCTTTAATTTCTTTGGGCAGAGCTGTTTTTATAGGGAGAGAACTAGAATAAGTACTCGACTGACCACATGGCATAAAGGAGGGTGAAGTCAGGGCAGAGCTGAAGATGACGAACTACTATTTAACTGAGGCATCGTGGTTTTCATTAACTTCGAAATGGGCCATTAGTCCAATTAAACGCTGATGAGTTTTTACCAAACAATGAAAATGTTTGGGATCTCAGGATTCCAAGGTCCAAAAAGAAAGTTGGACAGAATACAATATTGTATCACCAATTACAGCACATCAGAAATCAGTTTTAAAAAGGTATGGGTTGTGGGTACATTTTAACCTGTTCTAGGGCTTTCAAAAGAAGAGAATTTATGAGACCTAGGAAAGTCTTTGGAAAAGTGGAAAAGAAAAAAGGTCTAGAAAACCAATACAGTGAAATAAATACAAGGGATATTTGCCATCTATTTTTAAAAGTACATCTACAAGCAAGATTTGGGTCTCTTTGCTATACTGTAGAAAAAACTGACAGAACACTGTAAACCGGCTATAATGCCAAAAATAAAAGTCATTTTAAAAAAAGGACTGAATCCCCGAGATTAATCCCAGTACAAGGAAATTGCATTAGTATGTATTAGAAATTAATGTCATAATTACATCTAGAAAATAATAGTGCCTCACCTTTTATATGCCCCTGGATAGCTCTCTTTCTTCCAAAATATACACTTGTTTCCTGTTTCAAGGACAAATTTGCTGTTGCAATACCATCAACTGACTTGAAACCCCAAGATGGAAATAAAAACTAAAAAGGATCTGTTTTTCAAGAAAATCACTGAACTATAATCATATATAATATTAGTATTAGTATTAGTAGATTCCAGGACTGTTCTAAGCTTCACGTATATTATACAAATATGCATACTGACATGTTCGTATGTATACACTTATGTACACATGCATTCACAACCACTACACGACATGGCTAATATTGTTATCTCTACTTTATCAGTGAAGGAATGAGAAGATAAATAACTTCTTCAAGATCCCACTCTTAAAAAGTAATGAATGACTAGTCTACTCATGGCAATCTATAGATTCAATGCAATCCTTATCAAATTACCAAGGGCGTTTTTCATAGAAAAAGAAAAATTTTAAATTTGCATGAAAATACAAAAGACCCTGAAGAGCCCAAGCAATCCTGAGGAAGAAAAACAGAGCTGGAGGAATCAGGGTTCCTGACTTCAGACTATTCTATAAAGCTACAGTTATCAAAACAGTATTGTACTGGGGCAAAAACAGAAATATAGGTCAATGGAGCAGGTTGGAAAGCCCAGAAATAAACCTGTATACCTATGGTTAATTAACCTATGACAAAGGGGCAAGAATATACAACGCAGAAAAGATAATCTCTTCAATAAGTGCTGCTGGCGAAACTGCACAGCTCCATGTAATAGAATGAAATTAAAACATTCTCTAACAGCATACACAAAAGTAAACTCAAAATGAATTAAAGACCTAAATATAAGGCTGGATACTACAAAACTCTTAGAGGAGGAGTTCCTGTTGTGGCGCAGCAGTAACGAACCCAACTAATATCCATGAGGATGCAGGTTTGATCCCTGGCCTTGCTCGGTAGGTTAAGGATCTCGTGTTGCCATGAACTGCAGTGTAGGTTGCAGATGTAGCTTGGGTCTGGCCTTGCTGTGGCTGTGGTGTAGGCCAGCAGCTGTAGCTCCAATTCAACCCCCAGCCTGGGAGCATCCATATGCTGCAGATGTAGCCCTAACAAGACAAACAAACAAAAACTCTTAGAGGGAAAACAAGCAGAACATTCTCTGACATAAATCACAGCATTATCTTTTTGGATCCACCTCCTAGAGTAATGAAACTAAAAACAAAAATAAACAAATAGGACCAAATTAAATTTCAAAGCTTGTGCACAGCAAAGGAAATCATCAATGAAATGAAAAGACCAACCCCAGAATGGAAGAAAATATTTGCAAATGATGCAGCTGACAAGGGATTAATCTCCAAAATACATAAGCAACTCACGCAACTCAATGTAAAATAAAACAATCCAATGAAAAAATGGGCAGAAGATGTAAATAGAAATTTCTTAGAGTTCCCGTCATGGCTCAGTGAGTTAAGAATCCAACATACTGTCAAGACGATGTGGATTTGATCCCTGGCCTTGCTCAGAGGGTTCAGAACCCAGTGTTGCCACAAGTGGCAGCACAGGTTGCAGATGCAGCTTGATCCCACATTGCTGTGGCATAGGCCAGCAGCTGAGGTTCTGATTTGACCCTTAGCCCCAGGACCTTCCACATGCTACAGGTGTGGCCGTAAAAAGAAACAAAGGGGAAAAAAAAGAAGTTTCTCCAAAGCAGACAGACAGAAGGCCAAAAGAGCACATAAAAAGATGCTCTACATCACTAATTATTAGAGAAATGCAAATAAAAACTACAATAAATGCTGGTGAGCATGTGGAGACAAGAGAACCCTCCTATACTGATGGCTGGAATGTAAGCTGGTACAGTTCCTATGAAGAACAGTATGGAGGGTCCTCAAAAAAAAAAAATGAACTACCGTATGATCCAGCAATCCCATCTCCTGGGCATATATCCAGAAAAAAAAATAATTTGAAAAGATATATGCACCACAATATTCATTGCAGCATTATTACAAAAGCCAAGACATGGAGGCAACCTAAATGTCCATCCACAGAGAAATGGATAAAGAAGATGTGGTACAATATATCAATGGAATATTACTTAGCCATAAAAAAGAATGAAATAATGTCATTTCAGCACCATGGATGGACCTAGAGATTGTCATACTAAGTGACACAGAGAAAGACAAATATTACATGATATCACTTATACATGGAATTTAAAAAAAAGTGATACAAATGAGCTTATTTACAAAGCAGACTCAGAGACATTGAAAAGCAACTTATGGATACCAAAGGGGAAATGTGAGGGTAGGATACATTAGGAGTTTGGGACTAACATATACACTCTGCTATATATAAAATAATCAACAAGGACCCACTATATAGCACAGTGATCTCTGCTCAATATTCTACGATAACCAACATGGGAAGAGAATCTAAAAAAGCATGGATATGTCACTCATTATATTGTACACCTGAAATTAACACAATACCATAAGTCAACTATACACCAATATAAAATAAAAATTAAAAAAGTAATGAAGCCAAGTTTAAACCAAGACCGTCTAGCTGTGTTGTCTTTCTATACAAAATTATATGAAACCTGAACCATGTCTTATTACATTTTGATTTATCACAGAAATGTTCCCATGATTCATGAAGATAACTCTCTAGGTTCCTTGGGGGAACACATTTTGCTTGTTAGTCACACAAGGAGAATGAGATACCATAGGACCAGTCTGCCTTTAAATATTCTATTAATCTTTAATCATAAATGGTGTTATTTCTAATTTTAATAGTTAAATCTTTAAAAGCCAAAGTGATTTAATCTTCTGAGCCCAAACTAACACAAAAAGAGTCTGATCAATTGTGTATATAGCAAACATGTTATTCAATCACAGATTCTACAGAACACATCAAAAATTAAGTCCTCCATCACGCTACGTGGGTACCTAAACCAGAAAAACAAACCTACCTGCATTTCCCCCCTTTTGTTCTCTAATAGAACATTTAGAGGAGGCATGCAAAATTTAACAGAGACTGCAAACAAAATTAACAGAGACTGTGATGGTAAAAAGTTGGTAACTTCAAGTTGAAAAATTAAGACAGTCATACTTGATATTAATATATCTTAAAATGACTATCATTCTAGGAAGAGGACTTTTTCCCTAATCTGAGAGGTGGTTATTTTTTTTTCTGATATCACATTATGCTTCTTATTATATTCTCTGAATGAGTGTTATTCAGAAGACTGTTTTTTAGAAGCAGTATAATCTGTCATTATGTGTCTGCAATTAATGATTCAAATGATCTCTATATCTGCAAATCCAGGATACTTTTCTCAGTTCTTTCCCCTTCATTCCCCTCTACAGTTCACCCTCTCTTGAAATTCCATTTTCTTGGGCTTTGATGATGCTACACTAGCTTATACTCCTTTGATCTCTCCAACTGTTTCTTCTTATCCCTCAGCTGTAGACACTTCCCAGGATGCCCCTTGTTTTGGGGGAGTCTGTCCATCTTGTCTTTCAGAAGCAAATCAGAATGAATGACTTTCACACTCGAGCTCAGCCAGACTGCCCTCTCATCGAATTACAGGTGCCTTGCTCTAGATCCCTGATGGATAGCTCCTGAGAAGAAGGAGGAGGAGTGAGGCTACATGAAAAATTTTGGACCAAATGATTAGAAGGCTTTGCACGTCAGGGTGGAGAAGAGAAATCTCCATGCATGAAAGTCGCAAGCAAGAGAGTGAGAGATGGTTTGATTTCTATTTTAAACAGGTAATCGAGCAACTGTGTGAATCTGGACTGTAGTGGGTAAGAGCCAAAAGGGAAACTCGTTGAGAAGGTATCAAAATCAGTCAAGGAAGAGTTAAGAACTCAGAGGATGCAGATCACAGTAAAAGGGGGGAAGAACTCGGGGTCAACTAAGTTTGGATGAGTCACAGGTCACTTCTCTGTTACACACACTCACACAATCACATGAAAGCCATCTCTTATTACAAACCCCCCTGAAACACTTTTCACAGCTGACATTCAGTAATTATTTCAGGAACCTCCCCCTTCACCCAGAGAGTATGTGCTCCCTGAGCATATGAACCAGGCTGTTTGGCTGAGAGCTGGCATGCTGTCTGCTGGCCGTACAGTATACACGCAAAAAATAATTTGGTTAACAAACTTTCCAAAGGAATAAAAGTTCTAGAAAACTACAGTCACAACAAAATCTTAATGCTAAGCAACGCACATATCACCTGGCGGCCAATGAAAGTTAGAAAAATTAAATGACTTGCTTAAAGTCACAAAGGAGGAGGGGGTAGAATTCTGCTCCTTCAAGACCAGAGGAAAAGAAAAGACACTGCATATGTAGAAGGCAGATACAGGGGTGTCCGATAGTAATTCTGGAGATTATTATATAAGTGTACATACGTACACCCACAAGTAACATTGAGAATATAAATTTCTCACTGGATTTTGTCCAGGGTCAGGAAACGTGCCTCAATATATATATATTTCTATATTTTTGCCTGTATGCCTAAGTTTGCTGCTTGTCCTTACTGGATGATGATGCCAAAAGTTTAAAAGGTCAATGGCTAGCCTCAAGGTGATGTTTGAACCAGACATATGGCACTAGACTTTACTTGAAATGTGACAGACAGCAGCCATCGCATCAGTAAAATGATTTCACCTTGACTTGAGGTTTCTTTTAGAGGTATGACAAATGAGAAAGTGGGATTATCAGAGTCTGCCTGTGCGTCTTTTCCCTCAAAGGATGTTTTAAATGCTTTCGTCCATTTTGAAAAGTTATATTACAAACCTCACCACACACATAAGGGCCACAGCAAGGCGACGGAGGCCATGGTTATTCATGTCACAAATGACCCATGACTGCTGCAGTCAAGTGCCGTGCAGTAAATCACAACATCTCTGGTTGAGAAAGAATGTGCCACGGTGGAAACCACAGCAGGCCAGGAGTCAGAAGACATCCTAGTCTTGGTCTGCCTGCTTGTGAGAGAGATGCCTTGAAGCCAGTCATTGGCCTCCAGCCACCAGCCACCCCACGGGCCCTCATGACAGCCTTTGTGAAATAAAATCATCTGGCCATCCCTCTTCCCCAGATTGGTGGAAGGAATAAACAAGATCATGCACGTAGGAGTCCTCTGAGAGTCTGTCTGAAGGAAAACGTGCCATTTCACTTTTCAAAGCAGTGTTCAACACGACAGTATGGATGCCTTTTGACTGGATATTTCCCTTTAATAAATAACTGACTTCAAGGACCTCAAATTTACCCTGGACTGTATATTTCCCCAGCTGATCATTAACTGTCGGGCAAATGTTATTGCTGAAACACTGCATTCCCACAGAGACTAAAGGACTCAAGAGATTATTTTTTAAAGAATGAGCTTTTTTTTTTTTTTTTCTTTCACTCTGGCCCCAATCAGTAATGTTTAACTATTGAGCCTGGTTATTCTCTAAAGAGGTATATTCCAGAGAAGGGGTCACGTATTTTAAAAACATTGCATCATACTGCTGGGGAAAAGGACCTACAAAACCACCTAGGTCACCCTTTCCCACATAAGCAATGATCTTAAAATGTGCTGACCTGAGAGTACGAGGGAAAACAAACAAGCAAACAGACTCTGCTTTTTGCAATGTAAAAGTAAATTCGTATTTCACATAAGAAAAGATGCAAATTACTCCAGATATTTTTCAGTACTATTGGTTGCTTCTCTCATATATTGTAAGCAAGCAATCTATTTCTATTTTTGCAACCACTTGCAGATCTAGGGTTAGTACACATTCCCTTCTCTTCGGTGAGATCAAGGTCAAAAAGCATCCTTTCTAATTACATTTCATAAAAAAAAAAATCAAGGCTTCATGCATCGTTATTACCACTAATTGGAGTAATAAACTTGACCTTCATACATTACTGGGAGGAACACGATGTATGGGTCGCATAAAATTATAAACTATAATGACTCCTGGAAAAAATAAGCAAACATCTAATAGAGAATTTGTAGTATCATTTTCAATAGGTATATTGATTTCTTATGTAATTCAACTCATGTTCTTAGCTGACAATAAAAAGAGTAAGAGACTCGAGCTTACCATTAGATTTAATTATATGTAAATGTGATATCTGACCATTTTGAACTAGAAAAATGGCAGTTTTATATGGTTTGACCTATACTTTTATTCATCTGATCAAGGGACAATGATTATGTAGAAATCTTTCTGCACCAATGTGGGTTTTTTTTTTTTTTCTCTGAAAAGCAACTGATTATTCTCTTGCCTAGTTCAGTTTCAATTAGAAAAGACCAAAATAAATTTCAGTTCTAATTTAGCTTCTATAATCCTAAAAATTAATCTTTTGTACACTCCAGCTTTTTATCCATAAAAGTATGAAAGTACCAACTATGCTATGGATTCACCATAGGAAATAGATGACTGAAGATCAAACTTTTTGTATGCACACAGAATTTAATATGCAAGCCCATCATCTTAGGTATAAAAAATAAGCAAATAAACAAGATGCAAACTAAAGGATTTAAATGGCATGGGAAACATTTATAATTTAATCTTTTGTAACAAAAAAAAGGTCTATAAAATGTAAAACTGATAACATTTTATAAAAGAAAATATACATGGAAAAAAGCTGGAAGGAAATAGATAAAACATTTAATGTTAGTATTTGGGGGTATTGTGTACAATTAGCACATAATTTTCACTGTATACTTTGCAATTCTACATATTTTTTCAAGTTTCTACAGTTTTACAAAAAGAAAATACTGAAACACTGGACTCAATGGGGAAATCTGCTGTTTTACTAAATGACTCAACATTCAATATTTCAACTACCCCTGATTAAACCTAAAACTCAATAGGAATTTTTTTTTTAAAGATTTTTATTTTTTTGATTATAGGTGATTTACAATGTTCTGTCAATTTCTGCTATACAACAAACGGACCCAGTCATACATATATACACACACATACACACACACACACACACACACACACAGACACAGACACATACACATTCTTTTTCTCACATTATCCTCCATCATGTTCCATCACAAGTGACTAGATACAGTTCTCTGTGCTATACAGTAGGGAATTTTTAAATCTAGAAAGATATTCTGACAGTCTGTGAGAATATACACACATAATTATCCAGGAAAATCCTGGAAAAGAAAAAGAAACCGCTAATGACATTAGAAAGGGTATGAGACTAGCCCTCATGTATCAGAGAGGTGGCTACATTAGTGTGGTGGAAAAGAGCCCAGAGAAGACTAAAATACATTTTAAAATTTGAGACAGTAATGACAAAAGTGACATTTTGAATCACCTGACAAAGAACGCACTACTCTTTAGATGTTGTTTGGTTAGCAGCTAATTATTTCAATGAAAAATTTACATTCTTTTTTTAAAAATAAACTTTATTGGGGAATAGGTGACTTAAAACAGTTGTGCTAGTTTCAGGTGTACAGCAAAGTAAATCGGTTATACATATGCATATATCCATTCCTGTTCAGACTCTTTTCCCATATAGATTATTACAGAGCATTGAGTATATTTCCCTGTGCCATGTAGTAAGTAGGTCCTTGTAACCTACCTGTTTTATACATAGTACTGTGTAGGAGTTCCCATCGTGTCTCAGCAGATGAGAATCTGACTAGTATCCATGAGGATGCAGGTTTGACCCCTGGCCTTGCTCAGTGGGTTAAGGATCCGGCATTGCTGTGAGCTGGGGTGTAGGTCACAGATGTGGCTCGGATCTGCAGTTGCTTATGGCTGTGGCGTAGGACAGCGGCTACAATTCCAATTCGACCTCTAGCCTGGGAACCTCCATATGCTGCGGGTACAGCCCTAAAAAGACCATATATGTGTGTGTGTGTGTGTGTGTGTGTATACACATATATACACACACACACACACACATATACATATATATACACACACACATATATACACACACATATATACACACACACATATACACACACACATATATACACACATACATAGACACACACATATATACATATATATACACACACACAGACACACACATATATACATATATATACACATATAGACACACACACATATACATACACACACACAGACACATTTATATACACACACATAGACAAACACATATATACACACACACACACACATATACACACACATATACACACACACACATATACACATATATACACACATACATATATACACACATACATATATACACACATACATATATACACACATACATAGACACATATATACATATATACACACACACACATAGACACACACATATATACATATATATACACACACATATAGACACACACATATAGACACACATATATACACACACATAGACAAACACATATATACATATATACACACACATATACATATATATACATGCACACATATACACACATACATATAGACACACACATATAGACACACACACATATACATATATATACACACACACAGACACACACATATATACATACACGCACACACATATATATACACAGAGAGAGAGAGAGAGAGAGAGGTGTGTAAATGTTAATCCCAGTCCCCTGATTTATCCTTCCTGCCCCACATTCCCCTTTGGTAACCACAAATTTGGTTTTAAAATCTTTGAGTCTGTTTCTCTTTTGTAAGTTCTTTTGTTATTATTGAAAAAAATTACATTCTCAAATCACATCTTATTCCAAAGTAAATTTCACTAGAATTCTGTATTCAAAAAAAATTTTTTTTTTTTGTCTTTTTGCCTTTTCTAGGGCCGCTCCCGCCACATATGGAGGTTCCCAGGCTAGGGTCCACTTGGAGCTGTAGCCACTGGCCTACACCAGAGCCACAGCCACGAGAGATCCAGCCACATCTGCAACCTACACCACAGCTCAAGGCAACGCTGGATCCTTAACCCACTGAGCAAGGCCAGGGATCAAACCCGCAACCCCACAGTTCCTAGTCGGATTCGCTAAGCACTGTGCCACGACAGGAACTCCATGTATTCAAATATTTTAAAAAACACAAATATGCTAAAAAAATCTAGGAATATTTAATAACTTTTAGATTCTCGAATCATAACTTTTCTAATAGCCACATACATTCATGATTTAAATATGAAAATATCAAACTGCAAAAATATTGAGACAATATAAACAGTAAATATTCTTATAACTTTGAAGTAGAAGGCCTTTTACAGATAACATTAAACCCAAACAACACAAATTGATATACAGAATTAATAAAATTTTAAACTTCTTCATGGCAAAAGAATTATGAGGTTTAAATGCAAATCCTAAGCTGTATTTCTAATATATGAGTAGATTAACAGCTGTGCTACCAAAAGACCTCTTCCAAGTCAATTACCAGAAAAAAAAAATCTCACCAGCTCAGAAAAACTGAAAAAGCAAACAGGCAATTTACAGACGAAAAACTCTATGGGAAAATAGGCTTTGAAATATGTAAAAGCTCACAACTGAAAAATAAAAATTTTTATAAGACACAATATTCACTTCTTATATGGGCAAATGTGGAAAGGAATCTTAACATCAGTATTGGAGAAGGTGTTGGAAAGGGGACACCTTCTGACTGCTGCTCAAACCATGAACTGGTACAACCTACGCCTGAATCAAAAGTTGATGCTACGCCTATGCTTTGACGAGGCAAGTCTACCTCCGAAAGCACATCCAAAGAAAATAATTAGTGAAGTGAAAAAAAAATGTATGTTCAAGAATAGTCTTGGTGACGCTGTTTATGGGGCCAACAGTGACAGAGGGGTGATTAAGAGCTTGGAGTGGAGGAGCCAGGCTGTCTGGACCCAGACTCCTGACGCGAACCTCTACCGAGCATGTGACCTTCGGCAAGTCAAACGTTCTATGCTTCGGTTTCTTCATGGATAAAGCAGAGATAATAATAGTATTTGCCTCAAGGGGTTTTAAGGATAAAATAAGCAAATAAATAAAGTACCTAGAACAGTGCCAGGAACTTAGTAAGCACTCACTCAATGTTACCTATTATTATTATTGCTGAGAAAAAATTGTGAAATGCCATTTATGGGGATGGCTTAAGTAAAGAATATTGATCCAAAGATCCGAACACTATGCAATCATTAGAAATGACGAGGTAGAATTATATTTAGAAGCATGGAAAATTGCCATGGTAGATGACATTAAGTTTTTAAACAAAAGTTATAAAGTAGTATCATTTTGCTAACCCATCTTTAATCAAACAAATATAAACATACAGGTGAACATGCAGAGGAAGGAATACAGAAGCACAAAAACCAAGGTATGAATAGTGACTGCATCTGGGTATAGAATTACAGATGATTTTAATTTTCATCCTTACGCTGGTGGTTTTTTCGTATTAAAAAATTCTTTTTTATAATTAATACATGTTACTTTTATAATAAAAAATAAACATACCCATTTTTTTAAAAAAAAAAAGGCAACTGGAGAGTTAATTATAAAAATTGGAAGTGACAGGGGAACTGATAACACAGAATTAAAAGGCAATGAATTAAACCACGGGAAAGGGCTGGCCCAGGTTTTAGCAGAGAAGGACCAAAATTTCCCGTCACGCATTCTTCAAATAGCAAAAACATGACTAGGGAGGATGATGGCAATATATGTAATTGTACAAAAATAAATAAATGAGCAACTTGCATTTTGTAAAAAGACACGCTAACAGGTTATAAATCTATGAATATGAGATTAGGGTGTGGGCTTAATTTTTTTGAAAATCAAGTATCCACATTTTTCAATCCAAATCACCAGTTTCCCAAAAGTAACATTTGGGCTCCAAACTAAACAAAGCTGCTTAGTAGCAGTTAGCAGATAAGGTGACAGTAACATTATAGACTTATCTGGTTACACATCCTGTTTATGTCTACAAATTTAGCTGATCTCATCTAATATTAACTGATGGTGTCCAAATACCTAATCCCTCTCACGCTTACACACACACACACACACACACATACACACGTGTGCACTATTTTTCTGCAAGATTTAAAGGAGACCAATAGAAGCTTCACAGCTGTTTTTACGCTACCACTAAGGAAAAATGTAACATCTGGGATAGAAGTACATGTGACACACCTTAACATTCAAAATCTAAAATGGATTTCTCTCTTTAAGCTTCAGGAACACCCATAAATGACTGATTACCTTATTAACATTGAAATATTTGTTAACATTGAAATATTTGTTTCAAGGGACAGGATTAATTTACAGATCTGTAGACAAAAGGCAAAGGAAGCAAAGAGGTGAAGCAGAACTTGATCAAAACGGCTTACTTATCAGTAGCAAGTGGATTTGTTTTAATTACTGGAGACTAAAATTTGATGTTATTGACGTTATTAAATGATGGAAACTAGGGGCTTAGTGCAAAATGTCAAGAATATTAACAAACTACCCAAAGCAACTCAGCTAAAGAATCATCAGGCTGTCTTTGGTCTTTATCAATGTCTTCGTAACAAATAGATTTTTAATTTTTTTATTTACTTCAAAAAAATTTTTTAAGTGCCACACCCACTACCTATGGTGGTTCCCAGGCTAGGGGTTGAATCAGAAGCCACAACTGCTGGCCTACGTCACAGCCACAGCAATGCCAGATCCAAGCCACATCTGCGACCTACACCGCAGCTCACGGCAACACCGGATCCTGAACCCACTCAGCAGGGCCAGGGATCAAACCTGTGTCCTCATGGATATTAGTAGGATTCACTACCATTGAGCCACAATGGGAGCTCCCAATAAATTGATTTTTAAATTAACTCTGAGTAATAGTAAATACAAGGATGTAGGTTTTTCTAGAATCGTTTCAGCTTTAAATACCTTTATCTCAAAGGAAACTTCAAATTCAAAGGATAGTAATATCCTTTGAATATTACTGGGGAATAAAATGAGGGAGTAAAGCGTTTACGGTGGTGTTGCTGTTTATGAGGAAATTAGGTTCCAAGATCCACATGTGAAAACAAAAATCGTGCATAGCCAACATAATCCTTTAAAATTCTTGGAGGACATCATCTCTCCCTCTATCTTAAGAGAGTGGATTTCCTCCTGAATTGGAACAGCCTGCTGTATCCTCAGGTGCACAATGCCTTAGAGCAGATTCCCAAAAAAGTGGAGACTGGGACATGGATGGGGACGCGGGTGCATTATTTTGGGAGTTGGGGACAGGGCGGCACTGGTGAGGAGAAGAGCCAAGTGAGAATGTGAAACACTGAAAAGTATGCGTAGCCATTTCACAAAGAACCTCAAGATATAGCAGTTCATTTGAAAGATGCTGTGTTTGATGGCCTGGAATTCACTGCTGTGTCTGATGGCAGAGAGAAGCCATAGGATGGAGCATTCCCTGGGAGGGTGAAAGAAGAGACCTTTCTAGTTTCTTCCCCATTCCTCTTGCCCATTGTTATGGTTCACTCAGAGGGATTTAACTATTATAGACTTCCAGGTCACCTTATCCAGCCCTTCTGGCAGTCCATCAGGAATTCAGATCTAGTCCAGGGTCCAAAAGTGATGGGGAAAGCTCCGGGCAGGTGTCTGGTTGGCCCAGCTGCAAGGCAGCAGCCGAGGAGAAGGATCCGGCATTCTCAAGGCAGGTGAAAGGTCAATGCTTAGTGGCAGATTGGTCTGGGAGGTGAGGAATGCCAAGAGAATCTGGGGAGGTCATAAAACATGTGTCTGATACAAGGACTAAGTTGAAGGAGCTGGTTTGTATTAAGTTTTTTTTTTTGGACAAGGCAAAAATATTTAAATAGTGAAAAGCATACCCAATATGGTAATGTCATAATATATGTAAGAAGATAGTGAAAACTAAGACAACTGCAGTAAGGAGACTGCCATGTCTTCCATTTCACATTTCTAAGGAGCTCCCTTCTTTAAGCGGTACAGTGAGCAAAATGTATAACACCTGCTCTCTCCCTTCTTGCGCCTATAAACGTGTTCAGTTGAATGGCCATGTATTTCAACGCCGCTTTACCAGGTGTCTACTATGCACCAGGACTTTCTCTTACGGTCTCACTTAAGCATCAAAGCGAACTCTATAGGTCTCTTTTTACAGAAAACTTTACAGAAAGATAAATAATGCAGAAAGGTCAAACCCACCAAACAGCAGAACAAGGACCAGAATAACTTTATTATGTCATCCTATCCAAACTACTGAAAATCCAGGACCCATTTTAATATTTATCAAAACCTGGGGAAAGCAATTCCTATTAATCTCTAAGGATAATATTCTTTAGGAGGATTTATATTTGTCTTAGAAACTGGAATGTTAGGGATTTCTGTAGAAAAATCATCTAATATATATAACATAGTCTAAAGTATGCTGAATTTTTCATAGGAAAGTATTTATTATTGTATCCTAATGTGTTATAAAAATATTATCATAATATTAAGTTATTATAGAAATGTAGTGGCTTCTGTGGAGTGCTACTCTCACAAGCCCCTTCATACCAGAAGTATCCATTACTTCAGTGCTGGGAGTGTTATCTACTTTTGGCTCATAGCTGAGCTTCCCCCACTAAGATTATACCATCTCTGTAGACACAACTCACCCCCAGTGACTGATGGAGATGGGCTAAATGGAACAACCCCCTCAAGTCAACGTAGGATACCTCGGAAAGGCCATTCCAGCTTCTAAGTAACCTGGGGACTGAGTGAGGCCTTTGTTACAACTGTACAGCAGTTCAATTTCTGCCTAATCTTACTTCCCTATATTCCTTACAGGTGTAGCTCCCAAGAGCACTACCCAGTCAAATCCCTGCTTGATACACAGGCCTTACGGCTTAGACAAGAAGAGATACAATAATATTGAAAGTGATGTGACAAAATGGTACTGAGAGGAAATTAGAGTTTTAAATGCGTTTCTACCAGGGGGAAAAGAGACCAAAAATAAATATCCAACAAGAGGAAAACAAACAAACTCTGAGGATCTAACAGGAAAATGAGCAAAAGACACAAACACACATTATCAAGAGAGATATACCAATAGCCCCTAGACACAAGGTGTTCAAATTCATATATAATAAAATAAATGCAAACTCAAACTATGCTAACACTAGCCATGAGCAAACTGAGAAAAAAGTTAAGAAAACATTTTTAGAATAGCATCCAAAAGAATACCCATTTGAGAATCAATTTAACAAAAGAACAAAACACTTTCGCATTTCAAAACTTACTAAAAAACCACAAGAATCAACATAGTGTGGTGACGGAATAAGGATAGATATCTAATAGATGAATGGAACAAAACTGAGAGTCCATAAATAAATCCTAATAATATGGTTAGCTGATTTATGACAGGAGTTCCAAGGCAATTCAGTGGGGAAAAATAGTCTTTTCAACAAATGCACAAACAACAAATGGACAACTGCACACCCACACACAAGGAATAGAGTTGGATTCCTTCCTTATACCACACAAAAATTAACTCCAAATTAACTCCATAGACTTAAATATGAGTTAAAACAATAAAGCTCTTAAAAAATCATCATAGGTTAGGCAAAGCCTTCTTAGATTCACACCAGAAACATAAGTGATCTATATATATATATCAGATTATCAAAATGAAACATTTATGCTTGAAAGGACACAATCAAAAAAATGAAAAAGCAACGCATAGGAGAAAATATACGAAAATCCTATACCTGATAAGGGACTTATATCCACAATATATAAGGGAGTCTTGAAATTCAATAATAGATACAAATAATTCAATTAAAAATAGGTAGAAGATCGGAATAAACATTTTTGCCAAGATATACAAATGGCCAGTAAGCACATGAAAAGATACTCAATGACAATGATCATCAGGGAAATGCAAATCAAAACCAAAATGAGATACCACTTACCCAGGAGACTCCAAAATTCCTCTGAAAGAGAAAATGTAATGGCAATATGGAGAATAGGAGAAAGCCTTACAAATATAAGAAATAAATTCGTGTACACGTAGGAAGTAAATATGTAATAGAATTGGCATTGCAAATTAACAAGGAGGTGTCTCACTCAAGGAGTGATTTTGTAACAATTAGCTATCTGTTTGCAGAAAAATCAAACTGACTTTATATGTGAAATATACAGAAATAAGTTCTAGGTAAAGTAAAAACCTCATCACAAAGGCTTATGAATACAGCAAAAGAAAAATACACGTTTAATATCTTTGCAATGTTATTATTAAGCAAGACCACATTATTAATATTACTTAGAAACATTATTAAGACCTAAATCCTGACAAAAAAGAGGAAAAGTTGACACATTAAGTAAATTAAAATTTAAAAAATTTAGTAAAGCACCATAAATAAAGCCAAAAGGCAAGCAACAGAATAGCAGAAAATGTCATCTTTACAATGGATAAACGATTATTCTCTAAAAGACCTAAAAAACTCCCACAAAGCAACAAGAATGATGTAAAGAGTTACACACAGAATGTTCACTGCAACTATTTTAACATCAAAAAATCGACAACCTCAATGTTCATTAAGTTAAAACAAATCCACACTATTTAATAGCTAAAAGAATGAGGTATATAAATACTTTGACGTTAGAAGTTCCAGGGCTACCATAAATCAATGAAGATTCATATGCATCTTGATCCCACCTACGTGTAAAAACAGATTTGTGTTGTTTTGTGGCTGCCTGATGGGAGGGGGAGGGAGTGGGAGGGATCGGGAGCTTGGGCTTATCAGACGCAACTTAGAATAGATTTACAAGGAGATCCTGCTGAATAGCATTGAGAACTTTGTCTAGATACTCATGTTGCAACAGAAGAAAGGCTAGGGGAAAAATGTAATTGTAATGTATACATGTAAGGATAACCTGACCCCCTTGCTGTACAGTGGGAAAATTAAAAATAAAAATAAAAATAAAAAAACAGATTTGTGGGTGTATCCCAAAAGAAGGAGCAATATACCTGGGGCGGCCTATTTTATCTCCAGAGGGAAGAGGAGTGTGTTAATGAGAAATGTCCGTGCCATGAGGACAAAGGATGTTGCAGTCATCAAACATCACATCACAGCTGCCCCAGTGGTGAGCAAGGAACTCAAGCTGGAAACAGGATGCCTGTCCTCTAGCAGTCAACTGCTGCAACTACCCCCAATAGTGGGGGAGACTCAGGACAAAGAGGTACAGGATCCGGGCCCCAGACAGCTGAGGTGCCTATCAAAGGAATGATTTCAGTGAGCCCTGACGGTTGCACCTTCCCACACAAAGCAAAGTGCTAAGTTCCTTAACTTGAGATATCTGTTTTTGTTTTTCTTTTTGCACTGACGTTACTCTTAGGATGGTCTGCCTACCTAATCTTCATTGCAAAAACTCCTCTACCTCCTGGCTCCCCAGCCAGGTCTCTTTGGAGCAGTCTCTCAGAGTTATCTGAGATGCTGTGTCCCAGGCTTAAGTCCTCAGGTTTGTCCATTGAATAAAACACAGCTCTCAACTTTTAGGTTGTGCATATTTTTCAGCTGACGAATGGGAGGAACTAAAGGAGGAGATTTTTTATTCTATATACCCATATTGTTTGAACATTTTACAATGACACTATTATCCAATCATCTAAATTTAATACCCTATAACTGGAAGTACATGTTGAAAACCTGGTAATGAAGAGCCACCTATAAGCCCAGCATCCAGAACGCCGATCATACATTATTGGTGCATTTTCTCCCACTTTTATAATTGTATATTTCACAGTAATATCATTTTGCATCTAAAATGTACAGCTGTTAAAAAAATGAACATTATTTTATGAAGCTTTCCCCTTACCAGAAAAAAATCCTCATCTACTGACCACACGGTGTATACACAACTTAAGTTAATAAGAAAAGCATTTCCCTTGTCTTTCAGTGGTTCATGGGGACAGAAGTGTCCTTAAATGGCAGACTTTCTATTGATAATCGTTGTAACATTTATGAACTAACTGTAGTACTGACTTAATTGTGGTCATAGGAATTGAAGTATCTACTTTTTTTTGTGATCGAATCAGGGGACCTTCCAAGTTCAAAATAAGCTACCTCTGTCTCTTTGGCATCAATCAGAGAAATAAGCTCAGTACCTAGTAAGTGCTCAATGAACACTATCTGTTCTAAGTATTATACTCTGTTTCAGTGAGAAAAGTAGCCAGTAGTGACTTCTCCATCCCTAAGTTTAGAAAATACACATCAACTGTCATCCCGACAGTGTGAATGTTCTTTAATACGCTGATCTGCATATTAAAAAGGATAAACTTTATTTTACTACAATCAAAAAATGTGACAGGCTATACAGATTGGTATAGAATAAAAACTCTTTTCTTATTTGATATTGTGATTAAATGAAGCAGGTGACCAGAAATTCCACACCAAGCCCAACAATGCGGCGTGGACCTGTATGTTGTTAGGTAAGCGTTCTATTTACAAATGCATTTTCACCTCTTCTAGAATCTAGGGTTTCAAAATTACTGAACACTTTTCGACTTACCTTTCTTTCTTACATAGAGGGCACCCAACGTTTACACTGCAGATAGGTGTAAAAAGAAACACTCTAACCTTTTTCCTACCACAGAGTTCCTAAGTAACCTAAGGTATCAGTGGAGCCCCTGTTTGAGAGATTCACCCGCAAGAGCCGAGCATAGCTTCTGAAATGAAATTATTTAAAATGGAAATGTCTAAAGTTACAAGGGGGAAGGAACTTCTCTCCACCATAGGCTGCAAATGCCTTAGAGCCCTGTCGTCACTATAGAGTTTGTCTTTAGAGTTTATATTTAGAGTTATTCGGAGGGCTGTAATATTACAGTTCTAGGCAGCCGAATGCGTCTGGAGGTTAATGGAGTGGATCAGCAGAGAAACTATTTTTAAAAAACTTGCTGAGAATGTCTGCGAGCTTTAAAGAGTGAGCGTTCTTCCTTTCTCTCTCCTTCTAAGTAGAAGGAACATGTTTGATATCACATGTACTAATAGGAAAGTGAAAAACAAAATCTCTGGTGCGCGAGATCATGTTTCATGTATCAACAGCGAACGAGTTTTAAAGCATAACAGAGAAAATATTAAGATTTACAAGAGTTCTTGTGGCTAGTGACATAGCACGCATCAAGGAGAATAGTTTATTTCTAGTCTGGTGTATTCCTAGAAAATAAATCAATGTAGCTGAGGCGACATTTTTCTCTTACTGACATAGTCTGCTTGTTATTTTCCATCTATTGGCAATGGTCTGAACCTTATACTAATAAAAAAAACAAACTATGCACTGTATCACACACCTTCCCTTCTTGCTAATCAGTGTGGAAGATTAGATTTTTTTTTTTAAAAGGTCCTTTTTCATGAAAGTAAAACTTCCTCCCAGAACTTTAAACAAAGTTGTTTGAAACCATTACAAATATGGTTTCATAAAAAGGCTCATAAAATGCTCAGTACCAAGATGGAACTCCCGTGAAAACTGGGTGAGGTTTTAGAGTGAAACACACGTCTACATCCGAGTGCTGTCAGGCAGCTGTAAAGGGAAAGGGCTACGTGATGATATGAACAGCAAAACTTCGCCAACTTACTGAAAGCAGTTCGGCCCAAAGACCGTGGCGAGATTGGGAAGGTTCATGCGGTTCTGCACGTGGTGCTTGGCTACTTTTGTCAAGAACTGGCAGAGGTACTTGAGAAGGCAGTAGTGGGGGTCTGGCAGCTCTTTTATTAAGTCTCGTAAGCTGCTCTCCTGAGCATCATGTCTGTCATCTGGAAAGAAAAAGAACAACAAAAAAATTGTTCTCAGGCATAGTTTATAGTAACAATAGCAAAGGCACACAAATACAGAACATTCTCACCTTTAAATTCAGAAAATCACTACCAGAGACCGAGAGGCCCCACTGAAAAAGAGGCATTTTTACCTCTTCTTTGATCCTCAAGGGTTTGACTTTTTTAATATTAAAAGAACTGCTAATGTACTGAAGACACCTTGAAAACCACCAGCACTTTATTCAGTGCATAAAATAGGTTTTGTGTTCCCTTGCCGCAAGTTAAGATAATGGTTGGTATTTTTTTTTTTTTAATCCATAGTGGAATCTTCCATTTGACTTTTGTTTTCAAGTCTGTTCCAAACAAGAATCTCCTGGTTGAATAAAATTTGATACAAGAACCCCCCCCCCCCCCCCCGGATAATCATGAGTGACACCAAACTTAGTCATCAGGAATCTGTGCACAGAAAAAACTCAAGAAAACTTTTAATTTTTACATCATTTTTTAATCATTCACATGTCATAGAGTTTAGGATTTGCTCTGTGCCTCCTATAAGAGCCTAGTAATTTGGGGCTTGTATAAAGCCAAAAATATCCAGCATTGTGGGAAACTTTACAGGCAGACATCTCAATTCTCAAAGATTTGTTTTGTCGATATTTAAATCCAGTCGAGTTGCTCTCTTAAGCAATTTTGACTCCTACTTTCTATCAAGAGGAAAATACAAATCTTTCACAGCAGATACTTGAGGGGAATAACGACAATGGATCCTTTAGACAGATGTCTAAGAGAACGAAAATTTAATCCAGTTATATTTAACACACATTGGATTCTTTAATGTAGACAGGTCAGCTGCTTTAGCCATTCCAGAGTATAAGAAACAGAAAAGCGAGACAAATAGGACAAAAAGGAAGAGGATTAGTCAGCGTAACAAGATACACAGATGATGTGCAGGAAGTGAAAACACAGAAAACAAACAGAGTCACAGGGCGGCCCTGAGTGGCTACAGGCATAGGATAAGAATGCAGGCTTGGGAGTCACTTCCCGGGTTGGGATCCTGTTCCGCCACCTGTATGACCTTAGGCTCTTCACTAAACTGTTTTCTTATTTGTACATGGCAATATTAATTATCTCATAGGGTTGTGATGAGGATTAAGAGTTGACAGTTGTAAAGTACTTAAAATAGAGCACTTGACACAGACTAGATGCAATGTTAAGTACTCGTTAGAAAAACAAAGTAACTTCCGCTTTGCCTGCATTAATTTGGTTTTATGACCACACGGAGGTTTTAGTGAAATGCCTTTTAATATGAACCATTTCACCTTTATGAATGCTAGTGATAAATAGACGCACAAGTGATGCTGCCAAAATTAGCAATGCGAAAAACGTGTAGATAGCAATCTTTGGTAGAATCATATTGTAGAGCATTCTATTCGTGATTAGAATAATTATCTCTTACAGATCACAAACAATGTAATCCAATACTCTATAATGTTTAGGGCAAAACATTTTTTTTTTTTTTTTTGCTTTTTAGGGTCTCATCCCGAGGCATATAGAGGTTCCCAGGCTAAGGATCTAATCAGAGCTACAGCTGCCGGCCTACACCACACCCACAGCAACATCAGATCTGAGCCACATCTGCGACCTACACCACAGCTCACAGCAAGGCCAGATCCTCAACCCACTGAGCGACGCCAGGGATTGAACCCGCAACCTCGTGGCTCCTAGTCGGATTCGTTTCGCTGCGCCACGATGGGAACTCCAGAACGGATTTCTTGATACTAGAGGTTTTTCATATTAATTTATATTTAAAGAAGAAAGAAATAGTATCCAAATATTTTGATAATCCATAAAGACACATGGTATGGCGTTATTTCCTACTGTACTATGATCCAGCCCAGCAGGAATGTGTAAGAAATAGAAACAAGTCCACAGAGTTCCCACTGTGGCTCAGTGGGTTAAGGACCTGACATAGTCTTCCTGAAGATGTGGGTTTGATTCCTGGCCTCGCTCAGTGGATTTACATTCCAGCACTGCCACAAACTGCAGCATAGGTTGCAGACAAAGCTCGGATCTGGCATTGCTGTGACTGTGGTGTAAGCCGGCAGCTGCAGTTCAGATTCGACCCCTAGCCTGGGGGCCTCTAGAAGCCACAGATGCAGTCATAAAAACTTCTTTTAAAAAGAAATGGAAATAAGTCTTGAGTGATTAAAAATAAATCTAAGACCCATTTCTCACAATTTTACATTATAAAGAATAAATATGAACTAAGAGAAAATGTACCTCTATTTGCCTTTTTCTTTCCTGTGTTTCTTTTTTGGCTGCCCTCTGGCATATGGAGTCCTGGGCCAGGGATCACTCTGAGCTATAGTTGCAGCAACGCCAGATTCTTAACCCACTGTGCCTGGCCGGGGGTAGAACCCACATCCTAGTGCTCCCAAGAGGCCGCCAGGCCCACTGTGCCACACAGGAACTCCTGCCTTTGTCTTTTTTTATGGTGACTAATCCAAAGTTTTCGTGGGTGTGTGCTCTCTTTTAAAAATTGTGGTTTAATGTCCGGCATTTCAAGGTTCAAGCAACAGCTTTCCAATGGCCTCGACAGTGGACTTCTGGCCTTCTTTCTGGCTCTGAAATGAAACCTCAAACCCTATCTATGGTAGGCCGGGTGTGAAGATGCCATGTGTGAAGATGCCAGGTTAAAAAAAAAAATTCAAAATAATTCTGAATTTATGACAATACCATCTGTGAAAAAGAAGCAGTACTTTGAACATTGACATCTACTCTCTTGAAATACAACGAATAATTTCCCCGGGAAATAAAACCTACCAAAAACAATGGGAAGGGAGACACACATATCCAGACAATCTCCAGCTTAACCAAAGTAACATGAAACCCCTTATGGCGTGAATGAAAGACTCACAAAACATGTTCTCCAAAAGCAGAAGTAAATATGAGGGAACATACATCTCTCTCCTTCTACCCCAAAGCAGTTCTGCTTGTTCTGATGGAAGAGAGACTCGCTGGCGCCCCCTCTGGGCGAAGACACGAGCGCCCTCGACTTCAGCGGCACAGACAGCAGCGCACCGCATCTGACCTTAAATATTCCTAATTCACCTCCTGCGTCTCTGTTCAAACACACTGACAGTGCAGTCAAGACTTTATTAGCATGACATTTCCTCTCCCCTCTTCTCAGATGCCTTAATTACTGAGCATCTGCGATCCGCATCGCAGCTCCAGAAACACGTGGTAAATATGGCCATTGCTGCCTGCCTGCAGCGCCCCATAGACAAGACTTCCTACATGTAAGATGAATAACTACTCCACACCTTCAGAGGGAGCCTGGGGAAGAAGGCCCAGGGGAGCACGGAGTGGGGCTGTGTGGGTGGGAATGTGCCAAAGACGACGACGTCTTTTGATGTTTTCTAGAAACAAAAGTTCATGATAATTACATTATTGCTTGTATTGTTTTCTGATCCACTGAGACCTCAATATAACAAACACCACCATAATTCATTCATGTTCTTGCATGTACATTGGTTATCACAACGTCTCCCTCAAGGTCTCACGTCCTAAATAGGAGTTAGCAACGCTTCTATCTTGGGTGCATTTTTCATCACGTATACTTATTGCATACTACCTATGATATTATGTGCTTTCCGCGTGTCTGACTCTAATACCAGGGATACGGCACAAAGTAAATTTCATATTTTTATTAAACATATTCTAGGAGCTCCCGTTGTGGCTCAGCGGGCTAAGAACCTGACATAGTGTGCATGAGGATGCAAGTTTGATCTCCGGCCTTGCTCAGAGGGTTAAGGATCGGGAGTTGTTGCAAGCCTCGGCATAGGCTGCAGATGTGGCTCAGATCTAGTGTGGCTGTGGCTGCGGTGTGGGCTGGCAGCTGTAGCTCCGATTCAACCCCTAGCCTGGGACCCTCCATATGGCACAGATGCAGCCGTTAAAAAAAAAAAAAAAAAATTCTATTTGAGGGGAGACAGACAATAATCAAATAAGTACATATGTGATGGGGTAACATAAGTGCTATGAAGAAACACAAAGCAGGATAAGGGGAGCAAAGCAGAGTGATACAGGAGCGGGGGATGCCGGGGAAGGTCTACTTAATAAGGCAGGTACGGTGTTTAGCTTGCCAAGGTCGAGGAGGCCTCTCTGCTGTGGTGACAACCGAGCAGAGCTGAAGCAAACAGTGGATGCCAGGGCCCCGGTGGGTCGTGGGGCTGAAGCCAAGTGGTAGTAGGTGAGGGGATGGCAGGAAATGCCATCAGGGGACAGGGGGGTGCGTGGGGACAGGGCAGACCATTGTATTCTTCTAAGCCACGTTTGTGTTTTGGTTTTTCTCAAGTCAGGGTTTTGAGCTCTGGCAAGACTCAAAAGGACCACTCTGGCTGCTGTACTGAACCCCAACTGTGGGAGGCACAGCAGAAAGCAAGGAGACTATAGTTGGGGGACTGATGTGACAGTCCCAGAAGACAAAAGCCAGCTGGCCTGGACCAGGCTGACAGTGGTGAGACAGTGAGGACACAGACGGTGGATGGAGTTTGAAGGTGTCTTGTTTGTTTTACACATGAAACATGTGTGTCTGGTGGAGTTCCCGTCGTGGCGCAGTGGAAATGAATCTGACCAGGAACCACGAAGTTGTGGGTTCGATCCTTGGTCTTGCTCAGTGGGTTAAGGAGCCGGCGTTGCCGTGAGCTGTGGCGTAGGCTGGCAGCTACAGCTCTGATTCAACCCCTAGCCTGGGAACTTCCATGTGCTGCACATGCAACCCTAAAAAGACAAAATAAATAAATAAATTAATTTAATAGATTGATACACACATAAGACACACTTTTAAGACACGAAGATAGTAAGATGTAATAGTATGTATCAACTATATCTCAACGATATCTAAAAGGAATGTGAAATAATTTAGTCCATTTACGGAACTAGCCGCGTCAGAATGTTACATAGGAACTGGGAGTATTTTAATGAGAAGAAAAGGGTCATCTGATGGTCAGAGGGGAAAGATACTGAGCAATTAAATTCCACAGCTCAGAAACAGAAGTGAAATGCACCCCCGCAGATGTATTACGATATTTTAACTGTTTTCAATTTGCAGTTATTTCTAGGATTAAATTGGAATAAAAATTTAGAATATGTATAATTCATGAACCCAAAAGGCTTAAGAAACCTTTGCAGATGGAATTTTGATTAATAATGGAAAGAGTCATCATTTGCCTTCTCATCAATCTTTTCCGAGGACAAGAACTTAGGTTCTCCATTAGTGAAAAGTGCCCCTGCGCATTCTCCAAGTTTCTTGAGATATTTCCTTCATCGTGGGCTAAATGTCACCCATTTTTCAAGCTACATCACGAATAAACACCTAGCAAATAGCATGTGTGGTATACAGGTAAACCATTCAGCCGTTGAAGAACTTTGTACTGCGAACTAAAAATACCACCTGATAGGTCAGTCAACGAAGGACATGACACCCCTCAGCCACTACAGCCACCCCCAGATTGCACCCTGAGATTGAGGATTTAAAAAAGCAAGCAAGCGAGCGAGCAAGCACAGGGCTCTGGGCCCCAGATAGCTGAGGAATCAAAGGAATGATTTCAGTGAGCCCAGACTGTGCAGCTTTCCATACACAGAAAAGCACTAAATTCCTTGAGATGTCTGGTTTTCTTCAATTAACAGTCATCTTTTGATGGTCCATCTGGTCTTTGTTGCAAAAATTCCTACATATCCTACTCCTTCCACCCCCTGCTCCTTGGCCTCTTCTGAGCAGTCTCTCAGGGTTATGAGAGATGCTGTGTCCCGGGCTTAAGTCCTCAGTTTTGTCCACTGAATCAAACCTAACTCTCAACTTTTAGGTTGTGAATTTTTTTTTTTTTTCCCAGTCGACAGTACCATGAAATCTTTTGTTACAGATTAGGCAGCCAACCCTGAACCCTGTGACAAGTATTTCCTCTCATTAAAAAGAGATTATGATTGCTGTAATCAGCAATGCCAGACCCACATCACAGGATGGCACCTAATTCTAATCTGGACATTTATCCTAGCACTTGTCACGGGCTTTGACTTTTCAATGGCCATAAAGTGATACTGTCCTACTGTACCCAGGATCTCAGGCTCCAGAAGAAAAAAGGCAAAACAATGGACAAAATGCTAATCTCTCCTCCAACATATCTCAGGGCCATGAGAAGGTCAGCCATGAAAAGAAGCAAAATATTTAGCTTCACGGCACCAGGTTTATTGAAGTAGCTTTTTATTTCCTGATTAAGTCTCTCACAAGGATTTACGAAAACTTGCTAATCTATCAGCTGCTGCTGACTCAAGATGGAGAGCGGTCACAAGCCCAAGAATGTGGACAGCCTCCAGAAGCCAACAGGGACCGCAACCTCATGACCACAGAACTGAACACTGCCAACAACTTGAATGAGCCTGGAAGCAGCAAAAACCCATGCGGATGGACACCTTGGTTTTGACCTTGTGAGATCTAGAGGAGAGACACCAGCTGAGCTGACACCCTTCTCACAGGACAATGAGATAATAAGTGTGGGATGTTTAAAGACACTAAATTTCTGGTACTCTGTCACAGCAGCAACAGGAATCGAAAGCACCCCCTGTTAGGAACGACGGGACTGAAACAGAGGGGTTAATTCACCTGTCCATGTTCACACAGCCACCAAGTAGCTGAGCTGCAACTCGAATCAGCATGACCTACAAAGTGGACTCCAGTGGACTCCAACAAAGTTCGCTGTTACTGGCCTCACTGTTATACAGCACACGTCTCAAACACCTAAATACTTAAGAAATGTTTCCTCAGTCAACAAACAAGCAAAAATTGGTGAGTAGTGGGAGGGGGCGTAGAATCTCCATTCATTTACAGTGAATTACAGCTTCTTAGGGACTGTGGGGAACAGCATTTTCATAAAAGCCTAGAAGAATGGGCACAAAATGTTTTATAAAATACATAAGAATAAAGCAAAACATGAATTAAACTACTATGGAGATACCACCTCACACCAGTCAGAATGGCCATCGTTAGTAAATCCATAAATAACAAGTGCTGGAGAGGGTGTGGAGAAAAGGGAACCCTCCTATACTGTTGGTAGGAATGTAAATGGGTACAACCACTATGGAAAACGGTATGGAAGTTCCTCAGAAAACTAAATGTACAACTAAAACTAAATATAGAACTACCATATGACCCAGCAAACCCACTCTTGGGCATATATCAGGACAAAACTTTCCTTGAAAAAGACTCATGCACCCATATGTTCACTGCAGCACTATTCACAGTAGCCAAGACATGGAAACACCCTAAATGTCCATCAACAGATAAATGGATTAAGACAGATAAATGGATTAAGAAATACACACACACACACACACACACACACACACAATGGAATACTACTCAGCCACAAAAAAAGAACAAAATAATACCATTTGCAGCAACATGGATGCAAATAGAGAGTTTCACACTCAATGAAGTCAGAAAGAGAAAGACAAATACCATATGATATCACTTATTTTGGGGATCTAACACACAGCACAAATGAACCTTTCCACAGAAAAGACACTCATGGACTTGGAGAGGAGACCTGTGGTTGCCAAGGGGGAGGGAGTGGGGTGGACTTGGAATCTGGGGTTAATAGGTGCAAACTATTGCCTTTGGAATGGATAAGCAATGGAATCCTGCTGTATAGCACTGGGAACTATATTTAGTCACTTATGGTGGAGCCTGATGTGAGAAAAAGAATGTATACATGTATGTGTGACTGGGTCACCATGCTGTACAGTAGAAAACTGATGGAACACTGTAAACTAGCTATCATGAAAAAAATAAAAATCATTTTAAAAAATGAATTATAGTTCTTTCTCAATCATAAGATGCCGTATGTTGGATGAGGTTTTACTTCTGCTTTTCATTCCCCAGGAGGGGAATCACTTCTTTAGAAGGATGAGAAGCCTACGTACACAATTACATCTTATGATTAACGGAATTGGTATTTTTCCCTGTAAGAAGAAGGCTATCGTTTTACAGCTTTCTTATAACCCTTGCCCATGACAAAGTTCGCAAAGGCCTTCCACAAATTTCTCCAAGAGCAGGATGATAAAGTGACTAATAAAAACTAATAAATGACAGTCTATTCTCAGACGTTATTAACAAAACTACAAATCTTATCATTCTGATTAGCTTCTGCAAGATGCAGAGGGGTGGTTATTGCCAAATTAGCCAGTATCTACACTGATACTCCCGCTCCCAGAATGAACTTGCATGTTAAGGCAGAGGCAAAGGACACAGGAGGAGCCAAGAATTAGGGGAGACTTTACACTTCAGTCCTATAGCCAACAACTAACTCCCATGTCACCGAGACAGTAAAACCTATTCTGTGGGTATTCGCTGAGTGCTGACTGCTTCCGTGGGGACACAGACGTAGAGTAAAAATATAACAAACAGGTAAAAGAGTCTATCTTAACATCAAAACTGGGAGCTCACAGCTAGATTCCATGTCAGACACAAACACCTTACGGCAGGAGGACCTGTTTATAATATGGGAATGCCTGTGCACAGGCAAATGGGAGAAACCATAGCATCCAGGAGGGGCCACCTCCCCGCAATGACGTGGATCTTCGACAATATTGGCAATATCCCCGATAATAACACTCAGCTTTCTCCATAAATCTAGTGCTATGTTAAGTGGGCAAAGTACAGTAAGTTCAGTGCAAAGCGTACTACTACTCTTCTATCCGCCCCCCCCACATCCCCCGCTACTGATCCAGTGGAGGCTACTGCTCAGCTGTAAGTGGACTGGATTAATCTGGTGACTTAAATATCAAGCCCAGAGTTCTTTAGAACTGTTTTGGACGTCCCCTCCTTTGCCTTCAGTCTTCAAATAGTTTATCGACGCGGCGTAAAAGTTAATTATGGCCACAGACTCAGCAAAGCAGGGGTTCAGAACAGGGTTTAACCACTTCAGGCAGCACTGCAGGTGGCTGGCAAGCTCATGACTTGGCACCCCTTCAAACTGATAGTCTTTAAACACATTTTCAATATGTATCTTACGTGAGTTGATACTACCGATTCGCTTCTTTGTAAATAACTCCTTTGTTGGCTGTTCTCTCTGTTCCTCTTCCAGCTCAATCGAAATAAGATTCTCCTCATATAAAAGCATTCAGGAAAAATGCAGGAGTTGCTGAGGATTGCACTCAGGTCACAACGATTCATTCCAAAAATCTCCATCAGACATTATCTTATTGGCCTTGGAGCTACTAGATCTCTCTTTTTCCTCTTCAAGCCTGTAATCTTTATGCTATTTCAAAACTCTACCACCGAGACTATGAAGACACCGAAAATTAAACACAGACAACAATGTATTGTCAACAATAAATAAAGGTATTGTCAACAATGGAAAGAAATGACAACTTCCATTCATCACTGGAAAATTGTTCCTTAAATTGTTTTGTTTTTCTTTTTACAGCAGCACCTGCCACATATGAAAGCTCCCAGGGCAGGGGCTGAATCGGAGCTGCAGCTGTGGCCTACACCACAGCCACAACAGCACTGGAATCCAAGCCACAACCGCTACCTACACTGCAGCTTGCGGCAGTGCCATATCCTTAATCTAGTGCGTGAGGTCAAGGATCAGACTCGAATCCTCACAGAAACAACTTCGGGTCCTTACACTGTGGTGTCACAACAGTAACTCCATTTAAATAGTTAAAGTCACCATTTGATGTGGCGACTCCATGGCTAAGTAGATACTCGAGAGAAATTAGTACGTCTATCCATACAAGAACTTGTACGCAAATGGTCACAGCAGCACTACTCATAATAGTCAACAGGTGAAAACAAGCCACCTGTCCCTCAATGGTTGAATAAGGATAAAGACAATGGAGGAACAGTCACACAGCAGACTATTAACCAGCTATAAAAGGAATGAAGTACTGATATATACGTTCCAACATGGAGGAACCCTGAAACTTAAGCTAAGTCAAAGAAGAGAGTCACAAAAGTCACCTATGGTGTGTGATTCCATTTCCAAGACATGGCAATAACAGGCAAATCTATCTAGACAGAAAGTAGCTTAGTGTTTGCCTAGGGCTGGTACAAGTGGAGGGGGAAGAAGGGGAAGAAATGGGGAGTGCCTGCCAATGAGCTTGGAGCTTCATGCTGGAGTGATAAAAATAGTCTAAAACCAAAGGGGAGGGATGATTGCCCTCTGTGAGTAAACGAATCCCCACTGAATGGTACACTTTGAAAGGGTCAGTTTTATCGTGTGTAGACTCTATCTCAATAAAGACTAAGGAAATTCTGCTGGCTTTAAAAGCCAGGGCAGGACAAAACGTCAGAAGAGCACTTTCAGTTAAAGATGAGTTTATTTATTCTTCCTCTTCATACCCCACTAGAATGATCAGAATTTTTAAAAGGTATAAGCCATCAAGGACAAAGAGAACACAGCTGAAAAGGTGATGAAGGATTTCAGTAAATTTACATAAATAGCACATTCACACACATCCCTGGAGACTAGTTGTTCTCCAGGGCCTGTTTCCAGATCTGCATAATCCCACTCCCTACTTAATGCAACCTCAGAGTGTCAAAGGCCACTACGAGGAAGATATCTCTGTGTGTACCTAGCAAACAAAAGGTCAACTAGTTATCAGGATGGATCATCTTAGAGATCACAGGGATTATAAAGGCAAATGGGGTTTTTCCTGTCCACGGATCTGGATGGAAGCAGAACTAACTGATGGTGAGTCAAGTCACAGGTGGAACCCTGGGTTTCCTGGCACCACTTTTCCAATTTATTCCAGGGGAGGTTTCACACATCTGATGGACTGGCAGCTTGGGCAGATATGCAGATGGCAATGCTTTAATTCTCCTCTGGGGTTAGGTCTTTTACTTGAAAAAATGAATAATGTATATATTTGGTTTCTCTTAGAGAAAACCTACAAGGCACATACGGACAATGCAAAGGGCTTAAATTTGGAGTTTAATATAATGATTCTGTTTCTCACAGAGACAAATGTGTGAGGGTTGACTAATCTCAAAAGACAAGGAATTTCTCAGGAAGAAGGAATTAATCTAGGGAAGGAAGTATTTCCCTACATTAATTCCTAGGAAAGAAGCCTATGGAACTCATACTCCCAAGGAGTGATGACTTAATAACTACTATTAGAACCAGCCAGCATCTGCACTGCCCTTTAAAACTGGCAAGGCAAAACCACTCAGCTAAGTGGCATGATGATGCATAGAATAAATAAAAAACCGTCTTCACTCAAATTGACCTAGAGAATTTCTCACATGTTGAGGAAAGACAGCCCAAAGCACAAATGCAAGTTAGCCTATTAAATGCGATTCCTTTACAATCAGGCATTGTACTGGTGACCATGGCGTTCCCAGGGTGGTTTTCTTAAGAAAAACGGTTGCTGCCTAAATTATCAAGTGCTCATAAGCTAAAATTCACAGGCACTTAACTCTCACATACTGTTTGCACAGCTGCTATTATAAAATGCTATTCCCTTTAAAATCAAGCATGGGGGGGAGGGGGAGGGCCAAGGAAAATGCCCATTTAAAGAGACAGACTGATCACATATTCTTCCCAAGCCCCCACGAAAATGACAGTAAAATAATGTTTAAAAAATATAAGCACACACAAAAAGAACAGCAAAGAGGACAGAAGGAGATAAGATTCCAAAGCCATTTGGAAGTGAATGCAAGTGACAGAAAACAGACTGTTTGAACGCCTGTCAAGCTCCAGGGAGCCTCTGCCACCCTGAGCACCCAGGCAGGCGTGCTGGCAGGCAGGCGTGCTGAGATTTAGTCTCTGCATCACATCAGCGGATTCTTGGACATCTGAGATAGCTAAGGGCTAGAGTGAGGAACAGTTGAAAATGTGAAAATTAGTGAAAACGTGCTAAGGAATAATGGGCCCATTAGCATCCTTCCCACCACTCCCCTCCCACTCCTGCTCGTGAAGAACTCAATGGCTGAAAAGAAAAACATGTCCACATATTGCTGTGTGTGAGTGCCCAAACCAAACAGGTTCTCCTCTACCCCCACTATCTAATCCTCCTAACGTGAAGGACACCTGTAGACGAGCCTATCAGTTTCCATGCAAAATGTTATTCTGTGTTGCTTTTTAGGGCCTCACCCACGGCATATGGAGGTTCCCAGGCTAGGGGTCGAATCGGAGCTGTAGCTGTCGGCCTACACCACAGCCACAGCCACATCAGATCTGAGCCTACACCACAGCTCACAGCAGCACCAGATCCTTAACCCACTGAGCAAGGCCAGGGATCGAAGCTGCAACCTCAGGGTTCCTAGTCAGATTCATTTCCACTGCGCCACGATGGGAACTCCAAGATGTTCTTCTTCTTTTAAGATTTTAATTTTTTTTCTATTATAGTTGATTTACAATGGTCTATCAATTTCTGCTGTAAATTGACCCAGTTATATATGTACATATATATATAATTTTTTTCACATTATCTTCCATCATGTTCCATCACTAGTCAAAATGTTATTCTTAAATCACAAAGATCCTAATGTTTGAGTAAAGCGATACAGAAAGAAATCTTGCAAACAGAAATGTAAGAAGAAAACCAAACCAAACCCCCCAAAGCTTTACTTGAATCTCAGAAAGAATAAGAATAGAACATTATAAAACAAAATAGAGTACTTTGGAAAAGAAACAGAGCATCAATATGCTGACTATTAAAACTGAAAAGCTAATACTACAAAAAAACAAGGTTGGACAGGAAAGCTGATTACATTTTACAGAAAACAGAATGAAGAGACAACAACCAAACACTAACAGAACCATAAAAGAGAGATAATACAAGTGCATTTCCAAGACCAAAAGACAGTATTTTCCAAATTTGCAGGTGGCAGGCACCTGCAGAGCATCCAATGGAAGAGACAAGAAGAGACTGCAGGGAACGGCAGGTCCAGGCTGCGGAGGGAGGCTCAGGCTGACACCTGCTACTGGGGTGCAGGTGGGAGAAGAAGAAAAAGGGCCGAAGGGGAATCTCCCCAGAATAAAGAATTGGTAAATTATTCAATACTTTTTAAAAAAGAGGTACTAGTGGATTTGTTGGAGCAATTTGAAAAAAAATCGCAGATAGGTTTATAGAAAATCGTATGAAGGAAAACATAAGACAGACAGTAGCATCAGACAATACACCTAACACACGTATACACCCTCACATAGTCATAACAAGGCAAACGTTAATCATGAATTCAGCCAAAATTGTGATAGAGCGATACTGGGGTAAGTTAACAATGTCACAGAAATAATGCTGCATATTTCCCAAGCGGAAGCAACAAGATAATGTCTGCAAGTGAGAAATCAAGATATAACACTATATTATCAAATGGAAGCAAATGTCGAAAGAACAGCTGAACAAAACTGATTTCCTCTGGGAAAGAAAATTGAGGGCTGCCAAAGGGTATGTATGGGTTTTCTCTATCAATCTTTCAATTTTATCTGATTTTTTAATACAATTGGATTCATGTATTAATTTGAAAAAATATTTCTTTTTTTTTTTGTCTTTTGTCTTGTTGTTGTTGTTGTTGTTGCTATTTCTTGGGCCGCTCCCGTGGCATATGGAGGTTCCCAGGCTAGGGGTTGAATCGGAGCTGTAGCCACCGGCCTACGCCAGAGCCACAGCAACGTGGGATCCGAGCCGAGTCTGCAACCTACACCACAGCTCACGGCAACGCCGGATCGTTAACCCACTGAGCAAGGGCAGGGACCGAACTTGCAACCTCATGGTTCCTAGTCGGATTCGCTAACCACTGCGCCACGACGGGAACGCCTGAAAAAATATTTCTTTAAATAAAAATATATCAAAGGCAGTAAGATGATACATTTTACTGAGGATAATAATTATTTAAGAATGTGCCACTTCAGTATTTGATGAACAACGTTACTGAAAGATCCCCAAATCCAACTGTATTAGCCACCCTCTCCACCCCCCTAACACACACACTATGCTCACGATTGCAATCACGTACCTGTGTTTTTCAAACACCTCTGTTCATGCACTCCTGCCTTCCTAAAGCACACTCCATCTGTGGGAATTCTACCAGTCCTTCAAAGCCCAGCTCAAGTACTACCTTCTTTTCCATAAACCCTCCTTATCATGGACTTGGAAATGATTCTTCCCTCTCAACCCACTTTATTGTGTGTATCCTGGCTCTCTGTGGACATGTTCTACTTCTCCCATAGAACTGTAAGCTCACTGTTGGCAGGACAGTATCCTCGTTTTCTATGTGAGCAATAAAATACCAAACAATGCCATCACTTCAATTCAATAACTGAAAATTATTCCTATTAAAAAAAAAGAGTCCTGGAGTTCCCATGGGGGCTCAGTGGGGTAAGAACCCTCCATAGTCTCCGTAAGGATGTGGGTTCAACTCCTGGCCTCGCTCAGGGGGGTAAGGACTCAGCATGGCCACAAGCTGCAGCATAGGCCACACATCAGGCATTGCTGTGGCTGTGGTGTAGGCCGGCAGCTATAACTCCGATTGGACCCCTGGCCTCAGAACTTACACATGGTGCGGCTATGGCCATAAAAAGAAAAAAGAAAAAAAAAAGGGGGTCCTGTGCTATATAACTTGCAATATTTGCAGGCTTACACTGTCATTAAAATTATGTAAAATAATTTAAAAAATAAAAATTGATAACTAGTAGCCAATCTCAAAATATTCTCAAACGAATTGTGGAAGACTTGGACCATAGTGAAATTTATCAGCTCAACCAACAGTTGAAAGTCCGCCCAGTTTCAACTAATTTGGCCAAGAGTTGTGAAATTTTCAGGTAACTCCAAACTGGAGCTCATTTTTTCCCTTTTCCTTCCTCTTCCTTAATCACTAGGCAGGTGAGGAGACTTGTTCTTCTGTAACTCTTTCATAATTTTTTTTTAAAGACAGGGAAGTTAGGATACAGAAAGGTTAAAGAGACCAATTTTAAAGTGGAAAGTGGAAAACTTGAGGGAATCACACTAAATGGTGTGTCTTCGCATAACCAAGAAACCAAAGGGCAGAAGCGAGGGCCTAGGACAAATTGGGACATGAGCACAGCAAGAGAGGTTGCCCTAAAACTATGGACACCTGGGTCTCGTCTCTAGGGATGATGATTTAATCAGCTTAGCATGTAACCATCTTCGGGATTTTTCAAGTGGTCTGCCTCAGCCGAGAAGCACGAATTTAACATTTACGAAGTAGACATTATTTGACTGACTTTGTTCTAAGCGCTGTAATGGATAACTTCAATACCCACGATAAGCTCAGGAAGCAAATATCACTATGTGTTGGTGGTCTTCAAAAGTCCAGAAAGTCTAACACTTCTTTCAAAAGATAGGGCCTAATTCCTCTCCTCTTTAATAAAAGGATTAAGGACTCACTCCTAATGAGTCCAATATGGTACAAATGATGCTATGTGACTCCTGGGACTAGGTCATTGAAAGGAAAGCTGCCATCCCTCTCGATGTGCTCACTCCGGGGGAAGCCAGCTACGTGTTATGAAAATATTCAAGCAGCCACCTGGAGAGGCCCATAGATAAAGAAAGGAACCCTGGCTTCTCACCAAGAGCCAGCACTAAATTGCCAGCCGTGTGAACGAGCCACCCTGGAAGCTGTTTTCCTTGCCTCAGTCAAGCCTTCAGATGACTGCAGCCCTTAACGACTCTGAGAGCAATTTCCTGAAAGACCCTGCACCGGCATTGCACTGCTAAACCACACCTGAACTCTGAACCCACAGCAACTGTGAGAGAAAGCAAATGTTTACTGTTGTTTCAACCCACTGAATTTTTGGAGGAATTATGGTGCAGCAAAAGATACCTAATATACTAAGGCACAGAAAGGTGACCTAACCTGTCTGTACTAACACAGCTAGCAGTGGGCACCCAGGTTAGAAACTAGTCAGAATAGACCTGAAGTCTATGCTCTGAGCCACATGCTAACAATTTCTTTCTTCAAAATGAAGATTATCTTATCTGTACTTCGCAAGAGTTGATCCTGGGATCCAAAAAGGGTATATAAATAAAACATCTTCTAGATATTAAGCAGTGAATAGTCACTTAATAGCATTGACTATCACTAAAAGGAATAAATTCTTAAAGAGAATCAGTATCTAAATACAAACAAAATATACAGAAAATTACCTATACAAAAACCAAAAACACACCCTGGTAATATTTTTTACCCACAGTCCGTCATTTATTTTAAACTCATTCCTTATTCCTAGTTCTGCCAGTCATTAAAGATTTCCAAGAGGAGTTTCGGTCATGGCTCAGTGGTTACTGAACCTAACTAGTATCCATGAGGATGTGGGTTCGATACCTGGCCTCATTCAGTGGGTTAAGGATCTGGTGTTGCCATGAACTGTGGTGTAGGTCGCAGATATGGCTTGGATCCCGCATTGCTCTGGCTGTGGCATGAGCTGGCATCTGTAGCTCCAACTTGACCCCTAGCCTGGGAACTTCCATATGCCAAGGGTTCAGCCCTAAAATGTAAAAAAAAAAAAAAAAAAAAAAAAAGATTTCCAAGTAAAAACATCAATCCTGTAATAACAATATCTATCCTAGAAACCACCTAATCAGTACCCACTGTAGGCATTTTACTAATTAATTTTTACTCATACATTTACCAAACTCTGCTAAGTTTTTAAAAAGGAGTGTTATGGACTGAATGTTGTCCCTACATAGTTCACAGGTTGAAGCCCTAACCCCTCCAGAACTGTGAGGAAATAAATTTCTGTGGGCTAAGCCCCCAGTTCACAGATGGGATTCTGGTACAGCAGTCTGGATGACTCACACACACGGTGTGATCAGAAAAGCCTGGGCTTTGGCGTGAGGCAGGTCCTAGCTCTGCACATGCCAGCTGCTTGCTCTTTGGTAAGTAACACCCTCCCTGAGCTTTACTTTCTTTATCTACGAAGTATTTGTAGGAGGAGCCGTAACGGAGTTTGGAAGCCATGCGCATATAAAACATCTAGGCAAGATCTTGGTACAGAAGGGGCAAGTAAATTGTGATGAAAGGTATATAAAATTAGCTCGGGAGTTCCCGTCGTGGCGCAGTGGTTAACGAATCCGACTAGGAACCATGAGGTTGCGGGTTCGGTCCCCGCCCTTGCTCAGTGGGTTAACGATCCGGTGTTCCCGTGAGCTGTGGTGTAGGTTGCAGACGCGGCTCGGATCCCACGTTGCTGTGGCTCTGGCGTAGGCTGGGGGCTATAGCTCCGATTCAACCCCTAGCCTGGGAACCTCCATATGCCGTGGGAGCGGCCCAAGAAATAGCAACAACAACAACAACAAAAAGACAAAAGACAAAAATAAAAAAAAATAAAAAATAAATAAAATAAAATTAGCTCGTTATCATCTGTTTACAGCTGCAACATCATCCAAACACAACAGATGCTCTGGATGTTCAGTGAGAACACTGCTAAGTCTACAGAGATGACTGCGAAGCTCACCTCTTCAGCCCTTATCCCCTCTCCAAAGCACTGACATTCATTTTATTCATTTACAATGAGCTCCACATCATGGCCCAGCCTGACATCCACTATTTTTATTAATGGACCAACGGTCGAGATGCCACTTCAGGATCTCTCCTCGTTCTTCAATAAAAACAGCTGGATCTCTGAGACAGACAATTAAAAAGTCCCCTCCCCAACCTCTACCCCGACCACCAAAAAGAGACCATCAATCCTTCCAAGCTAGCAGCATCTGAGCCTTTGGACAAGACCCAAAGTCACCTGGAGGCAGAGACGTGCACTGGTCAGTCACAGAACATTCCTCGGAGGCTGAAGACTGCTTCTTCATTGCAAGACAAAAGATCAAATCTGACAGGCTGAAGCATTTTATTAAATGTTAAGACCCACCCTTAACAGATAGCTACAGATGAAAGAGATTTGGCTTACTGAAAACAAAGGAACACCAGTTGCTTTCGGCCTTGCCAAGGCACAGCAGGTGGCAGGGAGCCCTCTTTCTTGCTATTTCAACCTTGCCTCGAAATGTCCTTCCTTATTTGTCTCCACTCACAAAAGTCTGATGGACACTCTCCACCTCTGTGGCCTTCCCAAGTCCCTGCTCCACAGCCACCATACTAGACCTCCCACCGTTTTTCAAGTCAACGAGAGTTGTCTTTGACTCTCTTCCTACACTCATCATCCAATCATCAGCTATTATGTTCTGTTCATGGTTTCTTTCTAAGGTCTCTGTCTCTGGCAACCTTCCTTTAAAACTCCATCACCAGATACCGTTTGGGGTGATGAAAACGTTCTGGAAATGGACAGTGGAGATAGTTGCACAACATTGGGAATAGACTCAAAGTCACTCTGTCGTATACTTTAAAATGATCCCTTTCCTATTATGTATACTTTACCACAGAGTTTTAAAAATTTTGCTGACAATTACTTATCAAATACAGGTTCTTAGGACCAGGACTTCGATTTCTGCCAGTCTTCTAGATATTTCTCCCCGCACTCACCATCTTACATAGCACTGCCTGGAACACCGCTTCCATCATAAGACTTGAAAAATTGACTGGGTTTTGTTTGCGTGTTTGTTTGTTTTGTTATGGCATGCAGCAGCTTGATGTGGGACTTAATTCTCAGACCAGGATGGAACCCCGGCCGCAGTGGTGAAAGCGCAGAATCCTGACCATTAGACGTCCAGGGAACTCCCAATAAATACTAACTCTTTAGCTTAACATTCAAGACCCTCTACCATCCAGTCTCAGCCTACTTTTGAAACGATGCATTTTGCAAACCTCCTGTAGTTAGGGACAACTCCATTAGACATTGCTGTCTTACACGGACAGTCTTTTTACTCATGCACTTTCCTCCTCGGGAATGTTTTCCTCTTGGTCCTTAATTTTATATACCCCAATTTTATTTTCTCCTCCAGGTATTCTCTGACTACCAAACTTCAGATGGCTTTCTTTCTCTCTTTGTTATCACTGATTGGATGTGCTGATTCAACTAAATTAAAGAATGTATACAACACACATTCTATCTCTTCAATGAAACAGCACATTCCTTGAAGTCAAGATGTTTACTCTGTTATTTCTTGGGACCATCCAGCGTGTAAGTAGCTGGTATTACGTAAATATCAATGGGTCGATGCAAAGTCATTGAACAACAAAAAATATTGTTATGAGACAAATATTTTCATTTGCATTATAGAAGGCTTCTCAACAGAGAGAATTCCAATAAAGGCATTTCTAGTTAATCCTAAGCTAAATGGATCCTATCCTAAGATCTTTTTATTGCTTGCAGTTCATATTAGTTCCCCAAATATACCTGAGATTATTAAAAGTAAAAAAAATATATCTTACTGGCCCACCAAGATAAGGATAAAATATCGAGTAATGGAATATAGCCAAACTGAAATAACTACACTGGAAACTTCAACTAAGGAAGGCAAGTTGGTGCGACCAGAGATAAGTTTAACATGACGACAGAAAAGGACAATCACTGATGGTCCTTTGAGTTGCTCTCTTGAAGATGAATTGTCTAGACCAGGCCATTGGACAAAAGGTTTTGGCAGAAATCACCTTCAGACAGGTGTGTTTGATAACACCTGCTATGCAGAGAACTGGTTTTCTAGTAACTAAAAAATATATAATCTCAGAGCTCTAGACAAAATATAAAGTAAAATATAGAAAATTATCTAGAAAGCTGATAATGTCTTATACAAAGGAAGCCCCTAAATGGTGTTCATGCCTACAGAGGGCCACTGTTGATCTACCAGATAACGGTGATCTTGGTGGCACAGGTGGTTAAGCTTAAATACCTGAAAAAAACACGAGGTTGGGGCTCCAGAATGCCATCCTATAATGCACGGAAGAGATGAACTTGAGTTGAAAATTTTTCCATTATATTCAATTACAAAACAGCTTGCTCTTTACAGAGGATACAATTTGAAGGCCCCTGACATTAAAAAAAAGAGAAATCTGGCACTGAGTTGTGACAGAATATCAAGAAAACTATTTATCCTGTTGTCATGAGGACTGAAATATGAAAGAAGTGTAGTCTTTCCCAGGGAAACAGGTGTAACTGTTGTAACACCTGCTTAGTGAGTCTACAGAGAGTCTTCCCACCCCTGGCTTGAGAGTGACCAGCTGTAGCATGTACCTTCTACAGTGGGACTACTGCAGGCAGGATGAGCCAGCAGAAGCCCAGGAGCCCTTTTTGTGTGTTTTCTACCTGGACTATTAAAAAGAGACGGTTATTTTACAGAGGCTGTACCATCTGGCATCTAAAGCATTCAACACTTCCTATACTTAGCAGTTTACATAACTTGTAGGTGCTCCATTAGTACTTTCTTGACTGAACTTCTCAGATCTAACCACAGAGGTTCTCAAGGAAGGAGAGAATACTACCAATAAAGCAAAATTTTGTTCCTCTGCCCCAAAATTGTTATCTCTGTATAATCACATAACCGCTAAGGCTGACTAAATAACCAGTTTTACTTCTAGAATGATCGTCCTTGCTTTCTCTGATGCCTATCAACTACTTTAGCCAACAAGGAAACATTTCGTAATGATAATTTACAAAGAGGATCTAAATTTTAGTTTTATAGTAATGTAAAAATTACAAAAATATCACTGCATTCTCATCAAATGAAAGCTATTCTAGGAAATAGGAATTTTAAAAGTGTTCATCACAAGTATTCACAAGTACTAGCAGTAAGATAATATTATGATTGCAGTATTATAAATTATGGTAGTAAGATATAAAGATTCTTAGTAATACTAAATATGTAGCTACTAAAATATTTTCTGTTAAGCACATAATATTTAAATCTTCAACTAGCTTTTGCAGCAGTTATTTAAAATGTCACTTACTGATAAAGCTTAAGAGCACTGAAGATAACCTAAAAAATAGCTCTGCAAATTCTGCTTTTATAATTTATCCCTTCTTTTCAATAGAATTCAACATATGACATGGCCTTCTCACTCACCCATTCTTTACAAAAGCTACAGTCATCAAAACAGTATGGTACTGGCACAAAAACAGACATATAGATCAATGTAACAGAACACAGAGTGAGAAATAAACCCACACACATATCATCAATTTATCTACAACAAAGGAGGCAAGAATATACAATGGATAAAGGACAGCTTCCTCCACAAATGATGCTAGGAAAACGAGACAGCTACACGTAAAAGAATGAAATTGGACCATTTTCTCATACCATATAAAAAATAAACTCAAACTGATTACAGAGCTAAATGTAAGACCAAAACTCTAAAACTCCTAGAAGAAAAAACATAGGCAAAACACTGACATAAAATTGCAGCAATATTTTTTCAGATCTGTTTCCTAAGGCAATGGAAATAAAAGCAAAAACAAACAAATGGGACCTAGTTAAACTTAAAGCTTTAGCAGAGCAAAGGAAGCCATTGACAAAAATAAAAGACAACCTACTAAATGGAGGAAAATATTTGCAAATGATATGACCAATATGAGGTTAATATCCAAAATACATACATAGCTCATATAACTCAATATCAAAAAAACAATTAAAAAATGGGCAATAGACCTCAATAGACATTTTCCCATAGACATAGAGATGGCCAACAGGTACATGAAGATACTCAATATTAGTAATCATCAGAGAAGCACAAATCAAAACCACAAAGCGCCATCACCTCACACCTCTCGGAGTGGCTATCATCAAAAGCAATACACATAACAAATTCTGGTGAGGATACAGAGAAAAGGGAACTCTTGTACAATGTTGGTGAGAATGCACATTGGTGCAATCACTATAGAAAACAGTATAGAGCTTTCTCAAAAAGTAAAAAGAGAACTACCATGTGATCCAGCAATTCCACTCCTGGGCATATATCCAAAGAAAATGTAAACACTAATCTGAAAAAAATACATGACCCCAATGTTGGCAGTGGCATTATTTACAGCAGCTGACGTATGTGAGCAACCTAAACGTCCACCAATAGATGAATGGGTGAAGAAGATGTGGCATATACACATACAACGGAATACTACTCAGCCGTAAAATAAGAAAGACATTTTGCCATCTCCAACAACATGGAAGGACCCAGAGGGTATTATGCTTCATGAAATAAGTCAGACAAAGAAAGACAAACACTGTCTAAAACAACAACAACAAAAATGAGTGAATATAACAAAACATAGACTCACAGATATACAGAACATACGAACAGTTGCCACTGGGGAGAAGGATGCGGGAAGGGGCAAGACAGATTTGGATAGAGAGTAACAAGTACAAACTACTATGTATAAAATAAATGAGCTATAAGTATATACTGTAGAGCACAGGGAATGCAGCCAGTATTTTATAATAACTTTAAATGGAAGAGAACATACAAACATTTTCAATCACTATTTTTACACCTGAAACTAATATAATATTGCAAATCAACTATACCTTCATGGAAAAAAGATGTTTAAGAACCTTTAAAAAAATCAATATTGGACCTCGATTATGTCAAACGGACCTCCACCTTGCTTATGAGAAAAGGAAAGCACGCTAGTGCCTTTTCGATCTCAGAAGTCACTGACCAAACACAATTTAATTAATTAAAATTTCCTACATAGAATTTAATGTCTTATTCCTCGTACATCTATGGCAGTTACTAGTCAGAAAAGAACTTCTTTTGCCCAAAAAGCATCATGGCTTTTTGATATTATGTTATTTACGCATATATATACGCCCAGAGTCTTAGAAAATACATTTACTATAGTATTTCATAATCAGTTTGTATTATTTTAGGGTAGAAGATGAGGATCTAGAGTGAAATAGCACGATGGGGGTTATGGAGAAATTGCATATATTTAAAATCTTGCTTTAATATTTTTTTGTCTTTTTTTTAGGGTCACACCTGCAGCATATGGAGGTTCCGAGGCTAGGGGTGGAACCAGAGCTGTGGCCGCCAGCCTACGCCAGAGTCACAGCCACACCAGATCTGAGCCCCGCGCCGCAGCCCACGGCAACGCCAGATCCATAACCCACTGGGCAAGGCCTGGGATCGAACCCTCGTCTTCATGGATGCTAGTCAGGTTCGTTAACCACTGAGCACGACGACAGGAACTCCTGACTTTAATATTTAAAACTTGAGTATTTAAAGTTTAATAGCATAGTTGTAGCCGAAAGTAAAACTGCTTTCGTTCCTGGAGGGACGCAGTGTACTGACCCTGGAAGAGCTGAATGAAGCGAGGATGCAGCGCAGAGGTGATCACACGCTCAGGCAGCTCCCGCAGGAAGAGCTTTAACAGGCTGGCGGCTGAGCTGACGTCCCCGTCCGGCCCCAGCTCCACGGGCGCCCCGCTCTCAAACTGCCACCGGAGCCGCTCCACCACCTTGACGTTGCCATTCACCCGAAAAAGACCTTCTTGCGTGAGTCCTGGAACAGCGACGTCGGCACCCACAAAAGAACAGAGGAGTCTCTCACAAACAGGTACACACTCGAAAGAACAGTAACATAACCGGAGTCTCAGGATGGAGTTTTCCGAATAATGATCAAGCACTGGAAGGTTTTCACATGGTATCAAAATGTTCTCTTAGCCTCATAGACTTTCACACCTACTACCTATCGATGCACAAGATGATGAGTGTTATAAAAGCTGACCTCGAGAAAGATGCTTAAGACACAGATCAACACAGAACACATACTACCCGACAAAGAAGAAATTTCATTCATATGACCTTCTCCGGTATATAACTTACCCCGTGCTCCAAGAGCAGCTTCGCATTTTGGGAACAACTATTAAAAAAAAAAAAAAATGACATGTATGGAAGACACTTGTTAACTATCTGAGATTACCTTTGGAATCATCTGATAAGCAAGGAACAGGTCTTCAGTAATCAATAAATTCAAAGTATAAGACCCAGAGACCACAAAGTAGCATAGGACAAGACCCCTGACTTTAGCCGATTGATTTGTGACTATTCTTGTGGAATATTCTTGACTATTTGTGAACAGTCCCTGGGGAGAACACAAGAGGCTTCATGGAGGAGACTCTGGCTCCTCGGCATCATCTGTGGCTGAAGCACAGACAAGACGGAAGGGCTGGGGCGGATGGACCCTGACGCTAATGCAGTTTCAGCTTCAGGGCCCCTCATTTATCGGGGTCCTTTTCCAATGCTGTGTACTCTTAATTTGGGGTCCTTTTTCTTGAAGAGAGCCCCCACCCCAAGGGAAGCATCAGGACCCACAAAACCTTGACCGATCCCTGACCAAGAGAAACAAACATGAACTGAGAAGCAGGGACAGGAGAGCAGAAAGAAAGGTAAGCCGATGAAAATGTGGCGCGTTTGGGTCCCAGGGATGGGGCCAGACCACGGAAGAAATCCCGAGGGTAGGGCCATGAACAGCAAGGTACAGCGTGAGGACTTTATCAGGAGTTATTGTTGGAGCCGTGCATGTGTGGGGGGAAGAGAGACGCAACATAATCGAAGTTCAAGGGAGACCTAGCCGGCCAGGAGAGAATGGAGAGGGCACAGAGCGTGCCTTAGGGGGTCTACAGTCTACTTGAAGGCAGTACGACAGAGATTGTGGTGGGAAGAAGAGAGAAACAGAGAGAAGAAAGATGATCTAGAACAGAGGGACGTACGGAAGAGAATGGGTTAAAAGCAACTTCAGGGTTGGAAAACCAAGACTCCAGGAGAAAGCACTGTGAAGGCCAAGGGGAAGTGGGCTGAAGGGTGGTAGCTGGGTTCGGGGAGAGGATAATGACTGCCAGCTCCGTGCGCTGGGTTCGAGGCGACAGCAAGTCAGCCAGACCACGGAGGGATGCTGAGGTGTAAGGAACAACCAAAGAAAAGAGTCACCCACGGATTCGACTTGCCTCTGTCTTTCTGGGAGCCTACTGGAGAATTCTGGCAAAAGCACCGAAGCCTATGAGGATTATTCAGATGGGAGGTTTTTTTTGAGAAAAAACTTCAAACATCATTCAGATCCTTATGGAGTTTGTTGACTGATAAGATGATTAGGTTTTCTCATATACACACGTTGTTCGGTTATGAAGAACCGTATGAGCATCAAAAATGGACATGAATTTCAGTTCCGATTTTGACAAAAATGTGTCAAATCAGAGGTGACATTAAAAACATTTTACCAGGGAGAAGTTCCCGTCATGGCTCTGTGGACGCAAACCCGACTAGGATCCATGAGGTTGCGGGTTCGGTCCCTGGCCTCGCTCAGTGGGTTAAGGATCTGGCACTGCCGTGAGCTGTGGTGTAGGTCACAGACGCGGCTCAGATCCCACGTGGCTGTGGCTGTGGTGTAGGCAGGCAGCTGCAGCTCCGATTAGACACACCAAGCCCGGGAACCTTCATATGCCACAGGTGCCGCCCTAAAGAAAAAGGAAAAAAAAAATTAACCAGGGATTTCTATTGTGGCTCAACAGGTTAAAAACCGGATATTGTCTCTGTGAGGATGTGAGTTCAATCCCTGGCCTGGCTCAGTGGGTTAAGGATCTGGCATTGCCACAAGCTATGGCACAGGTCACGGATACTGCTGGGATCCAGTGTTGCCACCGCTGAAGCATAAGCCTCAGCTGCAGCTCCAATCATGGCCAGGGCACCATGTAATCAGAAGAAGCACCAGTCAGCACATATGCTAGGCAGCTCCCCAACTGGCCCCAAGGACCCCCGCCTCTCAGGATCCACACCTATGTGTAATCCCCTCGCCCACCTGAGCTGGGCTGGACCTCGTGATGGGCTTCTAATCAAAAGGATATAGCAAAGTGATGTAATTAGGTCCTAATGTCACTTTTGAGATAAGGTTATGGAAGATTGATGTCCACTTTTCTCGCTTAGGTTCTCTTCCTGTCTCTGGTTCTTTTTGCTTGCTGGCCCTGATGAATCAGCTGCTATTTTGTGAGCTGCCTGATAAAAAAGGGCCAACTGGCAAGAAACTGAGGGTGGTTTCTGGACAGCAGCCAGTGAATTAACTGAGACCCCTGGGTCAACAGCCCACAGAGAACTGAATCCTTCCAACAACCACGTGAAGGAGCCTGGAAGTGAAACTATTCCCAATCAGATCCTGGTATGACTGCAGCCTTAAATGAGACCCTAAAACGGAAGACTAAGCTGTGCCCAGATTCCTCGCCCACAGAAGCTGTGAGACTAAAACCACGGTTTTCATCTCCTATGTATGGGGATCATCTGTTTTGCAGCAACAGATAACTAATTTGATGCCATTCCTTTAATACCGCAGAATATCAGTTACTATTGGGAGACTTTAGCTTAGTCATTTTTAAAGCCTCAAGGTCTACTTCCACTGCTCTACAAAGCTTCATCTGAAACTTCAGAAGCACAGACGGGCATCCAGCAGACAGCACCCAATAAAAGATAATCCCATTCCTGGTCAAGGCCCAAATTCTGAAAATTTAGAATTTTATATCATAGTCCTATTATACCTACCCAGCTTCTGAGCCTGTTTTTGGCCCAGCAAATGTCCCTGGATCTGATTTCACTGTGTTTTTCTAGCTTTGACCTGAGGTTCCCTCTTCCAACAAGGTTGTGTGACCCTTCCCTCAAATAAATATATGTTCGGTTATCCAAAAATAACTACCCAGCTCCGAGAATTGGCTTTGAAAGTTCCTGATCCCACAGGACCTCAAAGAGAAGCTCTAAATAGAAGTCATCAAACTCAACGCTTCTCAACCATTTTTTTTTCCTGCCCCTGCTCTATTTACTGGCACGCCTCTCTTCCCTCGGAAACACCTCTCACCCAAGCACCCCCTAGGATACGGACCGATTTCCAATCAGGAAATGTTTACCCCTGGACGTGGCTATATTACACTCCGGGAAAAAGAATCCATACAGTTTTTAAAAGTGCCTTATGAACTTATAATGTATACAAGACCCAAAGGAGAGTTACCAGACTATAAAATCTCTAAACTTTCCTACTCTAAACTTTTGGGAAGTAAGTAAGTTGAGAGGGAGGAAGTAGTTAAAGGCTTTATGGAGTTACTCTCATATACTGAGATTCTGTTATATGTGATTTGCTGAGATACAGGTGAATTACCGTGAAATGGCAACTGAATAGTTCAGCCATGCCAAAAAAAAAAAAAAAAAAAAACTCTAACATTCGCCGCTACTTTTATGCACAACTGAATTATTTACTTCAAAATTTGATGAATCCATGAGTGAACGTGAATACATCAGCAGAAACTACGCCAGAAGTCAGACTTGCCCTCCCGGCACACTGGCGCGGAGACCTGCATGAGAATCTGTAAGTATCTTCTGACATCTGGTGGCCAGGGGCGAATCCTACACCGTGTAAATATCCCACAGTGTCTTTCTGCTCAAGTAGGAGTCCAGGAACGTGGTCAGCAAGATTAGGTAATTTACAACAGTATAAAGATGATAGGCTGCCCTAAATTACAAGATTTTCCTTTGAATGAAAAAATACATGCATATTTTTTTGCTTTTCCAAAAGAAAAAAGTCCACGAAATCCACTTAAAAGGCTTTAATATCACTTTTATAAAAAGGTTGCTGTCCTAAAGTTCCTTTTTAACAAAAGGTTTCCCTTATGTCAAGTTGTTATATAACTACATTTACATTAAATGACAAAGTATAACCACAATATCTACATACAGTTAATTATACAACCAATCAGGCTTCTGCCCCATTCCTGACAGAGAAACCTGACTGCATTATAGGTGCACAATAAATGCTTGTTGACTGAAACAGTTAAATTAAACTAATTGAAGTATCTTGCCCTCAAACTTCATGACCACTCTTCAAACTCAGATAGGGCTCTTGGGTTTATTAACTAAAGCTATGCTAAGGAGAGGCAGAAGAAAAGCAATCGCTAAATTTTCCCTAGATTTTCAAACATTGCTGGTGTGAATATAAACCAATTCAACCACTTGGGTTGATTATAAAGTGCATGTATCTTTTTACCCAGCAGTCCCTTTCTAGAAGGTTAGTCTGTAGACACATCACAGTGCTTAAAATGACACGTTAAAGGTTAGGCACTGAATCATTGTTTGTAGACATCAAAAGACTAGGAATGATTTGACGTTATTATGATCTGATACTTAAAGCAGTGATACAAACATATCTATGGTGAAAGAGCGTGTGTGTGGGGGGAGAATTAAATGAGGAAAGCTCTTTATGCAAAATGGAACAGCCTCCAAAATATACTGCTGAATGATTTTTTAAAATAGGATTCATAAACAGTATGCATAGCATGCTATAAAGGAGCTATGTTAGAAGGAAAAATGAGGAGTTCCTGTCATGGCTCAGCAGTTAATGAACCCGACTAGTACCCATGAGAACTCGGGTTCGATACCTGGCCTCCCTCAGTGGGTTAAGGATCCGGTGCTGCCATGAGCTGTGGCGTAGGTCACAGACATGACTCAGATCTCATGCTGCTGTGGCTCTGGCGTTGGCCAGCCGCTACAGCTCTGATTCGACCCCTAGCCTCGGAACCTCCATATGCCACAGGTGTGGCCCTAGAAAGACAAAAAAAAAAAGGAAAAAGAAAATACACATATATGCTTACGCATTTAAATAGCTTTATAAGAACACATCAGAAGCTAGCAAAACAGTATTGTTTCTGGGAGGAGAGAGGAATGGTCAGAGGACAGGGTTTGGAGGGAGAGACTTTTCATTATACACCCTCCTGAATTCTGAACCATATACATATGGTCATTACTCAGTATTTTTTTTTTAAATTAAAAATGAAAATGATTTTACATGAGAGATAACCTCAAATGGCTATCATTCAATCCTAGTCAGGTAAAAAAGGTCAGAACACCAAGAAGGCCAAAATCCAAGTATTTTTGCAGGTTGTCACACTTCAGCATCCAAATGAGGGATACTGCACAACTCTGTTTAGGATGTGAACTGGGTTATCGAGAGATCCGTCTGTATCTAAATCGGCAGGCTGAGTGTTTTACTCCAGGCTGAGTGTGTAAACCAGTCCCGTCAAAGCTCAAACTCAGAGACACCCGGCCTTAGCATTCTGCAGGCCAGGGGCCCGTCTTCCTGCCACGCTGCACGTAACACCTTTGTGTTTGACCTGCTTCAAGTACTTGAGCAAACCCAGGGCTGTTCTCTAAGAAGCCTCGCCCTCCTGCAGCAATCTCGCTCCAGAACACAAGGAGATAACGCCTACGGGGTGAAGAATGCATAGGTGGCTCTTCAGTTTTCAGGACAAAATATGATTTTGTCGTCTACACAGCAGGCAACCCGGGCCAGGAGCTGTTTCTGACTGACCACAAACCACCTGACAACCTTCTGAACTCTGACCCATCTGCCACAGAGTCCCTGTTCTCAAAGCAGATACACATTCCCACAGAGGGAGGGGGAGCCACGCTCCCCAGGAATTCCCAGCACAGCCCTCTCCTGGGGTGGGGCTGGGAGATGGACTCAGAATCACAGGAAGAAACAAACCACACAAAGTATGGAATTCCTTCCGAGTCTCAAGTTTTACCTTTAAAACGGCCCACAAAATTGACCTTCTACTCTGCAATGAGCCTTATCTTAGTATAAAGTGTTGTTTCGGCACAGAAAATGAAAATTCCAAGCTCTTCCCTCAAAATATCTCCTTCCCAAATCTCTTAAAGCTTGATATATATATATATATATTAATAAAACATATTTTATATATATACATATATTTTTTTTCAACAGCTTCCCTTGAGGCATGTGGAAGTTCCCCGGCTAAGGATCAAATTGGAGCTGCAGCTGGCCAGTCTATGCCACAGCCATGGCCAACACGGGATCCGAGCTGCATCTGCAACTTACACTGCAGTCTGCAGCAATGCCAGATCCTTAAGCCGCTGAGCAACGCCAAGGACCGAACTCACAAACTCACGAAGACCATGTTGGGTCCTTCACCTGCTGAGCCACAACAGAAACACCTGGGTATATCCTAGATAGTCTGACATTCTCCCACCATCCTGCCCTAGCTTGGGAAGCATCATTCTCCCAAATTATCCAGGTTTTAAAGTCCTATTATAAGGAAAATCACAAAAAAGCTATAGAACATAGCTAGCTCTCAGTGACTGAGAGAGGTATCATTTATCTTTTTATCATGCAGTGTACTATGGCCCTCTGCAATTATTTTGCACAACTAATCTTACTAATTCAAAAGTAAATGATCTCCCGTCCCCCTACCACACACACCATAGAAGGTTTATCTACCATACTTTTTTCGGCATTCAGCAAGTCCATGCCTGACCTCAAGCTATAAGAGATACTTGAAAAGTATTCTTACATTAAAAATGATGGACCGTCAGTGGGAATTTAATGAGCCAAGAGAACTCACAATTAATATTAGAACAACGTGGAGTTCCCGTTGTGGCTCAGTGGGTTAGGAACCCGACTCATGTTCATGAGGGTGCAGGTTCAATAGCTGGCCGCGCTCCGTAGGTTAAGGACCAGGCATTGCTTCCAGCTGCAGCACTGGTCGCAGCTAAGGCTGGGATCTGGCATTGCCGTGGCTGTGGCAGAGGCCTGCCACTGCAGCTCCAACGCTACTCCTGAGCCTGAGAACTTCCGTGTGCTACTGGTGTGGCCCTAAAAAGAAAACAAACAAACAAATCAGAACAGTGCATTTTAGCACTTTCAAAACCAGGAAGGATTCCAAACCAGAAACCTTCATGATTAAAGTGACTGCTCCATGGTGCGCTGAATTCACATTTTCAAAATCACGTGAAGCAGTCCTAGGCTCTTTCGTGTCTTCTTACATGGGGAAAGCATACTGCGCCATAATTTGATATTCTGATTAAGGGGTTTCAGGGAAGAGTCTAATAATACGCTATGAAGTCATTCACATCAAAACCTTCTGCCAAAACAGCAGGATTAAAACACGACTGGACCTACCGTGCGTGGTCAGGTATTCCACTAGGCGCCTCACTATGGCTGGAACGCCGTTCTCGGTGAGACCCTGCTGGTGGAGCTCCTGCAGGCTGACTCCAAAGAGCTTTTGATAGGCGGAATGCCTCGGCTCGGTGAGTGGCGCTGCTACTATCTTCTTCATGTCTTCTTTCAGCCGAACCGTTGCTTTGCTTTGCTTAAAATAGCGCAAGAGAAGAGAGCAGTCAGTCACTTTTACCACGGGAGGTTGCATGGTTACAGCAGAACCACCTGAATGAAGGGGTGAGCGTGTGGAGGCTGGCGAGCAGGCGTCTTCCCCTCAACTCCAATCTAAATCCCTGCCACCTCTCCCTTGGTGCCCAGCGTTGGGAAGGGCGCACCCGGAGATAACACTTCAAGGAGGGAAAAATAAAGAGAAACCTCAAGCCACAACTTGACCGTAGCTAAGCGAGGGAGCAGTACACTGCAGTAGCTAAGCTCTGTGACTACAGTAACCAGGGGTGTGACTCCTGAGGACCCGGTTAATGGGAAATCAAACATTAATGAGAATATCGAAACTCCATGCAGATCCTGAAACAGTAAGATCTTCCTAAAGGGAAAAATTGATCTAGAGGTCATTTGAGGGTGGCTTTAACTTGAAGGATTCGAAAAATATGTATGTGTAGAATGAACATTTATTTCTCTGATTTGATTGATCATATCTGAATATCTCAATAATACTTTGGCACATAAAATCAATTTTTTTTTTTTTGGTCTTTTCCAGGGCTCCTCCCGCAGCATATGGAGGTTCCCAGGCTAGGGGTCTAATCAGGGCTGTTGCTGCCGGTCTATATCACAGCCACGGCAACGCTGGATTTGAGCCCCGTCTGCGACCTACACCACAGCTCACGGCAACGCCGGATCCTTAAGCCACTGAGCAAGGCCAGGGATCGAACCCACAACCTCATGGTTCCTAGTCGGATTCGTTAACCACTGAGCCACGACGGAAACTCCTAAAATCAATTCTCACTGATGTTCAGAATGCCATAATCTCTGAAACAGCAATGTTTCAGGTAATCACAACTTAAAAAATTTCAACAAGACTGGACATATATTAAATTTAAAAATGCAACCTACATTCAGTCAATCTGAGGCATCACCACAGTGAAAACTACATACAAATTTGGATGTAGTTTCTTCCTTTTAATAGAAAAATTTCCCCCAAGGATGTGCTTTTAAAAGATAAATTTTAATATAGTTTAATTAACTAAATGAGGGATTTTTTTTTTTTCTTAAAGCATGTGTCCTGGAGTTCCTATTGTGGCTCAGCGAGTTAAGAACCTGACTAGTATTCATGATGCCATAGGTTCGATCCCTGGCCTCACTCAGTGGGTTAAGGATCCAGCCATTACCTACAGTGTAGGTCACAGACACAACTTGGATCTGGTGTTGCTGTAGCTGTGGTACAGGCTGGCAGCTGCAACTCTGATTCGACCCCTAGCCTGGGAACTTCCATATGCTGCAGGTGCCGTCCTAAAAGAAAAAGAAAAAAACAAAAAACAGAAGAACAAAAACATGAGTTTTATATAAATGTCTGTATCTGTAAGGCTAAACACTGGAAAGATGGCAAAATGCAAACCGTTTTATTTGGGGACAGAGGAAGCTGACTGGGGGAAACGTTCGCTTTTTGAGAATAAATGCAGCAACTAACAGTGTCAGTATTCTCAGTGTAGACACATATCGCTGTTACTAGAAGTAAACATCGTTTCCATTGGAGAGTTAAGGAAACAAAGATCAAAGAGTTAAGAAGTAATTTGGTAAAAATCATGGAACTGGTCAGAGACAGTTTCATCCTACTCTAAGTCCACAATCCCCTCCTTAATTTAAATTTATATTAAAGTGATTTGTGTCAGAGTTCCCCTTGTGGCGCAGAGGAAACGAATCCGACTAGGAACCATGAGGTTGTGGGTTCGATCCTTGGCCTCGCTCAGTGGGTTAAGGATCCAGAGTTGCCATGAGCTGTGCCATGAGCTCAGACCTGACATTGCTGTGGCTGTGGTGTAGGCCGGCAGCTGCAGCTCTAATTTGACCCCTAGCTTGGGAACCTCCATATGCCACAGGTGTGGCCCCCAAAAGACAAAAGAAATAAATAAATCAAGTGGGTTGTGTATAATTTTAGTAATAAACTATGGTAAATACTATATGTGACACATAACAATTACACAAAGATTAGACAAATATATTTTACGGCCACACCCGTGGCATATGAAAATTGCCAGGCCAGGGACTGAATCCAAGCTGCAGCTGTGAACTGCACCACAGCTTCAGTAACAGTGTATCTTTATCCCACTGCACCAGGCTGGGGACTGAACCCTTGCGTCTTCGTCAACCTGAGCCACTGCAGTCGGATTCTTAACCCCTTACCACAGCAGGAACTCCTACCACTGTGATTTTTAGAAGAGCCCCTGTAGTTTGTTGACTTTGAATCTTATAATCTACAGAATCAGACCAAACTTCATAAACACGTTTGCATCTTTGTATAGGTCACATTTGAAAGTCAGATTCCCCTAGTGAAAAATCCAGCAAATGTAAAGTTACACCATAGATTTAATATCCATTCATATTATAAATAAGACAAGGCTTTAGCTATAACAGCGCAGTCTGGGCAAGAACTATCATCGCTGTTACCAAGGAAGTTACTAAGTCAAATTTGGTAACAGCTATTGTTGTGGTGTGTTGTGTGTGCAAGTGTAAAAACCTATCACTCTCCTTCAAATGAACACATGGGACATTTCAGTCAACCAGGTCTACCTGGGAAGTGAGCAGCCAAAAAGTAGCTATAGTAATGAAACTTTGAAAATGGTCTCAAATGGAGCATTAGAAACAGCTGACAGTATAAGGTTAAATCATTCCGATTTTATCTTTTATTTTCTTTTTTTTTTGTCTTTTGTCTTTTTTGTTGTTGTTGTTGCTATTTCTTGGGCCGCTCCCGCGGCATATGGAGGTTCCCAGGCTAGGGGTTGAATCGGAGCTGTGGCCACCGGCCTACGCCAGAGCCACAGCAACGCGGGATCCGAGCCGCGTCTGCAACCTACACCACAGCTCACGGCAACGCCGGATCGTTAACCCACTGAGCAAGGGCAGGGACCGAACCCGCAACCTCATGGTTCCTAGTCGGATTCGTTAACCGCTGCGCCACGACGGGAACTCCTATCTTTTATTTTCTTATAGACACAATTCAGCATTGCGGTTTAGAGCATACACTATGGAACCAGACTCCTTGTTTTGAATCCCATTCTGATCTTATTAGCTATTGACCTTGGACAAGTCACTTACACTCTGTACGCCTCAGTTTTCCCATCTATGAAATGGGGATACCAGGAGTTCCTATCTCATAGGAGTATTACAAGGCTGAAAGAAGCTCATAGACATGCAAGAATAAGAATGTCTGACATTCCCAAGTATTCGTTGCTATCCTCATCATCATCCTTCTTCCAGGAAATTATACTGATTTCTTCTTCAAAAAAAAAAAAAAAATTGAGAGATGCTTAACCACTCCTATACTCAAATGTGTGTGTGGACTACAGACTGATGTTTAAGAAGGCACCATGGCTGGGGTCTGATGACCTAATTATTCTCCGTGTATCTCAATCCCTTAAAATAAAGCTATGACTTTTAAAAGGTAAAATCATTTTGCACTTTAGTATCCAAATTTTCCAAGTTTTTATTAGAAATTCAAGGTTTTCTTTGAAATCCTGCCTATATGTGAGTTTAAAAGGTAAATGAAAGTTCTTTCTGCTAAGAGCTCTAGTCTTTATTCTGTCTTTTAATTAGTATAGTCAATATGTTGTGTCTCATGTTAGTAGACTGTGTAAATAAGCAATCTTGGCATCATGGTTCAATATTTTCAAGGATGAGAGGTAATTAACCTCCCAAAGAACTGATTGAAAATTAAACTGTTTACTCAGTCAAGAGCTATATAACGTAGCAAGTTGATGTGTAATCATAGCAATAAAGGAACATCTGATTATTGTTTTTAATTGGTAATCTAATTTAGGCGAGCACTTTTTAAGAAGTAAATATTGCTTAAAAACAACCACAATGAAACAAAACGGCTACATTTTCAGAGACATCCAAATCAATTCTTCACTGACAGGTTTAGAACAGAGGTAAAATATGCTTTCTGCTAAGTAATAAAAAATATTCTAGAGTTCCCTAATCACAGAAAAAGGAAATAACTAAGGAAATAGAAATCTATTTATAATTAAGTCCATTTAAACTAAAATTACTTTCTACTTTTGTACAATGATTAGAGCACTATCTCTTTATCAATGTCAATATCTGTGGAATTTCAGCTTCAAACACGCAGTTGACCTTTCTTGATTTAAGCTAAAAAGTTACTACAGGAGGGAGTTCCCATCGTGGCGCAGTGGTTAATGAACCCGACTAGGAACCATGAGGTTGTGGGTTCAATACCTGCCCTCACTCAGTGGATTGAGGATCTGGTGTTGCCGTGAGCTGGGGTGTAGGTCACAGATGTGGCTCAGATTCCGTGTTGCTGCGGCCCTGGTGTAGGCTGGTGGCTACAGCTCCGATTGGACCCCTAGCCTGGGAACCTCCATATGCTGCAGGAACGGCCCAAGAAATGGCGCAAAAAAAAAAAAAAAAAAGTTACTAAAGGAGATGTTGTGTGTCGAACTTAACTATTTAAACTTTTATTTCATTCCCATACATCACTTGAACTGGAAAACTGGCGTGTGTGTGTGTGTGTAAAAGCAGTATAGGCTCCCACATTAAAAAAAAGAACAGAGACAAGGAAGGAAACTTTAGGTTTTACTGCTAGAAAAATCTGTGGGGTCACTGAGTGCTTATAACATCCCCTAAAGAATAAAGAAACCAGGACCCAAAAACCTTTGGTGAACTCAGTGAGAAAGGGCAAAGACTAAAGCTCACGTCACCCTCATTTTCTACCAATGTTCATTTTTCTTTTCCTTTTTAGGGCCATACCCACAGCATATGGAGGTTCCCAGGCTAGGGGTCAAATCGGAGCTGCAGCTGCCAGCCTGCAGCTGGCACAGTAACAGCAACACGGGATCTGAGCCGCATCTGTGACCTACACCCCAGCTCACGGCAACACCGGATCCCTAACCCACTGAGAGAGGCCAGGGATGGAACCCATGACCTCATGGATCCTAGTCAGATTCGTTAACCACTGAGCCACGACGAGAACTCCTCATTTTTATAATTAAATGCTGGTGACCTTGTTTTTCTACACTTTTATTTATGATTAAAAACACACTTTATATAGCTCACAAAATGCACGGACCAGAACAGAAGTATTTGTTTTTTTGGTTTTTTTTGTTGTTGTTGTTGTTGTTGTTTTTTGTCTTTTTGCTATTTCCCTGGGCCGCTTCCACGGCATGTGGAGATTCCCAGGCTAGGGGTCGAATCGGAGCTGTAGCCACCGGCCTACACCACAGCCACAGCAATGCGGGATCCGAGCAACGTCTGTGACCTACACCCCAGCTCACGGCAACACCGGGTAGATCCCTAACCCACTGAGAGAGGCCAGGGATGGAACCCATGACCTCATGGTTCCTAGTCGGATTTGTTAACCACTGCGCCACGACGGGAACTCCAGAAGTATTTGTGTGAGGCCACCTAGTCTTTAGTTCTTTTTTTTTTTTTGCTTTTTAGGGCCACACTTGAGGCCTATGGAGGTTCCTAGGCTAGGGGTCGAATCTGAGTGGCAGGTGCTGGCCTACAGCACAGCCACAGCAATGCAGGATCCGAGCCACATCTGCAGACTATCCTGCAACTAAGAGCAACACTGGATATTTAACCCGCTGAGTGAGGCCAAGGATGGAACCTGCAGCCTCATGGATTTGCATTCACTTCTGCTGCACCACACAATGGGAACGCCCCTCTTTTTTCTAGTGACAAATCCTGACTGCCTTTGGGGGAATGACCGCACTGTCGCTGGTGAACAGCTTTGATGGACAGCACTTACAGCCACTGGCCAGCCTTCAGCAAAGGCTGGGCTTGGGTGCCCTACCAGGTCAACCAGTCACCTGTTCCTCCAGGCCACTGAAGCTCGAGTGGACTGTCACAAGGACAGAAAAATGGTTGGAGCTAATTTATTCCAGGTAGTGCTCTCACAGGATGGTTAGATTAACGAACCATTACACGAACTCTCGCCGCCTGCCGCCTGCATCACTGGAGCTGCTAGAATCCTTGAGCTGTCCTTTCTGACACTGGTCCTTCAGCTCTTCCTTCTACATGGCGTGCCATTCCATGACTTTCCAGTAGTTTCTTTGGGCTGAAGTTAGCCAGAACCCATTCCTGTTCTGTAGCAACACACACACTCACACAGATACACACACTCACCTCTGATTGATAAAAGCACTCCGAGAAAAAAAAAGGGAGGGATAATCGGAACAAACAGAGATCCAGGGTTTTAGATAACAAGAGAAAAATCAGAATAATAAGGACAGTTAACTTTGACAGAGTGTTGACTGACTGTACTGGGCATGGCTTAAATACCTTTGATGTCTTTACTTGTTAAATCCTAATAAACACTAGGAAGGAGAATACTTTTGTGAGCTCTGTTTTACAGAAGAGACCCGTAATGTGCTCCTGGTCCCATCAAGGATGTAGTATGGCCACGAGTCACCAGAACCATCTGAGTGACTAATGCTGTCTCCAAAAAGGAAGCGACGGGAATCAAAATGCATATGCCAGCAAGTCCTGTCCACTCGCTAAAGATAAAATAAAATTTTCACTTTTTTTTTTTTTTTTTAATGGCTGCGCTCACAGCGCGTGAAAATTCCCAGGCAAAGGACAGAATTCAAGCCACAGCTGAGACCTATGCCGTAGCCATGGCAACACCAGAGCCTTTAATCCACTGCGCCTGGCTGGGGATTGAACCTGCACCTCGGCAGGGACCCAAGCCACCGCAATTGGATGCTAAACCTACTGCACCATAGCAGAAACCCCCCAAAATTTTAATTCTTATGGCAGAGGAAAATAGATTATTTATATGTTTTGGGTCTCCTTAAAATAAAGATATGTTTTGCAATATCAATACTTCTGACATTAGAACCTACTAAGAGAAGGCTTTCATCAAACTAATAAATAGGATGAGGTTCAGAAGCCTGAGTTTTCATAACAGCTAACATTTATTGGGCATTGCTTTTGTGCCAGACTCTACTCTAAGTGCTTTTAACATTAACACCTGTAAATTTCAAAGCAAACTTACCGGGAGGAATGCTTACTATTCCCATTTGGATAAGAAAACTAAGGCACAAAGAAAAAGAAACTGGCTTAGGAAAGTTTTAGAGCCAGAATATAACCCCCAGGTGCTCCAGCTCTTAATGTGGAGACTCTTAACCATGACAGACTATACTATTTCCAGGACCTTTCAAGTTAGAGGTTCTATGAGGCCCCAAGGGGGACGATACTACATGCAGCACTCTATTTGCAGAACTTAATACAAAATCGATTTCAGGCTGTTGAATTCCATAGCCTGTTTTTCCTTAAGGAAATCCTCTAAGAATTTAAGCAGCATGATTGTGAGGTACTTGGAAGGACAACCAGGTTACACAGCTGGTAAAATTCAAAGCCGGGTACCTTAAAAGTCTTTGCAACTGGGGCTAGGACCAATCCATCTAAGCAAGAAGGTGTAGAATAGAGTTTCCATTGTGGCACAGCGGAAGTAAGAAAAGTAAATGACACATTGTGTAAATAAAACCCCCTGAATCCAGGAGTTCCCGTTGTGGTGCAGTGGTTAACGAATCCGACTAGGAACCATGAGGTTGCAGGTTCGATCCCTGACCTTGCTCCGTGGGTGAAGGATCTGGCGTTGCCATGAGCTGTGGTGTGGGTCACAGACGTGGCTCGGATCCCGCATTGCTGTGGAAGTGGTGTAGGCTGGCGGCTACAGCTCTGATTAGACCCCTAGCCTGGGAACCTCCATATGCGTGGGAGCGGCTGAAGAAATGGCAAAAAAACCAAAAAAAAAAAAAAAAAATCCCTGAATCCACAGTGATACTAAGAGGCATGAATAAGTTACAAAAGTCTCCTTTACAGAACATGCTGCAACTACAGAAGGAATAACAGAAATAGAAAATCACCACTTTCCGCATATCATTTAACCAATAATTTTGTCAAAGATTGTCAGTGGATGCGAAAACATCAGGTGAAAAGTTTTTGGAGGAGTTCCCGTCGTGGCGCAGTGGTTAACGAATCTGACTAGGAACCATGAGGTTGCGGGTTCAATCCCTGGCCTTGCTCAGTGGGTTAAGGATCCAGCGTTGCTGTGAGCTGTTGGTGTAGGTCGCAGACGCAGCTCAGATCCTGCGTTGCTGTGGCTCTGGCGTAGGCCAGTGGCTGCAGCTCCGATTTGACCCCTAGCCTAGGAACCCCTATATGCCCTGGGAGCCACCCTAGAAAAGGCAAAAAGACAGGAGAAAAAAAAAAAGAAAGAAAAGTTGTTGGAGAACAGGATTTTCACAGCCTCAAAAAAACCGCATAATATTTGCAAAGATAAAAGGATTACCTTCACAGTTCATATCTGGGTATAGTTAAGCTTAAGGTGTGGCACCTGGGGGGGGGGGCAAGTTTCTGGAGAAAAGGCAGTAGGCTCTCCTGACCCAGGTTAGCTTCTGAGAGGCAAAGGAGGGATGGGCAAACAGAAGGGTCACACCGAAGAAATGACTCCTTTGTAGAAGTAGAGGAGGGAGGCCCAGGACTGGTGAAGTTGAAAAGGACCTTGCCCTCTCATCACTATACCTCACAGGAACCTCTCGGTGCTGATGCAGCCAAAGTCCATTTTAATGAAATGTGAGTAAGAAAGAAAGGAAAACAGCCAGCCAACTAAACACACACAGTACTTTTTTAAAAGTAGCAAAGAGCATCATGACTTTCTTGAAATAATTCATCAGAAAAATGTTGCCAGGAAACAGATGAAAACTGTCACCTAGCCTCACAAAAATAACCAGCAAAAGTTAATACGGAAATGCTATCAAAAGCACAGGCAACATGGACAAAGATAAACTGTGTTTCATTTAAAGCACAGGCAACATGGACAAAGATAAACTGTGTTTCATTAAAACGAAAAGCTTTTGTGCATCAAAAGACTATAGTGAAAACAGTGAAAAGACAATCCACAGAATAAGCAAAAGTACTTGCAAATCATATATCTGATTTATGTTTAATACCCAGAGTATATTTCAGAATGCTAACTACAACAGTAAAACCCATTTCAAAAACGGGCAAAAGACTTGAAGAGGCACTTCAAAGAAGACATAAATAGCTCATGAGCACACACAAAGATGCTCAATGCCACTCGTCACTAGGAATATGCAAATCCAAACCCCAGTTAGATACACCTCACATGATAGCTAGTATCAAAAAAAAAAAAAAATCAGAAAACAAGTGCTAGACAGGATGTGGAACAACTGGAACCCTTGTGCATGCTGCTGATGACGTGAAATGATAAATAACAGCACGATGGCAAACAGGTGGGTCCTCCAAAAGTTACACATAGAATTACCTGCGATCCATCAGTTACACTTCTGAGTATATACCCTAAAATCAGGAACTCAAACAGATACTAGTACATCAGTGTTCACAGCAGCATTATTCCTAACAGTCAGAAAGGAGAAACATCAATAAGTGAATAAACAAAATGTAATGTACACACACACACATATACACACACACGATGGAATATATTATTACATATTATTATGTATTATATACATACACATGCAATGGACTATTATTCAGTCTCATAAAGAAATGAAATTCTCGTAACATACATAATATAGAGGAACCTTAAAAATATTATACTACATAAAATAAGCCAGACACACACACGCAAAACCCAAAATGGTAGGATTCTGTTTATATGTAGTACCTAGAACAGGCAAATTCATAGAGACAGAAAGCAGAACAAATGGTTTCAGGGACCCAGGGGGAGAGGGACGGGGAGTGGAGGGTTAGTACGTTTGGTGGGTACAGAGTTGGGGACGAGGAAAACGTTCTGGAGATGCATGACGCAATAACAGTCACGCAATACTGTGAATGTACAAATGCCACTGAATTGTCAACCTAAAAACAGTTAAAATGGTAAGTGCTGTGTTACATATGTTTTACCACCATTTTTACTAAAGTTAATCACTCGATCACAATGATGAAAGGACACCACCAGGCAGAAACACACAAATTTAGGGACGAGATCGTCAGCCAGTAGGAGGATGTGAAATGGAGACTGGCCGAAATCCACAGAGGAAGAAAAGGAAAAGACACAAACATTTCAGAAGCGAAGACTACATTCTGATGAGCACAAAGGAGAACAGGAACCACAGACAGCCCAGGAAGGCACAAGAAGATCTGAAAGAGAAAAACAGGCATCATCAAACCTGTTGACAAATTACAAGGATCTGACAGCTATCGAGAGCAGTTACATGCACCCCCAATGTATGTTACTGAAGTTCCCAAAGAAGAAAACTAAATAGTATCTTGGAATAGAGTCTTTGATGAAGTAGACTATTTAAAGATGTAATTCACACCAAAAAACTTTGTTTATGGCACACCGTTGTAAATCAATTACACTTTAGTAAAAAAAAAAAGAGAGAGAAAAAAAACACAAAAACTTTGTTTAAATAGAAGCCTTAAATCTACCATGTGACTGTGAAACGGCATGTCATGACTCAGAACAGTCCACACAAAGATATTTTCTAAGGAAATTATGAGACTGATAATATATGAATAATCCTCTGGGGAGCCAGACAAAAATTGTCATAATAAGGAAAGAAAGTATCAGTGGCCTCAGGCTTATCAATTGCAGTATTTAACAGTGGAAGACAACAGACTAAGGCTTATGAGACAGTTAAGAAAACTTGAGTCAAATTTAATAACCGATCAAGCTGTCCCCTAGCGATAAAAGCTACAATTTGAATATACAAAAGCTAAGAGAATTCTGTACACATGAGCTTTCCTTGAGAAAACTACCAGATCACAAACTTTAACCAGTTTATAGATGACCGAAGAGCTTTGGATGAAAGGACCAGCAGAGAAATTTTTTTTTTTTTAATTTAAGAAATTAAGGAGTTCCCGCCGTGGCGCAGTGGTTAACGAATCCGACTAGGAACCATGAGGTTGCGGGTTCAGTCCCTGCCCTTGCTCAGTGGGTTAACGATCCGGCGTTGCTGTGAGCTGTGGTGTAGGTTGCAGATGGGGCTCAAATCCAGCGTTGCTGTGGCTGTGATGTGAGCTAGTGGCTACAGCTCCGTTTAGACCCCTAGCCTGAGAACCTCCATATGCCTCGGGAGCGGCCCAAGAAATAGCAACAACAACAACAACAACAAAAAAGACAAAAAAAAAGAAATTAAAATGTTTTCACTTAAAACATTTAAAGTAAAAGAAAGTAAAACAAAAGAAAATAAAATGTCAAAGCATCATCATGTTATGCAAAGAAGGAATGAAGAACCTGCAACAATTACACTCAAAAGGGAGGACCTGCGTTAAAACACTTCCCAATTATAGAAAAGTTGCCATGTCATCCGGAAGACAAAACTAGAAAGTGAATGGTAGTTACCTGGAGACAGATTTTAAGATACATAAACAAACGGTCACTTCTAAAGATGGAACAGGCGTTCCCGTCGTGGCTCAGCGGTTAACCAACCTGACTAGCATCGTGAGGACGAGGGTTCGATCCCTGGCCTCGCTCAGTGGGTTAAGGATCCGGTGTTGCCATGAGCTGTGGTGGAGGTCACAGACATGGCTGGGATCCCGTGTGGCTGTGGCTGTGGTGTAGGCCGGCAGCTACAGCTCCGATTGGACCCCTAGCCTGGGAACCTCTGTATGCCGCAGGTAGGGCCCTAAAGAGACAAAAAGGCCAAAAAAAAAAAAAAAGAGAAAAGAAAGCTGGAACAGATTTTCTAGGACGGCAGTGAAGTTCCTCATAATCAAAGACAGGTAAAAACACTAGTGTGATAGCATTTGTCATCCTTCATACTCATAGAAAACTTTTTAAAAGAAAAGACGACGTGGGTAAGAAGCAAGGAGCTTCAATTTTCTGGAAAGCAATCCAGAAAAATATTCCTGCCCTCCCTCTATCCAGACCTCCAAGCACAGAAGGGCAAGTCACAAAGAGCAGAACTCATACAAACAGGAACCCCAGACAGTCACACTATACTGTTAACCAGGGAAAGATGCTATAGAATCAAGGTCAAGTGTGATTTGTGTTTATAAGTTTATATGCTCCTAGAAAGAAAGACAGGACTTAAGCAATAAATAAGTATCTATTTATTTCTGAGTTATGCAATCTTAGGTGATTCTTATTTTCTCCTTTTCACTTATTTGCATCTCCTAAATTTTATACACTAGATAGGTACCACCAAGATAAATTCAAAGTTGCTATAAAAAGCTATACTGTCTATATAAAAGAAAGCCAGCGAGTTCCTGCTGCGGTGCAACGGGATCGGCAGCATCTCTGCAGGAGCAAGATGCAGGTTGGATCCTGGTCCAGCGCAGTGGGTTAAAGGATCCAGCTGCTGCAGCTGAGGAGGTAAGTTTGATCCCTGGCCTTGCTCGGTGGGTTAAGGATCCGGTGTAGCCACAAATTGTGGCAAGGGGTGCAGATGCAGCTCGGATCTTATGTTGCTGTGGCTATGGCACAGGTTCAACCCCTAGCCTGGGAACCTCCATTGAAAAGAAAAAAAGAAAAGAAAAAAAGAACCTACCCATAGCCCCCCACACGCCTTTCTTTATCAGTAGACCATGCAAACTCTGCTTTCTTAGCCCACTTCTCTTCCAAATGACCACATGCCTCTTTGGGAAAAAACAACCTGAGCTGCAAGGAATCCAAAAGACTCAGTATTCGCCTGAGAAAGCTTGGGTCATCCCCAAGTGTATTTAGAACTAGAAGAGACTGGAGTTCCCTGGTGGCTCAGTGGGTAAGGGACCTGACATTGTCGCTGCTCTGGTTCAGTCTCTGACTTGGGGACATCTCCGTGCCGTGGGTACAACCAAAATAAATGTATTAATTAATTGTAAAAAACTAGAAGAGACTAAGCTACCAGTTGGCATGTATCGTCTCCTATTCTGCCTGGGAGTGATGTGCTGAGGAAAGATTGCTAGGTTCCAGCAAAAAACCTACCTCTTCTTTGTAATGTAATGTACGTAAATTTGTGAGGCCATTGCAGTTTTATCAACAGCACTAGCACTTTGGGAAAGAGAAAAACAAAAGCAATGAGGAAGAGAAAGTTGGTGAGTCAACGAAAGTAGGAAGTGAAAATCTCAAAGCCAGTCTGTGCCCCACTTCAAGAATCCATCAACACACAAACACACACTCTCTCTAAATCTCTAGCATTCTATTACTTTGTAATGACTGTCTTCAGCAGCTGGATACCTGAGCAGGTAACACATCTATGTTCGAGTAGAGAAGTCCTCCACTAAGAAAGTATGCGTGCCCAAACCATCCGTTCAAGTGTGACTTCATTTTCACTTTTCCACCACAAACATAACCGTTTTGTTCTTCAGTCACTCTTCTTACAGAAATACTGTGCCATGATTCCTAAACATGTAAATATTTCTTCTACAGTAAAACTGGGACACGGCACAATCGCAGGCCAAGCTGAAGGTGAAGAAGGGTAGGAATGATTGAGAATTACGCTTCCACTAGAGTAAATGGTCTCTTCAATGGCATAATTTTATGTCAACCTTCAATGAAAGTTTGTCATGCTTGGATCAAAATTAAGGAAAAATACAGAATTTCATACATGGCTCCGTCTGCATTTTAGTCGAGGTACATACAGATCGATACACGCAGACCAAGGGCAAAAGCAGTAAAGATCTCATCAAACACGCAGATATCTGTCCATCTCAGGACAGAGAGGTCAGTCTGCTGCTTTACTCTACACACTGCCAGATTGTAAGGTTTTTTTTTTTTTTTTTTTTATAAAGCTGGAAAAATGCAGACCTGTGTTTGTAGGAAAATGAAAGCTCAGTATGTTCCCCTTAGGAAAGGGACCTCTTTGGAAAAGGAAAAAGATCAGCAGCTGAATCCTACAAGCATTGGGGCTGAAAGGAAGGGAGCCAGGAAGACGGGCACACAGGATGCTGAGAAGTTCTGAGCGTGGACATGAGGGTGTCACCTTGCAGTTTTAACTTAGAAAATTCAACCTGTGGGACTAAGCCACCATCTGGTGGCCATTCAGGGCCTAGGTGTCAAAAATTACCCAGCTATGTCTGGTAGGATGCCGTCACAGCCTACAACAAAACGCAGCTCTTGCTGAAACCTGAAAAATACATTGGATCTGACCTACATGTGATGACACGTGGGAGAAATGAAAGGTGATAATACAGAATAAGATATTTCTCATGTAGTACCTCCAGGGACAAATATAATGCCCACCTAGAATACAATATCAACTTGAGATTTTATTTACGCATTTGCTATACACTGAAATTAAAAAATTTAACTACAGTATCCTGAAGTTAAGTAATTGAAGATAAATTTGGTTACTGCAAAAGCTTACACGTAAGCACCAAGGGAAGTGCTTTGAAATTCATGAATTTCAGCCCTAGACATATACACATTTTCCCATAGATTTTTAGATCAGTGTTATTTATTGCTGCTACAGTATTATAACCAGTGGTTTCTATAGGTCACTCAGGATTCACACACATTTATTAGCTCTTTTACCATCACTTTTAGCAACCCTCCTGAAACAAAAATTCTAGAATTACTAAATGAAAAATGTGGAATGAAAAAAAATGTTACATTCTCCGAGGGAAATTAATGAATGGTTACTTTAATTCTTTTAATTCATGCTCCATCTAGGCACAAGATATTTCCAGTAGCTACAAGGAAGCGTTCGTATTTAACCCTTTCAGAACAAAAAAGGTCTTACAAGGCTTGAGACTGATCGACAGTAGATCAAGTTCACGGACCCGAATGAACTCCGCATGCATCGCTCTTCACTTTTTTTTGGAAAAGGAAAGTGGACGAAAATACGGATTCCCCCCCCCCCCCCCCCCATCAACGTCCATGTGAACAGAAAGGAATTTAGGGGAACCTTCCCCCCACCTCCTAGGAAGGGAAAAACTAAGTGACACAGGCATCGCAAAACCGGGAGGGCCGAGGCCTCTGCGCGCCCTGGCAGGGCGCACGGAGGCAGAGGTGGCCTGTACTCACACAGATGGCGAGAGCGCCCGCCCCCATCTCGCAGGAAGTGCCCGGTGGCCCTGATGGAGCCGGGATGGAACCATCAAGATCACGGCACAGCCCTCAAATTCCACTCTGGCGATGTGCGCGGATGTGAAACCCAGCTCCGGATCCAGAGTCCCCGTGGAAGGCGCGGAGCGGCTCCTAACATTTTCGGAAGTGTGGTTTGGCCTCTGATTTGGCGAAACCCACGTGGCCGGGAGGACTGCCTGGAGTTGAAATTTGATCCAGAGCCTCTAGTACCAGCGAGCGGAAGGAGTCATGTGACCTGGGCCTTAAGTTGCTGACATCTTTTTCGGAAACCTGGCTCGCTAGAGGTCACACACTGGCGCCTTCAGTTCGGAACCGCCAACCACCTGGTGATCGTCATCGATAGGACTTAGCTAAGTGCAGAAAGCAAAGCGAAACACACACCTGCTTCCCGTCGCTACTCATCCCGAAGAGAAATTCACGGAGTCACCCGCGGGTTTCATCTGCAGGCATATTCCTCCTTCTCCCGAGGCAGTTTTCATTTCTATGGCTCCCTAGAAATCAGTTAAATTCTATCAAAATTTTCTTCCTTTCACCTTTATCAGGATTGTTCTACGTGCAGATGCTCTATTTTATGTAGCTGTTACTTACTGCTTCTAATTACATTCAAATTATCTTGCATATACTGGGGATAAACATAAAAGTCCATGTTTCTAGACAGCCATAAATCTACATATGTGATTTACAGTCTGGAAAATTAACCTCTGGCTGAACCTTCAAGAATTTGCTACTCCATATGCTGTGTCATTAGAAAGTCTGATTTGACAAGTTCCAAACACTTGAACAGATAGCTAAAATATCCATTTCATATAAATCAGAAGGACACTGCCCTATTTTTTATTATTACTTTTCTGTCAAATCTTTTTTTGGGCACATTTTAGGAGAATGCTGATGAATATTACCTATGAAGTTTCACTTAACCTAACTTTAAAAGGCTTAAATTTACTCCAATCACAAAACATAACAACCTTATATCTTAAGGGGAGGAGGTGTAAGGAAAAGAGAAAAGAAATCATCTCATCTCGCATTTCAAAACTTCTCTTCAAATCTAGTATTCTTTGTGTACCCATAGCCAACTCATGCTACCCACAGTGGAGCTAAGGTGACAACTAGTACTAAGCAAACCACAGGACATAACAGAGTACGTTTCATTTCCACGTGCACACAAACACTGCACAGACTCGACTTCCACACGGCAGAATAACACCATCCCAAGGCCATACAAGGACATGGAGATGGGAGAATGACAGCATTTTTTCTACGAAAAAAGAAAATTTTGGTTTAGCAGAAATGAATCTGACTGGTATCCATGAGGTTGCAGGTTCGATCCCTCGCCTCGGTTAAGGATCCATCATTGCCAAGAGCTGTGGTGTAGGTCGCAGACGTGGCTCGGATCCCAGGTTGCTGTGACTGTCGGGGAGGCTGGCAGTTGTGGTTCCTATTTGACCCCTAGCCCGGGAACCCCTATATGCTGTGGGTACAGCCCTAAAAAGGCAAAAGACAAAAAGAAAAAATTTTCAACTTCTAGATTAAGATAATCTAGATGCCGTCACTTCTGCTTCCCATTCACCCATTAGAAAACTGGGCTGAGTGCTAAGGAAAAATCAAAAAATAAACGTTTGCTAATACTTGAAACATGTGTCTTTTTTTCTGATTATATCAATATTGCTGGTCCATAGTGAAAAATAAGAGCCTAAAGATTAGGTCACCGCAAGGCCTATACACCTTAGTGATAATGTATGTACTTTATCTCATGGATCATCCAGTGGGAGAGGGGGGGATAAATGACTAGTAAATGGAGAAATGCTAATAAAGAAGCCAAGATACACCAGAAGAATAACAGAAGACACTCAGAAACATTTAACATCTCTCCTTCCAGGATTTTTCTGTGCTTTCTAAAAAACATAATTGAAATCTACTTTCTGATTTTTTTTAATTTTATTTATTTTGTTTTTTTAGGGCCACACCCCATGGCATATGAGGGTTCCTAGGCTAGGGGTTGAATCCGAGCTGTAGCCACCAGCCTACGCCACAGCCACAGCCACTCCAGATCTGAGCTGCATCTGCAACCTATACCACAGCTCACAGCAACGCCAGATCCTTAACTCACTGATGGAGGCCAGGGATCGAACCTGCATCCTCATGGATCCTAGTCAGAATCCTTTCCGCTGAGCCACAACAGGAACTCCTACTTTCTGATCATTTTAAATCCTGGTTTTTTCACTTGGTGTTCTATTGGGGCCTACCCCCATACTGTTAGCACAATAAACAATTTTAATCATGTGTGATTTACATTCTGTATATACAACCATTTAGTCATTCACCCATTTTTAGACATTTACATGATTTGATTTTATATATGTATGATTTTAAGGAATTCTTTGTCCTCTGATGTTTTTTTTTTTTCCAGTAGACTCCTTAAAGTGAAATTTCTAGATCACAGATCATATGAACTTGTGCTAAGGCTCTTGACATGCACTGACTCAGGTAGTTTATACTTCACAACTCTTACTTTCCCAAGTCCAAATATCTTGTAAAATATTTCCTAATTTAGTAAGTGAAAATGATTTATTTTAAAAGCTACATTTTTTATTGTAATATTAAATATATGAAAAATCTGAGTGCCTGTCATGGTACAATGGGTTAAGAATCCAGCAGCAGCTCAGGTCACTGCAGAGGTACTGGTTTGACCTTCACCCAGTACAGTGGGTTAAAGGATCTGGCATTGCCACAGCTACAGCACAGGTTGCAGCTGCAGCTTGAATTCAGTCCCTGGCCTGGGAGCTTCCATATGCTGCTGGTGCAGCCATTAAAAAAAAAAAAAAGAAAAAAAGAAAAGAAAGAAAGAAGAAAAAAAAGAAAAAGAAAAATCCTCACTAGTCATTGTATTTGCTATTCTGTGAACTGTCTTTGATCCGTTTTCTTTGTCCATTTACCAACCGCAGTCTTATCAGTTGCAGTCTCTTTTATACTGTCATGGTGAAGGTCAAATAATATAATCCATTAAAAGCGCTTATTTTTATTACCATTTGCCAGCTGCTATGCTAACAATGTTTGATGATCATACGGTTTGACTATATGTCTATTTGAAATTTTTTTCAAAATACAGTAAAAGAGGAGAACCTAAATAGACTTTATTTTCATATAGCTACCATGGCCCAGACTGTTAACTCTCTCCAGGATGTAGTCTTGCCTTCTGATAACAGTTGAGCTCTTTCTGCACCTTAGTTGTGGCTGAGCCCCTGCTTGTGCAGCTAGAGACTGCATTTCCCGACCTCACCCACAGGCAGACAGGGCCCCGAGGCCATACACGCGTGAACAGAATGTGTATGGATGGGCTACATGGAACGTCTGTGTCATGAGCATAATCGGAGAGCCCTTGCTCCACACTGACTCTGATTCTCTTTCACCAACCTGGTAGGAGGATGCACCAGAAACCCAGCTTCAATCATGGAGAAGAGGGACAGTGTCCCAGGGGGTGACAGAGTAACTAGGTGGAAGGGCTCTGGTCCTCTGAATGACCTTGAGAGGTACAGCAGCCTTACAAGCCTAGAGCAAGTGAACTTATACATGGGGACAAAATAAAACCCACAACACGCTACTATATGTATATTATGTACGTGTGCGTACCTAAAACAAGCCTGAGAAATAAGGTATTTCTCAGGCTAATATATCCTATCTATTTTTTCCCCTAGTTTTATGTGCCGTAATATTTGCAAAAACTGTATCCTTAGAATTCATTTAAATACCTAATAAAGATTGACTTTTACATTATCCATCTCTTTCAAAATTGTATTCTTCTTTCCAATCAATTCTTAATGATGAATTTCAGAAATATGCAGTCATGTCAAAACAAGTCAGATAACCAAAAAAAATTACAGCTCTTGTTATTGTTTCTAATAGGTATACATTTATCTTATTTCTATTTTGAATATCACTGAAAGGATGACATAAAAGGAGGAAAAAAGTCTAGTCCTAATTCACACATTCTCATATACCATCATTATAAAGTAAAATTAGTACTGTGCTAGTAAATTTTTATTCCCTTAGTTTTTTTTTTTTTTTCCTGTGATGGTTAATTTCACTTGAAAAAAGGAACCCCAAAGAGCACATTTAACAGAAAAACAAGACACTCTTCACTACAAAGTTTGTTCCTCCATGGAATGCATCTGTAAATGGAGCTTGAAATATTTTTTCCTGACCCTCAAATGGATGAAAATAATAGTAGAGTCCAATTAATTCCAGAAAGTCTTCTGAGCGGTCACGTACGTATATTCCTAGGTACTGATTTACAAAGCACCTTAAGATATCAAGCCACAGCCAACAGATTTGCTTATGAGTTACTGCTTTTCTTCAAGAAAGGTTAAAAGAATTTTTTTAAAAATGTTTTTCTGAATAGTTCACTGTGGTGGACTAATGCCATGACTACCTCCAGAAACACTGACATGCCATGGCAGGACAAAGGAGGTTTTATTTTCAAGATGATCCCTGGGCACCCTGGAGGAAGGTGTCAAGGTTATTTCACAGTGGATAGTCCAGCCCCTAGGATTCTGTCCTTCAAATCACCCTCTGACCTGGGAAAGATGGATGGAGCAAGCTAGAAGGGCCTGGTTATCCTCTAGCTTTCAAAAAGCTAAAAATGCTTCAAAGCCAAGGCCTCTGATGTTAGCTGGCAGAGCTATCAGTTTTCAAAGGACAAATATCTCCTTAGCTAGAGTAGATTTAACAGATGCCAGAAGCAGATCAGTAGCCTGCATATACAACTCTGTTAGCCATGTAGCAACGACCAGCAAGTGTCAGGGTGGGTGGCAACTCTATCGTGACCCACCTGAAGCCCATTAGAAATGGGACATTGAGACTCTTTTTGATTGAAAGTCAATCACAGTCTCTACTCTAGCTCCTGGCCTATCCCCGTTATTTCTCAATGACAGTCTCAACCTGGCCCAGAACCAATGATATGCAGCCAGACAGGGTATCAGAAGTCAGCCAGTCAGCAACTATTTATATACTCTCTCTCAGTCAGAAGGGTTCAGATATTTTGGTGTTTGAATCCTTGATGGGAGATGCATCTCAAAGATGACTTGCTCTAGGACAGGGTTCAACAAACTAGCCTGTGTACCAATGTAGCTTACCCCAGACCTAAACCCATCATAGCCACCTATTTGCATAACAAGTATGGCTACTTTGGCAGTGCCATGGCAGAGCGGAGAAGCTGCAAGGGAACAGAACCTGTGCCTGAACAGCCTAAAATATTTCCCATGTGACCCTTTATAAAATTTTCTGGGCCTTGCTCTAGACTCTTCAGTAACTTTACTGGGCATTAGAGTCTTCATTAACCCACAGAAAGACTAGGCTATGGGCTTTGGTTCCCTAGGAAATAAGTCTTTCTTGGATTTGCTAATCTGCTTTGTTACAACAGCCCCATTATCTGGGGTTAGGCCTCTTCTCCTAAGTATTTTCTGAAAGATTTCCCTGAAAAAGGTCCAGTTTAAATCTGATGATCTCATCTCTGTTCTGAATTCTAGATGCATTCTCATCCCACTTCAGGGAAAAAAAATCACCACAGTCCTTGGAAAGATCAGTTGCTCTGCAGCCATGGAAACCAAAAGCCAAAACAACCAATATTTAAACTTATTCAATTAGCAACTTGTCTTGGTAAAACCAATTGGTTTTGAAAGCCAACCCATCACTTCTGGCCAATCAAGAATATTCATTCTGGGAGTTCCTGTCATGGCACAGTGGAAACAAATCTCACTAGCATCTATGAGGACACAGGTTCGATCCCTGGCCTTGCTCAGTGGGTTAAGGATCCGGCATTGTCATGAGCTGTGGTGTGGGTCGCATACGTGGCTCAGAGCCCGCATTGCTGTGGCTGTGGCCCGCAGCTATAGCTCTGATTTGACCCCTAGCCTGGGAACCTCCACATGCCATGGGTGTGGCCCTTAAAAAAAAAAAAAAAAGAATACCCATTCTGGACTTCCCTTCATGGCTCAGCAGTAACAAACCCGAATAGTATCCATGAGTATGTAGATTTGATCCCTGGCTTTGCTCAGTGGGTTAAGGATCCAGCATTGGTGTGAGCTGTGGTATAGGTCACAGACTTGGCTTGGATCTGGCACTGCTGCCCAAAGTTGCAGCTCTGATTCAACCCCTAGCCTGGGAACTTCCATATGCTGCAGGTATGGCCCTAAAAAGACAAAAAAAAAAAAAAGAAGAAGAATACTCATTCTGCCTAGCCACAGCAATCAGACAAACAAAAGAAATAAAAGGTATCCAAATTGGAAGAGAAGAGGTAAAAGTGTCACTATATGCACATGACATGATACTATAGAAAACCCTAAGGACTCCACACAAAAGCTACTTAAACTAATCAATGAATTCAGCAAAGTAGTAGTATGCAAGATTTACATTCAGAAATCAGTTGCATTTCAGTATACTAACAATGAAATATTAGAAAATATAAAAAAAAAATCTTCTAAAATCACACCCCCCAAAATTATATACCTGGGAGTAAACCTTACCAAGGAGGTGAAAGACTTATATGCTTGGTCTATAATAATAATCAAGAAAATTAAAGAGGAATAAAAGAAATGGAAAGATATCTCATGCTTCTAGATTAGAAGAACGAGTATCATTAAATTGCCATACTACTCAAAGCAATCTACAGATTCAATGCAATCTCTATCAAATTACCCATGATATTTTTCACAGAACTTGAACAAACAACCCCAAAATTTATATCAAACTATGCAGGACCTAGAATTGCCAAGGCAATCCTGAGGGGAAAAAACCAAGCAGGAGGCATGACTCTCCCAGACTTCAGACAGTATTACAAAGCTACAGCGACCAACACAGTGTGGTACTGGTACAAAAGCAGACACATGGACCAGTGGAACAGAATAGAGGGCGCAGAAATAAACCCAGACACCTACAGGTCATTAATCTTCAACAAAGGAGACAAAAATATAAAATGGGAAAAATACAGTCTCCTCAGCAAGTGCTGCTGGGAAAACTGGACAGCTGTATACAAATCATTTATATTAGAACACACCCTCACACCATATACAAAAGTAAACTCAGGATGGCCCGTATAAGATATAAGACATGGCCTTGAACATAAGACAAGACACCATAAAAATCCTAGAAGAGAACACAGGCAAAACATTCTCTGACATCAGCTACACAAATGTTTTCATAGATCATTCTCCATAGGCAACAGAGATAAAAACAAAAATAATCCCACTCTTGGGCATCTATCCAGACAAAACTCTACTTAAAAGAGACACGTGCACCTGCATGTTCATTGCAGCACTATTCACAATAGCCAGGACATGGAAACAACCCAAATGTCCATTGACAGATGATTGGATTCGGAAGAAGTGGTATATATACACAATGGAATACTACTCAGCCATAAAAAAGAATGACATCATGCCATTTGCAGCAACATGGATGGAGCTAGAGAATCTCATACTGAGTGAAATGAGCCAAAAAGACAAGGACAAATACCATATGATATCACTTATAACTGGAATCTAATATCCAGCACAAATGAAGATCTCCTTAGAAAAGAAAATTATGGACTTGGAGAAGAGACTTGTGGCTGCCTGATGGGAGGGGGAGGGAGTGGGAGGGATCGGGAGCTTGGGCTTATCAGACACAACTTAGAATAGATTTACAAGGAGATCCTGCTGAGTAGCATTGAGAACTTTGTCTAGATACTCATGTTGCAACAGAAGAAAGGCTGGGGTAAAAATGTAATTGTAATGTATACATGTAAGGATAACCTGACCCCCTTGCTGTACAGTGGGAAAATAAAAAATAAATAAATAAATAAACCAATGGGACCTATCAAGCTTAGAAGATTTTGCACAGCAAAGGAAGCCATTAAAAAAAGAAGAAGAAAAAGAAAAAGACAACCCACAGAATGGGAGAAAATAGCTGCAAATGATGCAACCGACAAGGGCTTAATCTCCAAAATGTACAAACAACTCATATAACTTAACAGCAAAAAAACAAGCAACCCAACTGAAAAATGGGTGGAAGATGTAAGTGGACATTTCTCCAAAGAAGACATATGGATGGCCAAAAGGCACATAAAAAAAAAAGCTCAACATCACTAATTATTAGGGAAATGCAAATCAAAACTGCAATGAGGTACCACCTCCCACCAGTCAGAATGGCTATTGCTAATAAGTCTATAAATAACAAATGCTGGAGAGGGTGTGGAGAAAAGGGAACCATCCTACACTGCTGGTGGGAATGTAAAATGCTACAACCACCATGGAAAACAGTATGGAGGTTCCTCAGAAAACTAAATATAGAACTACCATATGATCCAGCAATCCCACTCCTGGGTATATATCCAGACAAAACTTTCACTAAAAAAGATACATGCACCCCTATGTTCACTGGAGCATTGTTCACAGTAGCCAAGACATGGACACAACCTTAAGGTCCATCAACAGATGAATGGATTAAGAAGATGTGGTACATATACACAATGGAATACTACTCAGCCATGAAAAAGAACAAAATAATGCCATTTGAAGCAACATGGATGGAACTAGAGATTCTCATACTAAGTGAAGTCAGTCAGAAAGAGCAAGACAAATACCATATGATATCACTTATATGTGGAATCTAAAATATGGTACAGATGAACCTATCTACAGAACAGAAACAGTCCCAGAGACTTGGAGAGCAGACTCATGGTTGCTGAAGGGAAGGGAGAAGGAGTGGGATGGACTGGGAGTTTGGGGTTAATAGATGCCAACTATGACATTTAAAATGAATAGGCAATAAGGTCCTGCTCTATAGCACAGGGAACTACATCCAATCACCTGTGATAGAACATGATGGAAGATAATTTAAGAAGAAGAGTGTGTATACACGTATCACTGGGTCACTTTGCTGTACAGGAGAAATTGAGCGAACACTGTAAAAACAACTATAATAAAATTTTTTTAATTCTCATTGTAATAAACATGTCCCTGAGTGCCAAGCGACCAATAACTGCCTTATTTGAATAACCACTCTCCTGTAGATGATATCAATTGCCCCTGAAAACCCACAGTCTATACATAACAGACTCCTCGGCTCAGAAAGATTGCCTGACCAGGCTAGCTTTCCCTTCCCACAACAGTCAATAAATTCAGCTGTGGCTTTTTACTCCAGCTACTGAATATTGCTTTCATCAGTCTTTAACATAACCCATAGTTTAGACACCCCAATTCCATGGGTCATTATTTAAGCCCCATTGTTTGACCTGCATTTCTCCAACTTCCTCACCAGTTTGTCTACTGCCGTTTCTTCTAGTCCAGCTTATAGTGAAGTAAGAGTTTTAACTAGAGCAACAACCCCCTCCCCTGCTAAAGGGGCAGCTACAGTGCCCCTCAGCAGCCTTTGCTGCCACATTCCACCCTTCTTGTAATCTTGTAGCAACTATGTACCCTATGTCCTTGCTAGCAGCCCTGCTAACCAGGCACCAAGCATTGCTTGTCAGTTTCACTTTTGGACTCTTGTTAGCTCAGCTTCTCAGGCAGGAGCTCTGCATGCTGTGGGAAGGGGGAGGGCTGGGACTGCTTGCACATAACACCTGGAAGTCTGTGTTGTATAAAAGCTACCCAGCACAAAGACCTGGTGCTCAGCCTCTGGAGGGGACTGCTCTGAGCCCAACACCAGGGCTGAATAAACCTGAGTTTACATCTCTTTTCACTGCCACAGTTTCTGCAACAATAGCCCTAGCTTAACTCTCAGCATGGCCTTTAGCTGAGGCTAGACCACCCAATATCATCCTCTCTTTTTTTTACTGCTGTATCTGCAGCATATGGAAGATCCCAGGAGAGAGGGTGAATTGGAGCTGTAGCTGGGGCTATGCCACAGCAATGCCAGATCCGATTTGCATCTGTCACCTATGCCACAGCTTATGGCAATGCAGGATCCCTAACCCACTAGTGAGGCCAGGGATCAAACCCACATCCTCATGGACATTATGTCAGATTCTTAATTCACTGAGCCACATCGGGAACTCCTCAATATCATTCTCTATCCTCCCCTGGAAACCAAAGCAGATCCAATATGCCAGTCTCCACAGCAGGAGAGACTCGAGAACCAGTCCACTAGGAAGGGGGCTGACTTGGGAATAGGAAGCACTCATGGATACTAAAAATTATTCTCATTTTTGTCTTTTGAGGGCCACACCCACAGCATATGGAAATTGCCAGGCTGGGGGTTGAATCGGAGCTGTAGCTACTGGCCTACACCACAGCCACAGCCACGCAGGATCTGAGCCGTGTCTATGACCTTCACCACAGCTCATGGAAACACCAGATCCTTAGCCCAGTAAGCGAGACCAGGGATCGAACTTGCATCCTCATGCATACTAGTCAGATTTGTTTCTGCTGAGCCACAACGGGAACTCCAGGAAGCACTCACTATCCATGGATCCCTTAAAGCTCCGGCCTAGCAAACAAAAGGATAACTACATTTTCTTTTTTTTTTAAATTGAGGTATAGTTCGTTGACAATATTATGTAAGTTTCAGGTGTACAACATAGTAGTTCACAATATTTAAAGGTTATATTCCATTTGTTGTTACTATAAAATATTGGCTATATTCCCTGTGTTGTACAATGTATCTGTGTAGCCTATCTTAAACTACATCTTCCTTTGAAAAGTTTTATTTCTCTGATAAGTTTGCTAAAGCATAATTGAACTTTTTAATCTCATAAGCACTTATACAATGCCCAAGGTGTACATATTATTATTCTAGAAATTACGGCTAAGGAGAGGTACATGAAATGGTGTAGCACTTGAAGTATACAGTATATGTTAAAATATTTAGGACATAAACTGCACACCTTGTGAAGGTATTCTCTGTGGCCATTTAGTTGCACCTGCGTGGTGATTTGAAAGGCCATGTATCTATAGCTGAGTGGGAACTCCTCCTGCAATGCAAACACTCAGTACTGGTGTTCATCATTCTGCCAGCTTGACAGTTTATGATTATTTCATGGCCCCTGATGGCACTTGAATCTTAATCCTTCAATTAGCAAGTAATCTTTCATTTTTTAGGGTTTTTTTTTTTTTTTTTTTTTTTGCTTTTCAGGGCTGCCCCTGTGGCATATGGAGGTTCCCAAGCGAGGAATCAAATCGGAGCTACAGCTGCTGGCATACACCACAGCCACAGCCACGCTGGAATCACGGCTGCGACCTACACCACAGCTCATGCCAACGCCAGATCCTTAACCCAATCCTGAGTGAGACCGGGGATCGAACCCACATCCTCATGGATCCCAGTCAGGTTTGTTAGCCACTGAGCCACGAAGGGAACTCCAGCAGATCATCTTAAAATCAAATTTGAAATGCGTATCCTTAGTACTTGAGAAAATTCTAAAATTAGAAGACAGGAAAAGCCATGATGGCTAGAAGCGACTGGAGCTAGAGCTGCAAAAAGGCACGTGCTGAGCTGACCTGTAGATACGGATTCGGGTGACAGAGGAAGGAAAGGTAAGCCAGCGTGGTCTGTGGGATGAGCATGGAGACAGACATTAGCAGGAAAAGCAGGTGGTCTCAAAGAGCAGAGAAAGACCTGGGCTTGACCCCACCGACAATCAGGAGCTGCTGCAGCTTCTTAAGCAGAAGAATAGCTTGAGAAAACTAGTACCAGATTCATCTGGCGGTCTGACCAGAAAGTGCTAGGATGGGAAGGAGACCCATAGAGAAATGGAGCCTGTTGCTAACGATCCAGCTGAGATGAACATGTGTTGCATTTAGACAGTGAAGGATAAATCATGAATTTTGCAGGAAGGATACAGAAGATGGATAGCTGATTTTACCTAAGAGGCAAAAGAGGTGCCATGCGAGTCAAGATGAGAAAGGCATGAAGAAGGATTCTAAAGGTGGTTTTCCTGGGACACAGAAACAGTGCCTAATAAGTAGGGTACTTTAAACTCCAGCCTAGTTTTGATTTATGCTTATTGACTTAACATAATTATTAATAGGGGCCCCTTTTGACTCTTAAAAGCGTTCTGGGAAAAGCTGAGGCTAAGGGAGGTGCCAGCAAAGGCTCTATCTCCAGGGTACCAGAAGGACCCTCTTCATCAAGGTCCTAAGAACCCAGAATCATCAGATAGTCTGCCTTGTACTGGAAAGACCATTTGGCTCCCCTCCACATGAACTTGAATGCAAGGTCCCATGGGCCAGTGGCGTGAGATGGGGATCTGAGGACTCCCCAGCGTACTCCCCAAGGGGATTTTCTGGACCATCATAGCCTTAAGTGGCAAAAAGAAATGTCCACCCACCAAGGAGGTCTTCTTGTCTTCCTTTCCCATGAAGAATCTTCTTCCACCATCCCCACATGCTGAAAATAACAGCGAGGCCCTGTGGTGTTGATTCAGTCTTCAAACAAATTTGCTACATATATCCAGAACTGCAAGAAACAGAGGCTTTCTGTCTCTCTCCAAAAGTAATTGGCATTCTTCCTCACCTTTGGCTTAAGAAACTGTTATCACTTAAGTGCTTATACCTTTGACAACAGAAGCTTTAGAGAAATACAATTTCCAGCAGCTTAGTGTTTTATAGTAAGTTTTATTTAAGTATTTCAGCAATGGTTCTAAAAATCACTGTCCTACTTGGGGCTACGCATGACACGGTTGACTCTACTAACAGAAGCAATGAATTAGATGGCAAACAACGTGTTTGAACTCAGTTTTAGGTAGACTGCAGGAATCAGTCACGAAATGGGAGAAAATCTCAGTAGCAAGTACATCTCAGGATCATTTTCAAAGACATCTCAAAGGTGGATGCATCCTCCTCTGGCTTCTTTAATCCCTCTCTAGAACACCACCGCAGCCTATTTATTCTACCTCCTAAACCTTTTCAAATCATTTTCCTACCTGTTGCTGCAGTCATTTGTAAAATGTAAACATTTGAACTGTGGACCTCATCAGCATGTCTTTGTACCTATATCAAATCATCTTAATTTGTATTTGAATCTTCCACAATGTTTATATGTCATTTATATCTCAAGACAACTGGAAAAATAAGACTGACTTTTGTCAGAGACTGGAATAAAAATTATATTCTGTAATTATATTCCATATTCTATAATTATATTCTTCAAGCACATAAAGTCTGTAAGACAGAAGAAACAAGCAGGAAAACAGGGCTCATGGGAACACATGTTTGTGGACTTTGATATCTGAATTCTTCATTTTCAACCCCTATAGAAAGATGCCACAAAAATTTTTTTTTTCAAATCTTAACTCTGAATAAAGATTAAAATTCTTGCAGCGATTACTTTTGACTTTTTAGAGTAAAAGCCCAGTTCATAAAGTTTTTTTTTTTTTTTTTTAATGGCCACACCTGGGGCACATGGACCTTCTCAAGCTAGGGGTCAAATTGGAGCTGCAGCTGAGGCCTATGCCACAGCCACAGCCACAGCCACTCGAGATCCTAGCTGGACCTACAACCTACGCTGCAGTTTCCCTAATGCCAGATCTTGAACCCACTGAGTGAGGCCAGGGAACAAATCCTCATTCTCACAGACACTATGTCTGGTTCTTAACCTGCTGAGCCACAATGGAAACTCCCCGTAAAATCTTTCTATTTAAAAATTTCTTCAAAATCTGTGACCTGTGGCTGGCACAGTGCCTGACTTATTGCAAGACCATAATAAATAATATGGTTTATATTCTTTTAAAAAGTGAAAGAAAAAAAAAGGTTAGGCGCCAATAAGAAAATATTCTTATTAAGTGAATAACAAATGCCCAGAACTAGAATTAGGAGTTGTTTTAACTCGTGAGGGAGCACAGAAACAATCACTAAGGTTTGTTTTTTGCCCAAGTCTTTCACATATGCTCTTATTTGGTGAACACAACAATTCCACAATACAGGTATTATTCACGCTTATCGAATGAGAGACTGAGGCTCAAGAACAACAGCCAACAATGGACAAAGGTAGATTTCAAACCCAGGCTTCTCTGACTTGAGATCTATGTTCTCACAAATACATTAAGACCTATAAATCCCTCTTTTAGGAACACATCTGATTTCCAATTGTGACTGAGCTAAGAAAAAAGCCCTATTATGAACATCACTGCCAAGTACAAGGTATAAATAGTAAGTCGAATCTCCAACTGAGAAATATTACAGCATCAGAGATTATCTTAATTAAAAAATATCTTCATTACTACACACTTTCGCCTGTATTATCTCATTCAAACAACATGAAAAAAGCTAGGATGTAAATGCCATCATTCCTATCTTACAATGAACAAATATTTAAAACTCAGAGATCAAATTACTTGCCCAGCTTCTGCTGGAAAGATGTACTCACAGAACAGAAACGCGAGACATCGCTTATTTATTCATTTAACAAAATAATTACCAAGAGAATGCCATGAGACAAGTACTATTGCAAACAGCAGGGTTTTCTATGCAAACAGCTGTAAATGTGTTAAAATTCATGAGTTATAACACTCAAGGCTATTATGGACTGTTAGGAAAGATGGAGGGAGCATTACTATAGGATCACTGTGCATTCATGTGACAGCTATCTGTTCAGTAAAAATATCTCACATCACTGTCGCTGTAATAATTTATTATTTACAGACATGAATTGCTATTAAATCCCCATTTTGTATATAACAATGCTTATTTCCCTTCAATGGAGTATGGTAAAACCTTAGTGGTCGAGCAATTAACTACTGCATCATGAGATAAACCAAGCTCATGGTCCTGTGCATCAAAAAGAGCTTCAAAGTATACGAAAGGAAGAGACTCTTTCAACTCAAAAGTAAAAAGCTAAAAAATGCAAGCAAGGAAGGAAGGAAGGGGGGAAGGAAGGAGGGAAGGAGGGAAGGAAAGAAGGAAAGAAGGTTGGTTAAAGTCTCAATACTCATATGAAAGTTATGTCACAAAAAAAAAATGACCTAAACACTTCTTTTGTAACTGTAACAATGATAAATTAAAATCACCTCCTGGTTTCAAGTAGCAAAAAATTCCAACAGCTTCAGAACAAATAAGATCAGGGCATAATTCATTCCTGGGGTGTGTTGTAATACCAGAGATCATTGCTCAATAAAATCAGCCTGCTTCCCTTCAACATTACTGGAAGCAAAGTGCCCAATTAAGTGAGAAATGTTAAGAGTCCAGTCAGCATAACAATGATGGATTTAATAATCCCATAAATTTCTCCTAAACAAGCAACCCTGTCATTGCACATCAAATTCATCACACTGTTGATAAGGACTTTCCACATTGCTAGCTAGTCCCCCTGCTACATCTGCAAAGGAAAATACAACAATGTAGAAGATAAGAAAGAGGGAGAAATCAGAAATCTGTGAGATCTACAAGCTTAAGCATCGATTTAAGAGCTTGGGAAAAACTTACATATACACACAATACATACATACACACACACACACATAATACGTACATACACACATATATACATACATATAATGATATATGTGAGTATATCACATATATAATGATATATATGATATATACAATATATACTTATATGTGTACATATTATACATATAAAATGATATATGTGTATATATGAATGAAACAAAGCCAAAGAAGGAAAGATGTGAAAAACCAAAGGAAAAGAGATAATTATCACCTACCAGCACCTTTCAGAAGTCTGGTGTCAGGGTTTAGGTTAAAAGACATAATAAATGCAAACAGGAAGGGCAGAATTTTCCCTCCCTTCCACTTTTTTATTCTAATTTGTGGTTTTTAAACTTTATAAAGGAGAACAAAGATAATAAACTAAAATATATTTCAAAATATTATTTCCAGAAGGATGATATTTGAAAATTATCAATTGTATCATCTTCAGATACCTAAAATCAGGCTAAAAATCTGCCCCAAACATAGTATACAGAACATGCTGCGATTCAGGATTAAAGCAAAGAAAGAAAATGTGCAACTGTTTTGGATTTAGTGAAATGAGAATTTTTCCATTGACAATCCTAAGGTAATTTTATGAATCTCCCTATAATGACAGCCATAGATACACAACCCACTCTTACAAATACTCTACAACATCATTATATGTATATGAATTAATTTCGCTTCTTGCACTATTGTTGTCTTTTAGCTTCTTTCAAAGTCTCCTTCCTTAAGAAGTTGAGAGAATGTATTTCCTTCTAGTCAAAAGATACAGGAAATAATAAAGTCACAGCTAGTATTTACTCAGTGTAGAGTGTGGTACTTTGCAAAGCAATTTATATTTCACTTCATCCTTGCAACAAAACCACAATCAGTGATTTTTATTCCCATTTTCCACATGTAAAAGATTCGATATAGCCAGTTGTAGATTCTAGGGCTTGGAGCTGGCAGCCAGTTGTACAACCAGACTGTGTTTCCAGAACCCATGGAGTTTATCACTAAAATACACTACCTACCTGGTCTCTTAATTATTGTTTACACCTCCTAAAACAATAGTTGAGATAACTGTAACATCCAAAGAATTACCCCAAAACATTGCAACCAAAACAGAACACAATCAATGGATATGAAAAAGTACCTGGAATTCAAAATGAGTTCAGTATAGCAATTTAGCACCTAAGCTCATAGATGGGTTCAAGTCAGTTCTTGCTATGAATACATTGACTGCATATGACTATATGATTATATAGCTATGACTATGCTATGCACATACCTACTACTCCTGTGTCAGATAAAAGGGAGGTAAATTTCACCTGGAAGTCATCATTTTTTCTTCCGATATAAAAGATAGCCGGAATGCATCACATAGAATCCTCAAGCAAAGTGACAGTCTATCATGAGAAGTAGTTTCAACATCACTTGGGCTAAATACAGAGACACTCCTCAGTTGTGTCTTTCTTAAGTCTCCCCTCCAGGAAAGCCAGTGGAGCAGGAATAAACGGGACCATTTAACACTGTATAGCACACCTTTGTAATGACTTAATGAAAAACTGAACTAAGGATCTGAAGAGAGATTGTTCCAAAAAAGAAACCACATGGGATGCTCCGTCAGGGAAGCGCAAGGTGCCACCACCATGGGATACCACTGCACACCCACGGGGATGCTAGAAAGAAAAAAAAAAGACAGATAAAAACAAGTGTTGGTGAGGACATGGAGAAACTGGAGCCTGCCATGGCCCGAATGTTTATGTCTTCAGAATTTGTATGTTGAAATTCTGATGCCCCGTGTGACGGCATGAGGTGCTGGGGACTTTGGGAGGTGCTTAGGTCATGAGGGTGGAGCCTTCTTTAATAGGTTCTTATAAAAAAGACCCAGAGAAATTGTCTGCCACTTCTGTCATGGGGGGACACAGTGAGAAGACGCTTATAAGCCAGGAAGGGGGTCCTAATCAGCTATCACGCCAAATCTGCTGGTACTGTTACTTAGACTTCCAGCCTCCAGGACTGTGAGAAATACCTTTCTGTTGTTTATAAGCTACTCAGTCTGTGGTGTTTTTGTTACAGCAGTCTGCATAAGACCCAGTCCTCACACACTGCAAGACTGTAAAGTGCTTTCTTTTGAAAATAGCTCCTCAAAAGATTAAGCATAGAATTGCCACGTGAACCAGCAATTCCAATCTGCTGTATGCCTCAGAGAAACGAAAACCTATGTCCACACAGAAACGTGTGCATGGATGTTCATGGCAGCTTTATTCGCAATAGCCAGACAGCAGAAGCAACTTCAATGTCTGTCAACTGAAGAAAATGGAAATGTGAAATATAGCCTATCCACATAACAATTATTTAGCAATAAAAGGAGGCATGCCCCAGCAGGATGAGCCTTGTAAATGCGTCGAGGGAAAGAAGCCAGTCACAAAGGACACATGTTGTGCCTCCATTTATATGAAACACCTGGAATAGGCAAATCCCTAAAGACAAGCGGTTGCCAAGGGCTGGGGATGAGGAGAGAGGTTTGGAGGGAATGGGGAGTGACTATGAATGGTGTGGGATTTCTTTGGGTGTCATGAAAACTTCTATCATTGATCAAAACCAAGTTGCAGAAACAGTACCCCGAGGCCTTTTTGGTCTGGAAGCATTGAAGGCAGTGTTACCAAGTGCCGTCTTCAAGCATACCCAAGTCTCACTAAGGCAGAATTGCATCATGATAAGACTACCCAGTTGCTTTAGGGATAACGTCAAGGCTGAATGAGCTAATTTACCAATGATTATTATTCAAACTTTTTTGGATCCTGGACCTTTTGAGTATGCGTTGAAAGCTTTGAACAAGGTAGGCATGGTGTTACCCCAAGGAACCTAAATAATTCCACAGACATTAGAGGAGGACTCTCCAAGATTGACGTGAAACACGACAAAAACAAGATCACTCTCTAATTTTGCCTCAAAGAGGGGGAACCAGGAAAGAAGAGTGCCATGGCACCCCGAAAATGACCAAACATCCCCCTTTCCTGGCTAACAGGAGTGACTACTGCTTCGTCTCCAGTGATGACTCTAGCCTGTTCCTCTAGCTTCCTAGATAAAAATCAAGATACCACAGAGTTCCTGTTGTGGCTCAGCGGTAACCAATCCAACTAGTATCCACGAGGATGCAGGTACAGTCCCTGGCTGTGTTAAGGATCTGGCATTGCCGTGAGCTGTGGTGTAGGTTGCAGATTTGGCCTGGATCTGGCACTGCTGTGGCTGGCAACTATAGCTCTGATTCGACCACGAGCCTGAGAACCTCCATATGCTGCATGTGTGGCCCAGAAAAGCAAAAAAAAAAAAAAAAAAAAAAGATTCAAGATACCTAGTAGATGGGAGATCCCACGGTGGTGCAGTGGGTAAGGATCAGGTGTCACCTCTGAGGCAGTGGGGGCTCAATCCCTGGCCCAGCATGGCATTGCCACAGCTGTGGCATAGGTTGCAGCTGTGGCTCGGATTCAATCCCTGGTCCAGGAACTTCCATATGCTGCAGGTGTAGCCAAAGGAAAAAAAAAAAAAAGCAAAGAAAAAGATAGCTAGTAGCCACATTGCCTCTGCTTTCTGACAGCACCCAATCCAAAGAGATGCTTCCCTTTCTTTAAACCTCTGGAAAAATTACCTTTCCCCAAATCCTATTATAAGCTCCACCTGACTCCCCCCCCCCATTTTTTTTTTGCACCACTCCACGGTTTTCCAAGGTATGGATCTCCCCTGCTGCAACAGTCAGTCCAGTTTGGTAACAGCGCATTCCTGGTGGTATTTGGCTGATGAGAATCAACCCTAGTGTAAAATATTCGTAATGCATTGCTAAGAAGAACACATATAAAACTTTACATATAACTTCATGCCCCTATTGAAAAATGCACATATATCATACATACACTACATATTCGATCACTATGCTGACACGAGCCAAGAGAATGGCTAACAAATGTTGAGAGGATTTATCTCCGAATGTTGGTTGGTACGATTGTTTTCCTTCTTGCTTTTCTTTTTCTTTTTTTTTTCTTTTTATTTATTTATTTATGTAGGGCCGCACCTAAATTATTTAGGGTTGTCAGTGCCTAAGGTTTTCAGTCTTCCACATGTTAGAATCACTTTCATGGGAGGCTCCATGAACGTAAGGACTCCTGGGCTACATCCCTGGACAGTCGAGTTTGGACCCCAGGTGATTCTCACCCATAATGTCTGAGGAACCTTGAAAAACACAACTTTGATCTGGTGTTGTCACCGCTGTGGCTCAAATCTGATCCCTGGCCTGGAAACTCCATAGCCCGTGGGACAGCCAGGGGGAAAAAAAAAAAGAAAAAAGAAAAACATAACTTTTAGGACAACCTAGAACTTAAAGGCTATACAGATTAACAGAGGAAGGGGAGAAACTTTGAGGCGAAAGGAGAAGTACAAGGAGCCTGAAACCATGAAGCTTTGAGTGCTGGGGACAGGGAGCATGCTGGAGCTCTCAGTAAACCTGAGTTGACTCAGCTGATGGAACTGCAGGCTCCTTCAGAGAAGGGCTGCAAACTCAGCAGGTCTGGAAAGGAAAGGTGGGTAGCATATAAATCTCATGCACGTTTCCCACCCACACTGCTGACACCAATCAGCAATTCATTAGTTTCGTCCATTGAAACCCACAGGTTTTTCAGACACGAAGTCTAACTCTTCCTCAAACATTCCCGCTGGTAATTTGCCTTCTTCCAACCCTATTAAATCTTTTCCACCCTCCCAGGTCCTCATTCTCTTTGTTTATGCTGCCAGACAGCTGAAAGCCCACCTCCAGCCAACGAAGAAATATAGAAAGCTCAATTAAGTTTAAAATCCCCCACTGAGCATCTATATGACACAACAGTGTAAGTCATCATTATCTTTCAACATCGTGTTAATCTTTAAAAAATTTTTTTAAATGGGACTTTCCAACAAGCAATCTGATTTCTCTTGTGCCCAGAAATTTAAGCAGAAAAGCGTTCCTACCTTTAACCATTTAAAAGAAAAACTCTTACATTAAAAATGAATACTTTGAGTTTTTGTCTATAGCACAAGGTAAAATGACTTAACAGCTAAAAAAGACTTCCAAGTATAAACTTTCATCTTACCATGACAGCTGTTGTGCATCTGGTTCATCCTAAAACACACACCACCCCACAATTACATTTTAGCTGCAAGTTCCCCTCAATGTTTTATGCCCCTTCAGATAGGCAGCAGTACATTTTTGTGTGTGTGTGAAAACCACCGATTTTTCCAATGGCAGTAAAATTTCCAATTATTAACAGAGAAACACTATTTGATATTAAATCAGTTTAATCAGTAGAATGTTATTATGTCCTCATCCTAAGCTTACTGGACTAGCCAATTAGGTATCAAACAAAAATCTCCAAGTAAATGAGGGTCAATGATAAATTAAAAGGAACCCCAAAGCAAAAAAGTGATTCCTTTAAAATTAAGTGTTTAGAGTTTTCCTATTCAATTACAAAACTAGTATGCATAAAGAATACCACTGAAAATGAGATCACATAATGTATTCACATGGAGAGTATCTCAGCAGAATAGGAAATTTAGAGCTTATGATGATGAGACACACATGCCACTTTAAGGTGATTTGGAGTAGTTTTCGGAAAACCCACATTCCAATAAACCAACACTATGTCTGGTCAACACGGTTGCAGACTTAAAAATAGTGCTCTCACACCTAGAATGCCTTTTTAGTAGGCTAATGCCAAAAATTCCATTTTAATAAATGGCAAATTTAATTCTGCAGAATCAATCCTTGTATGTGAGATAGAGGTAACATCAACTTCGTAGTACTATTAGAAGGATTAAGAGAGATTACATACATGCAGAAGGAAAGAAATACTGTGGCAGAATTCCACAAGGAGTGAAATAAAATGTCTTTTAATTTGAGACTAGACCATGGGAATCGGAACAGACAGTTGGGAAAAAGATACAGAAACTGCTCTGCATAATAAAGGGGGAAAGAATCTTAAGATTTCACGAGCAGCTGAGAAGGAAGGAAAGAGGGGGGATCCTAAGACAGAAAAACTCTGGAGAGAGGATGGGGAGGATGGCACAGTGAGATGGAGCAAGGCTGGGACCCAAAGAACTGGCAATAAGAAGTTGCCTGTGGGCAGCCAGGCTCTTCATAAAATAAGGCTGAGCCATTCTAACCCCGCCCCCAACTCCAATGTAAATCTGCTACAATTAGCAACCCTTCTCCCCCAACAAGGTCGATTTGACGAAATGATCTTGTGTCTTGGGTAAAGTCTTATGAAGAGTCTGCTAAATACAAGTGCCTCCTTGGAAGTGATGTTTTCAGAAAATTAGGAAATGTGGGCTGGGTTCCAGATGTCAACTTACACCAGGTGATGAAAAAAGAGCAGTTATAAGAGATAAGACACCCGACAAGCTGGAGCAATCAGCAGAAACGGAGAAATGAAACAAGTGGTGTCTGGATGGAAATTAAACCCCAGAGATAGTGGGGGAGAGAGATAAGAGGCAGAGTTCATTTTATTTAGATATCATGGGACCTGAGTGACCCTGGTAGGCTGGCGGCTGAGGGGGTAAGCCTGGCAGCTAACTTCTAGCTACACCCTGTGTCTTTTGATTGGCAGTCAGTAAATGTCAGCTCTCTTCCCTTCTGAGGAATGAATAGCGTTTCCTAATTCAGATACAATTGTTTTCACGCTTATTACAACTATCGGAGAAAAGAGGCAAACTACTAAAAGTGATATAAAACTAGCACAAAGTTGAACTTGATCCAAAATAGTCAACCAAGAACGACTGGTTGATATGGGGAACGGGAAGAAAAGATCTACCTGCGAGGTAAATCAGACATTTGTCCAAAACATCTGTGATTTCATAATGTTAACTAGGAGATTTCATCACGTCACATGGGAGAAAGCAGCGATTTTAGGAAGGCAATTGAGCAGCCTGGGCGAGGAAGTCAGATGGAAACCGTAAAATCAACATCTTTTCTGCAGTAAGAATGATTGGAAACATTCTAGCAACAATGTGGGCTTTTCGTTTCATGTTAACGAAAAAGGTTAGACATTTATTTTCAAATAGCAGAGAAACTTAACTGAAGACTTCCTTTTTTTTTTTCAAAGTATACACACACACAAAAGAAATAGACTGAAAGCGTTTCCTTGGTAAACAGGTGCTGCAGGATGAAGGTGCAGCCGCTCCGTTCCCCAGGGAAGTCTCCGAGGGCCCTGCAGGGAAGCGAGTCCGTGAACGCGGAGAAGGCACGTTCATCGCAGCGATTATTAGTGCACAGGTGCCTGCATTTGCTCCATTGAAAATGCCAAAATAGAAACGTACTGTACCTTGGTTTGAAATCAAGGGGCTTTGTCAAACTGCAATTCCCTTACTACTACCTAGAAGCAGAGGGCGTGGAGGGGCGGCAGGAAATTTACAAGAGAACCTCACAGACTCTTGCGTCTCCCAGGTACAGCCAGCTTTACAGAGTCGCTTCTACAGAAACTGTGACTTGCAACCTCATCCCACCAGGGAAAAGAAACCCCAAACCCAATTTGACCGCTCCCAGCTGCGCCCCACCTAACTGGGTCTTGCCCCGATGGGTGCTGCGAAGTGTAAGCCCCAGGTTCTTTCCTGAACCCTGTTCCCACAAGGAACCAGCCTCCCTGCTTTCGGGCAGCAGCCGCGTCCGCTCGCTCCTACCGTGGTTCCTGACCCTTGCTCCGGCTCGTCCTGTCCCGGCGGTGGGCTGGGGATTCCCGGGAGTCGGCGCTGGAAGACGCGGACGCCCTGACGGCTATTTGTAAACACGCTCCACGTGCGCTCGCCCTGCCCCATTCGCATCCCGCTTAAGGTACCTGAGGATGCGCAAGTCTCTCGTAAACCCTCCGAGAGTGCGCTTTTTTATTGCACCTGAGGAGGGGGGAAGCCTCGCGCAGAGAGCCGGGACTCTGGGAAAAGGACTAAGACAGGGTAAACGCGTACCGCCCCCTGCTGGCCGGCGAGGACAGTCCTCAAGCTGCAGCCTCCCGGCCCTTTGCCGAACCCACGCGACGCCCAGAGACTCTGCAGCGGCTGGGCCCGCCCCCCGCCCCGCCCCGTCCCCCGCCCCGTCCCCGCCCCTCCCGCCGGCTCGCAGGAGACCCCGCCCCCGGGCCGCGCGCGCCCGCCCGCTCAGGCCCCGCCCCCCCACCGACGCAACGTTCCTGCGGGGGCGCGCGCGTGCCCCCTAATCCCCCGCCTTCCGGCTCCGGCGGCGACGCTCGCCGCCAGCCGCCGCCGCCGCCGCCGCCGCCGCGCCACCAGTGTCAGCCTCCCCCGGGAGACTCCATTTGCTCTCAGGGCGGTGTGGCCGCCGCGAAGGCGGGCGGAGAGCGATGCCCCCGGCCCGCGGCCTGGCGTCCCCCGGGCCCAGCGCCCGCCCGCTCGCTGCCTGGCTGCGGCGGTGACAGCCTGGTCGCTGGCGTCCACGGAGGAATCCGGGCTCCCTCCCCGTGCGCGGAGACGTCCTGCGTTCCGGAGCTCGCCCTGCGGGGAGAGGCCCTCGCTAACGCGGCTGCTCCCTGCCCTCTTACTCTCAGGAGGTAGGCAATTCAGGTCCCGCTGCGCCCCGACACTCCAGAGAATCCTAAGAGCAGTACTGGCCGTCTTCAGCCATTCTGTTAGTAGGAGGCGGTCATTTTCTCAACCTAGTTGCAGGATAGATGTGGGTACTGCCACCGACCCTGATATTGAAAGAAAAATGTTTTTGGTATTTCCCTGTAGGTTTCCGAGGCTCCGAGTGCCTAGACAGCCCCCAACAGGAACTTGGCCCATCGAGGATCATCTTTCACCAGGATTATTGTAACATCTTCACTGAGCCTTCCCCCCACTCCCCTCTGAGACCTGATTTCTGCCAATGAAGTTTTCCGATGCTTTCTTTCACCATGGGGCACCACTTATTGTTCACCTTTTTCCGTTTCAGTTGCCCAACACATTAGGTAGACGTTTGTGTTGTGTTAAAGTACAAAGTTGCTGCCTGTCCACTTTCACCTCATTCGCACTGCTCCCGTCTGTCCAGCTTGCCTTATCTTGCTTGCCTACGACGTCCATAACTGCTCACTTGCGTAATCTATAGCATTCCTCTCCCGAAAGGCAGCCTTCCGTACAGCGCACAGCCCCACAAAGACAGCAGCAGTCAGGGGGCCGAGCTTTCCCATTACATCTTCCTATCTGTTGAAGTAAGTCTGCACGTCTCGTCTGAAGCTGTTCCCTAGCCCCTTTCCCTAAATACCCCCGCCTAAGTCTTAGTTCCTTTGACCTGGAGCCTCACCTGTAACAAGGGCGAGAGGAATTCAGTTTGCAATAGGACTGTTGTAGAGCCCTTGCGGGTGCCCTATTGGTTGCCATCTCTACGGAGATTACAGTTCATGAAAAGACCTTAAACTCAGCGAGGAGGAAGCGAGATAGAAGGTAGGATTAACGGGAGCTAGTCCTTGTGGAAGGACCTTTGTAAGTTTTGCAACAGCAGAGTGAAGAGACTTACCCAGGCCTTCGCCTGGAAATTGGCCAGTACCCTGTCCATCTAGGTTCCTGGGAGACGGGGAAGGGATCTTAAAACTCCATTTTCTCGTCTCCTTGTGTTCAAACTGTCGTTCAATCTCCTGTTCCGGTAAATATAAAATCCTGGATGCAAAATGCTGGGGAAACGGAAGCGTGTGGTGTTGACAATTAAGGACAAGCTTGACATTATCAAGAAGCTGGAGGAAGGCATCTCTTTCAAAAAACTTTCTGTGGTGTATGGAATTGGTGAGTCCACAGTTCGTGATATTAAAAAGAACAAGGAAAGGATAATAAACTATGCAAACAGCTCAGATCCTACAAGTGGGGTCTCCAAACGGAAGTCAATGAAGTCATCAACCTATGAGGAGCTTGACAGAGTTATGATCGAGTGGTTCAACCAACAGAAAACAGAGGGGATTCCGGTGTCTGGAACGATTTGCGCAAAACAAGCCAAGTTCTTTTTTGACGCTCTGGGGATGGAAGGTGATTTTAATGCATCGTCTGGCTGGCTGACTCGGTTTAAGCAGCGCCACGGTATTCCAAAGGCTGCTGGTAAAGGAACAAAATTAAAAGGAGATGAAACCGCTGCCCGTGAGTTTTGTGGTAACTTTCAGGAATTCGTTGAGAGAGAGAATCTACAACCTGAGCAGATTTATGGAGCTGATCAAACTGGATTGTTTTGGAAATGCCTCCCCTCAAGGACATTAGCTTTTGAAACCGAGCAGAGTGCTTCTGGTTATAGGTCAAGCAGAGAGAGAATTATTATTATGTGTTGTGCAAATGCCACAGGTTTACACAAACTTAATCTTTGTGTGGTGGGAAAAGCCAAAAAACCTCGTGCATTCAAAGGAGCTGACCTTTCAAACCTTCCTGTCACTTATTTCAGTCAAAAAAGTGCATGGATAGAACACTCTGTTTTCCGACAGTGGTTTGAGAAATACTTTGTGCCACAGGTACAGAAACATTTGAAATCCAAGGGGCTTCTAGAAAAAGCCGTGCTGCTTTTGGATTTCCCCCCAGCGCATCCAGACGAAGAACTGCTGAGGTCAGATGACGGCAGAATAATTGTGAAATATTTACCGCCAAATGTCACCAGTCTCATTCAGCCTATGAGCCAAGGCGTTCTAGCCACAGTGAAAAGATACTACCGAGCAGGACTTCTCCAGAAATACGTGGATGAAGGAATTGACCCCAGAATGTTCTGGAAGAACTTGACCGTGTTAGATGCAATTTATGAAGTGTCAAGGGCGTGGAACATGGTAAAGTCAAGCACCATAACCAAAGCCTGGAAAAAACTCTTCCCTGGCAGCGAAGAGAGCTCAGGCATGAACATTGACGAAGGAGCCATTTTAGCGGCTAACTTAGCCACCGTTTTGCAAAACACAGAAGACTGCGAACATGTTGACCTTGAGACTCTCGACCAGTGGTTTGACTCCCGGAGCAACGACTCGAGCTGTCAGGTGCTGACTGACAGCGAAGGTGCCGAGGACCCGGCCAAGCCTGCCGAGCACAAGCCTTCCAGCAAGATGCGAAGAGCAGACCTGAATCCAGAGAAGCACATTAGCCATAAAGCTGCCCTCGAATGGACCGAGAATTTACTGGATTATCTAGAACAGCAAGATGACATGCTTCTGTCGGATAAACTGGTCCTGCGGAGGCTTCGAACCATAATAAGAAGGAAACAGAAGATCCAGAATAACAAGAGTCGTTAAGAGTGCGCGGAAGGGTTTCCGTGTGTTTGCATCTTTGTGACTTTATCTGCAGTGGAACTTATTTTCTTGTTTGAAGTGCTGTGGATTTCCAGGCCAAATGCATTTTATAAATGATTTTAGGATTAGATGCCGTTTTGGATTTACTTAAATGACTGCGCTTTGGTGTCGATTCTAGGACGTGAGCATTGACATGTACTTTGTTTAGCTCCTGTCTCTAATCTGTGTTATACTAATTCGACCGTAAGGTCCCTGAGGCCACGGATCTCATGACTGTTTCGTGCCTGAATTTCATTGTCTAATAGAGGACCGTGCACTCTCTAGGCAATCAATAAATCTTACTTCAATTTTTATGACTTTCTCTGAACTTCAGTTTCCAAACTGAAATACGGTGGGGGTAAGGTTCCAGTTCTACGATTTTTCCACCTGCTGAAAGTTTGAGAATTCAGCAAAGATTCTGCTTGACGTACGTGTATTTTAGAGTGAAAGCAGAGATCTGAAGGAAAGGAACCTAAAGCTTGAAATAGGGCATTCTCTATTTGGAGAATCAGCAGTTCAGACTGGCTGTCTCTGAATATAAGGAGGGAAACAAACAAGCTTCGAAACCTCCCCCCGGGAAAGGGCTTGCTTGCACTTCACTCTTAGCTCATCTCTCAGTAGGGAGAGTTCCTTCCGAGTTGTGGAGAGACTACCATCCCTGTTCCAGAAAAAGAGATGTCATTTTCTAAAACGTTGCTATTAGAAGCGGTAAGGGTTAAAGTGTATTATCTGTCATTTTGATCCTTTATAGTATAGACAGATTAGTAGCTTTTCTCTTCAATAAGCTATTTGATGCAACCCTTTAAAGCTTTCAAGTGTGTCATTTGCTTTCACAGAGCATATTTTTCAGTGAGAACTCAGCATACATAGCACGCGTAGACCCATCACAGGAACAGTGGACTGACCTTAAACTGAATACCAGAAAGACACTGTAGGACAGCATGGGCTCCTGTGTCATCAAGGGCAGGGTCCTCACCCTCTCCTGTGTGATGGCAGTGATCGCCTGCCTCCGAGAGTTTTTGTGAGAATAAATGAGTTCACAGGTGGAGATTGAGGAATATGGGCCTACAACAGGACCTGGCTCCGAACCAGCCCTCTGAGCGTGGGCTCCTGTTACTGGGTCGCGGAAATGGTGAGGTTTAGAAGTGGGTGAGTTTCAGAACAGATCCAGTGTGTGACTCAACCCTGATGTTGGTGCACTGGGAAAACCCTTTAGAAGCAAGTGAGGTGAAAGAGACATACGTGGCTAGATGTAGCTGAAATAAAACCGTGATGTATTTCAGTGGAAACTGGAAGATGAATCCAGTTCAGAAATCATCCTGATCCCCTCCTGCTAGACCAGGGTGAGGTGCTGCCGAAGTGCTGCCAGGCACGTTTAAGACATCTTAGCTTGACTTATAAACAGAAATGGGAATGGGATGGTACTTTCTTTGCTCCAGGTCTGCTACTAAAATACATAGACGTTGGCTTTGTGCGTAGAATCCGTTGCTAATATTGGCATCGTTCACAGATGTAGTAAAATGCCTTTAAAGCAGAGAAGGTGGCAATTAGGACACCTGAAATATTAAAGTAACACAGGATCAGTAGAAAACGAGAGCAGGAGTTCCCATCGTGGCTGAGTGGTTAACGAATCCGACTAGGAACCATGAGGTCGAGGGTTCGATCCCTGGCCTCACTCAGTGGGTTAAGGATCCGGTGTTGCCATGAGCTGTGGTGTGGGTCACAGACGTGGCTCAGATCCCACGTTGCTGTGGCTCTGGCGTAGGCCGGTGGCTACAGCTCTGATTGACCCCTAGCCTGGGAACCTCCATATGCCGTGGGAAGCGGCCCTGGAAAAAGTCAAAAAGACAAAAAAAAAAAAAAGAAAGAAAGAAAGAAAGAAAACGAGAGCAAAAGAAATGTCACAGGAGGCTGGCTGCAATAATAAGGTCCAGCCATATACAGGGGTCTTTGTTGTCATGGATTTGGGGAGATTTTAGAAGCACTGTCAAGTCTTTTACGAAGCTATTGTTGGAGCCCAGAATTCTGCCTTTTGACAAAGCCAAGGCTTTGAGTTTGGGAAAAGCTTTTTCAGAAAACCTCTAAGAATCCACTGTCTTTGGGAGAATTCATCTGTTGGTATTAGCACACCTTCCTCAGTTTACACAATTTCCCTGACTAGAAAGGCTTGAGCACATGAAACTTTGCACGGACAGGTCCTGAAGCTTTTTGGCTTCTGGTAAGCAAAGGGATTCTGAAACCTGCAAACGGTAATGACCTATTTGAATACTGCTCTGCATTTTTCACAGAGCCTTTTGTTAATGAAAACACAAACTCCAGTGAGAACATTAAAGTGGTTTAATCCCGTGTTTTACTGTAAACACTGATGTAAATTGTGCATTCTAATTCCATAATTAGTTGTAATACAAAAATCTTCTTCCTTTTCCAGGTATCTTTATATTAAATGTATCCTTCTAGGAAGATACATTGTGTTCTCTCAGTTAACCACATGCTCCTAATATGTATCCTGATTTGATAAACACAGAAATAATGTGCTCTCATTTGACTCTGTGCACCTTAAAATATTCACATTTATTTTTATACAAATTTACAAAGGAAAATTCATAAATTTTCCATTTATAAAAATGCATATTTTATTAGGGGATTCGAAAGACTAACAGAACTCAGAACCAATGGGAAATGTTTGGCAACGGAGAGTACACGTTAAAAAGAAATTAGGTAGTGGAAGCAAGTATTTACAATTTCATAATTCATTTTCAGAGAGTATTATGGGGATTGACTGGAAAACTTTTGAGTGCTCAGTAACTATGATAGAGTTGGCAGGGCCCAGATCAGTAGCCGGTCACTTCAAGCAGAATTTTAAATTAGAATGGCGCTCTTGTTCTGGGATTCTTTTTATGTTCAGTCTAGCTTTGGACTGAGCTCTGTGGTCACTTGGCTATGAATTTTCCGGATTTAGGGGGAATCATGTGGGCTAAATGGCACAGCTACCATGAAGCAGGACACAGCTACTTAGGTTATGGTCTCAGAGACACTCTGCCTCCCATGATGTGCCCAGAGTGACAGGTCAAAGCCAGGAACTGTATTCCCAGTTTAGCCATCCTTCGTGAGGGCTGGCCCCTTGATATTTTCACAAAGTTGACCTTTTCTTATTTAAACATATACTCGATCTCCATCCTGGGCAAAAATCACAGATTTTATGTGCCACATGTGGTCTCTCTCTAGTTCAGTTATTAAAGTAAATAGGAAATAACTTTTTTTATAACTTTACCATCTGTAATCCAAAATTATTTTGTATACTGCGCTGGCACACTTTGTGAAACTCTGGCTGAGCAGGAGCGGGGCTGTCGAAGGGTATGGGTTCTAGTACAAACACCAACTTCTCTTTCTCCCTAGATAACTTTGACAACTTTCCAAACCTTTCTTTTTTTTCTTTTTTCTTTTTTTTTTTCTTTTTTTTGGAGGGCCGCACCCACAGCATATGAGGTTCCCAGGCTAGGGGTCTAATCAGAGCTGTTGCCGCTGGCCTACATCACAGCCACAGCCACGCCAGATCTGAGCTGCATCTGCGACCTGTACCACAGCTCACGACAGTGCCAGATCCTTAACCCACTGAGCGAGGCCAGGGATCGAACCCACAACCTCATGGATCCTCGTCAGATTCGTTTCCACTGCGCCACGACAGGAACTCCTCTGGACCTTTCTGAACTTCAAGTTTCTTCATGTGTAAAAGGGTGGCAGTTAAAGGGGCCCACTCCGGGTATTCATAAACACCAGCTATTAAGCTGCCCTGTGGCTGTTCATTGAAAACCCCTGGCCTCCAGGCTTGGCCTGGAGAATGAGTCACAGCCTTACTCTCACGGTGAATCTAGAACTCCAGGAGGCCTGGGCATCCTTGTTGAGGTATAGGGTACTGCCTCATGCCTGGGAATGCTGGCTGCAGTGTCTGCAGGGGTGGGAGGGCAGTGCTGAGTCCCTCAGGCCCTTGAGACTGCAGTGGGCTTCTCGGTAAAACAACAACAAAACCCCACAGGTGGGGCCTGGTCCAGCTGCAGTCTGGAACAACAGGGCTCAAGGGAAAAATGGGTTCTTTTCACAGCTGAAGGCATCCTTGTGAGATGATGAGCTTGTGTGCTAAAGGCAGGAACGCCCACAGCGTGTGCAGATGCTGGGGAAACGGGAGGAGCAGGCTGGCAGCCAGTCAGGAAGCGGCTCCAGCAGCACTGTCCCCCAGTCTAACAGGGCCTGGTTTGCCCAGCAGCGTCCTGGTTTATGCTGGTTGTCCCCGAATGAGGGTTACAGTGCCCTTTTTACTCTCAAGTGTCCCATCTTAGAAGGGAAATTAGACAGTTTCCCTACCAATGACCCACAGAAGAGAGGTGATCTGCCCAAGGTCGCGTAATCGCTAGGGGCCAAGACCAGAGTAGAAATTCCTTCTTTGGGCTCCAGAGTAGTGTAGCCAGTGGCCAAGGGTAGGGTCTCCCTCTAGTCTGCATCTCCCAGGGCTGGACTGCAATCCAGGTCCCACATCGTCCTGGAGGCCAACACCACACCGGCCTCCTTGACAAGGAAATTCTGGCTCTCCTAGAGGTTGAGGAGTGTTCCCAGTTCCGGTGCTAAGTGTCCGCTGTTGAGCCAGGCACAGTGATGGCTGTTCTGCAAATCAATGTCTGTTTCCTAATCGTCAGCACCAGCCCTGTGAAGTATAATAGGAAGTATAATTTCCGTATCAGAGGCGTTCCCAAAGGGGGCTGGCAGAGACCCAGCCAAACGCTCCTGTCCGGGTCAAGGACAGAGATGGCAGCCCTTGCGGGAAGCCCCGGTCCTCCATTCCCCCAGGAGCATCCAGATTGCAGGAATCCACGAGGCTCTCAGCCAAGGCCTCCCTTAAGACCCCTCTTAGCTGGGTGTGTGTAACTGCAGAGAATGCTCCCCCCCGTGGTACAGCCCAGGCTGCTGAGGATCACCGCACATCCATCAGGCTCAGAAAATCCTTCAGTGAAGCTACACCCACCTGATAGGTGTTCTCGTGAGGGCATCTTTTAAATTTTCTTCTGATCAAAAGGCCCAGGGCTAGAGGGTAGATCCAGTCATGCCTCCAGAGGTCACCAGGGCGGCCCACAGCCTTGCCACATGGAGATCACCGGAAGTGAGGGCTGCTGGGGCCCATCCTTGTGCCTGGCTCCCCCCTGATCCTCCTGGTTTAGGTGCCCCAAGCCTTAAACCCGCCTGGCTTGTGGACTCATATCAAGAAGGTACTTGTTTAGCATAACTTGGAAAACCAGAAACAAAAGGGGTTAAGCATGCATAATGAGGGGTTCCCAATGTGGCTCAGCAGTAACGAACCCAACTAGTATCCAGGAGGATGTGGGTTTGATCCCTGGCCTCACTCAGTGTGTTAAGGATTTGGCGTTGCCGTGGCTGTGGTGTTAGCCAGCACCTGCAGCCCTGACTCGATCCCTAGCCTGAGAACATCCGTATGCCACAGGTGTGGCCATAAAAAGGAAAAACAATGCATAATGAAATGTTTAAGACATACCGTCTTCCATATTTGTGGTCCACCTAAAGATATTAAAAATACTTAGTGTAGTTCCTTCCTGGAACTTTGGTGTGATTTATGAATATCTCTTGAACTTCAAATATAGACCTTTGGTGACTCTGTAATGGGATTATTAGCTATTACTACTGTAACTAATTAAATCACGAAGGGATATGGTAGGTTAGAGTCACTCTACAGATATTAAATCAGTGAGATTTTGGAACATTTTTCTTTCTTAAAAGAGAAAAACTGACTGTACGACTCAGCCTCTTTAACCTATGAAGTTATCTTTACCAAAAGAGCTTTTATTCTCAAGAGGAATCTTTCTCTCTCTCTCTTTTTTTTTTTTTGTCTTTTTAGGGCTGCACCTGCGGCATATGGAGGTTCCCAGGCTAGGGGGTCTAATCAGAGCTGTTGCTTCCAGCCTACACCACAGCCACAGCAACGTCAGATCCGAGCCGTGTCTGCAACCTACACCACAGCTCACGGCAACGCCGGATCCTCAACCTGCTGAGTGAGGGCAGGGATTGAACCCACAACCTCATGGTTCCTAGTTGGATTCGTTTCCACTGCACCACAACAGCAACTTCCTCTCAAGAGGAATCTTAACAGCTGAACTTGTAACCACATATTAAGTTCTTCTGAGACCAACAAAAATGATATCCAATTGTTTCCTACATTTCAGAATGTAGGGTATATGTAATGTAGGAATAATTTCTATGTTATTCAGAATGTAGGAGTAATGTTGATTATCTGGAACTTAATATTTACCAGGAAAACACAACTACATTTGGACCTTAAAAAAGACAAAGTAAACCTAAGGCAAACAGTTTTTCTCACTTACTAATTCATTAAAGCAATTAATTTTTTTTTTACAAAAGTCATACAACAGAATAAAATTTTAAAGATAACGTTTTTCTTAATGAGACATGTCTGAGATTATGCACATAAACTTGGTGGGTTAATTTAAGATGACAGATTTTTAAAAAATTCCCTTTCTGGCTTTCAAAATGTAACTTAAAAGTTGAATTCAGGAGTTCCCATCGTGGCGCAGTGGTTAAGGAATCCGACTAGGAACCATGAGGGGGCGGGTTCGGTCCCTGCCCTTGCTCAGTGGGTTGACGATCCGGCGTTGCCGTGAGCTGTGGTGTAGGTTGCAGACAAGGCTCGGATCCCGCGTTGCTGTGGCTCTGGCGTAGGCCGGTGGCTACAGCTCCGATTAGACCCCTAGCCTGGGAACCTCCATATGCCGCGGGAGCGGCCCAAGAAATATCAACAACAACAACAACAACAAAAAAGAAAAAAGACAAAAAAAAAGTTGAATTCAATAAGAGTTGATGATCTCTGTGGTCTGATCCAAACTAACATACTTTAAGCTATTTCACTGTGATAATCCCAACATAAAGCTGACTCACAAAGTGTGGCTGTATTTTTTAACTTTAGTGTTATTGCTGGACAATATGTAGGGGTAATATTTCCATTTTCTCTTCATCAGCTTTTTAATATGTACACAAGTTTGTGTCTCCTCAGTGTATTAATAATATATGTCACCTATAGCACATAAAATAACTCAATGGCTTTTTTAAAAACTAGAAAATGAAGGGTTTCTCCTACACTGTAAAAATATGCAGTACTGTTACTTAGACTCACCAGCTAAATTGGCACAGTTATAATAAACATGTCTCCACCATGAGAAAAACTACTGAATTTCACTGATTCTAAAGATACTTATTTTCATACCTATAAAATGGGGATATTTCTGATAATCAATAGTGTCTTACAATTACAGGTGACAGCATTTTTGTCTGTCTTCATGGTATGTAAAATAAGTGTATCTTTTAGGTTCTGTGAAACATAAAATTTTTTTTGGTAAATCTTGCCTTTTGAAAGTAGAAGGAATCGTATTTAGTAGATATATTAGATATTTATTTAGTAAATATATATTTATAAAAGCATAATTATGTTGCATATGACTATATCTAAAATTTAGATATTTAAAAGATGATCTAACTTGGAAAATCTTATTTCATGATACTGTTAATTGCCCATACATACTTACTTATGTTTTACTAATTTAGGAGGAAAGGTAGGGTAATCCTTTTAATTACAGCATGTTTTTTTTAAAGACACGCTGCTTTATTTCATTGGCATATATAAAATAAATTATAGAGCTATTAAATTGTATCCAAATAATGGTTTTACTGGCCACTATGACTGTACGTGAATTAATCTCGTTAAGAAGTTTCTAGATTGTTTGGGAAGAGCATGTTTTCCTTGTTTACATGTTCTATCCATGTAATGCACCATAATAGATTTTGTTTTTCTCCAATTTATTCATATTTCTTTAGTTTTAACCTAAGGGTCCCACCCAGAATACCAGGTTCTATTTAGTTTTCATAGCTCCTTAGGCTTCTCTTGGCTGTAACAGCTTCTCAAAATGTACTTGTTTTGATGACCTTGACAGTTTTGAGGAAGACGGGTCAGGTATTTTGTAGAATGTTCCTATATCATGTACCTATGCTGTAATTTGTTGTGGTTCTTTGTGATTCCCTGCCTCTTCTAATAAAGTAGATTGTGAAAGGGCCATGATTGAGGATATATGATAAGAAATAAAAGCATGAAACAGAGAAAGAGAAGTTTTGATGGGGATCTAGGAAAGCTTCTCGCCCTCAAAGCAAGTGGTTGAGTCTGCGGTTGGAAGGGGTAGGCTGAAAATGAGGATTGCAGCTCATCTTCTAGTAACAAACTAATACGGTTTCAACATGAAGTTTATTGAAGGTGTAACTACAAGTATTGGTGTCAAGTTTGGGTGGGGCCTGAAGGATGTTTCCCCTCTTCTGACACCAAAACCCACAGTGTCTTTTCCAACACAACTTCTCCAACTCTCTGAAACCAACTGGGTGTCCTCCAGTTCTGACGCTAAGTACCTGGAGTTAGACTCCACCCAGTCATTGTTTTCATCTTATTTGCCAATGCTCTTTTTTTTTGTCCTCTTTAGGGCCGCACCCATGGCATATGTAAATTCCCAGACTAGGGGTCTAATCGGAGCTACAGCTGCCAGCCTATGCCACAGCCACTGCATCTGCGACCTACACCACAGCTCACGGCAATGCCAGATCCTTAACCCACTGAGTGAGGTCAGGGATCAAACCTGCAACCTCATGGTTCCTAGTCGGATTCATTTCTGCTGTGCCGTGATGGGAACACCTGCCAGTGCTCTTAAATGAGGTATATACACATAGAGCTGTGATTAAAAAGCAAGATATTCAAGATCACTATAAGTATTGTTGGGATATTGTTTAGCTTTCTATTTCTAGACTTTTCTACTCCAGTTAAGCCAGTTTATTCTCATCTTGGGCCCTATCTGACACTCTGAACCTAGATTTGGTTCTGGAAGGCCTTCTTAGGCAGCTAATATTAACTCTCTTGGTTCTTTTTGCTGTTATTTCTGTAAATGTAAACTTTCCTTCTTTTGTGGCTGGCAATTCTCTCTTCCTCCTCTTGCTACTCATCACTAGGTCATTCGTTGGTTTCACCCATCCTTTTTGAAATACCTACAATGCACCCTAGCGCATTTACGCTCCAGGACAACACATTTAAGCAGGGATCTTAGATGTCTAGGCAATTTCTGTATATCCAGAACACACAATAGTCCTGGCACAAACATGTTCAATAAATATTTGGTTGGCAGAATGAATCAGCACCATATGGAACACTATATTTGTGATGAAGATAAAAGCTCTATTCTCAAATATTTTAATTTTTTAGGGCTGCACCTGTGGCATATGGAAGTTCCTGGGTTAGGGGTCAAATTGGGGCTGCAGCTGCAGGCCTACACCGCAGTCGCAGCAACACCGTATACCAGTCATATCTGTGACCCAACTGCACTTGCAGCAACACTGAATCTCCTTAACCCACTGAGCAAGACCGGGGATCAAAGCCACATTCCCATGGGTACTGGTCAGGTTCTTAACCCCCAAGCCGCCATGGGAACTCCTCAAATCTTTTATAAAGCATCATGTCCTCAAATAATTGTTTAATAGTTATTTTATTAATTGCAAATAATTGTTTAATAAAAGAGTGGAAGGAGAAAATCGCCCATAAATTTGGGATCCCAAAAGACTTAACATCTTCAGTTGGAAGAGAACTAGAAACAAACTTGTACACGGGAGAGGCAGCGAGAAAACTCTCCCGTCTTGACCCTGGCATTGGATGGGAGGAAAAGAGATACCTTCCCGCGGAATGTGTACACCTAGGCTGACTTCACATAGGTCTGCAGTGTGCATTTACTGTCTATCCCCAGATCGTCCAGCTGACAGGTTAAGGTGGTTGCAGGAGACTGGTAGGAGTAAACACAAATCCTCTCTGAAGGAATACACTTTCAACATAGTCCTCCAAAAAATGTCCACAGATTCCAAAGTTCCAAAGAACAAGGGCTCGCAAGGCACCATGAGCAAAAGCCAGAAGAAACAAGCGACAGCAGCATCTGACCCTCTGTGCCGCCTCCACTTCCCGAAATTGCTTATAAACCTAGCAGAGTTTACACAAAGAGAGGCTCTGACAAATGAGCGAGGACTAGGAGACAAAGATCAGGCAGGATGGAACTTTGAAAGAGAAAATATCACTCTCAGTAATAATCCTCCCAGTTAAGTCACCGGGACCTTTATGAGAACAGGGTCATTAAGGGGTGGAGGCAGAACCAGGAACAGTCAACTGAAGAGGCAGTGGCAGTAAATAAACCTCGCACGTATGTCATGGGGTTTTCTGGGGGCGCACGATACTTTACAATTTAAAAACCTTAAAGGGACAGTCGTGAGAGATGAAAAAATAGGAATGGTAAGTGCAGCCGACCTCTCGTAGCTTTGCGTGGTGACCAAACAGTGATGGTGATGAGAAAAGAGAGGGGATTCCTTCTTCAGTCAGTGGGTCTCATTACTCGCAGACACCAATTCTACTTCCTTCTCTGTGACTAAGGGAAGGCGGGGGATGATGGCAAGGGAGGGACAATGGGACGATGAGGGAAAGGGGACAAAGAATAATAAAGGTGAACTGAGGAGAAAGAGGAGGGAGGGAACTCCCACATGGCCACATCCAGTGAGCCCCTGCTCTCGGGCTGGACTTCACGGCAGTGGAGAAAAAGGTTGTGGGAGAGGATTGGGGGAACATATGAAGTACATTCTAAGTCAGTTGCCTTGAAAAGTGAGCATCACATGAAGACACTTTTCGTTCCCTGTAATCATAAATTTCACTTAACATTTTTTCAACACTAACCTAATCCTAATTTCACTTTTAACTAACAGAACCGGCTTTGACCTTAACCAGAAGTGACAAGCTCTACGCTGCAAACCTTGAAATGTCACTACCTCTTAAACACAAAAGGCGTAAAGTAGGACATTCAGTTGTCAGCTTGAACTGCTTTTCTTTTATTAAAAAAACACGACCCAGCCTCAGAGTTTAGGCTCTCAGCTCAGAGCGGGGAGGGAGAGGGAAACCAGTGTTGGAGTTCACAGATCTGCAGAAACAGAATCCATCCTGATTTTGTAGCGCAAAGGATTAAACGTTGATTCCATCCAACTGCTTTGAATGTGGTTTCAAGTCAGGTAATATTGAAGAAGCACAATATAATTTTTAGACAAGACAAACCTCCATTTCAGCTTTTTTCAAAACAGCAAGTCAAAGCATTTTTCAAATAAAACAATAATTGCATGATTAGGTAATTAGAAGCAATGTTTGTCCATTCTGGTGCATGGGCTCCCCCTTTCTTTTTACAAAGTCCGTTAGTATGTCCATCGCATTTTCTCCGTATCACAGTCCTGCCTGAAACGTAGCCTCACGTGGGATGTATGCATTAGGACTCTATCATGCAAGTGTCAGGATTCAACCCACGCTGGTTTAAAAGGAGGAATGTGATAGTTTACTGAGCACTAGACTCAAAAGTCCAGGGGGAAGCCTGGCTTTAGACGCAACTTGACTGAGGATCTAACCATGGTCGTTGGGCCTGTCTTTGAGGTCAGCACCCCTGTCGACTTTTCCCGCAGCCTGGCTTCTCTCATCACAGAGAGGGACTGTTCGGCTCCAAGACCCAATTTCTCAGCCTCAAATCCAACGACTGTCTCCTGCAAATGTCTCCTATTGTCCTTGAGAACTGATGAGTGTGCCTAGGCTGCACTGTGGCCAAAGGGATGGGTCCCACTGCCTGGCCTCACCCAGCCACGGCCCACATTCTCAAGCTTTGGGCAGGTACCGACACCTCTAAATAGCACTGCTAAGTGCAGGAGAGGGGTTGTTTCCGAATAAAACCAGAGCGACAATTACCTGATATGTTAGGAGGAGGAACGGATGCTTGGCGGCCAAAAATAGATGGTTTCAGCAAGCGGTGCTTAAAGTTGGCTCTAGAAAAAACAAGTAAAATTTCGTGTTTTCTCTCATTTTGAGATCTTCCACTTTCCCGCTGCTTCCCCCCATTTTCAATGACTATTTTACTGTTACACACCAAGACCCTTGCTTTCTAAAGCAAAGGTCATTGTTAATATACATTTGGCTTCAACCTACAATGGCTAATATACTGTTAGTCAGTGAAAAACCAGTAAGTACCAAGACCTGGGGTCTCCCTTTGACAAGTCAGATTATAATTTTAGAAGAGCATTTCTTTAAAGTCTAGAAAGACTAATACTGACTGAAGAAAAATGTTACTTAATATAAAGTGATAGAAAACAAAACAGCTTTCAGTATTCATCAATTATCATAGTTTCATGATCTTTTTATGCTCATTCCTGTTCTATACAATAGAAAGTAGATATGTGAGCTCTAATGTCACCAACAAGAATTTTATTTTTATATAAACCAGTCTAAATGCTAAATATAATGAAATACAAAATATTTTACTTGTGTATTTTGATCAAGACACATTTCTCCCTTCCCTTTGCCATTCTCCTATAACTTATTTACCCAACCATTACTAACGAGCAATTCCAGGTGTGATTTCAGGAGTTGGGACCACAAGATCAATGCTTTATCACATCATTCCCTGAGGAATCCCAATCATATACCTACAACAACATACTGTTTGGATGGATTGTAATGAAAGAGGAACCATACATATGTAAATGAATAGAAAATCATTATCAGAGTTCCCACTGTGGCTCAGTGGGTTACCAATCTGACTCATATCCATGAGGATGTGGGTTCGATCCCTGGCCCCCCTCAGTGGGTTGTTGCTGCAAGCTATAGTGTAGGTCACAGATGTGGCTTGGATCTGGTGTTACTGTGGCTGTGGCCTAGGCCAGCAGCTACAGCTCCGATTTGATCCCCTAGCCTGGAAACTTCACATGCCTCCATTGTGGCCCTAGAAAGACACACACACACACACACACACACACACACACACACACACACACACACACACTAATTATTATCACTTCCAGTGTAGCAAGGATAATAGTCTCCCTTTCAGGAGGAAGAACTAATTTTATTTAGATACACAAAAATCTCAGTCTGAAAGTTTCTCTGTTTGGGACCAGAGCTACGCCCAATGTTTCTCCATCATCATTCTCTACCACTGGTGGAGAACGCTCAAGCACTAGTGGACAGAAAGAGGATATGGAGCATCTACACAGGATTGTCCCAAAGTGTGGCACAGGTTCGGAATTTAAGGAAAAAAGAATTCGAACCCTGCTCTTACTTATTATTCAATAAATAAGCATAAATGTTAAAAACGAAAATCCACATATGTGAGCCCATCTTATGTTAATACAAATGAGAAGGCAAATAGATAGTTCTTCTGAATAATCTATGTTTTTCCCTTGGATATTTAAGATTACAAAACCAGGGCCCGAGAAAACCAGATTTTAAGGGAATTCCTACAAAAAGATGTTTAGAAGTCTGTTTGTTTCAGAAGCAGCAAAATAAAATCTGATTGGTGAATGGCTGCTTTGGGTTTTCCTCTGCTTGGTAAGAATTCTCAGCTCAGTTTTTAACCATCTTCTGTCCCCGTGTGATCCTCGTGTCATAGAGAGGTGGAGAGGAAAATGGCCATGGCTTCCGCCTGTCTGGGCTGGAATTCTCCCCCTGCCATGTGCTGGCTGTGTGATCTTACTCCAGCTCTGTGCAGAGGATAAATCAGGATCTACCCCAGGACTGCTATGGGGAAGAACTGAATAAATACACATAAACTGCTTAGAACCATGCCTGCCACATAGCAAATTGTATGCGTTTGGTTAAATAAACACACCTCACCCATAGTAATTTCTCATATTTTGTGTTGTCACTCTGGGGTTATGACTTTATAATACCCTCATATAACTATAAAGGAATATCTTATTATTTGACTTAGCTTATTCACGGAGGACTACTAAAACTTAAAGGATGAGATTGGGATATCTAACATACAAGTGCATTTTCTAACTCTTCCACTTAAGATGTCTATTAGAACTGGTAAGTGTACTTGTATTTAATAGATGATTTATAATGGCATATTTCTATGTGTTCCTCAACGAATTCACTATAAAAATCCATAAGCAGCACGACAACAAAGGGGAATAAAAAGGTCTCGTTTCTAGTTACAGCTTCCCAGTGGTTTTCATGGTTCATTTCTGAACACACATTGGCAATGGGAATATAAACCAGAAAGAAATTCTTCTGCTAGTTTCCAGAAGAGCCACTGCAGGCTTAGGGAATTAAGGAATGAAAGTAAAAGAATTTCATGAGCCATCTGGGATTCTTTCTCTTCATCATCTCCTCCTAATACATGAGCTTCTGGAATATGAGGACTTTCTTAACCAGGGTAGTGCTATCTATCTTTCTAGAAGCCATTTAAGAATGTGCAAACACCATAAGCCTCTGCAAGGCTATTTGTCAATGAAACATCAATAAAGCTGTGGGGGGAAGAAAGCGTATGTGCTACTTGCATTTAATGGGCGTGGAATAGGGACGCTAGTGGTCTTGCAAAGACTGGGAGAGCCCTGCAGAATAAAACACTGAAACGCTCAGAATGCCAAGAGCACTGATCTCCCTGGTTGGTTCCGAAAGAGAGAAACGACTCCAGCTTGGAACATAGGAGACCTGTGTTGTGGACCTGCTGGAACCTGCAACTAGCTGCATGACCTGTGGGAGTCCTGGAATCACTCTGGATTTCATCCTTTATACATGGCATAGTAGAAGTCCATTTCACCTCTATTTCTTCGTTAAAAGTCTGAAGATACTTTGCTTTCTTGGGATGCAATGACTTTACTTGTCATCAATATCCTCTCCAGGTGACAGGGGGACATGATGGCAATGCATTCGAAGCCACAACTGTAGGCAAATGTTATTCTGTAAATATTCCAACAAGTCTCTAACAAAAAATATTTCATTTTAATTGGATTAAAAAAACCAACACATTTCATTTTTAATGTGAAAATATTATCATTCTCTAATGTGATACATCAAAAATTGCAGTTTGTTCCTATTCAAAGCCAAAACAGAAAGCGGCTTCCAAAAATGTAACAGTACACAACAACTGTTATTAATATTATCTAATTTCTTCATTTCATAAATATTAAATAAGTACATAATAAGAAAAGACCTATTTAACAAGCACGGCTAATGATCACCTTTATAAAGACAATTTATCAGCAAATTCGACTGTGTTTAGATTTGATATTTCAGAGTGTGTATCCTGGAATAATAAGCATAACTCACCCAAAGTTATTATATTCAATCTGTAACTTCTAATAAAAGGTCCCCTGAAGTATAGCATATTCTTTGCATTGTGAGCACCTGAGGTTTAGCTTTTTCATTTTTATTATAAAACTACTTATTTTATTCAGACAACTAGGCTCATTCTACATAAAGCGAACATTCATTAAATATTGATGTTAAGATAATAAGAAGGAAGTCTAACACAATATACTCTTGCTTTGCTGAAAGCCAAGAGTGAAAATCTTTTCAACACAGTATTTTTTCCCTTCAAAAAAGAAGTTGGTTATCAATATCATGCAAGCTTCTTGTGAAAATGGGGTTGATATATGCTTCTGAGACCAAGTTCCTTGAGGAAATATTTTATCCACTTGAGTCAAGAGAGCTGCAGTAAGAGCTCTGCACACAGGCATTCAGTCCATTCCGACAGATTCACTCATCTGTCCTCGCGTTGCAGTTCCATTTTGTGACCCAAAGTCAAATGTGTAAAAGCCAATATGGGATAAAAATTGGCAAACTCTGATCCAAAATAGATTTCTTCAAGAAGTCTCCAAATCTTTGCACTCCTGATGGATCCTACTACAACAATAAGTTTTTTTTGTGGCAAATGAATCAAAATAAGTAAAATAATTTCTTCATCCTCCAATGGCCTATTAAATCCATGTTACTGTCTAAATATACGCGTACTATGAGATAAAAGGATACATGAAAGGGTTTTTCATTTGTTTTGTTTACTTTGTAGGGAAATACATTGCTTTTTATTTGAAATAAAGGGTGTCTTCTCACGTCTTTTACGACACTAACAAATAATCATTTATGTCATATCAATAGTTATTGCTAACAGCTAATATCACTCATATCTTGGCTGGAAAGACTACACGGTTTTATTTTTTTAATCTTCTCTCAAAAAACATAAAAAACTAGAGTCCTGGTTATGGTTCAGCAGGTTAAGAACCTGACATAGTCTCCAGGAGGATGTGGGTTCAATCCCTGGCCTCGTTCAGTGGGTTAAGGATCTGGCGTTGCTGTGACTGTGGTGTAGGCTGGCAGCTGCAGCTCTGATTCGACCCCCAAGTCTGGCAACTTCCAAATGCCACAGGTGTGGCTGTTAAAAGAAAAAGGAAACTAAAAACAAACAAAAACCCAAAACAAAAATTTTAAAAATCAGGAGTTCCTGTCCTGGCTTGGTGGAAACAATCCACCTAGGAACCATGAGGTTGCGGGTTCGATCCCTGGCCTTGCTCAGTGGGTTAAGGATCCGGCATTGCCATGAGCTGTGGTGTAGGTCACAGATGTGGCTTGGAGCTGGCGTTGCTGTGGCTGTGGTGTAGGCCAGCAGCTTTAGCTCCGATTTGACCCCTAGCCTGGGAACCTCCATATGCTATGGGTGTGGCCCTAAAAGGACAAAAAATAAATAAATAAATAAATAAAAATAAAAAAATCATTTTCTAGTAGTATGTAGCTAACTCAGATTTTAAAGTACTTTTTATGTGAAAGATATGAACATGTGGCTATTCATTTATATCATGAGTTGAATTCACTTTGAAAAGATAAAAATTACATATTTTTAAAATGGTTAATTTTTCCCATTGTAAAGTGATTGTGTGCTTATTATAAAACCTTGGATAATAATGAATTAAAATTAAGAAAATTATGTAAAGAAAATTATAGCTATCATTTTGGTGCATATACATATAATGTTTTAACATTTTAACATGAACAGTAATTAAATTAACATATATTTATGCAAAGTAAAACACGGGCATAGTTTTACAATCAAAGAGTACTACAAGATTTGTAACAGCTGGAGTTCCCATTGTGGCTCAGCGGAAATGAATCTGACGGTATCCATGAGGACACAGGACACAGGTTTGATTCCTGGCCTTGCTCAGAGGGTTAAGGATCTGGCATTGCCGTGAGATGAGATGTGGTGTAGGTTGCAGGCATGGCTCGGATCCCGCGTGGCTATGGCATAGGCCAGTGGCTACAGCTCCGATTTGACCCCTAGCCTGGGAACTTCCATATGCCATGGGTGCAGCCCTAAAAGGACACACACACACACACACACACAAAAACAAAATTAAAAAAAGAGGGACTGATGGAATCTAACACATGATACCAAATTTTAATATTTGGAACACACCTTTTGAATACATTGCCTGCAATATTTTTTCAAAATTTGTAACAGCAACCCATCCCCTTCCTATCCCTCGGTCCCTATTCCCAGATCCAACAATTATTTTCAACAGTTTTTAGGTGGTTTCCAATATTGTCTCCATATTCAAAGATAGCCACCCCTAAACTCCTGGAACTTGTGAATATGCTACATATCTAGAGATTCTAAGTTAAGCCTGTCGAGATGGGAAAATTGTCCTGGGTTACCTGGGTGGGCCCAGTGAGATAACCACAAGGGTTCTTATAAAAAAAAAGGGAGTTGGTAGATCAGAGTCAGTAGGAGGCAATGTGATGACAGAAGCAAGAGGCTGGAGTGATGCAAGGAAGGGGACAGGAGCCAAAGGATGCAGTGGCCTTGAGAAGGTGAAAAAAGCAAGGACATAGATTCTCCCCACAGAGCCTCAGGGAGACTCAGCCCTGCTGACACCTTGACTCCAGCCCAGACAGACTGATTTTGAACTTCTGACCTCCAGAACTTTAAGTATACTTGTATTGTTTCAGGCCACTGAGTGTGTGATAATTTGTTCCAGCGGCAACAGGAAACTAATACAGCCTGTAATTTTTTTCATAGAACCCTACCTTTTTTTTTTTTTTTTATGTGCAGATCACCTTCTCATCTCTCGGAGGATTTTTTTTTTTATAAATTGAGTTACCCCTTATTCTGTACATTGATTCTATTTTGAGGGGGTCCTCTTCTGGTTTGGTTTCCTCCTGTTGTTTTATTATCTTTGGAGAACCACTTATTTTAAGAGTAAAATCTTAAAAGTCTGTGAAGAAGCTATGCCTAAATGAGCAGGTTTATCTCTAGAAGAACTTGACTCTGCATAGGGTAATTGGTGGGCATATGGCTCATTCACTGAAAGCTCCCCATTTGTTACTATTGCTTCCTAATAAGTTGCCCCTAAAGTTTTGTGGGTTAAAAATGGTTATTTTACTTTGCCTGTATTGTGTGGGTCAAGAATTCAGGATAGGCTCAGCTGGGCAGTTCTTAGATGAGCTCTCTCAGGCATTTGTGGTCAGACACCAGTTGGAGTTGGAGTTGGAGTTGTCATCTAGCTCATTTGGGCTGGAGTCTAAAAGAGCTCACTCTCTGGACTGCCAGTTGATGCTGGCTGTTGGCCAGGGGCTCAGGTGGTCTGTCAACTGGATCGCCTGCAAGTGGCCGTTAGGACAGGACAGTCTCATGTAGTCCCACTTCCTGACATGGTGATTTCTTCCTTGAGATCCTGGAGCAAGTGTCCCAAGAGAACTAGGGTGACACTTCATGACATTTTCCAACAAACCTGCAGAAGTTGCACAATGTCACTCCTCTTAGTTCCATATGTTGAAGAGGTCATGTGCCCACCCAAATTCAGGGGGACTGGTTATAGACCCACCACTCAACTGGAGGAGCGTACAGAATTTAAAACATGAACATTTATTCTGTTCCATTGATCTGTTTGTCTATCTTGACACCAATGTACTGTAGCTTTGTAAAAAATCTTGAAATTACATCATGCTAGTGCCCCAAATTTGTTCTTATTTTTCAAAATTGATTTGGCTATTATGGGTCCTTTGCATTTTCATATATGTATTTTAGAATAAGTTTGCCAGCTTCTAAGAAAAAAGCTTGCTGAGATTTTGATTTTTATTACATTGGATCTATAGACTAACTTGGGAAGAAACAACATCTTAGCAATATTGAGTCTTCTGATCTACAAGTATAATACATTTTTCTATTAATTTAGGTCCTCTTTGGGAGTTCCCTTTGTGGCTCAGTGGTTAACAAATCCAACTAAGAACCATGAGGTTGCGGGTTCGATCCCTGGCCTTGCTCAGTGGGTTAAGGATCTGGCATTGACGTGAACTGTGGTGTAGTTTGCAGACTCCACTTGGATCCCGTGTAGCTGTGGCTGTGGTGTAGGCCAGCAGCTACAGCTCCGATTAGACCCTAGCCTGGAAACCTCCATATGCCATGGGAAGCAGCCCTAAAAAAGGCAAAAAGGCAAAAAAAAAAATTTAGGTCCTCTTTAATTTCACTCTGCAGTGTTTGTATTTTTCAATGTCTATGTCTAGGACATCTTTGTCAATTTATTTTTAAACACTTTATTCCTTTATGCTGTTGAATTTGTATATTGACCTCATATTCTACAAACATTGCTAAAGTCATTTTTTAGTACTATTAGCGTTTTTCTAACTTCCACTGGATTGTCCAGATAGAAAATCACATTGTTTGCAAATAAAGATGGTTTTACTTCTTTCTTTACAACCTGGATGCCATTTATTTCTTTTTCTTGCCTGATTGCACTGGTTAAAACTTCTAGTAAAAAATTGAATAGAAATGGTGAGAGTGAGCGTTTTTGTTATTTCTGAGCCTAGAGGGAAATCTGTCTTTAACCATTAAGGTATGATATTAGCTATATGATTTTATACATGCGCTTTATCAGTTGAGGAATTTCTTCTCTCTCCTAGATTGCTTACAATTATTTTTAAAATCAAGAATGAATGTTAGATTTTGTCAAAAGGTTTAACTTAGTCTGTTGAAATTATTTAATGGTTTTTATTTCTAGTTTACTTACATGGCGATTTATATTGAAGTATTTCAAATATTAAAACGACCTTGCATTTCTGAGATAAACCACATTTGGCCAGTTTGTACCATCCTTTTTGTATATTGTTGTATTTGATTTCCTAAGATTTTGTTTAGAATTTTTGCACTATGTTCATGAGGAACGTAAGTCCATAGCTTTGTTTGTTTCTAATGTCTTTGTCTGGTTTCTAAATTAGGTCACTGCAGGCCTCATAGAATGAATTGGAAAATATTCCCTGCTTTTCAATTTTCAAGTTTGTACTTTAGATTATTTCTTCCTTAAACATTTGGTAGCATTCACTGAAGAAGCCATCTTGGCCTGGAATAGTCTTTGTGGGAAGGTTTTAAACTAGAAATTTATTTATTTATTTATTTTTCGGCTGCGCCCATGGCCTATGGAAGTTCCCAGGGAACTTTTCTGCTTTTCCTACCTTTTTTTGGATTAGATATTTTCTTTTCTTTTTTTTTGTCTTTTGTCTTTTTTGTTGTTGTTGTTGTTGTTGCTATTTCTTGGGCCGCTCCCGAGGCATATGGAGGTTCCCAGGCTAGGGGTTGAATCGGAGCTGTAGCCACCGGCCTACACCAGAGCCATAGCAACTCGGGATCCGAGCCGCATCTGCCACCTACACCACAGCTCACGGCCACGCCAGATCCTTAACCCACTGAGCAAGGGCAGGGACCGAACCCACAACCTCATGGTTCCTAGTCGGATTCGTTAACCACTGCGCCACGACGGGAACTCCCTGGATTAGATATTTTCTGATTCTATTTTATTTCATTGATTGCTTATTAGCTATAACTCCGTTTTTTAGTTTAGTTGTTGCTTTGGGGTGTATACATAGGGTGTATTACGGTCTATCCTCAAACGATATTAAACCACTTCACATATAGTATAAGAATATTTCAATAGTTTTCTTCCAATTCTCCTATCACTGTCTTTGCACTTATTGTTATAATTCATTGTACCTTCACATATGTTGTAAACCACGTGCTACTTTGTAATTAATTGTGTTTAATTATAGATTTTAATAGTGAGAAATTTAAATGAAAAGGAAAAATTCTTCTACAATTTTTTTTCTTTTTACAGCCAAGCCTGTAGCATATGGAAGTTCTCAGGCTAGGGGATGAATTGGAGCTGCAGGCACCCACCTATGCCACAGCCACAGCAACACAAGATCCAAGCTGCATCTATGACCCAAGCTGCAGCTTGAGCAATACTGAATCCTTAACCCAATGAGTGAGGCCAGGGATTGAACCTGCATCCTCAAGGACACTATGCCAGGCTCTTAACGCCCTGAGCCACAATGGGAACTTCAAAAATCCTTATATATTTAACCATGGAGTTACCATATCTAATATTCCTTATGTCTTTATATATACTTATATTTCCATCTGGTATCATTTTTCTTCTGACCAAAGGACTTCTTGTACCATTTCTTGCAATGTGGGGCTGTTGCCGATAAAATCGTCTGGTTTTTGTATGTCTGAAAAGCGTTTTGTCTTCATTTTTAAAAGACATTTTCGGAGCTATAGTGTTCTAAGTTGACAGCCTTTTCTTTCACTCCTTTAAAGATTTTACTCTCCTCTCACTTGTGTTGTTTCTGAGGAGTAATCTAATGCCATCCTCAGCCTTCTTTCCCTGTATGTAACAAGCCTTTTTCTCTGGTTCCTAGGACCTTGTGCTTATCGCTGGTTTGGAGACGTTTGATGCTCATATGCCTTGATATAATTTTCTCCATTTTTCCTGCGCTTGGGTTTGTCGAGTTTCTTGAATCTAAAATGATCGCAATAACACCCTGCTTTCTTCAGAGAGAGGCACGAATGTCAAAAAGTCTTGCTGATGAAATGAACACGTTTCTACATGATGGTACACAAGGATTAACTTTACTAAATAAAGACCAGTTCATTCCAAAATGTTTTACAGTTGTGTTATCATTGGGACAAGGATCATGCAAACCTCCTACTTCATATAAAAATCTTGCGGCCGAGCAGAGGAAGAGTTTGCAACACATGTTTTAGCTAAAAGGTGAATTACTGGAGGATTTTCCAGAAGCAGTAGGCCAAATCTGTCGGGTGTTTTGAAAAGGGTACAGCAACTATCTACTTAGCAGTCACTTCTCATCACACGAACCAGTTGAACACATAACCACAGGACCGTAAAGAAAGTAGTTTGACTTCACATGACAAGGGTCTTTGATTTATAAGAATCTGTATCTTTGGGAAATTTATATTGCACTAGGAAATCTTTAAATTTACTCACTGCAACTTGGGCTTGAGAGTAAGGGTCTTAATAGCAAGAGTAATAGTAACAGTAATAAGAGTCTTATTAGCAAGAGTAATAAGCAAGAGTAATAAGTAATATGTAATTAGCAAAAAAAAACCCTATCTTAAGATATACTTTTATTCCTGTTCTGTTGGCTTGTAGTTTAGTAGCTATACTGATTGTATGCTCAATAATTTATGTTGTAAATAACATTAGCTAAATCACTTCATAACTTTCATTCAAATTCAGTTAACCAAACCTACCTTTAGAAAAAGTAAATCAGGAATTCCCGTCGTGGCTCAGTAGTTAATGAATCCGACTAGGAACCGTGAGGTTGCAGGTTCCATCCCTGGCCTCGCTCAGAGGGTTAAGGATCCGGCCTTGCAATGATCTGTGGTGTAGGTCGCAGACACAGCTCGGATCCCGTGTTGCTGCAGCTCTGGTGTAGGCTGGTGGCTACAGCTCCGATTCAACCCCTAGCCTGGGAACCTCCATATGCTGCAAGTGCAGCTCTAGAAAAGCCAAAAAAAAAAAAAGAAAAAGTAAATCATATTTTGGGGGGCGTAAACCAGCTATTTAACAGAAATTTATCATATTTGCTTTATATGCTGTAAAAAAACAATTTATGGAAAGGAAAATAAGGTGATAATCTCAAGAAAGTTAAGTTAAACCTAACTTCTTTTTTAAGAAATTTTGGTGAAGTCACTTTAGTTTTTTGGGTTTTTTTTTTGTTGTTGTTTTTCTTTTTAAGATCCCACCTACAACATACAGAAGTTCCCAAGCTAGGGGTCAAATCAGAGCTGCAGCCGCCGGCTTTTCTAGAGCTGCACCTGCAGCATATGGAGGTGACTCAGGATCTGAGCCGTGTCTTGGGTCTACACCACAACTCGCGGCAACACTGGATCCTTAACCCACTGAGCAAGGCCAGGGGTTAGGGATCCTCACGGCTACTAATCAGGTTCGTGACCACTGAGCCACAATGGGAGCTCCCCGTTTTAGGTTTAAATAGGGGGTTGGGGGGGACGGGACACAGCGCTGACCTCGTTAGCTACCTGTAGAGTGGATATCTGTGATAAGGTTTTGGCCTTCTTAGGTGTGATGGGCACAGAAATGTGTTTGCAGACCTCCAACTACAGGGAACTTAAGTGACCGGGGCCCAGCTGTCGGGCTCTGAACTCCATGGCTGCGCTGGTGCTCAGGCCACACTTGCCCTGATGCTCCCAGCCCAGGACTGAGTACAGCGGGAGCATGGAGGCAGGGCCGCACCTGCATGTCAGCATCCCTTCGGATGGCTGACTTGGTTTCCAAGCCTCCCTCATAGCACGGCTGACCCCTTCCCAGACGTCACAGTGATGGAGACAGTTGCCACCTAACTTTCCTTCCTCTGTCCTTCACACAGAGCCATCTGTGCTTCATGGCCCATGGCTCTCCCCATCTTTTCCAGCCTCTTTCTTGCAAATGTATTTCCCACATAAAATCCACGCATGTTGTATCCTGTCTTGGTGTCTTGGGGGACATGGACTAACACAGTGGATATAGTTAAAAAATCAAGGAGGGAGTTCCTGTTGTGGCGCAGTGGTTAATGAATCCGACTAGGAACCATGAGGTTGCGGGTTCGGCCCTGCCCTTGCTCAGTGGGTTAAGGATCTGGCGTGGCCGTGAGCTGTGGTGTAGGTTGCAGACACGGCTTGGATCCTGCGTTGCTCTGGCTCTGGCGTAGGCAGGTGGCTACAGCTCTGATTCGACCCCTAGCCTGGGAACCTCCATATGCCGCGGGAGCGGCCCAAGAAATAGCAAAAAAGACAAAAAAAAAAAAAGAAAGAAAAATCAAGGAGGAAATAAAAATGAAAGCAAAATGTTCTCTGCCTACACTACTGACGCATATTAGAGTTAGTGTCTTTTTGAGGTGAGAGAAGCACGCTTAGGCTAAGAAATTATCCCAAGCATTCACAGAAAAAGATCATTCTCTCTGATTGACAATTGCTATTCGATTATTATAACCGAGTGATCACATAAATAACATTCCGGGGTTTGTGGGTATAGGAATATTTATGCAGGCATTCCTTGAGACTTGAAAATGATTCCAAGAATCGCTCTAGGGTAAAAAGATTAAAAACGAGCACATGTATCTATTTCTGACATGCTTCAACTCAATCTCATTTTATTCCTTGATCCTCTGGGTGTTGAATTTTGTATTGAAGCTGAAATATTTTGCTCCCACTTTGCAGCTCAGAGTAGCTGCGTCCAATTCTGGCCGACACAGAAGTTCATCCTAAAAGCCATTTGCCTGGTTGTTTCCTCTCCTTTTAGGTGATTTATGGGGTCTCTGATAGAGTCTAGCTGGACTGTTGAGTTAAAAGGCTAGATTCTAGTCCTAGAGGGATTGCAAAAAATTACAAGGTTATTAAGTCAATATTTAGGTACAGAGGCATTATAGGACTAGAGTTCACAGATTTAGGGGAGCGAAAAATCCAAAGTTTGGGATTAAACATGGCAAACATCCCAGTTGCTATAACTGATACTCAAGATCAGGTCAAGGGGAGAAATGCAGTACTGAAGGGTATCTTGGGTTGGAATCAATCTGCTTGAAACTTGGCTCTATCACTAACTGACATGTGGCAAGTCATATTCTCTCTCTCGTTTCCCTATCTACGAAAAGAGGAATGATAACATGTGCCTTGAAAAATTAAATGCAAAAAGCTATGTAAAGGGCTTAGCACTCAGCCTGGCCCCGTGTAACCACTTGAGAAAGGGTAGATTTGTTTGTTTGTTTGTTTTTTGGCCTCACCTGTGACATGCGGGAGCCCCTGGGCCAGGGATGGAGCCCAAGCCACAGTGGTGACAACACCAGATCCTTAACTCGCTGTGCTACAAGGGAACACTGATAAAGCGTGGTTTTTATTCTTAGTCAGGATGACTTGGTACAATTTTTCATCTGAGTGCTGTGCTATATGGTCACTTTGCACCTTGCGCTGAGATCAAGTTCTTTTCATAAATTAATTTTTTTTTGTTATCAAAGAAATACAGGAAAGTATGAAAAAAAAATAATGGATGCTGAGCTTCCCATAGTTCAGCCTGGACGTTTTCATGCCATACTTGAAGTCTGTCATCTCACTCTAGCTCTTCGTGGGGTCCTTAAGCCTGGAGCTTCTCCATCCTTCTTCTCTAGAGAATAGATGTTGGCGGAGGAGGAAGAGATAGGAGGTTGCTGGGAGGAACCAGAGGAGCTGCTTGGGTAGGAGAGGAGCCCCGGCCAGCCAAGCATTTCTGATGCTTACAGTCAGTCCGCTAATGTCAGGCCCAGATCTCACGCCCTTTGGCAGTGGATGGTGCCTCTGCTTGCGTGAAAGGATGCACCTTCTCTCATCTGGGGTAATCCCTTCTGCAGATTTTTGGGTAGTAACTTCCACTCTGCTTAATTTGCTACTCCTCCTCCATCTACCTTTTCTTTTCTGTCTTTTGTCTTTTTAGGGCTGCACCCACTGCATATGGAGGTTCCCAGGCTAGGGATCTAATTGGAGCTGTAGCTGCCGGCCTACACCACAGCCACAGATCAATGCCAGATCTGATCCGTGTCTGTGACCTACACCACAGCTCACAGCAACGCCGGATCCTTAACCCACTGAGCGAGGCCAGGGATCGAATCCACAACCTCATGGTTCCTAGTTGGATTTGTTAACCCCCGCGCCACGACGGGAACTCCTCCTCCATCTCCTTTTCATTTTCTGAGAATCTGCTGAAATACATGTTTTCTGTGCTTTCCCTACCATTATTTTGTCCTTGTGAGGTAATACTTTAAAAAAAATTCCTCTCCTATCATTTCAGGAAGATTTGAAAGGTTGGGCGAGAAGAGAACACATATAGTCAATTACTAATTTCAGATGCCAGATTTTAATATCAGCTCATAAGATGAAATTTGCACTTAGGCAAAATGAATCTTGGACTTTGTATGGCATGGAAAGAAAATTACCTTCAAACATTAGGACCCCAGGGGCCTGGTGAGATGTTCACGGTGAGAGGCACAGGAGGAGTGGACCTCATCTCTCATTTTATATGCCTACTGGAACGTAATTACATACATTGGCATGGCAAGTAAATTGCCCATCCTATGCGTTATTTTTATGCTGTATTTCTTTTAAACTTCTAAGTCTGCATAAATAACATGTATAGAAGATGGTAAAATGTAATTCTGCTATAGATTCTCAAACCCCTCTTTAAAGAGACAGTTTGGTATAAAATAATCCAAGCTAAACATAGATGGAAGGTTAAAAAGCCTTGCCGTAGGAATGGTGAGTTGATAGGTGCCAGCTAAGGACAATGGCTAAAAAAAATGACAGTACCTCTAATTTTTTGTGTGTGATATCTTTTTCTGGCTTTGGTATCAAGGTGATGCTGGCCTCATAGAAGGAGTTTGGAAGTGTTCTTTCCTGTGAAATTTCTTGGATGAGTTTGAGAAGGATCCGTGTTAACTCTCCTTTAAATGCTTGGTAGAATTCACCTGGGAAGCCATCTGGTCCTGGAATTTTGTATGTCAGGAATTTTTATTTATTTATTTATTTTTTATTTAATTTTTTTTTTTTGGTCTTTTTGCCATTTCTTGGGCCACTCCTGTGGCATATGGAGGTTCCCAGGCTAGGGGTCTAATCAGAGCTGTAGCCTCCGGCCTACGCCAGAGCCACAGCAACTCGGGATCCGAGCTGCGTCTGTGACCTACACCACAGCTCACGGCAATGCCGGATCCTTAACCCACTGAGCAAGGGCAGGGACTGAACCCGCAACCTCATGGTTCCCAGTTGGATACGTTAACCACTGCACCATGACGGGAACTCCATGTTTGTCGGGAATTTTTAAATTACTGATTCAATTTCAGTACCACGAGTTGGTCTGTTCATTTTTGTTGTTGTTGTTGTTGTTGTCTTTTTGCCATTTCTTTGGCTGCTCCTGTGGCATATGGAGGTTCCCAGGCTGGGATTGAATTGGAGCTGTAGCTGCCGGCCTACACCACAGCCACAACAACGTGGGATCCGAGCTGAGTCTGCAACCTACACCACAGCTCACGGCAACGCCGGATCCTTAACCCACTGCGCAAGGCCAGGGATCGAAGCCACAACCTCATGGTTCCTAGTGGGATTTGTTAACAACTGAGCCATGAGGGGAATTCCAATATTTTCTATTTCTTTCTGTTTCTGTCTTGGAAGACGGTACCTTTCTAAGAATGTGTCCATTTCTGCCAGGCTGTCCATTCTATTGGCATATGGCTGCTCATAGTCTCTTAGGATCCTTTGTATTTCCGTGGTGTTGGTTGTAATGTCTCCTTTTTCATTTCTGACTGTATTGATTTGAACCCTCTCCCTTTTTTTCTTTGAGGGGTCTGGCTAAAGGTTTGTCAGTTTGGCTTATCTTTTCAAAGACCTGACTTTTTGTTTCAATGATCTTCTCTATTGTTTTCTTCTCCTCTATTTCATTTATTTCTGCTCTGATCTTTGTGATTTCTCTCCTTCTACTAACTTCGGGCTTTGTTTGTCCTTCATTCGCTAGTTCCTGTGGGTGTAAGGTTAGATTATTTGAGATGTTTCTTGTTTCCTGAGGTGGGATTGTATTGTTACAAACTTCCCTCTTAGAACTGCTTTTGCTGCGTCCCATATACTATACAACATAGGGATATAGCCAATATTTTATAATAACTATAAATAGAGTGTAACACATAAATTGTGAATAACTGTACTGCATGCCTGTAATTTATATAATATTGTACATCAAATATACTTCAATAAAAAAATTTTTTTTAAGTGACAGTACCTGAATTGGAACCATGGACTCTTTCTACTCTGTGGACCCAACTTTAGAGTTGAGAATCAAAGTCAAATTGTGGAAAGACTTTGAGCATGGGTTGTTTTGGTTTCTCAGTGCATGTCTAATAATGCGAATGAATTGCATCTTGCATTTTTATTTATATAATTTGAAATTAATCATCTAAAATGAGATAATGTAGTATGTATGCATTTTACGTTTGATTCAGTCTTTCTTCCTTTCTTTCTCTTTTTCTTTCTTTCTTCCTTTCTCTCTTTCTTTCTTTCTTTTCTTTCTTTCTTCTTTCTTTCTTTTCTTCCTTTCTTCTTTTCTTCCTTCCTTTCCTTCCTTTCCTTCCATTCCTTCCTTTCCTTCCTTCCCTCCTTCCCCCCTTCCTTCTTTTTCTTTCTTTCTGCCTTTTTAGGGCTGCACCCATGGCATACGGAGGTTCCCAGGCTAGGGGTCAAATCAGAGCTGTAGCTGCTGGCCGACACCATAGCCACAGCAATGCAGGATCTGAGCCGCATCTGCCACCTACACTACAGCTCACGGCAAGGCCAGGACATCTTCATGGATGCTAGTCAGGTTCACAGCCACTGAGCCATAACAGGAACTCCGATTCAGTTTCTTTACCTCACTTAATCCTCACAATCATTCGGTAAAATAAACATTGTTATTAGCTAATTTTACTGATGAGTAAAGTAGGGCTTAAAGGACCTCAGGTCACACAGTGGCAGAACCGGACTTTGTGATTTTTATTACCACTGTACTCTGACTCCAGGGAAATCTCTTTATTTAACTCAAATACTTAACAGACATGATCACAGTGGCCAATGCTAAAAATAGCTCCAACTACCTCTAAAAGTAAGTTCACTACTCTTGGAATAGACGACATGTTAGGGGCGACCAAGGGAGGAGCTAGAGGGACGTATGCTTTGGACGTGCCACTGACGCCTCGAAAATAAAAGATTATGATGTCAGTGAACTCACACAGTCTTCTGGACATCAAGGTAGGAATTTTTCTCAAAATATATCTGGACTCAGAATCACACGGATTTGATCATACTATTTTCTAGACTGAAACTTAAAGAAGTAGTCATTAGAATTATTCTTTTATGACCACACGCATGGCACAGAGAAGTTCCTGGGTATAGGGTTTGAATTGGAGCTGCAGCTGAGGCCGCAGCCACAGCAACACTGGATCCAAGCCACATCTGCAACCTACATCTCAGGTTGCAGCAACGCCAGATCCTTAACCTGCTGAGCAAGGCCAGGGATTGAACCTGCATCCTCACGGATACTACGTCGGGTTCCTAACCCACTGAGCCACAACAGGAACTCCTGAAGTGTATAGTTTTATTTCAGTTTTATAATGCTTCAGATTTACCTGTTTTAACAAAAACCTTTTTACTGGCAGTCTATTCTAAACTACTTATGTAAAAAAGGCTAAATCTGCCAATGATGACAATAGTATTTATTCATTTTTCTTTCTTAAAAAATAGCCTCTCCTCCCTTCATCCCTTTTTGATCCAACCTCACTTTAAGATTTATTTCAGTTCACATTTTCTGACTATATCTGCTATCAGATACAGAAAAACAAGACCCCAAATCTCAAGTGATATTCAGAACAGCTATCATATGTAATGAATCCATTTTTAAATTTATTTTCTTTAAATGAGAGTTGCAACTTTTATTTCAGGTTCTCTCTTGTGGGTTTTTTTTTTTTTTCTTTTTTGCCATAGAGGCAATAATGTGGGAATTCCTAGGCCAGGGATCAAACCTACGCCACACAGCAGCAACCAGAGCCACAGGGTAAGCATACAGGAAGCTCAACCCACTAGGCCATCAGAGAACTCCCTGAACACATTTTAAAAAGCTAGCCTTTTAATATTTCTAGCTAACAGAAAACTGTCTTATGAACAGAAGCATCAATTATTTGAAAAATATTTTTTAGCCTACATAACGATTTGCATAATGTCTTTAATATGATTGCCTCATGCCTTTAATAGTGAAACAGAAATGTTTTTCCTGATACAAAATAGAATAATAATTGTTTGGGACCAAGTAATAAAGCCATGTCACTCAGGAAACCACTAGTTGGTTTACCTTGGTATATATTAATATTACAATGATCCGTTTCATTGTATAATACTTTCTTGACACATCTACATGTTCTAAAAAGTCAGAAATGTCATAATAAAAGGTTTATAATGAGCTGTTGAAAGAAGTCTGTGGAGTACAGTATTAAGTATTTTCTTTAGAATATAATGCAGAAAGCACCACGGGCTTAAAATACGACCTCTAAAATAGGTCTTATTTTGTGCATTTGGTTAGAAAAAAAATTATGAAAAGTTTGGTGATTTTGACGTGTTGCAGTTCCTAAAAGTAGTATCTTCCAGGAATGTCCTGGTGCCTTCAAAGACAATGGTCACTGAAAGGTTTCTCTCTTTACCTTCATTGTCCACTTATGGACATTATTTTTTTAAACATGAATTATAGTTGCTTATAAAACATTTCTGGAAAAAAGTTGCATTAACGTGAAAAGTACTATACCACTTGCCACAGAATAAACACTGAAGTTAAAAGATTAATGGAATTAATTTTAATCTAAGTAGGTCTTAAAACACAGCCGTTTGCCAAGAAGTTGGGCAATGTGTGTTTAAAACAGAAGCAAGTACCAGACACAAACTGTCGGTTATAAGGGGAGTTCTGTGCAATTCAGTCCTTTGGGACTCTCGGTTCCAGCCACAGATATACCCTTTAAACATATGGACTAAAAATTGACTCTACCACGATCAGTGCTAAGGCTTTTTATATCTTCACAAATTTTTCTTTAGTTTCAAAATAATAGCCCAATGGTACACAAGCAAAATGCCATAGAGTTGTGACTACAATTTTAAGATTTGATAATTTTTTATAGCATTGACTTTATAAAGACACATTCATTTTTAAGGCCACATGAAAGGATTATTTAAATCAATAAAGAGTAATGTTTATGTATAGTTGTGCCTGTATGCTAAAAGTTTACGAATATTTTAAAATAATTAACATTTTTTAATTGAGGTAGCATTGGCTTATAACATTATATAAGTTTCACGTGGACGGTGGTATGTTTCAACTTTGGTATACACCACAGCACACACACCAGCAAAGTTTAGTTTCCATCTGTCACCATATAGTCAACCCCATGTATCTATTTTGCCCTCGCTCTACCCTCCTTCTGCTCTGGTGACCACCATTCTGCTCTCTGCATCTATGGATCAATCCGTGTTGTTGAAATGGCAAGATTTTATATTTTTTTACTGCTGAGTATCATTTCAAGATGTGTTATATGTGTGTGTGTTCAGATATTCATTCATCTGCCAATGTTTACTTAGCTTGTTTCCGTATCTTGGCTATGGTCAGTAATGCTGTGATGAGCATAGAGGTGCATAAATATTTTCAAATTAGTGTTTTTGTGTTCTTTGAGTAAATACCCAGAAGTGGAATAGCTGGATCTGGATCACATGTTCTAGGCTTTCTGAGAATAGCCATACTATTTTCCATAGTGGCTGCACCAATTTACATTCCCACCAACAGTGCACAGGGGTTCTTTTTTCTCTAGGTCTTCTCCAACATTTGTTACTCCTTGCCTTTTCAATAACAGCCATTCTAACAGGTGTGAGGTGATGTATCGTGTGGTTTTGATTTGCATTTCTCTAATAATTAGTGATTTTGAACATCTTTCATGTGGCTATTAGCCATCTGCATGTCTTCTTTGGAAAAAATATCTATTTCGAGCCTCTGCCCATTTTTAAATCAGGTTGTTTTTCTGTGGTTAAGTTGGGTTCATTATATATTTTAGGTTTTAACCCCCTTTCAGGTACATGTTTTGCAAGTATCTTCTTTTTTTGGTAGGTTGTTTTTTGATTTTGTTGCTGGCTTCTTTTTTGTGCAGATTTTTTTTTTAGTTTAATGTAGTCCCATTTGTTAATTTTCATATTTGCTTCCTTTGCCTGAGGAGACATTGAGAAAGATACTGCTAAGACATATGTCTTGAGCATTGATATTGCAGAGACCAATGTCTATGACAAGGAGCCTACTACCTGTTCTTCTTCTAGAAGTTTTATGGTTTCAAGTCTTATATTCGAGTCTTTAATCCATCTTGAATTGATTTTTGTGTATATTGTAAGAGAGGGGTCTAGTTTTCCCACACTATTGCAGAGATTATCCTTTCTCCATTGAATATTCATTGCCCCTGTGTCAAAATTACTGTTCATGTGGGTATGAGTTTATTTCTGGGCTCTCAGTCCTGTTTCATTGATCTGTGTGTCTGTTTTTTCTGCCAATGCCATGCTGTTTTGATTGCTATAGCTTTGTAATTATAATTTGAAATCAGGGAGTGTGATACCTCTAGCTTATTATTTATTTATTTATTTTGTCTTTTTGCCATTTCTTGGGCCGCTCCTGTGGCATATGGAGGTTCCCAGGCTAGGGGTCCAATCGGAGTTGTAGCTGCCAGCCTATGCCAGAGCCACAGCAACGCAGGATCCAAGCCGTGTCTGTGACCTACACCACAGCTCACAGCAACGCCGGATCCTTAACCCACTGAGCAAGGGCAGGAATCGAATCCACAACCTCATGGTTCCTAGTCGGATTCGTTAACCCCTGTGCCACGACAGGAACTCCCCTCTAGCTTATTTTTTATTTTTATTTTTCAAGATTGCCTTGGCTATTCAGAGTCTTTTGTGGTTCTACATAAATTTTAGGATTTTTGCTCTATTCAAGCGAAAAATGTCCTTGGGTTTTTTTCTTTTCTTTTTTTTTTGGCCTTTTTGCCTTTTCTAGGGCTGCTCCCATGGCATATGGAGGTTCTCAGGCTAGGGGTCTAATCGGAGCTGTAGCTGCCGGCCTATGCCAGAGCCACAGCAATGCGGGATCCGAGCCGAGTCTGCAACCTACACCACAACTCATGGCAATGCCGGATCCTTAACCCCTGAGCAAGGCCAGGGATCAAACCTACAACCTCATGGTTCCTAGTCGGGTTAGGTAACCACTGCGCTATGATGGGAACTCCTCATTGGGGTTTTGATAGCAATTGCATTGAATCTGTGGATTGCTTTAGGTAATATGGACATATTAACAATTCTAATTCTTCCAATCCATGACCATGAAATATCTTTCCATTTCTTTGTATCTTCTTCAAGTTCTTTCAACAATGTCTTATAGGTTTTAGTGTATGGGCCTTTTGCCTCCTTGGTTAAATATTTTAATATTTATTCCTAGGTTAAATAATTTAATTTTATAAAAAGGACTAGATAACATTTTTGGCCAAAAGAACTGTGTCACCTAGGATAATAAAAATCCACTAAAGAAAAAAATTCACGTAGCACTTTTTGGGAGATGCATTTCTTCATCATTAAAACAAATGCATATTGTTTCCCTAATTGAAAAACATAGTTTATGTTTATAGTTAGAGATTCTATGAAAATTAGATAACCTTATATTGACATATCAATAGCATATTGTTCTATTTATCAGGCACTTATTTCTCATCAGCATTCTTTTATAACACAATGATCTTTTAATATCTTTGATGTAAAAATCTGGTCAGACTTATTTTCTTAATAATATGTGCTCATAGAGCCATAAGGAATGGAACCTATAACTGTACAATCTAGAATTAAAAAAAAGTAAACTTTATTGTCCTGCAGTTTTGTTTTGTTTTGTTTTTTTTCTTATTAGGGCCACACCAGTGGCATATGGAAGTTCCCAGACTAGGGGTCCAATCAGAGTGGCAGCTGCAGGCCTACACCACAGCAATGTGGGATCTGAGCTGCATCTGCAACCTACATTGTAGCTTGTGGCAACACTGGATCCTTAACCCACTGAGTGAGGCTAGGGATCAAACATGCATCCTCATGGATACTAGTTGGGCTCTTAACCTGTTGAACCTTCAGTTTTTCAATGTAATGTTTTGATCTCTGATATGCTCAAAAGAGTACAGTTGACTCATGATCAACATGGGCTTGAAGAGGGCAGGTCCACTTGTATGCAGCTTTTTTCAATAAATATATACCATATGACAAATACAAACTGCGGTTGGTTGAACCCATTGGTATGGAAACATGGTTGGGAAAATCCATTATACTAAGATTTTCAACTGTGTGGTGGGTAGACTTTCCTAACACCTGCATTGCTCAAGGATCAACTGTATTTTTTTTTTTTTTTGGTCTTTTTAGGGCTGCACTGACGGCCTATGGAGGTTCCCAGGCTAGGGGTTGAATCAGAACTGTAGCCTCCGGCCTACACCAGAGCCACAGCAACGCGGGATCCGAGCCGCATCTGCCACCTACACCGCAGCTCACAGCAACGCCGGATCCTTAACCCACTGAGCAAGGCCAGGGATCAAACCCACACCGTCATGGTTCCTAGTCATTCGTTTCCACTGCGCCACAGTGGGAACTCCTGTATTTATTTTTATGTCATTTCATGGTGCTATGTCTTACTTCACTACTAAATTGTAAATGAGGGGACCATTCACAGTGATTAACCCACAGCATACCCTCTGTGGCCAGACTGCTTGAGTTCAGATCCTAATTTGCAGCTTAATAGTTGTATGGCTTTGATCAAGTTCCTTATCTCTTTGTGCCCCAAATTTTCTCAACTATAAAATGAGGAAAATAATAATTATTTCCTTAGAGGGCTATAGAAGGGATTAAATGCATTAATACAAATCCAAGATTTAGAACAGTGTTTGGAAACTACTAAGATCTGAAAAAAGATCTGAGCTATTATGAATATGAATATTTATTTTTATAATATTTCATGACAAAGATACTGTCTCAGTCAGCCAGGCAAAAGTCCATCTCAGTATCTCTACATTTCCTCCTGATTTTGGTAAGCTCTGTCTTGTACATGTATCTTAGACATGTGATAATAGCCCTGTGTGACATTTCTTTCAGTTCCTGGTCCTTGACAAAACTTTGCATCTTGTGTATTTACTGGATTTTTTTTTTTTTTTTTTTTTTTTGCAGGGGAGTATATACTGCTACGGGCTGAATTCTGTCGTCCCCAGAAGATGCACTGAAATTCTAACCCGATTCCTTAGAATATTACCTTATATAGAAATAGGGTCTTTGCAAATTTAACCGGGTTAAAATGAGTTCATGAGGGTGGGCCCTCATCCAATGTGATGGTGTCCTTTTCAAAAGGGGAAATTTGGACACAGACACATAGAAGGAAGAAGAGATAAGAATGGTCAGGCGAGTGGAGGGATGCATCTGCAAGCCACGGAATGCTAAGGATTGTGGAAACACCAGGAGCTAGGAAGAGGCAAGGAGGAATTCTCTCCTAGAACCCACAGAGAGAACGTGGCTCTGGGACAACTTGCCTCTGGCTTTCTAGCCTCCTACAGAGTGAAACAAAAATGTCTGTTGCATTGAGCCCCACTGGGCTTTTGGTACTTTGTGATAGCAGCCTTAGGGGATGAATGCAGGTGTCTCACAGACTTATACACTTTCTGAGTACTTTTGTTCAGATCTAACTAGAAACTGATGAGGCTACAATGAATCATTCCCCTTTTTTCTTGAGAACCATGCACTATGGATTTAGAAATAAATACTTAATTTCCAGGTATAAATCAAGACAATTTCTAGGTGTACTTTTTTTTTTTTTTTTTTGCTTAGTGAGTCCAAAGCAAGCTGGTAAGTGATTTACCAGTGTTATAGCAAAATGCTTGGGCCTAGATTTTTTCATTTTATGTATGTAAGTATGTATATCTATTTAGGGCAGCACCTGCAGCATATGGAAGTTCTCAGGCTAGGGGTCGAATCAGACCTGTAGCTGCTGGCCTACACCAGAGCCACAGCAAGGCGGGATCTGAGCCGTGTCTGCGACCTCCACCACAGCTCATGGTAACTGGATCCTTAACCCACTGAGCGAGGCCAGGGATCGAACACACATCCTCATGGGTACTCGTCGGGTGTGCTACCGCTGAGCCACAAAGGGAACTCCTGATAACTTAAAACAAACAAACAAACAAACAAACGACCACGGCTGTCTTCTGAAATGATACACTTTTATATTCTGGGAGACGTACACACCTGTTAAATCAACTATCTTTAGCACTTTAAGTGCTCATCACAGTCACAGAATCACACCGTGGTCGACTCAGTAGGGAGTTAATAGATCCGGAAGTTCAAAAGCTTTATTTCTTAGAGAAGGAAACTGAGGTCAAGGGAGGTTAAGGAACTCAGATTTTTGATGCGCAGTCTAAAGCCTGTACTTACAACCTTTTTTCTGCATCATATCACTAGGGACTTCAGTGCAATTTAAATCACATTTAATAGGTCAGATGTTCCGGATCTTTTTTATATCCTCTTAATAGCTTGTAGCATTAGTGGCCTGTTAAGGAGTAAGTGATAACTGTTTATTGGGGAGAATGTTTATTTGCCAATTATCTTAAATCTGTGAGCACACTTGCTCTAACAGTTGTGTAGAGTGTGGTTGTGTCTGACGTCCCTGTCCTTGCGGCAGGTGTAACACCTTGAAGCCAGGGCGTGTGAAGTATGCACTCTTTTCTAAAGGCAGCAGCCTTCCTTAGGGTGGTTAGGTCCGTAGAAATATTTCTAAATGAGGCAAAAGTAAAGAGTAGGCCTACGTTTTGGAAGCAGATAAACACTTCTAGTTTATGGGCTCACATCCCATCATAGCTGACTTCCGAAGAAGCACCGGGTGAGGAGCTCGTGAGAAACATCAACAAAACAAAATACAGGAGAATCTAAGAAAAACTACCAAGATCAGAAAAAGAGAAAAGGTGTAACAATTTTAATAAATGACTCTGTCTAGAGTGATTAGTTGATTCCTAGCTCAAAGAGTCAACCTGGCCGCTAACAGTTGAATTACTATCTATTTATCTGCAGTTACTGAGGGACTCGCTCTTCATCTTCAAATACTAATTATTGGAGTTCCCGTCGTGGCTCAGTGGAAATGAATCTAACTAGCATCCATGAGGACGTAGGTTCAATCCCTGGCCTTGCTCAGTGGGTTAAGGTTCCGGGGTTGCCATGAGCGGTGCTGTAGGTCACAGATGTGGCTTGGATCTGATGTTGCTGTGGCTGTGGCGTAGGCTAGTAGCTACAGTTCCCATTTGACCTCTAGCCTGGGAACCGCCATATGCTGTGGGTACAGCCCTACAAATTAAAAAAAAAAATCCAAAAAACTAATTATTTAACAATATTGTTAAATTTATTTTCTGCCAGAAACTGTGCTAATTCCTTCACAGATGCTGTCTTTTTTTTTAATGCTACAAAACTCTAAGAAACTTCAAACACCATCTTCATTTTACAGTGGTGACGCTCAGAGACTTTAAACCACTTGCCTAATGTTGCAGCGCTAGCAAATGATGGGGCCGAGATTTAGACGTAGATCCAAACTCTAATGACATTTCCATTCGTTACCTCATCAGCGGGTTGACAGAATCCCTGACTGGGCATCTTTCCCATCTCCCTGCTGTTGGGTTAACATATGGGCCCTCCTGCTGGTGGAGCCCTTGGGTTTCAGGCTCTTCATCTGAGGTCAGTTTTCAGTTTCATCCTTTCTTCTTTCAGGCCCTAGGGATTTGGTCTGCTTACTTTTCTTTTTTTCCAGCTGTCACTACCTATTCTCTCTCCTATAATTCATCTCCTACCAGAGTTCTGGAATAGAATACTGATCCCCTTTTTTCCTCTTTCTATTATTTCTGATTTTTAAAAAACTTTCAAGTTTTAAGGAGACTCTCACAAGCAAGTGCAGGTTGCAATATAATGACAGGAGCAATTGCTACTGTGTTTAACTAGTAAAAGATTACTTTTGCTACTGCTGGCGAATGGACTGTTTGCAATTAGTTCTGCATATGGTCTTAGACACTTACATGGCGATGAGTAGAATTTTAGTTTGGCTCAATTACAATTTCTTAACTCTTGTCCTTCTGCAAGCTTTCAATTGCCCTGATTTATCTTGGGATAGCTTATGCTTGAATGATAATAAAATGCATTAGTAAAGATTATATGATCAAGATTTACATTTTAAGAAATAAATTAAAGTTGAGAGACCAGGCTGTTAGGAATTTCAGACAAAGCACTCCTAGTAGCCAACACTGCCTTTATAGAGACTAATATTTATTGAACGCTTAATGTTCTAAATGCTTCTTATATAAGAAAACCATGATGAAGATTATCTACACTTTACTGATGGAGAAACTGAAGCACAGAATCTGTCCAAGGGTACGAGTTAGTGATGCACCTCAAGTTCAAACTCAGGTCTGTATAAGCAAATGCATTAAGCAGGTTCTCATCAAGGCAGTATAGGAACACACATCTTGAGTATTACGGCACAGAACAAATTTCATTTTCTGTGTTTTTTCATCCTGCAATTCTTTTGGATCCTGCTTTTGCATTTGTACTATCACTGGGTGCTTTTGAAGCATGGCTCTCATTTTACTTAAAGAAAAGTCTACAGTTAACTGCTTTGTAAGTAGGAAGTTTTAAACTTAGTCATTATGAGGCCAGTTGACTCGCTTTTGAGGTTCTTGGTTTAAATTAGTCTCTCTGAATGTAAACTCTTCTAAAAAATGCACACTTGCTGTTTGTGTGGGGGATTCCTTGATAACACACGTATGTAACACATACATGATAAAGCTTCCGAGGTACCATCCATTTTACAGTCCTCGCTTATAAATTTTACCAGCTGAAACCTTTTTCCTACTACCAGTGAGTGGGGCTTTTTGGTATGTATTAAATATAAGAATCCTGATGAATTAATAATTCCTATAGATTTGCTTTTTCTGGTGTCTCTTTTTGATGGCAAGAACAAAAAATGCTCCTCCCCCACAACCCACAAAACAAAACTGACACTGACTTCAGAGTTCAACGTTTGTGCCTAATAGATAGGTCGATATAAATGTATTTAGTAAACTATCCATAGTCCTTTTAACTGAATGGCTCTGTAATCTCAGGAAAACTTTTTTGAAGGATAGATTAAAATGAAGATTCAGGAGTTCCCGTTGTGGCTCAGTGGTTAACAAATCCGACTAGGAACCATGAGGTTGGGAGTTCGATCCCTGGCCTTGCTCAGTGGGTAAGGATCTGGCGTTGCCGTGAGCTGTGGTGTAGGCTGCAGACGCAGCTCGGATCCCGTGTTGCTGTGGCTCCGGCGTAGGCTGGTGGCTACAGCTCCGATTCGATCCCTAGCATGGGAACCTCCATATGCTGCAGGAACAGCCTAAGAAAATGGAAAAAAGACAAAAAAATAAAATAAAAGGAAGATTCGTTATTTAACAATAGTCTGTTCACCTTACAGTAAAAATGCAGCATATCACATGAAATGTCTCTATTCATTGTCATAAACTTTCTTGAAAAACTCCTACGAGCTTATGATATAGGTGACATTGGTGTAACAGGTTTATCTTTTATCCTGTTTTATGAGACTCTTTAAAAATTTTTAAAGGAGATTTTAAAAAATAGAACATTTAATAAGTGAATGGGAAGTATTTTAAAGGTTATTAATAACAGCCAAGAATCAATGATGTTCCTGAACTCCAAGACTGTTTTTGGATGAAAAACTTATCTTACCAACATCCGTTCTTGGATGAAATACTTTCCCTCTATATCTATAGAGTGTTCAAGTTCAGAAGACTGACTTCTGGAGGAAGGAAGCGGATAGAGCTTTGTCTGTGGCATTTTTAAAAGTCCCACGGTTGTAATGAAGCAGGAAATAGATGCCTCCCAGGCTGAGCAACTGGAATCTAGTCCCCGTGGACAGATACCTTCAAGATAAAGATTATGGCAGGTGCAAGGAGGAGCTGCGTCCTGCATGGATAAAAGATAGATATTTCTTCTTCCTGACGTCAAGAAGACCTCCGGAACTACGCATGTGTGGAAAAGGGTCCTCAGGGGTCAGAGCGAAGAGGGCCACCAGACCCTTGTACCTCCTGGCAACTCCCAGAGCCCCTTGCACCAGAAGTCATCGTAGCTAAAAGATACATGTGGACGTAGCGGGGGGTGTGGGGTGGGGGTGTTCCTAAGTCAGGAGAAGCCAGATGATTGGCCAGAGGAAGCCCAGAGGGAGTGTCCCATACAAATGATTTAAACCACCTCCAAAGCAGGCGTTGCTCTCCTCCTCTCTTGCTCTTTCTGTCTGTCTGTCTCTCTGTCTCCATATTCCTCCCCCCACCCCGCCTGCCTAAGCTTTCTCCATATGCCTATCATCTCTCTCTCCTCTCTTAATAAACCCTTATTTGCCTCACTACCCTCGGTCTCTTTGCAGAATTCTTTCTCCAAAGGGACAAGTTCTGGGGACCTACATCGAGTGGTTAGGGTTCAGCGTTCTCACCCCACAGCCACCGGAAAACAGTAATACGGATTTTCCCTGTGGGAATGTCTGCATGTGGCCAAACATCCAGGAGCTGTGCTGACCATATTTCAAGTTCATAACTTCAGGAAGAAATTTCTGCCACCACTGCAGAAAGTTCTATGGGATAACACTGTTGCAGAGGGCCAGAAATGGTAGTAAACGTTTTAATTGTTAGATAGAGTCTCGATATTTGTCAGTTCATGTTCAGAAGACAGATGTTTGGTAACATACAAAAGTACCTATTTGTTATGTTTTTTCCCGAGAAATTTAGAGAAGACAAAATTTAGAGGGGACAAAAATAACTTAAACATTCTTTACCAAAAATTTATTTTTTGTCTTTTTAGGGCCACACCCATGGCATATGGAGGTTCCCAGGCCAGGGGTCAAAATAGAGCTATAGCTGCTGGCCTACACCACAGCCACAACAATGCCAGATCCGAGGCGCGTCTACAATCTACACTACAGCTCACAGGAAGGCCAGATCCTTAACCCACTGCGCAAGGCCAGAGATTGAACCTGTGTCCTCATGGCTGCTAATCAGATTCGTTTCCACTGAGCCACAACAGGAACTCGCATCACCAAAATTTTAATAAAATTCATTAATATGTTAGGCACTCGTTAGGCAAAGGGGAATAAAATGTGATTTCCTACTTGAGTGATTACAGTCTTGTGGATTAGCTGGACAAGCATCTCATCAGTAAACAATGTGAGTTTTGCTATAATGATATTATATACCAAAAACCAATAATATATACTAAACCAAGAAGAAGATAGCAGCTCTGTCTGGAGGAACTGAGGAAGGCTTCAGATAGGAGGTAACAGTTGAGACATTCCATTAAAAATCTGTCTTTTAAGGATGTGCAGTGGGAATATGAAATAAAAGCCCCAGTCTTTCTTAATGTCTTTATAAGTGAGTTTGGCAGTGGCCCTGACCCTGACCCAGTTCACCCCACCAACATTTTGCAGCCTGCCCTTGGGCATAGATGCCCACTTGGAACCAAGCAGGACTCTAAGGGGCCTTCCTGGGACAGTCCCCTCCCCATACCCTCTGCTGTAGCTCCTCTCTGAAGTACCCAGGTAATAACGTCTCATGCATATTTCCTGGGGTTTTCAGATGTTGAAAGTCCGCCACCAAATAGAAAAAATTAACTCCTTGAGGACCGTGAACACATGAGCCCCAGGCCTCCTGGAGCAGAAGGACTGATCATGTTATAACCCCGGTGACACGGCCCTGTGAGCTTGTCATCAACCAACCAGAGAGCTGTGCACGAGCTGATCACACCCCCTGGGATGGGCTCCCTCACCTGGCCTTTAAATAGGCTTTGTTGAAGCCCTTCGGGGAGTTTGGAGTTTTTGAGCATCCGTCACTCATTCTCCTTGCTCCCACGCTGCAGGAAAGCTTTCTCTGCTGCAAACTCTGATGTTTCCGTTTGTTTGGCCTCAGGCCCACACGCTTGTGTTCAGTAAGTAACACGCTGAATACTATTCTAAAGCCACACGCTGGACTTCAGGGATATAAAACCTCTCTGACCCAATATCCCAATATCCCCGGCCCAGTGCCTACTTTTGTTTGGGGAATGCCAGGCTAACAACTCAAGCTGCTCTAACTCACAGGACATGAAGTGATTAAACTGTAAAAGCCTGCACGCCCCCGAGCTCCCGCTGCCGGACCATGATTAATGGAGTCACATGGAGCAGGTGGGAGGGCAACAGAGAGTGTGGCTCTATTCTCAGCAGGACCGTCAAGTTTTTAAATGCCCCTCCCAACAGTACAGCCTGAGAGAATGCTGATCGTGGCCAAGGGAATGTGGACGAGGGGAGTAAAAAAGGGGAAGGGCAAGGCTGAGAGCTCTAAGCTTTACTGTCTCTGATGACCTTCCAGCATGGGTGTTGCAGGACAGGAGGAAGAGCGTACGTGGAGAATCCTGGAGCGGGGGAAGGGTCTCGATGGGATCAGAACAGAGACTATGCTTTAACCAGGCTGGTTAAGCATCATTATCAGTTCCTTCGGTGAGAAAGATCAAAGTTAATTAGCCATTGCTGTGTTACATGAATACATGGATATCCTTGTATCTGTCAGGGTTCAGCCAGAGCAGCAGAACCATATCTGTACCAATCAGAGATCTGCTACTGGGATTGGACGTAATGCATTTGTGGGAGCTGCTAAGAAAGCCCCTGTAAAGCTTTCGTCCTCCTAGCTGAGGCTAGAGTTTCAAGTCTGCCAAGCAGGTGGCCGGGAGGGGAAGACAGACGGTAAGTGGGGCAGCGTGAGAACAGGCTGGACCCAGGAGCAGGAGCTGGAGCCCGGGAGGAAGGCTGGAAACCTCTGTCAGTTGTACGTCGGATGTTGAGGGGATTTGGGTCTTGCCGAAGCCGGGAGCCTTCATCATGCAGCACAACACTGTCCAGGCCCCGGAGCAGGACGACCCGAGGGGGTTCCTGGGGAAGACGGGGCAGCCGCTTTCCACGATGCAGTCAGAAAGCAGATAAATGACAATGTGTGTGAGCTACAAAAATGCCTGCGGCTTCACCTCCATCCCCCAAATTGCACACAAGAGTATCTCCTGGGCCTAATCAGAGGCATGGAGGGAAGAGTGCTGGGAAATGTAGTTCATTTTTTTTTTTTTTTTTCCCCAGGGCCGCACTCATGGCACACGGAGGTTCCCAGGTTAGGGGTCCAATCCGAGCTATAGCAGCCGGCCTACACCACAGCCACACTTTCTTGGGATCTGAGCCGTGTCTGCGACCTACACCACAGCTCATGGCAAGGCTGGATCCTTAACCCACTGAGCGAGGCCAGGGATCGGATGGACATCCTCATGGATCCTAGTTGGGTTCATTAACTGCTGAGCCACGAAGGGACCTCCTCAGCCCAGCCGAACTGACACACAGCAGTTTCCACAGGGAATGATATTTCATCATATGCAACAATCTTTGGTTAACTTCAGAGAGCCATGTGCTAAAACAACCAGGGACGGCTGCAGGTGTTTATAGAAAGAGACACTTAACGCAGTGGATTCTAGCCATTCTGCTTAAGAATCCGGTGCCCCAGGTGGGCAAAACCAGATAAGCACATCACTCTTTAGATGATTTTATCTTGGAGAGGAAAGTCCTGTGTAATGTCAGTTTCCATAGCCACAGAGATTGGCTACTTCCTTCCTGAGGTTAAAATTATACGTTATATGTAGTTTACTTCTTAAGTATGTAAACATTAACTAAGTAGAGGAAAATGACCAGATAAGATAAAATTTCTAGGGATTAACATGTACCCATGAGTTTGAGAAGCTTCCTGTGCTCGAAAATGATATGAACCACATAACTGTATCTCATTAAATGAAAACTAAATGCACCCCCCGCCTCAGCTTCTGCTTAGCGGGATCTCAAAATGCCTAAAAGCAGTGAACTGGAGGAGAGGCAGGAATTGAGAGAGTCAGTGGTCTTAACTGACTGTGGTTTCAGTGTCCCATTTGGTAAACTTTCCAAACCTTAGAAACGTGAAACCATCGCCAAGTCTCCTTGGAACCATGAAAGTGAAGCACAGCCATCCCTCTGCATCTGAGGGGATGGGTTCCAAGATGCCTGGCAGCTGCCCAAATCCTCAGATGAACACCCCTTGATATTCATAAAGGGATAAAGGACTTAAATAAGGCCCTTATATATATAGAATGGCATAGGATTTGCATGGACCCTGCCCGCATCCTCTTGTCTACTTTAAATCACCTCTAGATTACTTCCAATACCTCATGCAATAGTGACGCGATGTACACGGTTGGAAGCAGGTGTAAATTTTATGCAAAGAGTTGCTGGAGTATGGCAAGTGCAAGTTCTGCTTTTTGAGCCTTTCTGGGGGAAAAAAAATGTTTTTCTGAATATTTTTGATCCGCTGTTGGTCGATTCTTTTGATGCAGACCCTGAGGATATGGAGGGTCGGCTGTACACGGAAGCCTGAGCTGCTTTAGGGGTGTGGTTGGTCTGCGGCTTTACTGGGATTAAATGTGAAGTCCCTGAGGGCACCACCCACACTCCTCGGTGCAGTGATGAGCACACGTTTATCTCCTATTAAATGCTTGGCGAAGGCAGAATAAAAAGAGAGAGGGAGAGAGAAGGCGGGGAGAGACGATTGAGGGAGCAGGAGAAAGGGAGGGAGGGAAGAAAGAAGGAAGCAAGCAAAGAAAAAGGAGGAAGGAAAGAGAGGGAGACAAAGGAGAGACGTGTACAAGGTCACTGAGTCAGTCGAAGACAAATCTTGGGCTAGAATCCAGGTAACCTAGTCAGTTCCTTAAGAAATGCAGTAGAACTCAGCGTGTAATTTATAGACCTATGCTTGAATCCACGATTATAACAATATTAAAAACAGCCTACATCATACACATGTTCACTGTAGAATGATGTAGGAAAAGACTCTTTGTGAGAAAAAAGCGTTTTGTTCTTTAAAAATACCCTGTTTAAAGAAGATTTCTGTGGATTTGGAGGGTCCTCGTGAAGGTTTATTTTTGAAAGTTTTGATGTCTAATATTTCCTTGTTTGGTGATCAAATGCAAACTGTATTAAGAATCAGGAATAATTAATTTGGGGTCTCTGGATCCCAAGAAGCCTGTGGCTAGAACTCAGGTGATCTGTCAACACTACTGGAAAAAATTAAGAATTCCTCCAATACTGTATAGCTATAGTTTAGTATTTCCTTTAAATATGAATTTAGGCGACAAACCACAATGACATTAGCCTGTGACACGCACTTTCATATTATACCACATGTTGCTATCTCAAATATGTTTACACTATGTACTAATTTGAGATCCCAGAAGTTATTAGACTTGCCCCTAGATTTTGTTCCGTAATTAGAAGCGCATACATGAGTCTGTTACACATGCTGTTTTGAAGCTTTGGGCAACTGTATTTCACTATAGTTTCTTTTTTTCTTTTTCTTTTTTTTTTTTGTCTTTTGTTGTTGTTGTTGCTATTTCTTGGGCCGCTCCCTTGGCATATGGAGGTTCCCAGGCTAGGGGTTGAATCGGAGCTGTAGCCACCGGCCTACGCCAGAGCCACAGCAACGCGGGAGCCGAGCCGCGTCTGCAACCTACACCACAGCTCACGGCAACGCCGGATCGTTAACCCACTGAGCAAGGCCAGGGATCAAACCCGCAACCTCATGGTTCCTAGTCGGATTCGTTAACCACTGCGCCACGACGGGAACTCCTCACTATAGTTTCTTTTTCTTTCTTTTTTCTTTTTCTTTTTAGGGTGCCATACCCACAGCATATGGAAGTTCCCAGGCTAGGGGTAGAATCAGAGCTGCAGGTGCCAGCCTACGCCACAGCCACAGCCACAGCCACACCAGATCCAAGCCACGTGTGTGACATACACCACAGCTCAGGGCAGTGCCGGATCCTTTAACCCACTGAGCGAGGCCAGGGATCAAATCTGCATCCTCATAGGTGCTAGTCGGGTTCGTTATCACGGAGCCACAGCAGGAGCTCCTCAATAGAATTTCTAATTCTAACATTTTATTTTATACATTTAGAAACATTATTATGAAAAGAGGTCCATAGGTTGCCAAAGAGTCGGACAGGCACAGACAGTTTGGGGAAACCCTGGCCTTTGGAAGGGCAAGATGTCTCCACTGCAGCATTTTTTTCTGATTGGTATTCTGGAGCGGCGAGTGGAAACTAACGGCATTTACAGGCACAGCACACGAGGTGGCAGCACATCCCAGTTTAATTTCCTCAAATCGCATTCTCTCATTCTTGGCCATCTCTGGATCACGGCTAAGTGTAAACTACAGGATCATCAGAATGTCATACATTTTCAAAAAATAGCTTTTGACGTGTTTCCGCCTTCTGATGTAATTAGTATGCTCTTTTTGTGGGTGATAGGTAGCACGCAGTAAAAAAAAAAGTTTCTCAGTTTCAGAAACACAATAAATTATTTTCAGAACTTTCTTTAAATATGTTTCCTGAAAAAAACAAGACAACACCCCTCCGCTCCCCCAACTTCAAAGAACCCAAAAAACCCACGACCCTTATGAAGAAAGACTTTTTTCTCACTATAGGGCACCAGGGTCTCATTTATACTAATATATACATATGTTCAGTCTATGGGCCCAAAGGGTAATTGGTGAATTAAATAAAACTTTTTTCACCAATGTACACCATTTATAAGCACATATCCTCTGTAATTTAATCTTGTGATTTTTTTTTTTAAGTTAAGAAAAGAAAGAGAATGGGGAGGTGGAGGTGGTAAGGTGATCTTTGGTGAAGTAGGTTACAAAATGCCTCTAATGCCTCATTTCCCCTGTGACACCCAGTGTTTCCTTTGGCTTCTGTTTCCAGGACTGGGGATGGGGCCCACTCACATTTGCGCCTCATGGAAGAACATGCCAGAAAGAGCCTGCCGGGGTTTGTGAGGGACACAGAGAATGAGGCGTGGCGAGCAGAGCTGGGGGTGCCCTGGCCAGATAGGGCCCAGAAAAATGAGGTCTCAGTCAACGGCCAGTCTCCTTCCAAACACACGAGAGGGGCCAGGAGACACACACAGCCTCAGTGTACCTGACTCCACTTGCGTGAACCGGAAACACTGTTTGGAGCCACTGAGTGTTGGGGTAGTGTTTTAGGCAACCTTGTCTGCAGAATAGGTGACTGTTACAAATTGTTCTTTATGACTCACTAGACACAAGCGCATGACCAGCCCAGGTGACAGCTGTTAACAAAATGTAGCAACTCTGGGGTAACCAGCATTCTATTGCATCGGGTTCTTTGGCCTGCGGGACATTCGCTGAGAGTTTCTAGTCATTAAGAAAACCTAGTTTTGACGTTGGGTACAGGGTGAAAGAAGAAATCCAGTGAGGGTATGCGGAGGAATGCGTTATATATGAATGTTAGTCTGTCCCCCCGCCCCCCCCAATTCACTTCATATGTTGAAACTCCAATTCCCTCGAAGGAACCAGTTAAGGTTAAATAAGGTCATAAGAGTGACCTTATTTAACCTTATAGGATTAATGTCTTTATAAGGAGACACAGCAGAGCTGAAGCTTTCTCTCTCGACGCCGCCCGGTGTGCACGCAAAGAGGTCATACGTGCACCCGCAACATGGCAGCTGTGACTGGGACAGAGACGACACCTCAGCGTGACACCTGCCTGGCCGGTGCCCTGGAGACCTCCCAGCCTCCAGCACTGTGAGAAACGAGTATCTCTTGTTTAAGCCACTGAGTCTCTGGTATTTTGTTACAGTAGCTGAGTTGACTAGTAGAGAGTGGGAAGGCAAACTAGAGGGGAAATAATGATAACTAATCATTATCGTTTCCCAACCATCTAAGGATTTCACAAATAGAGTTTTATCTTGTCTTCTATAGCAGCCCACTCAGGGGGACACTATCACAGTGTCCTCATTTTATTTATAGACGAGAGAACCAAGACAAGGTTAATGAACCTGTTCTCATGGCTAACGAGCGGCTGAGGTGGAACTGGATCAAGAGGTCTGTCTCTAGAAGCTGTGCTCTTAAGGTTACTTCACTCTGCTCAGAAGGAATGAGCAGTGGCACATGAAGGCAGGGAGAGGAAGAAGAAAGGCAAGATGGCTTTACATGATGAGCCCAATGCTGGTGATCAGAATCTGTTGTCGTCTCCATGGCCACCTTTCCCTGACTTGGGCGTCCCTTCTGAAGCAGACATCTCAAAGCTGGGGGTCCCTGGGGACTCAACTCCATGGGCGATCTTGGCCATGCACTTGTATATATGTTCTCCATCTCTTCCTTCCTTTGTTTTCATAGACTGAATCACTAAATTTTTTTCAGGACCCCCTCAAGCTTCCATCTCCAAAGCTGCCTTTGGGTAGAAACAAGATCATGCCAGTCTTGCTTGACTTGAAGATAAATGCCCTGTGGTTGGGTATATGATACACTGCCAGGTACTGCATCTTGTTTTGTGGAAGATACGAATAGTTTACCATAATGAAACAAAATTCTAGGTACATTGCAGGCGTGAATAAGGAGTTACAGCACTGCTCCATGAGTTGATGAATTGCTCATGTTAATTTTACCTAAAAGGTAGAAGATTCACTTGTTGATTAGGTCTCCCATGCATAAGTGGCTATGTAGGACATCTGAATTATGAAGAAGAAAAAAAAAGAAAAAGCTTTTGCCAGGCTTCCTCCTGGACCAAGAGGCGTTGCTTCTATCTTCACATGAGCAAGAAGGTATTCTAGAATTCTGTAGTTCTCTGGCAGACTAGTGGGAGAAGTAAATTAGTCCCTACTCTGCAGAGTCCCTCAGTTCCAGAGTATGGAGAAGAGAAGCAAGACAATTTCCACACTCACTGAGATGCGTGAGAAAGGTCTGAGGATTGAGCGCCACTGTGCCTGCCCGAGGTCTCTATTTCAGAGAGAGAGTGGATGCTGTTGTGAGGTTGCCAGGTGATGGGATCACAAGGCAAAGTTTCAGTGAATCAGCAGCACCAGCGTGAGGCCAGGGTAAGCGCAAGGTGCGGGCAACGCAGAAGTGGGGAGGGTCTGAATTGACCATATAAAAGAATGATGCCCTCTGAATTACAGCAGCCTCAGGAGCTTTAGGAGCCGGTGCAGTGAGGACAGGGAGGCTAGATGAGCTGCAGTGCACAGAAGGTCAGTAAAGATGAGAGGCCAATGCACAGAGCAGGTGGACACCCTCACCCCTATTTCAAAACATGACATAAGCTTCTTCTTGGATCCCGCCCCTCTTCTGGGGAGAATTAGGGAAGGGAGAGAGGAGAACATGTAAGAGGGGCTGCTGTCCAGAACTGGAGTTTGAATAGAATAATTGAATCCCCAAGAGATCAAGACTTACACAGGAAGTGACTGCGTTGCTTTTAATTGGCTGCAGTCAGTAAGTCTCAGAATTCCTGCTCTGGTGCTGCAGTAGGTTAAAAATTCAACTGTAGCAGCTCAGGTTACTGTGGAGGTGTGGGTTCAATTCCCGGCCTGGCAAAGTGGGTTAAGGATCCTGTGTTGTCAAAGCTTTGCCATAGGTTGCAACTGTGGCTAGGGTTTGATCCCTGCCCCTGGACCTTCCATGTGCCATGAGTGCCACCATAAAAAAAAAAAAAAAAGTGTCTCATTTCCTGCATCCTCTCCCCATGTCCAACCAAGTGAAATGTGGAATGTGTGAGCAAACTGAACTCTGTACAAACCAGAGATTTCCGCCTTTTTGAGTTGCGACTATAAAAATAAAGCTGCTCTGTGTCCGAAACACAAGCTACTTTCTTATGAAAACTCAAGTCTGCTAAGCATCAGCAGTGTGTGCATGTGTTGCAACACTTCTCTGCTGCTACAAATTCTCTCTGATAGCCACTTTACACAATGCTGACAGAGATACCGGTCCCAGGAAAAGGAGTGTGAAAAGAGTTGTTTGCACATCCAAATCAACATCTTGCAAAGGAATTAATGCACTTACATTGTAGACATGAAAAGCTCTTTTTCTAAAATGCAGTTGGAAGATATTAAATACTTAATACATTTGTACTTGTTATCTATGTATCTATGACTACATAACAAATCCCTCAAAACTAAGTAGGTTAGCAGTGGAATACTACTCAGCCATAAAAAAGAACAAAACAATGCCATTTGCAGCAACGTGGATGCAAATAGAGAGTCTCACACTACGTCAAGTCAGAAAGAGAAAGACAAACACCATATGATATCACTTATATGTGGAATCTAAAATAGGGCAAGATGGACCTATCTATAGAACAGAAACAGACTCAGACATGGAGAACAGACTTGCGATTTTCAGGTGGGAGGGAGGGAGTGGGATGGACTCGGAATTTGGGGTTAATAGATGCAAACTATTACATTTAGGATGGATAAGCAAGGAGGTCCTACTGAATAGCACAGGGAACTATATCCAGTCTCTTGGGATAGAACATGATGGAAGATAATACAAGAAAAAGAGCATATGTGTGTGTGTGTGTGTGTGTGTGTGTGTGTGTGTGTGTGTGTGTGTGTGTGACTGGGTCATTTTGCTGTACAGCAGAAACTGATACAACACTGTAAATCTAAATCAATTATACTTTAATAAAAAGAACTAAAAAAAAGGGTTTAAACCACATTTACCATCTCATGGTATCTGTGGGTCAAGGATTCAGGAAGGGCAATATTGGCGTGGCTGGCCTCTGCTCTGCAGTATCTGGGGCCTCAGATGATAGACTCGAAGGCAGGAGGGCTGGAGTCCTTGAAAGCCTGACGGGAGCCAGAGGGTGTACCTCTCAGGTGGCGCTCACACGGGACAAGGTGGTGCAGGCACGCGGGTTCTTCCACGGGCTGCGTGAGTGACCTCATGTCCCGGCAGCTGTCTTCGCCCCCGGTGGACTCTCCATGGGTTTAAACAAGGAGCTGTGGTAGTTTTTAGGACCTGTCTGCACAAATCTCATGCCATCCCTTCTACTGGTGCCACAGGGCAGCTTGATTGTGGGTGGGTGAATTACACAAGATACTGTGTTATGGTTAGGTTCTGCTGTGCTAGGAATTATCCTGACACTTGACAGCTTAAAGTCACAGCCATTTGTATGTCATTTTATTTTATTTTTGAGGGCTGCACCTGCGGCATCGGGAAGTTCCCAGGCTAGGAGTCAAATTAGAGCCGCAGCTGCAAGCTGGCACCACAGCCACAGCAATGCCAGACGTGAGCCGTATCTGTGATCTGCAGCACAGCCCACAGCAATGCTAACCCACCGAGTGAGACCAGGGATCCAACCCACGTCCTCACAGACACTAGGTCGGGTTCCCAACCTGCTGAGCCACAATGAGAACTCCTACCATAACCTTCTTATATGCCTGTCACATAACTGAAAAGTGTTCATTATTGCTTCAAAACACAATGTTGAAATAAAAATCCTATTCCACTATTCACATTTTGCTTTTATTAGACTGAAAATAATAATCAGAATGATAACAATGGATGCCATTATTTGTTGAGGGCTTAATTTGCACTAAGCATGGAAATAAGCATTTCACATATCTCTACGCTATGTTACTACATTTTAAAGTATGAGAAAATCAATATATATATTTTTTTCTTTGTCTTTTTGTCTTTTCTAGGGCCACACCCACGGCATACGGAGGGGCCTAGACTAGGGGTCCAATCAGAGCTGCAGCCTCCAGCCTACACCACAGCCACAGTAACACTGGATCTGAGCCTCGTCTGCAGCCTACAACACAACTCATGGCAACGCCGGATCCTTAACCCACTGAGCAAGGCCAGGGATCAAACCTGCAACCTCATGGTTCCTAGTCGGATTCGTTTCCGCTGCGCCATGATGGGAATTCCCAACATATTTTTATAACGATACATATAAAGACATAAAGAAACAGGTTCAGGAAAGCTAAAGGATTTGAGTAAGTGCCCACAGAGTAGTAGGTGGAGAGAAGGTTTGAACTGAGTTAGGTCAGGTTTCAGAATGTGTGGGTTCCAGGCCCTCTTCGCCACTAACTAACTACCTGTGATCCTACATAAGTGGCTTGAATAACCAAGATTTTGTTGCTGTTGTTTTTTGGGCTACAGACTCCTTAACTCTATGGTCCTGAAAGAATTAAGAATCACAGGTATTCATATAATTTATTATCAACATACAGATGGCACTTTTGTGTTGCCAGAAGTTCAACACGTGTACAGAAGCTCAATTTTGAACCTTAAGCCAAAGACAGAGGCGGCTCAGATTGAGTGTTGCTGTTGCTGTGGCACAGGCTTGCAGCTGCAGCTCTGATTTGAGCCCTCGCCTGCGAACTTCCATATGCTGCAGGTGCAGCCCTCAAAAATAAAATAAAATAAAATACAAATAAATGGCTGTTACTTTAAGCTGTGAAGTGTTAGGGTAACTTCTAGCACAGCAGAACCTAACCGAAACAGAAAGTGAAGTGCCCACACATGTAAACACAACACACCATTGTTCTGGCTGTATCAGAGTGAAAGGAGAGAGAGTGCCTCATGTAAAGATTTTCTACATGAATTCTAACCTAGTCATAAAGCCGCTCACTGAGACAACCTACAAAAAAACAAAAAAACAAAAAAAACCCCCAAAAACCTTTACATTGCATATCTTCCGTTTACCAAACACCTAGGAAAATCCATTGTGTGACACACCAAAGTTCCATCCAAGAACAAGATAGAAGAATCCTTCCTGCTGCCACCGCCCCCCCCCTCCCGCTTTCCTTTCTCCCTGTGTATAGGGCCTTTTCCATCACAAATATTCAGGCTATTTTCCTTAACTGGCTGTCTTGAATAGTTCCTTAGGAGAATGCTTCTAGAGAGTTATTAAATTTCCTTTTTCCTTTTAGGGCTGCACCTGTGGCATATGGAAGTTCCCAGGCTAGGGGTTGCACTGGAGCTGCAGCTGCCAGGCTACACCACAGCCACAGCAACACCAGATCTGAGCCACATCTGTGACCTATGCTACAGCTTGTGGCAACGCCGGAACCGTAACCCACTGAGCAAGGCAGGGATCGAACCCGCATCTTCAAGGACACTATGTCGGGTTCTTAACCTGCCGAGGCACAGTGGGAACTCCTGAGAGTTCTTAAATTTTAAGTGGCCCTGATACATCCCCACACATTGTCCCATTGCTAAAGCAGTACCCCTGTCAGGGAGCTGTGGTTGTAAGTCTCCTGGACGGATTATCATAGAGGAAGTGCGCCCAGACTTACCTATTTCAACTTGGACACAGCAAACGGAAGTGATCGGATCATAGTGGAAAGAATCAATGCCACATATAAAGGGCATTTTAAGCAATGTATGATTTGACCCCGTGCACCTGTGCTCCCAGAAGAGGGAGTGCTGTGGCCAGCACATCTGAGAGAAAGTTTCACAGGCAGTCCCTTCTCTTTACGCCCTTAAATTTTGCTCATCTATACTTGACAGGTAATGTCTTTAAAGCATCTCTATTTCACTTTTGTCCAGTTTTTTTTTTTTTTCCTTGTTGATTCATCACTTTGGGGCACAGATTCTTTGCTTTGTACGTTACTCATTCATTCCTTCAAGAAATACAGATTGAAGATCTGCATACGAAGGCCTCCATTAGCTACTGGTACAAGGACAGGGCTTCCAAGATGAACTCAGCACAGGTTCGCAACGAGGAGGACTAATTCGTGGCAAGAGCACCAGCCTTGCCTTTACCCTTCGAGCCCATGGCAACCCCGGACCACAGAACTCTTTCCTGTGGCTTCAGAATCCTTCTTCACACAGAACTCAGAGCAGCTACTACCAAAAAGAGTTTTGCAGAGGACAGGATTGGAACATTCAGGTAATTACCATCTGAGGGAGCTAGGAGGACCACTCTGTCTACAAGAAAAAAAATTCAAACCTCATCTCTAGAGACCTAATGGATCCATCATAACAGTCATGGTACCTGCCTTGGCAGAGTAAGGGATCCCAGGAAGATCAGTTAGAGATTTTCACGGGTAAGTAAAGTCTTGGGAAGACAGACAAATGCAAATGGATTTGTTCTATACTCAACAGGAGAAACAAGAAAGTAAGGTAGTTAATAACAATGAAATGTGCATGCACCATGCTAGATTTTTGTCATGTATTTTATCACTTGATTCTCTCAACAACTGTGTGAAGTAGGTATTACTTCCTCTCAAATAGGTTAGGTCGGTTGCTCCTATCATGCATTTGACCAGTGATGGCGTTGGATTTTAGACCTCGTCTTGTGAGACTCCCAAAGCCCACCGCTTTGCACTGCACTGAACAGTCAAACCAGGCAGGTAAGCTTTCTAGATAGAAAATGGGAAAAACTCACATTAGGTTGGAAAAGCCAAATATGGATACACTGCGAGTGCCTTTGTCCAGGTATGGGAGAAGCAAGGTTTCAGTGTTAATGCTTTTTCAGTTCTGTCCTCAATATCAAAATGGATATATAAGCTCTGGCCCAGCTTCGCTGTTTTTTTTTTTTTTTTTTCCAGCTCAAATTGACAATATAAATTATTCCCCTCTACCATTTCTATGACCTACCACAGATCTAGTCCTTGGTTAAAAAGAGGCACAATTTAAATTTGTCATATACTAAGAAGAGAGAGGGTAGTTTAATGGGGAAAATGTAAGGATATTGCAATCAGGCAAATTTTTCCTTGAATGCTTTAGACAAATTATTTAATAAGTTTGGAGAAAAAAAGAATAAATAATACCTGAATTTTCTCCCCACCTACAAAGACATTTTCCTGTTCCTTCTTGACTTGAAACGGGGGAAGGAGAAAGCTTGAGTTGACGCCTAAGGAAAGAAAGGGAAAAATCAAACATGTATTAATTTGCTCACTTGCTTATTCACTCATTCATTCCACAGATACTTATGAAATTCTAATAATGTGCCAGCCACTCTGATAACTGCTTTCACATGATTATTATTATTATTTTTTCTTTTTAGGGCCTGGGATAGGGGTCAAATTGGAGCTGCAGTTGCTGGCCTACCCACAGCCACAGCTCTGCCAGATCCGAGCTGCATCCGCAACCTGTGCCGCAGCTTGAGGCAATGCCAGATGCCTAACACACTGGGCAAGGCCAGGGATCTAACCCGTACGCTCGTGGAGACTACCTCAGCTTCTTCACCAGCGGAGCTGCAGCACGTGATTCTTACTCCTCCTCACGTGATTCTTAGAGGAGGGCCACGGGAAAGTTATTATTATTTTTTTGTCTTTTTGTCTTTTTGCTATTTCTTGGGCCGCTCCCGCCGCATATGGAGGTTCCCAGGCTAGGGGTGGAATCGGAGCTGTAGCCGCCGGCCTACGCCAGAGCCACAGCAACGCGGGATCCGAGCCACGTCTGCGACCTACACCACAGCTCACGGCAACGCCGGATCCTTACCCCAGTGAGCAAGGCCAGGGACCGAACCCGCAACCTCATGGTTCCTAGTCGGATGTGTTAACCACTGTGCCACGACAGGAACTCCCGGGAAAGTTATTTTTATCCTCATTTTATATATGAGAAGAGAGAGGAGCCAAATGTTCAAATGAGAGTGGGACCATAAACTACTAGACTAGGGCTCAAGAAACTTGAGTTCTAGACCCACCTCTCTTATTAATTAATTCACTCTGTGGCCTGGGAAGAACCTTACAGTCTCTGTGACTAGTTTTCTCTTTTGGAGAAAAAGAGACTTGAGTCAGAGACCTGAAATTCCAAATTAATCTAGTTTAGGAAATATTTAGTAATATATATTTTATAACATCTTTATTGGGATATAACTTATAGACTGTACAATGCATACTTTAAAAGTGTACAGGAATCTCCATCATCGCTCAGTGCTTAATGAATCTGACTAGGAACCATGAGGTTGCAGGTTTGATCCCTGGCCTTGCTCAGTGGGTTAAGGATCCGGCATTGCTGTGAGCTGTGGTGTAGGTCGCAGACGCGGCTCGGATCCCGCGTTGCTGTGGCTCTGGCGTAGGCCAGGGGCTACAGCTCCGATTCAACCCCTAGCCTGGGAACCTCCATATGCTGCAGGAGCGGCTCAAGAAAAAAGGCAAAAAAAAAAAAAGTTTCTCTCTCTCTTTCTTTTTTTCTTTTTTATTTATAGCTGCAGCTGTGGCCGATGGACATTCCCCGGGCCAGGGGCTGAATAGAGCCGCAGCGGCAGGCCTACGCCACAGCCATGGCAGCACCAGCTCCTTAACCCACTGAGCAAGGCCAGGGATCGAACCCACGTGATCACGGAGACTCACCTGATGAGGAACTCCCTAAAAGTTTCTTAACATCTGGGAAGAAGTAAGCTACATTTGAGGAACATAGGAGTGTTTTACCAGTACTCTTCAGGGTGGGGATTCCTGACCAGCACGCAAATGCTCCACGCTCCTTGACGAGAATGATTCGTGTAGTAAAAACCAGTCCTTTGAATGTCTAGATTAACCATAAGCATCCGCCAGCTTATACAGTATAGACTCCACCTCCTAAAGTTTACTGTCAACTCTCAGTGAACCGGAAAATACAATGTTTTGGTCCTACAAAGCTGAAGGCCACGTCCTGGACCCACGGTTACCAAAGCGATGTCCTTTCCCCGTGAGCAGAAGGGGTTAAGATGTCCACTGGGGCACGGGTGGGGCCCAATGGAAATGGCACCGCAGACTGACCAGAGTGCCTGGCAGTGAATGACTGACCCAGCCTCGCCTGCGAAGATGAGAGCCGTTTTCCTGAGTGTGGACATCAAGCATCCAACTGGCCTCTCTTTACACTTGGATTTTATCATGTTACTTTTATTTCTTTCTTTTATTATTATTTGTTTAGGGCCGCACCTGCGGCCTATGGAGGTTCCCAGGCTAGGGGTCAAAGGTCGAACTAGAGCTACAGCTGCTGGCCTACGCGACAGCCACAGCCACCGCTGCATCAGCTCCCAGCTGCATCTGCGACCTACACCGCAGCTCACGGCAACGCCAGATCCTTAACCCGCTGAGCCAGGCCAGGGATCGAACACACAACCTCAGGGTTCCTAGTCGGATTCGTTTCCACTGTGCCAAGGCAGGAACTCTTACACTTGGATTTTTTAAGTGACAGTGATCTTTTTTGCAGGACTGGGTAAGATACACAAAGAAAACCAACCTTGGCACGTTCTAACTCCAGGAAGTGGTTACTACGCATTCTAAAAAGAAGCTGATAAACTCAAATTCTTATGAAGGGAGGATGGTGTGTTAAATAATTTTACTATTGTTGTTACTCTTTTGAAATTTATTATAAAGTTTGATAATTGAATTTTAGGATACTCATTTTGGTAACACCATTTTTCTGTAAATCATTAAGCTACCAAATTTTTATTGAATGCTATTATGTGTAAGGTTTTATCTATTTCTCTTTTGTGTGTCTATGTGCTGACTGTATAAGTTCACAACACTGAATTATAAATAAAACTGAATTTTGAAAATAAAGGAAATTGGGGACAGTGCTTTCCATAGTACACACGATATGTTTTTATGTTGTGAACCCTTTTTCATCTTGTTATGCTTCCAATTTGGCCTTTTATGCTATTTGGTATGTAATTTTACTAAAAATATATAACTAATATGACTGTATATGGAAAACGTTTTATTAGCTTAGGGGAAGAAGGGTCATTCTAACTATGATTCACAATATAGACCCATAAGATAAAATGTTTAGAAAATTAGCTACATAAAAATAAATATGTATGCAGAAACACCATAAGCCGAATCAAAAGCCAAAAGTTGACAGAAATAAAAACATACGTAATTCATAATGCAGAAGGTTAATGTCTCCAATATATACACATATGTAGAAATTCTAGAAGTAGATAAGACCAACATCTAGTAGCAACGGATAAGAGATTTAAAGATAGAATTTACAGGAAAACAAATACAAGCCAAGTTTTAAGCTTGTATGAAAATATGCTCAACTTCACTTACTCATAATAAGAGAAATGGAAATTAAACCAGTACTGTTTTCCCATTTATTAGATTGTTACCAATCTAATATGAAATATGAAAGGTTTTTCTTTTTTGTTTGTTTTGTTTGTTTTTTTTTTTTTTTGTTTTTGCTTTTTAGGACCACATCCACGGCATAGGGAGATTCCTAGGCTAGGGGTCCAATTGGACCCACGGCTGATGGCCTACACCACAGCTACAGCAACGCGGGATCCGAGCTGCATCTGTGACCTACACCACAGCTCACAGCAATGCCGGATCCTTAAACCACTGAGCAAGGCCAGGGATTGAACCCACAATCTCATGGTTCCTAGTCGGATTTTGTTTCTGCTGTGCCATGATGGGGACTCCACATATGAAAGTTTGATGACGCAGCGGACACATTATTACAGGCCACATTAAGGGTAATTTGGAGATTTTATCTAAACTATAAATGTAATCCTTTGATCCAGGGATTCTACATGTAGCAATATATCTTTCACATACATTTGTACATATTCAAAAACACACATACAAGATTATTCACTGCAGAATGTTTGCAAAAGCAAAAGACTGGGATAATCTAAATGTCCATTAGTAGGACACAAGTTTAATAAATTATGGCCGTGATATAAAGAAGCTGCGAAAGAGAGAGCTCAAGCTCCTTGAATGTTGAAAAGAAAAGGATCTAAGTTAAGGTGCAAAACACTGTTACCTTTTATATAAAAAGGCAGACATATGAATATATATTTGTATCTTATTGTTTATGCACAAGAAAGTTCTAAAAGCATACAGAAGAAATTATTTGCGGAGATGACTGGGTGGGTGGGGACAATGATGGGAGGGAGGTTTTCCACTGTTTATTACATATAAGGCAATTTTAAAATATATGCACATAATCCAAGTGGTACTCCAAGATTTTCTTGTTTTCCAAATTTAGTTCACCATAAAAATGTCACTTTTAGTTGCACGGTCTAGACTCTGTGGAATCCAGTGTGACAGGAATACCTTATAGGTCTCTAACAAGCAAATTCCAAAATAACTACAGAAACTCCCGGGGAAACTATTACCATTTATCCACCACGCCTCAGAACCATTTACTGAGTTTAACGGGCAGAACCTCTGATTAAACATCCCCAGGCTTCCAACACTGAGCTGAGTCTATGCAGAGTTCTCCCACAATACAGTCGGAGAAAGATGCCAGAAGATGCTGGGGGAGTGTGTCATGATGGTCATTTCTGTGGCATTCAAGAGCCACGATCACATCTTACATTTGAACTTTCACAGTGAATCAGGATTAAAATCATCCTCGGAGCGTCAGGCCTGAGCCATTCTCTCTTGCCGTGTCGATTATTAAATTCATGTCCAATACAGCCGAGGAGAACTCAAAACAAATCATCCTAGAAACAGCAAAATGGCTTCCTTTTATAACAGACAGTTGTTACAAAGAATGGGGACCCCAAAAAGTCAGCTCTTGTTACCTTCGAAAGCCTAATGACAAATTTCAGAAGGATGTAGCCACACGAGATATATACCTCCTTCTGGAGCTTCTGTCTTGTCTGGAAATTTGTCCAGTAAGAACTCTTTGACATAACAAGTCCACTCTCAAACAGATGCTTTCGAACTGCTCTTTTGTTCTTGAAACTAGCAATTATTTTGTCCCCGTGTGCTTGAGGCTTGGAGGGGAATGATTTTTTTTTCACAACTATCAAGCACAGCATGAATGAACAGAGGCCTTCATTTACTGGAAATAGACAGTGAAAATGGAAACCTGGCTTGTACAGATGTCAGTGTGGTCATATAAACCTGTGTTTCTTTTTTATCTGCAATGTGGTTTATATATATTAACATCATTCTGAAAGACACAGCCTGGTTTATAAGGACATAGCGAGCGGTGTTTCAGTTTGTAACATTTGGTGCCAAGCTCAATGTCTTAGGCTCCTGTTGCCACGAAACTGTTTAATTAAAGCGTAATCAAGGGGCTCCAGAGTCCTGATAGCGAAGCATTCTATTAGAAAACAAGGTAATGAATTTTCAAAAATTTGGATGGCCTCCTTATGTCGAATAAATAAAAAGTGATGACATCTTGCCTGCTGTCATAGATCCTGCGTTCTGAAAATCCCGTGTAAATACTAACCTAAAACCAGAGGTCGTGAGCGACAGTCCATGTTTACTTATTTCTTTGATAGACAACAGATCACCTGGGTTTGGTTTCCAGGGCTGAGGCTTAGAAGCTGCTTGACCTCTCTGAGCCCGGGTTTCTTCACCTGTAAAACAGCTGAAGAGGCTGCCAGGTAGGAACAGCATCATTTAGCTCGTGGCGTTGCTGTGGCATTTGATGGAGAGAATGTCTGAAAAACACAGTGCTTAGGACAAGAACCCTTCCTGCCCCTTCTCCTCCCATTCCAGTGGCTGCTCACACTCACCTGACACACGCACAAAGGGATTCTCAGAAGCCAAGGGGAAAAAAGGCAAAGAAAAAAAGGTGCCTAAAGGGCGCACGTGCTTTTCCTTCCGCTTCCGCGCTTTCTGCCCAGGCTAAATCAAGCAGGGCGGAAAAATGAGGACTGAGTTAAACAGAAGAGCTTTTTGTTCCCATGGCTCTTGAAGCTGCTCTGGAATATCTACGGAACACCAAGAAAAGACGGACTTTCAGCACGATTTCCTACAGTTCTTTAAGTGGATGGTCTTAATCAGCAAACGGTGGAATCTTGCCAATTTACGTTTGGATTTTTCGCCTCTGGGGAGTTCCCTAGTGGCCTAGTGATTGAGGACTTGGCATTGTCCTTGCTGTGGCTCTGGTTACTGCTTTGGGACAGGTTCAATCCTTGGCCCAGGGAATTCTGCATGCTGCAGGGGTGGCAAAGAAAGAAAGAAAGAAAGAAAGAAAGAAAGAAAGGAAGGAAGGAAGGAAGGAAGGAAGGAAGGAAGGAAGGAAGGAAGGAAAGAAAGAAAGGAAGGAAGGAAGAAAGAAAAAGAAAGAAAAAAGAAAAGAAAAGAAAGGAAAACTTTTCTCTTCTCTGATAGGGGGCATTGCTCTCTGAAGAAAAGATGCATTTTACCACCGAATTCCCTTTTTACAGCCCTAAGATATTATTTAACTACATCCTATTTGAGGCAGAGTCATGTGCTCTACAGCAGAAAGCTTTGGAATCAGCTTTATATTTGAATTTTATTCCCTCACATATTACTTGCATGACTCCTATGAGCCACAGGTAGTCTTTGAGCCTTAGTTTTTCATCTATAAAATGGGCATGCCCACTTGATGGTGTAAGAATTAAATGAGATAATAAACTCTCGCTTATTGACTAAATAGTAAGTACTCATGGAAGTAAGATGTTATTCTTCTAAATTATTTCAGACATTAGTTTTAGTCCAAATGTCTAGTCGCTTGCTATTCTTTGCCAGTGCTTTCGCTCAGAACTAAAGCAAGAAGACCATTTGGCGAAGTCCACGTATGTCAGTTTTGAAAGGGAAAAAGAGAGCTGCTTTAAAAATGAAAAACTAGGGATGCAGGAAAAGTTATCCAGCTTGCATATGAATGCTCTCAATAGGACCAATACAACAAAAAGGTACTTGTCCCAGCTTGTTTAAGTAGACACATCCAACTTCTGGACCATCCCAAGGTCAAGTTCAGAAAGTCACCAGTGGGAGGCTAAAGTTTGAAGCTACATGTGAACATCAAGCACAAATCAAGTGCATTCACCTTTCTGAAAGCAGGGAGAGAAAGTACAAGAGCCCTTTGTTAATCAGACAGGAAAATCATAGCCTGAAAATGCTGACAATGACATTTCAAAAGTCTCAATTACTTAGTAATAGGCAAGAACTTGTGAAGAAGGAGAAAAAAAAAATTCCCTGAAGTTTTAAAAAGCAAAAGGATCAAATATCTGTTGTGTGTGAGAACTTCATCCTGCAAGGTTACTTCAGTTCATATTTTCTAAATGGGGACACCTCTGCAGAGGGAACACGAGGCTTCTCTGATGAGGCGCTGTGCTGGTAATTGGTGACAATGACAAATGCCATCTGATTGATGGCCCTGCCCATCCCACTTCAGGCAGGCAGAGAGTCATCCAACTCCAAGTTCACTTATCAAATACCAAAGGGAACAGAACCTCTCATGCTTTCCAACTCTCTATCCCTGCATGGGAAGGGGCCCAGAAGAGAAGCAACTGCTCACAGGCTGGCCCGGTGATGGGAGGCACTGAAGACCTGTGAGCGCCCAGATGCATCCCAGATGCATGGCAGATGCAAAAGCAGGTGGGACCATACTAGCCTTGAGTAGTGATGTGGTACCCTTTCTCCCCACCCCACCTCCTTCTTGAGCAACCACGTCTTCATGTTCTCTCTTTCTATCTACCATCTAGCCACACAACTTCTGGAGGCCTTATTAACTGAGTCCGTTGCCTTGAGAAATTCCTCCTGTTCATCCGCCGACACTTTCCCCAATGCAGACCCCCCCCGCCCCCCGTTTTCTCTCTGTCATTTTGACATCTGGGGATTCAAATGGTGAAATACCACCTCAGCTCAAACTGGGACTTCTTCAAATGATAAATATCAACTCCATTGTTCGAACCACAATAAACCAAACTGTCACGAAGGGAGCACCCGGTCTCTGTTCTTAAATCTTAAGAAAGCAAATCAAGTGAGTGGTCTGGTAGCCGATCTGGGAGAATTCCCTCTCTCCTTGTTACAGTTGCTGTAGTTTTGCCATTGTTGTTGTTTCCATCTTTGTTGACTGCTGAAGGATTAGAGAAATTTCCATGCAGAGAAAAGGAACAGGCTCCCCACCAGCCACTACTGCCCCCCCCCCCCACCCCGTCCCCATCCCCTCCCAAGAACATTGGGTCAAGGTAAGGAAGAACATGGCAGATGGCCCAGAAGTGCTTGGGAACAGAGACAACAACCTCAGAATCACAAAGGATAGCAGCAGGAAGTAGGGACTTGAGATGTAGGCAGGGGATTGGCACCAAATGAACTTGGGTCACACGATGAATAGAAAAGAGAAAGGTAATTGCCTCAAACGAAAAGCTCATTTCTTTCTTTTGTTCAGCTAAAAATCACAACTTAAAGCGCGGAGGATTTATAGGCTTTTGTTTAAGAGCGTATCTTCTTTTTTTCTTTAATAAAATGTTATCTTTGAAGATGAATAAAACTGCAAAAGCATTGTTTAAAAACCCAGAAGCATAAAGGAGCAGGAAACAGTGTAAACATAAACATTTTTGTCCAATCATTGAAATTGTTTCTGCAAGCATGAATAACCTGACCTTCAAGCTATTGTAACACAGCCAAAAAAGATCATTTCAGCAGAGGAAGATTTATTGCACTCCACGCAGATAACAAAGTATCTTAGAAACAGATATAGTTGTCTCTGCTTATAATACAAATTGCAATATGCATTGGGATGCACCTTTGCCCGAAAAGTGCCATGGAGTTCTGGAACAAAGCTTGAGCCGGCAGTGGTGATGGCTTTGTAGCTCCGTGACTTTCAGAGCATTCTTGGACCTCTCTGGTCTCAGGTGCTCATCAACAAAGGGGGTGGGGGTGGGGGGGCTGGCTAGTGTCAAGGTCCTTCCTGCTCTCGAATTACTTCATTGTCAAGAGTTACAGAGAAAGCATCGGAAAAACAGAACTAGCCTTCATACATCATCAAGGGATGTGTTGGCCCCTTTCTGGAAGGTCACTAGCAAAACTCCTTGGTGGCGTTGTTACACTGTGTATGGGCTTTAGACACAGCCAGACCTGGGATGAGTCACATTTCCGTCACTTACTGGCAGTATGATGATGAACTAAGGGCCGTACCTCTCTGAGCCTGTTCCCTCATCAGCTAAATGCAGTCTTATCTGGTAGGGTTGATAGGACAAAAAAAGGCATTAATCACATAAAGAGCTTCGCATAGCACCTGACCCCCAGAGAGTACAGACATGTTATATGACGAACTATATGTTGTATCTATGACATGCAAAGGGAGAGAGTCCATATAACATAACGGGTAAGTGCATGGGCTCTGGGCTCCGGAGCCAGGCTTCTTGGGTTCAGATTCTCCTCTGTCATTTCTGGTGGCCTAGATTACGGAAATGCTCAGTGGCTCAATTTCTTCGTTTGTAAACTGGGGATCATGGCAGCAGTCTTCAGCAAATTGTACTGTTGAGAGGTGTAAATGAGTTAACATTAAGACACCTACAACAGTATCTTAGCTCAGGGGAGATGCTAAATAAAATACCCAGCTCAACTTTTAATTGGAAGCTGGAGCCCACAACATATTGAAACAAACAGAAACTTTTTTAATTAGCTGCCTAAATTGCAATTACTTTAGGCACCTCCTGCTTAAACCCCTTCACACAAGTTATTTGTCTTGTAGAGGCACTCGAATGCTGGCAGGATCATGGTGTCTCCTTAGGCGTTTTGTCCTCTTATTGAATCAGCAGAAATGGGCTCTAAACTCCTGGCTGGTGAATTTTATCTCTGATTAGTATGCATTCTTTCTAGCATGACCTTAGAAGCTAGGAGATGAAATGAGCTGCCTGTGTACTATGAAAATAATAACTGAAATACTATGTCAAATGAATTTTGTGACATTTTACATATAGTCTTTTGCAATGAAGCTCTGCCCTTTCCTGTTTGCATCTCTTCAGAAATACTCTTGATTTTCCATTTACCCGAAAATATGTGACTCACCCAAACCACCAGAGCTCTATACCTCATTATCTGATCTTGTTTCATGGTTGAGTTAGAACAATATGTTGGGTCTATTATGATACAATATAAGGCTTTTGGTGAAGAACATTAAGTTTGAGTGTCCCTGATTAGGGAGATAAAAGAGATTTTTACAGTGATTTCAGGGAGATGGAGATTCATGGTCTTGATTAAAAGTCAAGGATCTTTTCTGACATACCTTATTTGATTACATTCATCTAAAGTTGTAGAAAGTGATGCCAGGCTTGCGCAAAATAGTTTCTGGTTACTGGACCATGAAATGATGAGATAATGTTTTCTGAGTTACAGGAGTATTCTGAAAACCACTGCTTTAGGCCCCACAGCAGATTTTACTCTGATGGTAATAAATGTGTGAAAATTCATGCTGCTGCTATACGCTCTCTCAGTGTGTTTTCAGGAGCGAAGACTGTCAATCGTGATCAGTTACTTTGAACTCAAAGGTCCTTTTTCCCTGTAAGATTCTTACTCTGACGTTTTGAACACCCACCTCACGTTAGGCACTGTGCCCAGTATTGACTTTTATATGAAATGTTGAAGAGGGCTCTAGCATTTCCCCAGGGACCTTCCTGCCCACGAGAAGGCATACTCTTTCCAATCACTGGAGTATTCTCTGAGTAACCTATTGCATCTTTAAAGACAATGACTCTTCTATTGTGGTGTTGCTACTGAAATAAAGATTTCTCGAAATACTCAACTGCCAATCCCTTTGATATTTATAAATCTTGGGAGAGCCTCTTTTGTTCAATCCTTTTCTTGTGTCTACTTTATTATCAACCCTCTAAAAATTCAGAGAGGTCTTGTAAGGAGGTACCACTGCCATCATCATTAATAAGTCTACAAATAACAAATGCTGAAGAGGGTGTGGAGAAAAGGGAACCCTCCTGCACTGTTGGTGGGCGTGTAAATTGGTACAACCACTGTGGAAAACAGTATGGCGACTCCTCAGAAAACTAAATATAGAGCTACCATATGAGCCAGCATTCCCCCTCTTGGGCATATATTCAGAAAAAAGTAATAATTCAAAAATAGACACGCACACCTAAGTCTACTGCAATACTATTCACAATAGCCAAGACATGGAAACAACCTAAATGTCCATCAACAGATGAAGACTGGATTAAGAGGATGTTATCTGTATTTACAATGGAATACTACCCAGCCATAAAAAAGAGTGAAGTAATACCACTTGCAGCAACATGGATGCAACTAGAGATTATCAATACTAAGTGAAGTAAGTCAGAAATAGAAGGAAAAATGCCATATGATATCATTTCTATGTGGAATCTACAATATAGCACAAAAGAACCTATTTACAAAACAGAAACATACTCACAGACATAGAGAACGGACTTGTGGTTGCCGTGGGGGAGGGAGAGAGTGAGATAGACTGGAAGTCTGGGGTTAATAGATGCAAACTACTACATTTAGAATGGACAGACAATAAGGTCCTACTGCATAGCTCAGGGAGCTGTATCTAATCTCCTAAGATTGACCATGAAGGAAAAGAATATTAAAAAAAAAAAGAATGTATATATATATGTATGACTGAGTTACTTTGCTGTACAGCAGAAATTGGCATGACTTTGTAAATCAGCTATACTTAAAAAATTAAAAGTTAAAAAAATAAAAATTCAGAGAGGTCTTGACAGCATTCAAACTGTTAGATCCGGGAAGTAGCTTGGTTATTTTAAGAAGTACGTATTGTATCATGCCCTCAGTTGTGCTCACGGAATAGTATTTGAATGAATAGGTTAAAGTCTGACAGGTGTAGGAAGGAGTTTAGGGTAATAAGAGAAAAAAATTACTGGACTAGGTCAAAGGTACCATTTGAGATTCTAAAGGAGCAATATTCACCATTCACCATTGCCATGAAAGACACTCTTCAAATTGGACACATTTTAATAAAGCGGCTGTCATTAATGGATGCCCTAATTCTGCATACGTAGGTTAAAAAATGCCGAAAATGAAAGCAGATGCTTGTGTTTTACAAATAAAATAAACGGAATATTTTATAGTCATTGTGTATCTTTTTCACATATAAATACTTGGGTGCAATGTTTCTGAAAAGAAACATATCTGTTTTATCTTTAAAGAATATCTTAATTTTCATTCCTATGAAATGCCCATGATACGGTATTTTCCAGGATTCAAGGTGCAGAGACCATATTTTAATGATATCTGTTCAAGAGAGGATGAAATTCTGGGACTACTTGGAGAAGCTTTTTTTTTTTTTTTTTCTTCTATTGATCAGCTAGCTGAATTGAAAAAAAAGATAAACTTGGAAATAGAAATTCCCTCATTGCTTTCCTAAGCTCCCACACCAGTGCTGCATCTACAATGTGGGGCTAAGGACAGAGTGTAGTCTGGGGGCAAGAATTAGAGCCTCAGCAGCAGACTTAATAGCTACAACTCTGGCCAACCATTGTCAGCAGGCCTCAGATGTGTTAACTAACCCCCTTGGGGCTCCATTTCTGTCTTTGAAAATGGGAATAAGCAATGAGAGCCTGCTGTGTAGCACTGGGAATTATATGCAGTCACTTATGATGGAGCAGGATAATGTGAGAAAAAAGAATGTGTATACGTATGTGTAACTGAGTTACCATGCTGTACAGTAGAAAAAGAAATAATGTATTGGGGAAATAAAAAAGAAAAGAAAATGGGAATAATATTTATACTATAGGGTTATTACACATATTACCTAGCAGGGCGTAGATTTTTGAAAACTTTTTCTTTTGAACTTCAGATGGAGAGAAAAGTTGTAAAAATAGTATGAGCGTTACCATGCGAGTGGTTTTAACAAGTGTTAATGTCCTTCTTTTTCTATAAATTTGCTCTGTTTTCCTATTTCAAAAACAAGAGCTTTAAATATTTCCTTTGATGTAGCCTCTCTAGTGATCACATACACACATATACATACATGCTTATATATTTATCAATAGAACTTAATTTTTAGGGCAGCTTTAGATTCAGAGCAAAATTGAGCAGGGTGTACCCATATAGCTCCTGTCCCCACACATGCAGAGCCTCTCCCATTGTCAATATCTCCCACCAGAGCGGAACATTTGCTATAATCAGTGAACCTAAACAAACATATCACTATCACCCAAAGTCCATAGTTTACATCAGGGTTCACTCTCGGACCTGTACATTCTGTGGGTTTTCACTTGTATCCACAATTATAACAGGCTGAGTAGTTTTGCTGCCCTAGAAATCCTACCTGTGCTTCACCTATTTATCCTTCTTTCTTCCCAACCCCGCCCCCAACAACCAGTGAACTTTCCACTCTCTCCATAATTTTGCCTTTTTCAGAACACCATATAGCTGCAATCACATAGTATGTAGCCTTTATGGATTTGTCTCTTTCACTCATTAATATGCACTTAAGAGTATCTTGGCTGCTCCCAAGTTTTGGCTATTATGAAACCAAGCTGCTGTAAACATCTGTGCCCAAGTTTTTGTGCAGATAAAAAATTTCAACTTGTTTGGGTAAATACCAAGAAGAGAGGTTCTTGGGTTACATGGTAAAAGTATGCTTAGTTTTCTAAGAATCTGCCCAACTGTCTTCCAAAGCGGCTGTACCATTTGGCATTTCTACCAGCAATGAGGAGGAGTTCCTGTTTCTCTACAGTGTTGCTGGCGTTTGGTATTGCAGTTGGTTTGCATTTTCAATGCTCTAACAGGTGTAGAGGGGTCTCATTGTTGTTTCAGACATACGTTATATAAGCACTTGAACTCTTGGGAGATCAGAGTTAAAAAGATTTTTTTTCTTCAGTATGCCCCTGGGCTCTTAGATTAAATCAATGGCTCAAAATGATAAATTAAAGAGGGATGGAAGTTTCACCTCATGTTAGTCAACAGAGTCATTTGAATACCAGATCCTGCTGGCCCAGAAAACCACATCCCTAATCAATAAATGTCTCCTTCTAAAGCCTAGTGTTTTAACGTTAAACTTAGCTACATAATACCTGATGGACTAGTTGCTTTCTATGAGAACAATGCCATTCAGAAGCTCGTATGTGTGTTTCTTTCTCTGTAGGGAAAATGATGTCTAGTTAAGAATAATGGCAGCCCAATTATTTATCCATCTGGAAGAAAGTGAAATTGGACTTCAATCTCCTACCATACACAAAAGTAAATACCAGAGCAATTAAAAACTTAAACGTAAAAAAATAAGAGAATAAAAATATTAGAAGAGCATTTATTAGGTTATATGCATAATACAGAAGTTGAAAGAGAATTATAAGTCCAAGATAGGAAAATCAAACATATTTGATTAATAATAATCAAGAAACTCTTGTACAGTGAGGATACAGCACCTCTTGGGGAAATATATTTGTAATTCACATGACAGGTAGAAGTTTTTCAATAATATGCTATGAGCTCTTATAAATTAATAACAAAAAGATAAAAACTAAATTGAATAAGGGACAAAGGATATATAAAACAGTTAATAGAAGAACAAATCCAAATGGTTGAAAACCAAATATAAAGAAGCTAAAGCTGGAGTTACCATTGTGGTGCAGCGGAAACGAATCCGACTCAGAACCATGAGGATGCGGGTTCAATCTCTGGCCTCGCTCAGTGGGTTAAGGATCTGGTGGTGTTGTGGCTGTGGTGTAGGCCAGCAGCTGTAGCTCCGATCAGACCCCTAGCCTGGGAACCTCCATATGCCACAGGTGCAGCGCTAAAAAGACCAGAACGAAAACAAAAACAAAAAAAAAGAAAAAGAAGCTAAAGTTCATTGGTGGCAGGGCAATGGAAATTATAATAACAATATGGGAAGAAAGGCAAGTAGAAGGCCCAAGTCAGAGAAAACCTAACCTATTGTGCTGTCGGTGGATACCCTGGTGATATCAGGATGACAGTGGATGATACTGACTTGGGCAATGCTAATGTATTTTCTTAAGGATATTTACTACACACAGAAATCATAGAGCAATAGAAAGTGTGAACTTTGGAACCACTTCAAAGATCTGAGTTTGAATCCTTACGCCTCATTTTTACAAACAGTGCAACAAGCAAATTAATTTCTCTAAGCTATTTCTTTTTTAAAAAATGAGAATAAGAATACCTACATCATGAGGTTATATAAGTAAGTTCATAGGTTTTAAGCTCTTAGGCTGGTATAAATGCTTATTATATTTTTGATATTTTTTGACATTAGTTAAAAATTTATGAAAAAAATTATAAATTTTTATAAATTTATAAATTTATAAATTTTTATAATTTTTTTCAGAAGTCTTTTTTTTTAATGGCTGTACCTGTAGTATATGGAAGTTTCTGGGTGAGGTTTGAACTGGGGCTGCAGCCACAGTCTATGCCACAGCTATGGCAACACAGGATCCTTAACCCACTGAGGCTGGGGGTGGAACCCGCAAACTCACAGAGAAGAGTATCAGGTCCCTAACCTACAGAATCACAATGGAATGCCTTAGAAGTCTTGGTAAGGAATTCACATTTTTTTTTTTTCAGGACAATTTTATGTGAAGTATGTACTGTACTTCTTGAATGTGTTTGGTTACTTTTAAAAATGTTCTAAAATATTGGAAATTTTATCTCAAATCTAGATAGTAGCAATTTCGGTTAAAACCGGGGTAGCACAAGGACCAAAGTGTGAATTGCTGGATGTCACAATGTAAGGCAACCCAGTAGCTATGTTCAGTACACAGTCCGTAAGCCAAGTCCAACAGGCAGAAAGTGCTTTTAAAAATGTCCAATGGAGTCACCGTCTCGGCAGATTAAGAACCCGACTAGCATCCATGAGGATATGGGTTTGATCCTTGGCCTCCCTCAGTGGAGTAAGGATGATCCAGCATTGCTGCAAGCTGCAGCGTAGGTCGCAGCTGCGACTCAGATTTGACTCCTAGCCTGGGAACTTCCATACGCTGCAGGTATGACCCTAAAAAGAAAAAAAAAGAGGTACAAGATGGCACAGAACGTGTAATTTGGAAAAAATCAACGTAATCTAATTAACATTATGATGATTTATCTATTCAATTTTACGTCTTTTTAACCTTCCACCACATATGCTTCAAAGATTAGACAACAGAGGCTTAGTCGATCTGCAATGCTGTGTTAAACTCTGTTGGAGAGCAAAGTGATTTGATTTATATATATACATATACATATTTTTTTAGGGCCACACCCATGGCACATGCAAGTTTCCAGGCTAGTGGCTGAATCAGAGCTGTAGCTGCCGGCCTATGTCACAGCCATAGCAATGCTGGATCCAAGCCGCATCTGTGACCTGTGCCTCAGCTTGTGGCAATGCCAGATCCTTAATCCACTGAGAGAGGCCAGGGATCGAACACCATCCTCATGGACACTAGTTGGGTTCTTAACCCACTGAGCCACAACAGAAACTCCTATATGTTCTTTTTAAAAATGATCTTTTCCATTATGGTTTATTACAGGATATTGAATATAATTCTATATAATAGGACCTTGTGGTTTATCCATTCTGTATATAACAGCTTATACCTGCCAACCCCAACCTCCCACTCCATCCCTCCCCAACACCCACCCCTGCCCCACCCTGGGCCCTGGCAACCACAAGTGTGTTCTCCATATTGTGGGTCTATTTCTGTTTTGTAGAAAAGTTCGTTTGTCTCATATTTTAGATTCCACACGTAAGTGATATCATACGGTATTTGTCTTTCTCTGTCTTACTTACTTTACTGAGTATGAGCTTCTCTAGGTTCATCCATGCTGCTGCAAATGGAATTATTTTGTTCTTTTTTACGGCTGAGTAGTATTCCATTGTATATACGTACCACACTATCTTTACCCGTGTCTCTGTCGATGACATTTAGATAATTTCCATGTCTTGGCTATTGTGACTAGTGTTGCTATGAACATAAAAGTGCATGTTTGAATTATAATTTGGTCTGGATATATGCCCAGGAGTGGAATTGCTAGAGCATGTGGCAACTCTATTTTTAGGTTTCTAAGGAACCTCCGTACTGCTTTCCATGGTGCTGCATCAACTTATAGAGGATTTCCTTTTCTCCAACATCCTCTCTAGCATTCGTTAATTGTGGACTTTTTGATGATGACTACTCTGACCAGTGTGAGGTGGTACCTCATTGTAGTTTTGATTTGCATTTCTCTAATGATTAATGATATTGAGCATCTTTTCATGGGCCTATTGGACATCTGCATTTCTTCTTTAGAGAAATATGTATGGCTCTGGCAGTCTTCTATCAATTTTTTGATTGAGATTTTTTTGTTGTTATCATTAGGTTATATGAGCTGTTTATATATTTTGGAAATTAATCCTTTTTTGTCACATTGTTTGTAAATATTTTCTCTCATTCTGTAGGTTGTCTTTTCCTTTTCTTTATGGAGAAATTTTTTTTTTTTTTTTGCTTTTTTGGGCCATACCCATGGCATATGGAAGCTCCCAGGCTAGGGACCTTATCAGAGCTATAGCTGCTGACCACAGCCACAGCCACATGGGATCTGAGCTGCGTCTGTGACCTACACCACACCTCTTGGCAATGCTGGATCCCTGACTCATGGAGCGACACCAGGGATTGAACCTGCATCCTCATGGATACTAGTCAGATTCGTTTCTGCTGGGCCACAATGGGAACTTCCGAGGAAATTCTTTATCTAGTTTTTTTCATTTCTACATTATGACAAAAATGTACTATCTAAACAAAGTTTGACTTTAGGGAGTTTGCTGACTGTGTGCCAATGCTTTTTTGCTTTTTGGAGAAAAATAAGAAACTAACATTTCCTGAACTTACTCTATATAGACTTTCACCACCTTAAAAGAGTAATTTGCTTTTAAAACCCCCTAATAGGACAAACTATTACCTGTTGAAACCTAAATTACTATCAAAAAGTTACTATAAAAATGTTAAACGCATTTCTGAATCCCTAAATCAAAACAATTTATACTAAAACACTATATTCCATTAACGTGGAAAGCGCACACAGGGGAAGGTGAGGAGCTGTAGGAAGATTCAACTGACCTGAGTGTTGGGGGAGACTGGGGAAGAGGTCTTTTACCAGAACCCAGTCCAGCGACTCAGCAGCTGGAACCCAGAGGAGATCCTGCTGGAGTGGTCACCCTCCTTTCTGGCCTCCTCTCACCCTTTCATCAGCAGTTAGTGCTTCTCACAGACTGAACAAGCCAGGTGGCAAGGGAGTCTGAGACACAGCAGGGGCTAGCTCCGCATCACTGCGATGCAGAGCAGAGCCGGGGAGGAAGGCAAATGGATCTGAGAGCAAATGGGTATGACTGGCACAGCCACAGAGCAAAGCAGCTTCCCAGGTGAAATACATGAATTACAAAATAGTCTATTTCTATGAATGTGACTTTTTTTTTTTTTTTTAGATTCCTCGTACAAATGATACCATGCACTATTTGTCTTTTTCTGGCTTCCTTCACGTAACATAATGCCTTCAAGACCCATCCATGTTGGCACAAACAGCAGGATTTCGGTCTTTCTCACAGATGAATAGCCTGCTGCCGTGTGGGCCACATCTTCTTTATCCACTCATCCATAGTATCAGAACACTGAGGTTGTTTCTGTATCTTGGCTATCGTGATAACTTTGCAGTGAATGTGGGAGTGAAGATATCTCTTTCGATATCCTGTTTGCATTACTTCTGGATATATTATCCAGAAGTGGGATTGCTGGATCACATAGTGGGGGCAGGACCTAGGGACAGGTTGGGAAAACCCGACAAACTTTCGGCTCTAAGATAAATAAGATCTGAGGATCTAATATAAAACATGGTGACTATATTGAGAAATTGAAATTTCCTAAGAGTGTAGAACTTAAAAGTGTTCTCACACACACACACACAAAAATAAATCTGTGAGGTGAAGCACGTGTTAATTAACTAGATGGGGAAATTCTTTCACAATTTATATGCACGTCCAATCACTGCAGTGTGCACTTTAAATATCTTACAATTTATTTGTCAATTATATCTCCATATAGATGAAAAAAACACAAAATAGTTCTAATAAAAAACGTTTAATAAGCTAGAGTAGGGGTATTCAATGAAGCTCTTCATAAAGCAGATTTATCACGGCCCAGCTGAGTGTCTTCTGGGATTTTACCGCATTAGCTATTGAGTTAATTACTTTACATTGGCTAATTCTTTTAAGCTCATCAAGGATTTAGGCACTCTACAAAACAGAATTCATGAGGATCGGCCTTATTCAATAATTTTCCCTAAATTATTTAGTTAAGCAACAGAACTGAGATTTGAACCAAGTTCTCCCAGACTCTTTTGCTCTTTCCAATACATCACATATAAAAATAATTAAATAACCATTGCATAAATGAAATATGCCAATCTATGTACTTATGTATATAGTAATACATTATATATTTAGTATGTATAGTAAACATTGAGAATTTGGATTATGTCACTTAAAAAACAAAATTTGCTTAATCTAGACTAGACAAAACCAGTACAAATTCATGATATCTTGTCTCAAGCTTATGTGTCGTTTTACTGAATTAATATTTCTCAGCATGTTCCCTGAATCATTTGGGGAGCTTGCTAGGAAGTTAGACTGGTCTCACTTCAGACTCCTTAGTAAGAGTCTCCGGGAGCAATGCCTGGGAATCTGCATTTGTAACAAGCTGCATAGTAAATTCTTAGGCACACTAACTTTTGACAATCCCCCCAGTAATTCTTTATTTGGTCATACTAACTCTCTTATCAAGAGTTATTTTAAACTAATTTTCCTTATAAAAAGGAAAACAAAGCAAGTTGACTAAAGAAAAAAAAAAACAAAACACTGAACCCGCCTATTCTAACCCAAACCAAACAACCTCCTATCTTCTATATAGAACTTCAGTTCCAAGACGATAAAGCCAAAGAAAAATACCATAGGATTGCACTTACATGTGGCATCTAAAAAAACAAAACAAATGAACAAATATAACTGTAGAGAAACAGGTGGTTGCTAGGCAGTGGGGAGATGAGTGAAATGTGCAAAGGAAATTAAGAGGTATAAACTTCCAGTTATAAAATAAATCGCTCATGGGGCTGAAATGCACAACATGGGGAATACAGTCAATTATATTGTAATATCTTTGGTGACAGATGGTAACCAGATTTATCATGGTGATTATTTTGTAATGTATAGAAATATGGAAACACCATGTTAAAGAAAAAAAAACTAGGAAAGAATTCAAATGCTAAATCTTATCCTATTTGTATGTACTTAAAACACTTTTATCTTCAAAACTGTTTTCTCAGTTTGAAGAATAATTTTTAAAGTCTTTGGTCATTTTACATGATCTTTAAATGCTGAAGTTTTTCATACGTCTCTAGGTTTTTTTTCCCCCTCCACCATATGTGATATCTCACATTTCCCAAGACACATCTCTTTTGCTTTGTTTTGTTTGTTTACTCTTCCATTTTTATTTCTCCAAACTTCAATTCCTTGTTCACTTTTTCCACACTCCAATCTACGGAGACAGAGCAGGGTCACATCTGTGGATGGTTGTTAGAAGCAACCACTATATGTGAAGAGAGGATCCAAGAGAGAGGAAATAAAAGCCTACAAATTTTCTAAAATGTGAATCAAGTTTAACTGGCCAAACGTTGTAGTACAAGGTGAAAGGATTACAAAGCAATTTAGGGTCAAATCCAAAGTTATCAGTGCCTTAAAAGGATATTCCTGGGCTGCTTAAGTACAGGAGCCATTTCTAACTATATGGTGTGTGCTGTAAGCCTTCATATTTTTAAAATTTAATTTGTATTAGAGTTCCCATCATGGCTCGGCAGTTAACGAACCTGACTAGCATCCATGAAGACACTGGTTTGATCCCTGGCCGCGCTCAGTGGGTTAAGGATCTGGCATTGCTGTGAGCTGTGGTGTAGGTCACAGACATGGCTTGGATCCCATATTGCTATGGCTGTGGCATACGCTGGCAGCTACAGCTCCAATTGGATTCCTAGCCTGGGAATCTCCATATGCCTCATGTGTGGCCCTAAAAAGACAAAAAATAATTTAATTTTTATTTTATATTGGAGCATAGTGGATTTAAAATGTTGTGTTAGTTTCAGGTGTACAGCAAAGTGATTCATTATACATATAGATATATTCATTCTTTTTTCAGATTTGTTTCCCATATAGATCATCACAGAATATTTTGTTCCCTCTGCTATATTTGTAAATAAGTTCATTTGTATCATTTTCTTAGATTCCACATGTGAGTGATATCATATGATATTGGTCCTCATATCTCTGATATTTCACTTAGTATGATAACCTCTAGGTCCATCCATGTTTCTGCAAATGGAATTATTTTACTTTTTATGGTTGAATAATATTCCATTGCATATATGTACCACATCCTCTGTATCCATTCCTTTGTTGATGGGCATTTAGGTTGCTTCCATGTTTTAGCTATTGTAAATAGTGCTGCAATGAATACTGGGGTGTATGTATCTTTTTGAATTATGGTTTTCTCCAGATATATGACCAGGATGGGGATTGCAGGAGCATATGGTTGTTCTACTTTTAGTTTTTAAGGAACTTCTATACTGTTCTCCATGGTGATTATAACAATTTACATTCCCACCAATAGTGTAGGAAGGTTGCCTTTTCTCCACTCCCTCCCCAGAATTTATTTTTTGTATACTTTTTAATGATGGCCATCCTGATTGGTGTGAGGTGATGCCTTATTGTAGTTTTGATTTGCATTTCTCTAATAATAGCAATATTGAGCATCTTTTCATGTGCTTTTTGGCCATATATATGAATTCTTTGGAGAAATATCTATTTAGATATTTTGCCCACTTTTTAATTGAGTTCGTTTTTTTGATATTGAGCTGCATGAGTTGTGCATTTTGGAGATTAATCCCTTGGTTGCTTCACTTACAAATATTTCCTCCCATTCTGTGGGTCGCCTCTTCATTTTGTTTTTGGTTTCCTTTGCAGTGCAAAAGCTTTTAGGTTTAATTAGGTCCCATTTGTTTATTTTTGTTTTTATTTTCATTGCTCTAGGAAGTGGATAAAAAAAAAAGGTATTTCTTTTATTTCTATCAAAGAGTGTTCTGCTTATATTTTCCTCTAAGAGTTTTATAGTATCTGATCTTATGTTTAGGTCTTTAATCCATTTGGGGTTTATTTTTGTGTATGGTATAAAAGAATGCTCTAATTTCATTCTTTTACACATAAATGTCCAGTTTTCCCAGAACCACTTATTAAGAGACTGTCTTTTCTCTATTGCATATACTTGCCTTCTTTGCTACAAATTAATTTCCCATAGGTGCATGGGCTTTTTATACTGTTACATTGATCTATATTTCTGTATTTGTGTCAGTAACAAACTGTTTTGATGACTGTATCTTTGTAGTATAGTCCAAAGTCAGTGAGCCCAATTGCTCTAGCTCTTTTCCTTTCTCAGGATTACTTTGGGTATTCGGGGTCTTTTGCGTTTCCATACAAATAAAATTTTTTTTTGTTCTAGTTCTGTGAAAAATATCATTGGTAATTTGATAAAAATTGCATTGAATCTGTAGATTGCATTCCTTCTTATTCTTTTTTCTCTATTCTGTTCTGTGGTGGTGATTTCCATCAATCTGTCTTCCAGCACACTTGTTTGTTTTTCTGCCTCATTTATTCTGGTATTTATCCCTTCTAGTGTATTTTCATTTCAGTTACTCTATTGTTCATCTCTGCTTGTTTGTTCTTTAAATCTTGTAGCCCTTTGTTAAACATTTGTTGTATTTTCCCCTTCTGTGCCTCCATTCTTTTTCTGGGATCTTGGATCATATTTACTATCATTACTCTGAATTCTTTTTCAGGTTGATTGCTTATCTCCACTTCACTTAGTTCTTCCTCTGGGGTTTTATCTTGTCCTTCATCTGGAACATATTCCTCTGCCATCTCATTTTCTCTAACTTTATGTGTTTGTCTTCTTTGTTCTGTAGGCCACAGGATGTTTTCTTCAAAGAGTAAAGATGCCATAATAGTAGGCATCACTTATTAAGTGCTTACTATTTGCCAGGCATTATGTTTAGTAGAAGAAGGCAATAACGAAAACCATAATAAAGAACCAAATTATATAGTATGTTAGAAGGCCACAAGTGCTATTGTATAAAAGAAAAAGTAGGACAGAATAAGGGACAAAATAGGTTGAAATTCCTAAACAGAGTGGTTAATGCAGGTGCCACTTGAGCAAAGCTTCAAAGAAATTGAAAATGTTTTTTTTAATAACTATAATCATACATAATAAAATAATGCCTTTTTTTTCTATTGAATACTCCATTACACATTAATTTTTCTCAGGTGAATTAATTATCCTTTATTATTTATGTGTTTTCTTTTGTTAGACATCTGTCTCTTTGAGGAAAAGAACAGAGTCATCCTTCTTGTCTAAGCCCTTGGTACTGTGCTTGGTACAGTATTTGGAGAATGGGAATTTAACTGTTTATTAAGATATATTTAAAAACAACTTGTAGAGTTGTAGCAATGGGGTTTTAGTTATTGGGGTTAAAACAAATGATTGCTGTTTTCCTTCTACTTGTTTCTTTGACACGCTCTATAAACTATTTTCCATAAATCCTCAATTTTACCATTTTCTTAGAAGTAGGATAAAAATTGTCAGTACTGAAGTCTCAGTATGCATGGAGGGAAATGAAATAAGTCTTAAGTTTGTTTTTTATCTTAGATAACAAGTAAAATCCATGTTAACACAAGCAGCCTATAAAAGTGAAAATAAAACAGTCAAGCAATAAAAACCCATGGTCTCCTACCAATCCCACTCTTTAGTAGTATACATTAGACTCCGATGATTTGGGGTAGTAGGTATAATTCTTGGATGTTTGGAAAATTACTAAACTTCCCCATGTAGGCCACTTACAACTTCACCACAGCTGAGAAAGAGAGAGGGAGAATTTCTGGGTAATGTTTACAACCAGACTATTTCAGCGAAGGAAATCGAACACCTTTGGAGGTAGGGTGGATAAAGTGAATTTTGAGAAAATGCAGAGAGATGCAAAGAAATAGTCATCCCAACAAAAGGCATTAGGGTCTACGAACAAGAGTCATGAGAAGAAGAGGATTAGCAAAATACTACAGAACATTAAAAAAAAAAAAAGCCACCACCAACCTCTATCTAGATGTCTGGATCTTGATCTACATTTGTATCCATGACTACATCTGAATCAGATACAGACATAAACAAATCTCTGGGCTTACCCGGGTCTCCTCCAGCATCCTTATGATACAAGATTGGAAATTAATCCCAGAACCACACTATATCTTTATGCTTTATTGTGTATTTTACATATCTATATAAAATCCAAAATTGACATAATAATAAGTTGTATAAAGGTCATGGCCATTGCAGCACTTATTCACTAATGGTCATTCTCATTTAATTTTTTTGTTTTTATTTTTATAGTAACCTGAGTTAAACAATGTCAGATTAATTCAAGATAAATATTACCTCTGGCTGGAGCTAACTGAATACAGTAGCTCTATAGGCTGTTGCTATTGGGGTGTTAAGTTATTTGATAAATATTAATTTGAAAAAATTAGGGTGAATTCTCTCAATCTAGGTGTCCTATACAACAAACAACAACAACAAAACCTCCTACATTCCATTCTCAAAGGGGAGATTATTACAAATTCCTTTCTTGGCATAAATGTAGGCTTTAACCCAAGAGTCATCTGAAAGCTAGTGAGTTCTTATTAGCATTTTGTACCTAGTTTCCATGTGTGAGAATGCTAAAAGCAAGATTAAAATTAAAAAGGTGCTACAGAAGTTGCTAGGCACTTTGGCTTACACGCTGCATGGTATCAGCAGGAACCAATTTGATCTTCTGGATGTTTGACATAGCAACTCTTGGAATATGTACTGAGAATTTCTGAGAAATTTGTGGGCATTGCCTTGTAATTTACCTACATGAAAAATTTCAGTCTTCTTGGTCACCCATCAGGAGCAGCCAGTGAAATGATGACCTGTCTCTAGGGCCACCCGTACTTTAGTGGTCTTAGTAGAACAAAGGGAGAGGAATTTTTCCTGCTCAGACAGGAAACAATTTTTACAAAAGAGTAATAAACAATGAACAGCATAAAATTATGTTATATACTGGCTTTCTCCCAAGACAGTACAAATGAACAGAAAATCCAAAGAACAGGGATCTACTTTTCTTTTTAGTTTTTTTTTTTTTTTTTCCCTTTTTAGGGCCACACCTGCAGCATATGGAGGTTCCCAGGCTAGGGGTCCAACTGGCAATACAGTTGCTGGCCTACACCACAGCCACAGCAATGCCAGATCTGAGCAGAGTCTGAGACCTATACCATAGACCATGGCAACGCTGGATACTTAACCCACTAAGCAAGGCCAGGGATCGAACCCTCATCCTCATGGATCCTAATGGCTGAACCATAACTGGAACTCCTCTCTTATCTTTTTTATTTTTATTTATTTATTTTGCCATTTCTTGGGCTGCTGCGGTGGCATATGGAGGTTCCCAGGCTAGGGGTCTAATCTGAGCTATAGCTGCCGGCCTACAGCAGAGCCACAGCAACGCTGGGATCTGAGGATCTGAGCCGCGTCTGCAGCACATACCACAGCTCACTGCAATGCCGGATCCTTAGCCCACTGAGCAAGGCCAAGGATCGAACCCTCAGCCTCATGGTTCCTAGTCAGGTTCTTTAGCCACTGAGCCACAATGGGAACTCCTCTTATCTTTTTAAATTAATATATAAAATTAATATATAATTTTATAGTTTTATTTCAGCCCTGTCAAAAGATGAGTACTTATTAATTAAACAAGGAATAAAAGAGTTTGCTACTAGAAGACTGGAATCATTCCATATCTTTTTATTTCTCCTTTAAAAAACCCCCAAATCCTCAACTTATTGCATAGCGCACAGGTAAATTCAGTTTCTCAACTGTATTTTGAACTCAATTCTGCTTCCATTATGATCAACCTTCTGGTGACCTTTGGCAAATGATTACTTTTTTTGGTACTCCTTTTAGCAGATAAAGTGAATTTATAGGATAATCTTTTGACCCTCAGCTGATAACTTTGAAAGTATTCTAGTTTTAGGAAAAGGTGGGCTATATAGATGTTATATTGTCAGGTTGTTCTTTGGTGAAATATTATTTTGGGCACACTCTTTTTTTTTGACGTTAAACTGAGGACAAACACATCTTAGGGAAATAAAATTGTGTTAAGCAACTATAGTTTGATTGTTACCGAATTGGTAAATACCTATTGAGTGACTTCTAGGAGCCGCGTGTGTTGTTGGACACACGGCAGCATGCCAAGAATGATGTGGTGTTTCCCCTAGAGAGGTTAATAAAATGCGTTCTAGAATCAGGTGGATCTGGTTTTAATTCAGGCTTCATCATTTCATAGCTGGACATCCTCAAGCATGCCACAAACTGTTTGAACCTCAGTTTGCTCATTTATAAGGTGAGAATTAAAATTGCACTTGTTGGAGCTCCCTTCGCGGCTCACGGTTAAGCAACCCAACTAGGATCCACGAGGATGTGGATTCGATCCCTGGCCTCGCTCGGTGGGTTAAGGATCTGGCATTGCTGTGAGCTGCGGTGTAGGTTGTAGATGTGGCTCCCGAATTGCTGTGGCTGCGGTGCAGGCTGGCAGCTGTAGCTCTGGCTGGATCCCCTCGCCTGGGAACCTCTATATGGGGCGGATGCAGCCTTAAAAAAAAAAAAAGAGTAAATAAATAAAATAAAAATAAAATTGCACTTGCATCATAGGGTTATTGTGAATCTTAAATGAAACAACGTATGTGGCATAAAGGTGCCAATTTATATATTATTTTCCTTATTGTATAGAAATCATTAGGAATGGGACTGTTAGTTTGATTTCCTTCCTTTCTTCCTCCTCCACCCCCCTTTCCTCTTCCTCTTCTTCTTCTCCAAAGTAGCTTTTGTTTCTGCGGAGAGGGTGGGCTGGAGGATGAAGACAATTTCCGTTTCTGGTGATGAGGCTCAGGACGTGCTCCCCCAAATACGGCAGCTTGGCAATAGTGAATATTTTAAGCTGAAGGCGTTGGAGAAAATGGCAAGCCACTGTGAACTCTCTCCAACCTTTCTCTCCTGCAACAGATCAGGAAAACATCATATGACTCGTACCTTCTCATGCCTGGAGGAAAGGCACGTTCTTATCTCCCAAGAGAAAGGGCTGCCAAGAAAGAATCTGAGCAAACAGGCCTTGCTGAGTTTCCCTACACACTTACCTCCTTAACTTAGCCTCCTCTTTCACGATTATCCACTCTTCATCAAACCCAGCATAAAATACTCAGGTCTAACTGTTTCTTTGGGTCTTATTTTCTTATGAAGACTCCTGTGCCAGGTAAAACTTACAATAAGTGAATCTGTATCCTTTTCTCCTATTAATATCTTAGTTTAATTGTCAGACCCATCCAGGGACCCTACGGGGGTTGAAAAAAAAACATGCTTGGCTTCTTTGTGTGTGTGTAAACTTGAGCTGATGGCTGAAATATATGCTGGAGGAAGGGAAAGCAGAGGTAGGAAGAAGGAGGAGAGAGAGAGAGAGAGAGAGAGAGAGAGAGAGAGAGAGAGAGAGAGAGAGAGAGAGAGAGATTTTTCCCAGGCAGGGAAGGGCCCAGAGATCTGTGGGTCCTGAGAGGAGCAGGAACCTGGGCCCAGAACCATGGCCGTGGCCATGGCTGTGCCAGGGATGCCATGACCTTGGAAGACACTTCCACAGTGCTCCTCATAGGCTGGACCCAGGCACCCAGAATCCCAGCATTGAAACATACCCACGACCAGGCTTGGCATAGAAATGCTAAGACTTCCTGCTTGGCAATGCTATGAGAATTTATAATAGCTGCAATAAAAGTGGACCAAAAACCAGAGAGTCTGTTGTTCCCCATTTTCTGCAAATCACAGAAACCTCACATGCTTTTGGGTCACCTTTGGAGGGAATAACGACTGAGACTGAATTTACTAGTAAGTTTGGGAGGATCGCATTTGGTACATCATTTTATTTGATTTAAAGACTCTAAAGTCGTACAACTTTTAAAATACAAGTTCACGTGCATAGAGCCGTCACCATAGGGCCTGGCACACAGTAAGCACTTCAGAAGCGACTCTTAACTAATGGCATCTTTCATCTCCGTGGAAAACATCCTTATTACTTTAATCGTTCTAAAGGATTAGCTGTTTGGAAAGTTTGCTAAATTTTGCATGCGACATTAACCATCCATATCTGGGTATTTCAAGTGCTTCGATGGATGGCAGAATGGATTTAATATCCAGGCTGTTGTACAGCAAGAATGTACGTTAAGATACAGAATGGGAATTGTCAAATATAGCTAAGATTCCCATCCACATGCAGGTGTTAATGAGTCAGAATTCTGAACACCTCAGGGCAAAGCAGCTACGAGATCTGTGTTTCTCCAGCTTTTCGGGGTCATACGTTGAGCTTTGAGGCCTGAGGCTAAAGAGAAGTTAGTATTTGGGGGGAATGGAATAAATCCCCAGAGGTTCCAGCCAAGTTCAAGTCCAATCCAGCTGCAGGAAAGCTCACTTAACTTGAGGTCTTTGCATTAGCCTAAGCAGCTCTTGGCAGGAAAGAGCTCTCTGCAGGAGGCCCCTTTTGTCTTGTCACTTGAGCAAAGCTATAGCCTCCAGCCCGAGCCACACCTTTCAGGTCTTTTGATCACAAAATACTTTGCCTAACCTGTGGGTCCTTTCCTTCCATCAAAGTAACGGAAATGAAGAAGAAGTAATTAACTGATGACCTGATTGGTCCCCCAGCCTCCCCTTCAGTCATCTGAATGAACCGTGTGAACAAGACAGCATCCAAAGAAAGAGCACAAGGCGGCGACAAGCCTGCACACAATGGGAATGGCCATGAATCTGACCCCCGAGTTCAACCATTAACTGAGATTATTTTCCCCTTTAAAAACTTTCCTGGCCAAGCAGAATCTTTGCAGTTGGACTGGGGACTGGAGTCTGCCTTCTCTCGGCCAGCTTTCTGATTAAAGCGTCAGGTAGGATAGGATAGGGAATCGGCCCGGGCGACTCAGAATAGGCCATTAATCATTACCATAAACAGGAGGCCCGCGATCAAACAATAACAACAGGAGCAGACACCAGGGGCTCTTCCCCGCACTTCCCTGCAGCTTGTTCTCCGTGGACATGAGGCATCCTCCCCGAAACCAATCGGAGCATCAGATTGCGCCCCATACAGAGATGGGTCAATGCTCAGCCCATACACACCGCACAGGGGGCTGGGGCAGGAGAAATCAGGTCCCCAGTCAAGTCCGCAGCCTGCGGATATAAAGGGAAACCCGGTTGTGAAGAGGGCCAGTCCCTACTCTAAGGGCAGCCTGCTCTCTCTGAGAGTGGAACTGAATTTGCTGTGCGTTCTGTCCCTGTGAACTTGATTCAACTCAATCGCGATCTTCAAGGCAACCTGCAGCAGCAGTGTTTTGCTTCTGGCAGAAGGGTCTGGGGACCCCTCATAAAGCATCCTAAGGTGGGCTGTAACCTTCCACTGGAGAGGCTGTCGCTTTAAGTAGGTTCCTTTAGGCTCCCACCTGCTACCATTCCGACCCCAACCATAAAGCGCTCATCTAGAGAGCCTGCCTGTCTGCATCCCTGATGCCACTTTAAGGGGGTTCCCTTCAGTTCTGACACGGCGGGACCACTGCCTCTGTCCTGGAGCCGCTGTGGCACTTCCTCCTGAAGAGTTTGTTTGCATCCCTAGCACCTGCCACTTTGGTTTGCTTTGCTTTGCTTGCAGCGGGTGGGGAAGAACCGAGAGGAGTAACGCAAAAAGTTAACAAAAGCAACGTTTCCTGTTCCTACCAACACTTGTCTCTCATGCTGTTTTCAGCAGCGTGCAGCTGGACCTGAGTTGGTAACACTAGCTTCCAACAAGCTCTTTCTTCCGGAGGACTGAGTGTCAACACGCAGCAGTCACCCTCACCCCATCCAAGAAACAGAAACGCAGAAGTGAAATTAGGTGTCTCTGGCACTGTTACTACGGAATCACCAACAGGTCAAACCTCCGAATATCCAAAAAGAAAAATTTAAGAATTCTATCCCCATTATTGCTCAAATGACGGTCTTTGAATACTTTTTTGTTTCTTTATTGCACCTGATTAAAATAAACCGAGAAATGTCATTTCACCAAATGTTTCAAAGTTACTAACTGTCCTGAAATGAACATACAAAAAGCTCCATGTTGTAACGGAGGGGACAGGGCCTTCCTGGGGCAGGTCTTTCTCCCACATCCTCTGCTTTAGCTCCTCTCTGAAGTATAACATGTATCTTGTCGGAGGTTTGTAGGAATATTGCGACAGCTACAAGGACAAAGGATTTCTTCATCAAAAAGTTTGCAACGATCCACCATGCCCACCTCTCACCTTGCCTTTAAAAATGCTTCGCAGTTTTGGTTCAGGGAGTTCAGGATATTTTAGGGGCATGACCCACCCATCTCTTTGCGTGACCCTTCAGGAAACCTTTCTCAGCTCCACGCTCCGATGACATTGTGGTTTGGCCTCACTTTGCTCTGGGCATGGGAACTAATGCTCCCGATGTTAAAATAAAAATCTCTTCTTTCTTCCGTAGACTTGCTCCTTAATTTAAGAAAGTCCAGTGTGGAAAACTTTGAACTCAACAAGCCGGTGGGAAAATCACTGCACAGAGAGGTAGGTAACTCGCCCGAGGTCCTGTGGTTACACCGGGCAAAGCTCTGCTCTCAACCGCTGGGCTAAGCATTTGCTTGTTTCTTGCGTTTCTCTTTTCTGAGTTGCTGATTTGCGTTCCCTCTTTGTCCATTGTTCTCATACCCTCAGACATAGGTAAAATCTTTGCTATATACTTGGTGCAAACATTCCCCCCCCCACTTCCCGTTTGTTCTTTATCGTTTACATTGTTTAAATGTTTTGAAGCTTTTCAATTTTGTACTTAAAAGTGTTAAGGTCAATATCTATCAGCTTTTTGACCCATGAAAAAGCAGTGGTTTTAGCTACTCTTAGATTATAAAAATATTTATTTGCTTTTGCTTTTATAAGTCCCTCCCTCCCTCTCTTCTTTCCTTCCTTCCATCCTTTCTTCCTTCTGTCCTTTCCTTATCACTGGTGCTTTTTTTTTCTTTTAAATTACGAAATTTCCAGGCTGTACACATATTTTTTCAAAAAAGATATCTCTTTTCCTTCCAAGCCTGCCCCATTTAAGGACTCTGGCAGTCTGGAAGCTGTGGTTAAGAATCACTTTTCAGCTTTTCGCTATAGAGCATGATTCCAGGTATTCGTTTGCTGAATCTTTAGGTATTTTGAAAGGTCTAGTAATATTAATATATCTTATAATCTTGGACTGTTACCATATTACTAGAATGAATCCTACATTGACATGATGTACTGTTATTTTAATATATTGTAAGATTCAGGGGTTTTATTTTAAAGCAAGAAATTTCCTGGAGATCATTTTAAACATGGAACAAATCAAAAACCTCTTAACAAAATGATTCAGGGAATGTGATTTAAAAAATTGATTATATATTCAGAATCATTTTTTTTTTCTTTTTGTGGCTGTACCTGTGGCATATGGAAGTTCCTAGGCTACAGGCTGAATTGGAGCTGCAGCTACAGGCCTATGACACAGCCACAGCAACACCAGATCCAAGCTGCATCTATGACTTATACTGCAGGTTGCAGCAACACTGGATCCTTAACCCATTGAGAGAGGCCAGGGATTGAACCCACATCCCCACAGACACTGTGTCTGGTTCTTAACCCACTGAGCCACTATGGGAACTCCAAGAGTCAATTTTTGACCAATTAGAAGTAAAAGGAAAGACAGGAATTCTGAAATTATAAGTGAAAAAGAAAATCTGATTTACAAAATTCTGAGCCACACACTTTTTCTATGTGTTGAATAGCTTTGACTGTAACTATTTTGGGGGCTAATTTCCTGAGGTAAGCACTTTGATGGACTTGCAAAACAGAGCACCCAGAAATTGAAAATGGTCGCACTTACTAAGTCTTCAACCTACAGGACAACAAACACAGTGACAACTGCTTTATTCTAGCAAAAATCATATTTTATAAAGAAACTGAACGCAAACTGGCCTGGAGAAATAAACGTTTCATAAACATCTTCTAAAGCTCATAACTTCTTAACTCATAAGCTCGAGTTTAAATTGGTCATTCCATCAGGTAAACAGTCTGTTACTTGGGCATAATAAAGGCTGAGTTAGCCAGCACTTTCCAAGATACCTCTTGTGGTTGTCTTTTTCTGATGGCTTGTTGAAATTCTTAGTTTATTTACCTAACTTAGCTAGGATAGTTGTAATACACTAACAAAGGCCAATGGATTGAGGGAAAGAAGGGGTGTTTCATTGTATTGCCCTAAGTGACCAAGCCACACTAGTATCTGTAGGGAAAAAAGTATTTTCTTCTGACCCTGCCATGCATCTGTTTAAATCTCTTCTATCAAGAGTGAAGCTTGTCTTTGTGAAAATGGGAGTGTTTGCCACACAGCTAAAAATGGTGTGACCTTCAAAGATCTGCCAATAGATGTTCGTCTCATTTAACAAATTACTTAGCCTGAAGGCAAATATGTTACAGTATTATCTGCTGAAAAGCAAATATAAAATGGGTGCCTGTGCATATGAAATGAAAATAAAGGGAGAATGATAAGCCAACTACTTTATCAAGCATTCTGGGCTACTTATCTATTTTGCATTTTTAGATGCAGAAATCTGGGCTACTAGAGACTCCAATGGTGTTAGTAAAATATAAGTTCCTGATGCATATTTGCTTATAATAAAATATAAGCACTTACGCATATTTTCTCCAAGAGGATTTGGAATAAGAAGATCCTTCTATTTAGGTTTTGCTAACACTTTTGCAGATAGTAGGATATATTTTCCTAAATGTCCCAGGAAGTCCTTCAAATGTGCCAGACCAACTACCGTCTAACCTAGAATTATTTATTAGCTAGACATTTAAAATAAATGGCATTGAAATGACTCAATCTGTTTTCCTCCTGCCATGCTCACCATAGGGAGAGACAATGCTAGGAATATGCCATAGGCTTCCTGAAGAAATGATATAAAACCTGGAGAGGAAAGTAGGTTTTTGAACTCCACGGTACACTTCTCAGGGTTTCATACCAGTATAAACTTCCTATTTCCTTTTATGTGTTCTGTGTGAATGATTCATTTCCAGGGGCATGCAGGGGTCTGAGCCTGCTCTTTCTAGCAGTGGCGGCATGCCAGAATTCATTTATTTGGGGGAGCTGACCAATAGGACTTTGTAGGTTTTATGACTATCTGGTCTTACAGTTGTGACTATGAGTTGGGGGTTTTAGTTATGTTTATGTTGGAGGTATGTTAGAGCAGTTATTTTTCAAGTGGGGTAATAAATACAATTTATGATGGAGTGAATTTTTGAGGGCAGATCGGAACACATAACCCCCAAATTTACGTACTGAGTGGAGCACAGGGCACTTGAGACTAGACAGGAGTCACCGTGTGACAGGGATCGTGGCATCCCCTACATGGACACGGAGAAGGTGTGACTCACCCATCCATGTGCCTCCTCAGTGCCTCCCAATGAATATCTCAAAGGTGACACGTTCAAGCATAAAGTCTGGTCCCCCCACTCTCCACTCACCTCTGCATCATCCTTCACTCTTCTCTCTCTCCTTCTACCTATTCAATCAGGATAATTCTGTGGTCCTTCTTTCAAAATACAGCCTAAATCCATTCTCTCCTGGATTATCTTAATATGTTGTGGACTGTTCTGCCTGTTTCTGCCTTTGCCCATGGTTTTCTGAGTCACTCAGATAGAGCCACCTCCTTAAAGTGGTGTCCAGGGTTTATACCATCTGTACCCTTCTCTCCCCTCAGCCCTCTTCCACCTCGTCATTGGCCACTCACCCCTCACGCATTTTGTTCCAGCCACACTGACTTCCTCGGTATTTCTAGAACACATCAGACATGACCGCCCTCAGGGCTCTTCCCTCCATTTGGAACACTCTTCCCTTCTTCACCCACCTGGGTTAAGTGTCACTCAAATGTCATGAGGAGTTCCCTGACTGCCTTGAATCTAGCAAGCCCTTTCTCCATCTCCCCCACCCTCTGGACTACAAACTCCATCCACCTCCCAACGGGTGCTTCTCAGCTCTTCCTACTTGTTTCATTTTCCTCTGTAGCACTTACTACCATCTGATACTCTTATTTCTCTCTCTCTCTCTCTCTCTCTCTTTTTTTTTGGTTACCGTCTTAACCATTTTAAGTGTACAATTCAATAGCATTAAGTATGTTCACATTGTTGTAACAAGAGACACAGGAAAACAGAAAAGTTGTGTAGAATTTTTTCATCTTACAGAACTGAAACTCTGTCCCCAGTAAACATTAATTCCCTCCCTCCAGCCGTTGGTAACTACCATTCTACTTTGTGTTTCTAGGAATTTGACTACGTTAGCTACTTCACATAAATGGAATTATACAGTATTTGTCCATTGTGATTGGATTATTATGCATACAGTATTTGAGGTGCATCCATGTTGTTACATGTGTCAGAATTTCTTTCTTTTTAAAGGTTGTATAATATTCCATTGTATATGGGCTTCTATGACAACATACCACAGACTGGGTGGTTTATAAATGACAAGAATTTATTTCTCATAGTTCTGGAGGCTGGAAGTCCAAGAATAAGGTGTCGGCAGATCTAAATTTGGTGAGGGCCTGCCTCCCAGTACCTGCTGGTTTATTTATAGCTCTGCTTTAGCTGCCTCCTTATATGGGGGAAGGATGAGGGAGCTCTCTGGGTCCTGTTTCCATTCATAAGGATCTGTCCTCATGACCAAATCACCATCCAAAGGCCCCACCTCCATATTCCATCATATTGAGGTTAGGATTTCAACATAAGGATTTGGGGCATCCCATTTAATCCATTGCAATCATTTTTGGAGGCATAGTACCTAATTGGTATTACATCCCTGGAACATCCTAAGAGGGGCATACAATGTAAGTTTGTCCCAAATGTAAAAATTAAATTAACTCCAGGCTTAGCAAGAGTACAATTTATAGGCACTCATATACAGCTGTGTGCCAATTTCACTGATATTTTCCATGTTATCAAAAATTTTCTTTAAAAATTGCATGAATTTTAGGTCGGATATTTAGCAAATAGATGTTTTCTTTTGGAGGAAGTAAGGTCGGTTGTCTCTCTCCCCCACCCCAACTTCTGGTGGAGGAGAAATGGAAAAGTTGGCCAAGTAGACACTGAACGTTGTCTAGAGGAATTACAAATTTGAGATTCTGAGCACTGCAGCTGTTCTTGTCATTATTGTCCTCAGGCAGCTTGGTCACCTTGTTTCATCCTCAAAATGATAGAAAATCATACTTCCTGCTCACCTAACCTCTCTCAGAAAGGCACTGGTGCACTAGGCCAAGCAAACGCTTTCAAGGGAGTGCCAATTTTGTAATTTAAATGAAAGACACACAGAGAGGCAATGCCCTAGTATTATACACACTGTTTTCATAATTAACTTAACAGCATTCCTTGGAAGCTGCAATTTCAATATATGGTGCATTTACTAAAAAGTAAACAATGGATGAGCCTGGGACAAGCGTGTCATCAGAAGCAGATACAACACCTATCTCCAAAAATCTCCCCTATAATTAAAAACCTACCATCTTCAAATACAATCCTGTAATTAAAACGAAGTCCCTTTCTATTAAAGAAAATTAACAGGTCTTTTGGACAAGACTGGTTTATATGATGAAGAGATCAAAGTCTATTAGAGTAGATATTTTCAGAGTGAAGGCTTGAGGGGGATGGCATGGCAATGATTATACTGGTATCAGTGTAGAGAACAGACATCAGGTGGCTGAGCATAATTAACCGTGTTTCAGCTGGTTCTCTTCTGAGATAAGTTCCATACATGTGTAAAAAATACTCACACCTATTACAGCCCTTGTCCTCCCTTTTACTGCCTTGACAGGGGATGTTCTTCTCTATGCAGGAACTTGCTCTCCAGCTCCAATGTGCCGAAGGGTCATGGGTGCGGCTGGCATTCGTCTGGCTTTTTTTGCTTCCAGACGTTGGCATTTCCAACTTTGTGCAAGCTTAAGAATCTAGCAGGAGCCTCCCAGATCCCTTTTCTGTCAATGACTTGATCTTCTCGCCCCTTCCCCCATTTTTAAAAAATAAATAAAGTACAGTTGCTCTACGATGTTGTGTCAATTTCTGCTATACAGCAAAGTGACCCAGTCTCTCTCCCTCACACACACGCATATATATTGCTTCACCTTAGAAACCTTTATGTCCTTACTCTTGCTGCTGTGACTGAGTTATTATGTTCATCACACACTCATCTCTTTCTTGGGATAAAGACTATCTTTCCCTTGTATGGAAGTTGAAACTGTCCTTGTCAACAGGAAGGAGGGTGAATACGATGTGCCACTTCCCATCGGAGACAGTGAAGGGTGGATGTGGATTCTCATACTTTTTCTTTTAGGTTGGATATAAAGATCTCCAGGGCGGCAGAGTTATAAAATAGATGCCACCCAGGTCTGTGGGTCACTTTTGGAGGAGATCCTTGAGAAGAGCTGCCTCTACCACTGTGATGGCAGTCAGTGACTGAAGCACGGTTCTTCCACTTCCAAAAACAAAACAAAACAAAGCAAAGAACCAAAAACCTTAACAAAACACCAGGCTCTTCCTTTCTGCTTTTCTCTCCAGACTATCAGCCTCCCTTAACCATCTGCCTTCCCAAGCCAATCTGCAGCTCACAGTTGATCACGAGAAACAATCTTTCACCTACACTGTTAAGTACTTGGCTTACTTTTCTCCTGCTGTGCCCTTTCAGCAAAACCTCAGCTCTGGAGAAATTCAGCAAGCTGTGTTTCCTACTCCTGTACCAGAATGGCTGAGTGCTGCTGGAGACAGTCACGCTGTTTGTCTGACTAATACCATCAAAAACTCATGATTTCCATTCTCAAACGGTCTTTAGCATTTCCTGGAAGTTCTGGCTCACAACCTTCCTTGATCACCTCAACCACCTTTCCCAAACTCACCTGTTTCTACATGTTCTCTACTCAGTCCTTATTCTGATCTTAACAGACATCTTATTTCTTTTTGGAAAACAAAATCGAAACAAAAACTATAGGCAGAATATCCCTCTAACTACAATTTTGGATAATACTTAAGATAGCACGAGGGATTATTTTTCCCCTTTACAGTTCTTGCCTTTGTTTTTTATATTAAATTACAAATTAAGCCCACCTTGGAGTCCTAATCACCAGGGTTATGAGAAATTCGAGTTCCCCCTTGTTTTATAGTTGTACAAGGATCCAGGGAGCTTGCAGGAAACATGCTACATGGAGAAAAGGTCTCTGGACTCCCACCTCTTATGGGATAATGTTGACACTGCAGGGTGCAAACCTGTGGGCCCACGCAAAGATTGGCAGCTCTACTATTTTGTGCCTATTTTCTGCTTGTTCTCTATGAGGTGGGTAGCTCTCTGCATGGTGGCCGGCAGTCCTGTACGGCCCAGATCTGACTCCCCTCTGAGTTTTGGCTGTCTCTTGTGATGCTTTCAGAGACAGGAAAAATTGGTCTCTGCTTCTCCCAGGGCAGGTGGAAACCTCCATGCCTTTCTAGTTGAAGGCAATTCCATGTCCTTTCTTCTATGACTATTTCAGCTTCTCCTCTTAAAGTTCAGCTCTCATCCCACTCCCCGGAGGGATATCCTGGCATGACACCCTCCGTGACTTTCAGCTTTCAAAAACCTGGGGTGGGGGGGAGCAGTCTGTCTTCAAGAAATTCCTGCTGAACAATCTATAAGAAACGAATACATTCTTAGAAACATACAACCAACCAAGACTGAATCATGAAGAAATATAAAATCTGAATAGACTGATTACATATAAGGACACTGGATCAGTAATCAAAAGCCTCCCAACAAACAAAAGTCTAGGACCAGATGACTTCACTGGCAGATTTTACCAACATTTAAAAAAGAATTAGTAATAATGCTCCTCAAACTTCCAAAAAACAGAAGACTAGGAAACATCTCCAAACTCATTTATAAGGCCAATATAACCTTGATACCAAACTCAGAAAAAGACACCCCAAGAAAAGAAAATTCAGGCCAATATCCCTGATGAACATAGATGCAAAAATACTCAACAAAATATTAGTAAACCAAATTCAACAAGACATTAAAAGGAGCACATACCACATTCAAGCTGAATTTATTTCAGGGATGCAAACATGGTTTAACAGTCACAAATCAATAACTCTGATACACCACACTAATAAAATGAAGGCTAAGAATTATACAATAATCTCAATAGATGCAGAAAAATCATTTGACAAAATTTAACATCCAATTATAATAATAGCTGATAACAAAGTGGGTAAACATGGAATGTATCTCAACAAAATAAAGACCACATTATGTCTTTATAAAGACCATATTATGTGGACCACAAGTCCACAACTAACTTCGTACTCGAGATGAAAAGCTGAAAGATTTTCCTCTAAGATCAGGAATAAGACAAGGATGTCCACTCTTGCCACTTTTATTAAACAAAATATTAGAAGTCCTAGCCAAAGCAATCAGGAGGGAAAAAAAAAGTTAACCTAATTGGAAAGGAAAAAGTAAAACTGTTACTATTTACAAGTCTCATGATATTACATATAGAGAAACCTTACACATGCCATCAAAAATATTAGAATTAATAAATTCAGTAATGTAGAATATAAAATCAATACACGAAAATCTGTTGTGATTTTTACACATTAAGGAACTATCAGAAAGAGAAATTTAGAAAACAATCCCATTTACAACTGTATCAAAAGAATAAAACACCTAGCAATAAATTTAACCAGGGAGGTGAAAGCCCTGTACACTAAGAACTATATAAGACATTGGTGAGGGAGTTCCTGTCGTGGCGCAGTGGTTAACGAATCCAACTAGGAAGCATGAGGTTGCGGGTTCGGTCCCTGCCCTTGCTCAATGGGTTAACGATCTGGCGTTGCCGTGAGCTGTGGTGTAGGGTGCAGATGCAGCTCGGATCCCATGTTGCTGTGGCTCTGGCATAGGCTGGCAGCTACAGCTCCGATTCGACCCCTAGCCTGGGAACCTCCATATGCCACAGGAGTGGCCCAAGAAATGGCAAAAGGACAAAAAAAAAAAAAAAAAAGGACATTGGTGAAAGAAGAGACAAATAAATGGAAAGACATTTCATGCTCATGGGTTGGAAAATTACTATTTTTGACATGGCTGTACTACCCTAAGATATCTATAGAGTCAATGCCATATCTATCAAAATTTCAATGGCATTTTTCTCAAAAAAAATCCTATAATTTATATGGAAGTACAAAGACCCCAAATATCCAAAGCAATCTTGGGAAAGTGAAACAAAGCTGTAGGGATCATACATCCTGATTTCAAACTATATTACAAAACTGCAGTAATCAAAACAGCATTGCATTGGTGTAAAAACAGATCAATGAAACAGAATAGAGAGCCCCCAAATAAACTCACACATATATGGTCAATTAATTTATGATAAAGAAGCCAAGAATATACAATGAGGAAAGGGCAGTCTCTTCAGTAAGTGGTGTCAGAAGAACTGGACAGCCACATGGAAAAGAATGAGGCTAGACCACTATCTTACACCATACACAGAAATTAAGTTGAAATGGATAAGACTTGAATTAATACCTGAAACCATATAACTCCAAGAAGAAACCTAGAAGAAAACATAGGCAGTATGCTCCTTGATATTGGTCTTACCCAATGATTTTTGAATTTGACACCAAAAGCAAAGGCAACAAAGGTAAAAATAAACAAATGGAACTATGTCACACTAAAAACTTCTGCACAGCAAAGGAAACCATCAACAAAAAGAAAAGGCAACCTACCAAATGGGAGAAAATATTCATAAATCATATAGCTGACAAGGGGTTAATATTCAAAATACATAAAGAACTCATACTACTCAACAGCAAAAAAAAATCCAATTAAAAATGGATTAATTTTAATTGGAAAACAGTATGGAGGTTCCTCAAAAAATGAAAAATAAAACTTCCACATGATCCAGCAATTTCATTTCTGGGTAACTATGTGAGGAAAACAAAAACTATTAACTCAAAAAGATGTATGTACTCCCATGTTCACTGTAGCATTATTATAGTAGGCAAGACATAGAAGAAATCTAAGTGTCAACTGACAGATGAATAGAAAAAGAAGATGTGATACACACACACACACACACACACACACATATATATACAATGGAATATTATTTAGCCATAAAAAGAAGGAAAGCTCTTCATGTACAACAATGTGGATGGACCTTGAGGGCACAACTCTGAGTGAAATAAGTCAGACAGAGAAGGACAAAAACCACACGATCTCACTTTTATGTGGAAACTCCTCCCCCACATAAAACCCAAACTCATAAATACAAAGAACCGATTGGTATTGTCAGAGGTGGGGGTTGGGGGGGGGAGTGGATGAAATGAATGAAGGGGGCAAAAGGGACAAACTTCCAGCTATAAAATAAACAGTCCTGGGGCTCCAATGTACAGCATGGTGACTATAGTTAATACTACTCTATTGCATATTCGAAAGATGCTAAGAGAGGAGGTCTTAAAATTTCTCATTGTAAGAAAAAGCACTTGTGACTACACGTGGTAATGGATGTTAACTAGACTTAATGTGGTGACCATTTCACACATACAAACGCTGAATCATTATGCTGTACACCTGAAACTAATATAATACGTTAATTATATTTTAATAAAAAAATAGTATTAGTGTGCCAGCTGGTTTAACTTAACTTGCTTACTTTTGTCACTCTTAACCACATCTGCATCCACCCTTTTTTTTTTTTTTTTTTTAGGATTAAGGTAATTTCTTAAGCCTGACTTCAATCTCTTCCTTTTTTTCGCTGAAACCTTGAGCAGGAATGATGTCTCTTTTTACAGCATCATCAGCATTACCCACCCTAGAATCATGCCTCAGTCCCCTTCTCTGTAAACGGCCCTCCAACCCTACGGCCTCCTGAGCATCATCCATCCCTTCTCTCCCAGGGCCAAACACTGAGAGTCAGTCTTCGCTTCCTTGCCGTGTAGTTCACTCCTCAAGGCCCAGCTCTCTGTCTTCTGACTACAATTGCTTTGAAAGTGCAGTTGCTAAGGTCACTTGGGACCTCCAGTTGTTCATGGCATTGAAAAGATTCTCATTCTGATTTTATCCAACCTCCTTGCTGCATTTAAAACTGCTGCTTTTGGAGTTCCTGTTGTGGCTCAGTGGGAAACGAACCCTATTGGTATACACGAGGATGCAGGTTCGATCCCTAGACTCGATCACTGGGTTAAGGATCCTGTGCTGCCGTGGCTGTGGTGGAGGCCAGCAGCTGTGGCTCCGATTGGACCCCGAGCCTGGGAATTTCCATATGCCACAGGTACGGCCCTAAAAAGAAAAAAAAATTGCTTTGCATTCCTTCTGAAGATTGTCTACACTGTTTTTACTTGCAGCCACACTCTTCCTCTGACTCATTTTGAGGGCTCGTCTTCTTCTGAGGACAACTAACATGCAGGTAATTTTCAGGGATTGATCAAGAACCACTGCATTGCACTCAATTCTTCCTGGGTAATTTTCTTCACCCTCATATTTTTTGTTTTGAAATAGGTAATAAAAATGGCTTAAAAATTTATATCTGACGTCTCCTAAAGTAAAATCTCCAATCTGAGGTCTCTGCAAAGACTCCGGCTTTCATATCCGTGGTCTTCGAGGGCGTTTGTACTGGATGAGGAACAAATCACTCTCAGAAACCCCAGTGTAGACATACGTTGCAGATTCCCAGGGCCTTGAGACGATATTCACATATTACTTAAAAATACTGTCTCCTAACTAATGTGGAAGCAGACACCTGTTGAATATTTTAGACAGTCACTGACCTTGCATAAAGAGGGTATATGCATTTAATGAGCCCTGTAAACTGTAACCTTCAGGATGGTGCCCCGGGGTTTAATCCTAAAATGTCCCATGGGCTTCAGTTCATCCAGATTCCTTTGACACCATGTATTCAAAAAAGGGGGCAGGGTGGTCAGCCAAACCCTATCTCTGGAATGGTATTACATGTGCCTGAGGCAAAGCTTTTTAGGAAAAGTATTTTTTGGAGCAATAAACAGGACGAAAACCTGAGACTTCATCATTCTTAAAGAACAGGGTGCTTTGACGGTGTCGTGCCAGTTCGCTCATAGTGGCAGGTTGTATTTTCACAGACTAAATGGTCTTCTGCAGTGGGACCTTGTCTCTCTCCCATAAAGCATATTTCTTCATGCCCTTGAATATGGACAAGCCCTGTGGCTGCACTGGTAATACAGCGTAGTTGAGGCAGAAATGACTCTGCCATTCTGGGTACGGCCCTTACCTGGCCTGTTTCTGGCCACCGTGCTGCTAGAAGCACAGGCCACGTAAATATGAATAAGGTGCGGCCCCAGCTGAGCTCCCAACCGAAGCCAGCATCCAACCCAGCCATGTGAGGAGCCAACATGGGTGTTCAATCCATCTGTCCTCCAGGACTCCGGCATGTGTGACAACTGAACGACCCCAAGAAAAAAAATCCAGCTGATAGCAGTGATACCTCAGAATGATGAGAGATGAACAAAGGGATTGTTACTGCAGCTGTGAAATAAAATTTGTATTTTATGGCAAGATACGGACAATTTCAACAAAAACGTTCTCTGCCCTTTGGCCTTCCTCATTGTGCCTTGTCTATCTGTATTACGCATTGACCAAACCGTCCCCATTGGCAAAAATACGTGCTCAGTCATAAAGAGCACGATTCTCCTGGCAGCAACAAGACAACAGCTTAAAAGATAACATTCCTCCTTGCTCTCGTAAGGGGTTACATGACACTTGGATCTGGATTACATAAACTGCCAATAACACATCATCTAACGTATAGCCCTCTGTCTCAAAAAAGTTATCTAACTGTGCCTTGACTTCTAATGGGCAGAACAGTTCTCAGAGCTTTCTGAGATGCTCTTCCTGAGCTATAATCCTCAAGTTTGGCTTGAATAAAAATTTCCATTTCTTTCTTAGGGTGACTGATTAATTTTTCATTGACACAGCCTACTAAATTTTAGGGTGGTTTGTTATGAGAATAAATAGTGGAATGCGAATAACTGCCCATATGTTTATGGCAGAATCTGGTCTGAGGCTTGCTTTCTTTATAACCTGGTACTGAAGTTGTGGGGAGGCTTAGCCCTTATCCAGTCTCCTCCAAATACTCTTGGCTATTGAGATATAACAAAAAGAACCTACAAACTGTATACAACCAAACTGACTTGGAGAGATAAGGCATTTTCCCAGTACTAACGGCGAGAATTTCAAGGCTCAGAACCCAGATATTACTCTAATTTTTTTTTTTTGGCTTTTTAGGGCTGCACCTGAGGCATACAGAAGTTCCCAGGCTAGGGTTCAAATTGAATCTGTAGCCACCGGCCTATGCCAGAGCCACAGCAACGCAGGATCCAAGCCACATCATCTGCGACCTACCCCACAGCCCACGGCAACACCCGATCCTTAACCCACTGAGCAAGGCCAGGGATTGAACCTGAAAACCTCATGGTTCCTAGTTGAATTCTTTTCCGCTGAGCCATGACAGGAACTCCCCCAGATATTATTCTTGTGTAATGTGGTTTGTGGAAGAGCAGAATTGTAGCTTCAGATGTTGCCATAAGTTACTGGACCCTGACCAGACTGAGAGAATAAAAGTCAGCAAGCCCATAGATCTGTAATTCTTTTGTGACAGTGGACAAATCATTCACATACACTGCTAAGCCATTGCTTTTGCAATGCGTCTCCTTGAGATAATGGGGAGACAAGGGGGAATTGTGCCATCCATTTGCATCCCTATCTTTGCATCGCCCGTTTGCTGCTTCAGAAACAAGCCAGAGCAAAAGCCACCTTGAACGAGTCTGAGTTCATTTTCTCATCCATCCTGAAACCCGGACCAGGTGACCTAGGGTAATATCTCCATCTCAAAGCTCCGTAGGCATCTGAAATGCACGGTGTTGCAAGCTGAGCACATCATAGTTCCTCCTACACCTGCTGCCATTACCATCGTCTCTGTCTCAGTAGGTTTGAATCGCCATCCACCTGTTCACTAGATTTCCTCTTCTGCCTCTCTCACTCCATGCAAACACCACCTGAGGCCAGTTAATACGACTTCCAAAACAGTTGCTAGGAGTTTCTTCCTAATGCTGTTTTGAGGTCTGGCCTTAATCATGTCCCATTTGGATTCATCCTGATTCGTCTCCCTGCCTCCTGCCTTGTCTGCCTAAAATCTCCCTCTACTCACCTAGCAGAGAAAGCTACGCTGGGGATGTGCCATGGCAATCTGACCAGGTCCTTTCTTTGCCCCAAATCTGAAAGCAGCACGTGGCTTCCTCGCTCACCTCTCTTGCCTCCTGTCCCACCACTGCTCTTGGGACACTGAAGGCGTTCTTACAGCACTGTGGAAAAAGTGGAACGTGTGTCACACACCACACTCTTCCTCGCCTCAGTGCTTTGTTCGTGCTGCTTTCTTCTTGGCATTCCTCCTGTGCACCTTCTTTCCCACTTTCCCACTTTCCCAGTCCTCAGGCTTGGCTAGTGTCTTCTCATTTTGCAGAAGAGCAGAGCTTGAAAAGATCCTGTTCCTTGAGAAACGCCCCAGGTCAATTACAACAGAATTTATGCAAGTGACTCCCAGAAATCAGTCTTGTTTATTTGTTTGTTTGTTTATTATTTTAATGGCCATGGGGGTCGTTCCTGGGCCAGATACTGAATCTGAGCCACAGCGGCAGCAATGCCAGATCCTTTACCCCATTGTGCAGGGCTGGGGATCGAACCCGTGCCTCCGAGCTGCTGGAGTCGGGTTCTTAACCCCTCGTTCTATGGGAGGAACTCTGGAGTCAGTCTTTTTGAAAGCTGCCCAGGTGATTTCTGTGGCAGCTAAGGCTGAGAGCACTGCTTTAGAGACATGATGTGCCTTTTCTCCCCAGCTTGAAAGGCTCTTTTCTGATGCATGATATTCTGCAACATCCCTATGACTGCACAGTCCGCAGTGCATTATAATGAGCTGTTTACAAGCTTGTCTCTCTAGAGGATACGAGAACGACTTTAGGGGAAGAACAGTGGTTTTGCTTTTTGTTTTTTTCAAATTTTTATTTTTCAGTATTTAGCCTAGTGGCTGGTAGATCCAAAACAATCAATCACCCTTTAGAAAGAAAGAATGAATGAATGAGAAAACGACTTATGCTGAAAAACATTTGAAGACTATGGATATAAACAGAGACAATGTCCTCCTAATTTACTCCAGCATTATTCATTTTTTTTTTGTCAGTCCCAAAGCACAGAGGCCTGAGTAGGGTTAGACTACATAAAGTTTTGTGTTCTATTGGAAAGGCAGATATTAACATACCAGAGCAAGCACAGCAGATTTTGAGCAGGGTCTGTTCAAAGAGGTATCGACAGGCCCAAGAATGTGACATGGGCTACTGAGCTGGCAGTGAGAGGTAAATTCTTGCTTCAGAGAGAAATAAGAAAGGGATGTATTTATAATCTACGTAATAAATAACTCGATATGGAAAAAAAACCCTTTTCTCCTATTGTAATTTCATGAGAAACTTCAATGGATTGGGCTAGATATAAAAGAAGAGACGTGTACTCTTGAGTAGGGACACACTGTGAAGAAGGAACTAATGTTGAGCAGAATACTGAGTTAAATGAGAATGTCTGACATACACATCAACCTGAAAAAACATCCTCTGGAAGCATTCCGGGTCATTAACCTATTTCTGAGCGTCCATAGTTCAAGTCTCTGATACTTGAACAAGAAAGTCTTGATACCAAGACACTTGGTTTAATAACAAGGGTAACGGCAACAATAACACACATCTTGGGCATCTAGGTGCCAGGCTCTGCCCAAAGCTCTCTGTGCACATAAGGTCATCTCCTCTGTGGTTAACTTACTATTCTCACTTTTTTAAGAGGGAGAAACGGAGGTTTAGGGAAATCAAGTCATTTGCCCAAGTTTGAGAAAACTAGGATTGAAATTCATATTTTGGGGTTCTGACCCATCCTGCTTCATTAACAGGGGAGAGTAAACATGTATGGGAATGATAAAAGCTGGAATGCGATATATGCTGTACACAAACAAAAAATCATGACGGTACATAATAAAAAGTTTTAACTCTCACTGGGGGTAGAGAAAAACACATCATGGAGAAGAGATCTGATTCATCTCTCACATGCAGAGTAGAATTTTGTTAAATGTAATAAATTCACTGAGTAATAAATAAATAAATAAATAAATCCAAACCCACAAATTTTAGTAATTCCCCTTAAAGCTTTTTTTTTTTTAAGTGGTTTTATTTATTTATTTATTTTTGTCTTTTTTCAGCACCACACCCATGACATACGGCGGTTCCCAGGCGAGGGATGGAATTGGAGCTGTAGACACCAGCCTACACCGCAGCTCCCGGCCATGCCAGATCCCTAACCCACTGAGCAAGGCCAGGGATCAAACCTGCATCCTCATGGATACTAGTCAGAGTCACTTCCACTGAGCCACAGGGAGAACTCCTTTTTGGTGGTTTTATCAGGCAATGTGTTGGGTTTACAGAGGAGTTGCAAAGACAGTAAGAGTGGTCCCTTGGACCCTTCACCCTGCTTCCCTTGAGGTTAACATCTCACATCTTTTGGGCACAATGATCAAAATAAGTACATTAACATCGATATGATACTATTCACTAAATGACAGATATTAGTCAGGTTTTCCCCACTAAGGCACCTTCTCCGATCCAAGCTCAAGCATTTTACCGGGAGAAGATGGAAGAGGAAGATATTCCAGAAAAAGGGAAGTTCCTGAACAATGGAAACGAATTCCAAGCCCAGGGTGTTTCTTCTAAGATGATCAGTGAAATCTAAGTTCCCCGGTTGGCAAGTGGAGAATTCTCCATTGCTGTTTACCTTCCCGTCAGTCAGCTCTGTCTGGTTGAACATAAAGTGACAAACAAAAAGGGAAATCATTCAGGTTATCCCCTTGTGGCTCTGCCGCATTTTCCTTTTGCATCAGCAGTCACAGAAAATGAGGCTATGTGTATTTCAGGGCGAATGCACGCTCCATGGCTTTGCTGTCTTGGTCTGACAGGTCTGGCCTCATCGCCACATTCTGCAGATCTGAGAAAATTATGCCACTCTAGGCTGCGCTCCCCCAAATACCTGTTTTCGTTTTGCAGGGTAGAAAGAACCTGCTCTCCGAAAAAGGATACACAAAGCCACTAAGTTCATCCCAGGTCGTCTTCTAAAAAGCTTTCAGAACAGCCATATTAAGAAAAAACAAAAAGAACACCCCCCCTCCAAAAAAAACAAACAAACACAAACAAACAAACAAACAAAAAAAGTCACCATAAACCGCATAGCTCAATAATATGTGAAACGTAACCTTAAAGAGGGTGTCTCCGTTAAAAACAACGATCACAGAAGCATTTGCCTGGGTCTCTGGGGAAATACGGTGACAGAAATACTGAACCTTGCTAAGCTCTACGTGAAGACCCAAAAGATGACTTTCCCAGAGGAAGAGCACATGTATCGTCACGTTGTCTTTTTTTCTTACTGAATTTGATGGTTTCCAGCCATGTACATCCACCTTTCTCTCTTGCCCTATAGATGCGTCCTCTGCATATACAATTTTAAAGGCGAATCCAGAAAAGTTGACCCATTATTTTTTAACTGAAAGAGCTGTTACCGACTTTCTTTAAGATAAAACATGTGGCCTCTTCTGGCTGAGCCAAGGCAGAGGCAGGGGTGCCAGCTGGCGGGGCCCACGTTATCACGGACAATGACTCAGAGGTCACCCACCAGGCGTCAGTGTTTCCTGTTGTTGTTGGGACTGCAAACTGGTACATTTTTAGTGACATTACTCATAACTGCACTTTGGTTGTTCAAAGTGGAAGGAATGATAATGAGGGTAATTTGCGAGTAATTAAGCCTCTCCTTTCCACCTGTCAGTTATGCAAACTAGAAGGAGATGAACAGCGTAGTCATGTGTTGCTCCAATTAAGCACAATTTCGTGGGGACTTTGAATAATGTGGGTAGTCTATTAAACTGTGGGAGGAAGAAGTTGAAATGCTTGGCTCTTCAAAAAGTTTTATTGAGATATACTTTACCTATCACAGAATTTACCCCTTTTAAGTGTACTAGTCCATGAATTTTGTATTTACAACATTATGCAATCATCTACGGGGAATCTAATTTTAAACACGTCCATAACTCTAAAAAGAAATTTGCACCCATGTAGTCACTCTATTCCCACCTCCAGCCTTAGGCAACGACTACTCCCCCCGCCCCCCCGCCGCTATATTTGCCTTTCTAGGCCATTTCTTATAAATGGAATCATCCCACAGGAGTCCTTTTGTGTGTGGCTTCTTTCAATGAACCTATCTCTGAAGTGCATCCATGTTGCAGCCTGTATCAGTACTTCATTCTTTCACCTTGGCTCAATAGCTATCCGTTCTATGGATATGCAACATCTGGTTCATCTTTCCACCAGCTGATGGACTTTTGAGCTCTGTCTACCTTTTTGGCTATTGTGCACAAGGCTGTTACGAACATTTGCATTCACACTTTTGTGTGGACATACTTTTTTGTTTCTTTTGGGAAGATTCTTAAAAGTGGAATTGCTCAGCCATATGGTAAATCTGTTTAACTTTTTAAAGAAACTGCTGAACTCTTTTCCAACGTGGATACCTCATTTTGCATTCCCATTAGCAATGTGTGAGAGCTCCAGGTGTGTGCATTTTTGGCAACTGTTGTTATTGTCTTTTTTATACACGCATCTTAGTGGATGAGAAATGGTAGCCTGTGGTTTTTTTTTGATATGCACTTCCCCAATGAGTAATGATGTTGAGTATCTTTTCATATTTCTATTGGCTTACTGGCACTATTTACTGGTAGCATTTCTTAGGATAACCGTCTATTCAAATCCTATGTCCATTTTCTAACTGGGTTATTTGCTTATTATGTCTCCATATCTCCTTCTGGAGGGAAGCACTATCTCAAATTTTAGGGCATTAAAAATTATTTTCATAGTGTATTGCATTTAAAAAATTATCTTACCCTGTATTCCTAACTAAAACATCATTTTGTTTTGCTTCTTCTTGAGCTATACAAAAAGGGATTTCTATTGTAGGTAGTCTTCATCAGTAGACTCTTGAATATTCTCATAAATTCAATATTCAAATTGGATAAAATCAATTGTTTTCCAGCGGTGGTACTAGAATACTTAATGCAGAAAGTTGCATTAGGTTTATATTTATATATATAAATACATGCGGCTGCTGATTCTTATCTTTTGGAAAATTTAATGGAATTATGGTGAGTAGGGTGAAAGGGTAACAAAGAGAAACCTGCAGAATTTGCAAGTGTCAACTATTGCACTATCTGATCTTAGAATATAGAGTGATTTGTCTCTAAGTAGTCCTACCTTTTGGGTAATTTCCAGTTCGTGAAACTAATTTTTATAGCTTTCCTATCTTTTTTTTCCCTCTGGCTCTGATAATTACATCTTTTATTCCTCTTGCTGCTTTCAATAGGCTGTTTTCTATCTGGCATAGATTTAGAAAACAGATAATCTAGATTTGTGATTAGGATTTGAATGAATACTTAGCTTCTGATTAAGAGCCTGGGGGAGTCCCTTTGGAGGTGAGTTAACAAGCTTTAGTGTATGGATTATGTGAAATCTATTTTGGTTGCAGAGGCCTTTTTTGGCTTCCTTCCTTGTTCTTAGCTTTTTCTGGGTAGAGATTTAAGAGTATAGGTTTGAAGACAGATTTGATTCTGAATCTTCGCTTTGCCCTTTTACTGGCTCTGTACAAAGTACTCCATATTCTTTATTCTCCAAATGGAGATATGACATGTATAATAGGATATCACAGAATAAGGCGATACCTCTAAAGCATCTAGGAAAAGCACTCAGTGTATTTGTGGATACTATCTTTTTATAATACATAGAGAGGCTTATGATATCCAGCTCTTCAATTGCTCTTTGGTGACGTCAGAGCGTAGGAAAAATAAAAACAGTACAGACAGTAAAGATAGTATAGACCTTAGAGAAGACACATAATGCTTGTTAGGACACGCGTGGAAAGAACTGAGAACAAGCATTGGATTGGTGGGAGGTGGGGGTTCAGAAATGGTGATGGGGGAGCAAGGATGACGGGAAAGCCAATAAGGAAAATGCCCACTTTCCTGGTGGAACAGACTGAGGCCAGAAGGGCTATACCATCAAGAAAGTCCTGAAGGGGGGCTTAAGCATTACCCAGCTCAGAGTTCTCAACTTTTATCACCCCTAAGATTTTCTTCTATTACTTTTTCCTCCACTGACTCCATTGAGTGCATCTGTTCACCAAGGGCTCTGCTGTGCCCGTGAACCAACTCCTGTGTGGGAGGACGGAGTCTGGAGAGGAGAATGATGGTTTCCTTTTTTCCCCCCTCTCTCCAGGGGAATGAAGAAGGGAGGGATGGGCTGCGGCTTCAGAGATGGGAAGATATGGGGTGAGAGCATATGTTCCCTAGTTCTCGGCTTGGCTGGGATCTGTGGCTCTATCAGGGCTTTTTATAAAGAAGCTAATTTCCTTCTGTGCTGAATCTGGCTCAGCCTAAGTGCAGTAAAAACTATAGGGTACATGAGCTTGTCAGCAAATCAAGGGCCTTGCAGCAACTGGAAAGTCAAGGAGACAACCTCATGGGCTTGGCAGACCTCCCTAGACAGTGTCTGCAACCAAGGTGGTGGGGTGTTTATCATCTCGGATTTGCAGACAACAGGTTATCATCTAGTTGACAGGAGGGCAAAGATAGGAGTTCACTGGTTTGTGGGCATTTGCGCATCTCCCCAGGTGTTCTCAGAAGTCACAATGGGAGAGATGATTAGGGAGGTACTTGATGATTATGCAGATGAAGGTGATGAATCACAGCAATTTTGGAGGAGAAGGCAAGTCAGCAAATGCATAGAGCAATTAGTGGTCAGATCTGCTGGCTGCCCATTTCACTCTAGGGATAAAGTACTTTGATATTTGGGGCGGAACTGGGGGGAAAAGGTGTCTCAGGCATGAGGCAGAATGTCCTCCTGGTTAATAATTGGGGAAAGCAAACACATGAGGTTCACTTCCAAAGCACTACTTAAGAAGCCACAGTATGGACCTCAGGAGAAGAAAGAACCAGCATGGTGGCAAGTTGGGGCAGGGAGAGTAGAGGCTGGAGCAGCCAGCCTAGAGAGTATTTCGAAGTTTAATTGGAGGGGAACTGGCTTCTGGGTCTTCTATGTCTCCCAGAGGCTGGTCATCCAGGCTTCTCCAGCAGAGGGCAGTCACAGCCTGGTTTTTCTCAATCAATCCATGCTCTCCCGCCCCCCGGGTTTCCCTGCCAGGTCTGAGCTAACTCCGGGGTCCCTGGCATAGGGTAAGGCAGCTCCCTCTCTTCCGCAGGGCGAGTCTTCCTCAGTTCACAAAGGGAAAATGCATCTATGGAGGTCTTGGATTCCAGAGAGGACCTTGGTGGCAAATCTCACGCAGGGCACAGAACCGAGGGTGCATCCACACAGATTTTCTTTTGTGCTTCCCTGCTCTCAGGTTTGATCTCCCTTTAGCATCTGTCTGTTCAGAATTCAGTATGATTTAGCAAAGGCTTGGCTGGAGGTATTGTTGTTTAATGAAAAGTTTCTTGCAAGAGAGAAAAAGTATAGATGATTGTAGGTGGAAAATGTAATAGACTGAAGAAGTGTATGGAGGAAAAAAACCAACAAAATAACAAAAATGCCTCACTTTTTAAGGGACGTCAAAAACCTAGAAGGCAGGTACTTAAATCCAAATAATTATTTCACTAGTGATTCTTGATGATGAGGGGTAGCAGAATATGCCCTTCAGTATATTGATTATTTTGAACTGTAGGCACTTGAAAATCAGCAGATGCAGGGAGAGGCTTTCCCTGAACTCCCCTTATTGGCCTAAAGACAGACCCTCCAAAAGGAACGAAATTGTCATAAATTCCCTCCCTGAAGACTCATCACAGGAGAGGAGACTGACATCCAGATAAATTTTATCACAAACTATCATACCTCCAATCTGTTTTCATCTTACCTAAAAATCATTTACTCTTCCCTGAAACATCTACGTCCCCTCTCCCCTTTCCCTATTAATATTTGAGCCTGAATTCTAAGCCACCTCAGAGAGTTGCACATTTTCTCCTGGGTTTTCCTCAGGTATACATGAGGCGTACAGATTAATAACCTGCTGCTTGTTTTTTTCTTGTTAACCCATTTTTTACTCAAGGGATTTCAGCTAAGACCTCAGAAAGGTAGAGGGAGAATTATTTTTCCTCCCCTGCAATGATGTGATTCAAGCCCATAGTCTAGAATTCTTTGTTCATTAACTCTGTATTTAAAAATAGGAAAATGGAATGCTATGTCATTTTTACTAACCACCAAGCCTTAGATCATTATGTGGTATACATGCTTTCAATTATTTCTTTCTCTTATTTGAATTTTGGACCCAAAATGTATTTTAGCTAAATTATCCAAACTATTTTTCTCTTCCTTCAGGGAAGTTAATTCAACAGACTTACCTCCCAATAAATTGCAAACAGTTTATCATAAAGTTTGACTTACTGCATTCTTTTTTTAAAAATGAATATAGATGATGTACAATGCGCTGTTACTTATTGCATTCTTAATGGTATACATTTTTTTGCCATACTTTCATGATGGTTATAAAGTTACTAGCTACTGATATTATAACCAAGTAAAGTTATTCTTTGGTTTCACATTGTAATATAGCTCAAATGTTCAATATTCAATTGCAGTGTGTGTGTGTGTGTGTGTGTGTGTGTGTGTGTGTGTGTGTGTGTGTGTGTGTTGGTGGTGGGTTGTTTCCCCACACCACCAAACTATTTTGGGACTCCAGCTGGTGACCTGCAATTCAACACAATTCTGACAGTATCTACCTGGAGATAGTGTCTGCTCTCACCGGTTAAGCGCCTAAGGGCTCAGTCCTATAAGACTGCTCTAAGCCCCCTTTCGGGAACCAGTCCCAAGTCCAGGCTGGCACCTGTGTTTCTGACCAGCTGGCTACAGATCAGATCAGATGTTCCAAGGACGCCCCCCTCCTTGGGCTGATTTCCTAGAGCAGCTCACATAACTCAGAGGAACGTTTTACTTACCAAATCACTGGTTTATTATAAAACAGTAGACCAACAAAGGATTAATCTGCAAAATACACCAACAGCTCATGCAGCTCAATATTAAAAAAAACCCCAACAACCTGATCAAAAAGATGGGCAGAAAGTCTAAACAGCCATTTGTGCAAAGAAGACAGACAGATGGCCCGAAAGAACAGGAGAAGATGTTCAACATCACTAATTAGTAGAGAAACGCAAACCAAAACTGCAGTGAAGGGTCACATCACACCAGTCAGAATGGCCATCATCAAAAAGTCCACAAACAATCCATTCTGAAGAGGATGGGGAGGAAGGGGAACCCTCCTACATTGCTGGCGGGAATGTAAATTTGTACGACCACTGTGAGAAAAAGTACGGAGGTTCCTTAAAAAAACAAAAAAACAGAACTACAATATGATCCAGCAATCCCACTCCTGGGCATCTATCTGAAGAAAACCATAATTCAAAAATATACCTGCACCCCAATGTTCACTGCAGCACTATTTATAATAGCCAAAACATGGACGCAACCTATTAGCTATTGACAGAGGAATGGAGAAAGAAGATGTGGTCGATATATACAATGGAATATAACTCAGCCATAAATAATGAAATAATGCCATTTGCAGAAACATGGTTGGACCTGGAGATTGTCATACTAAGTAAGTCAGACAAAGACAAATACTATGATATCACTTATATGTGGAATCTAAAAAAAAGCGATACAAATGAACTTATTTACAAAATAGAAATAGACTCATAGACTTCAAAAACAAACTTATGATTACCAGAAGGGACAGGTCGGTGGGGGGTGGATTGGGGTTTGGGATTGGCATATGCACACTATTGTGTATGGGGTGGATGGTCCATGGAGACCTACTATATGGCACAGGGAACTCTACCCAATGTTCTGTGATCATCTATATGGGAAAAGAACCTATAAAAGAATGACTATTGGTATACACATAACAGAATCACTTTGTTCTCCAGCAGAAATTATCACAGCATTGTAAATCAACTATACTTCAAAAAAACTTTTAAAAATGGAAAAAAAGAAAAGGACGTAACTCAGGAATAGTCAGATGGAAGAGATGCATAGGGCAAGGTATCAGGGAAAGGGCGCAGAGCTTTCATGCCCTGTCCAAGTGCACCAAACTCCTTGAAACTCTATATGTTCACCAGCCTGGAAGCTCTGACTCCCATCCCTTTGAGTTTTTAGGGATACTTCATTACACAGGCATAAGTGATCAAGGCATTGGTCATTAACAACTGATCTAGCTCCTAGCCCTTCTTCCTTCCCCGGAGGGAACCTCTAATTACACTATTAGTTCCACATGATGACAACCAGCCTCCAAGCTTAGGTTTAGTCTAAAAGTCACTCCAGGAACAATACACACCTTTATAGCTCCATCGCTCAGGAAATTCCAACAGTATCGGCTCTGTAACAGAAACCGGATGAAGACCAAATATACACTTCTCATTAGAGATTCCCAAACCCAATCAGAAACTCGAGTCCACAATCTCCCTCCTAACGCTGACAATTCCTGACATGAGCTTTAATGATTCCCATTGATGGATTTATTTGGCAGAAACAAGTTTATGTATCTCCACCTGGATATGAGTACACAATCTTCATTTTTGTTAGAGGAAGCATTTTGTCCATTGTTGTAAGAGAATGAATAAAATTACTTTCCCTGCCCTGAGCAGGAGAGAAAGGTCATTATATTTCCAAGGACTGGACCTTCCTTACCTTGGAGAGAAGGTGTGACAGACTGAAGATTATATGTTCTAAAGATGGCTGCACCAATAGGCTTACTCAATGTCACATGCTCTTCTAATGAGGTGACTGAGCCTCCTTCTCAATGGGGTTTATGTTCTTTCCCTAGAATCTGGGCTTTGACTAATGGAGTACCCCAGAAGTGGTGCGATGTGATTTCCAAGGCTAAATCAGGAAAGGGATGCAGTTTCTGCCTCTCATTCTCAACCTGGAGGAATACAGACTTGTGTGGCCAGATGTAGGGGCACTGAGAGAGAAGTGATGTTGACAGCTCCAACCTTTGTGAGGTGACAGAGCTTATACTCTAGGCAGCATGTGGGCTAGGAGGACTCAGATTTTAAGCTTCTTCATGTTATGGGAGCAGAAACCCTCTGAACTCTGTTGGTTGAAGAGTTCATGTTGAAAAGATGTCTGCTTCTCCCTGACCCTTTTAAACTAACCTGAAGACTCTCCAGTATCCCAAGGGTAGAAGTAGAGACAAAAAGAAAACCCAGGCCATAGGAACCTTGCCTTTCTCCGTGACTAGGACATGCTTTCCGGGCACAATAAGCATCATGAGATAGAACTGGGCAGCCTTTGAGCATTCAGTTTGAAGTTGGAGAATAACTGTTGTCCTTTGACTCGAAAGGAGAGGTGAGGGAGTTTTTGATGCAATGGTGTAATTTCTGATTTACTCCTGTTGCTTCTTGGCATCTCATTTTGAGGTTCATCAACAACAGGCAGGACATGGACAGTAAGGAGCCCTGTGGTCCGAACTAGCTGCCAACAGGCACTAGTGCCTTCTGTTATATGAGCATAGACATTAAATTGCTTCTGCCTCAAATCCTTGTATATTGGATTCCTCCTGGCTGTAAGGGACCCCTTCCTACATGCTGTAATTCCTGGGTGGGGGGGGGGGCAATCTGAGCACCTCGGAGGGAATTCTTAGAGAACTCCACCCTGAACACAATGAGCAGCGGACATTCCTATTTTCAGACCAGTTTTGTGCCGACCACATGACTTGTCTGCTCAAGAATATCATGTGACTCATCATCTTGTATCAATAAGCCCTGGACCCTGGTAGACCATTTTTTTTGGTCTTGTCTTGACGTCTGGTACTCTTTGTTATACTCATGTTTCAGAGATGATAAACACAATAGCTGAAAGTGAAAGGAAACAATGGCCCCACATGCTTTATAGAAAAAAGAGTGTACTCTTAAAAATCATTGTAGGTCAGGTGTACTTTCCTCATCTACTGGTTCTGAACACGATTGAGACGTTTTGGATACAGGAGTTTCACTTCTATACATCATAGCTCGCCATATATCATCTCCTCATATTTGATACAATATATATGACACTATTTTTCTTTTTAATTTTCACGCACACAATTATTTTTCATGGTAGTATCCATTTAAAACGATCACATCTCACCAATTAAGGTGTGAAAATGTACCAATATTGCTTACCAATATTGTGATGCTATATGTCTAGGGGCAAGTCATTTGTGACATTATAAAACAAGATACTAAAAATACGCAGGAGTGCAAATACACACTGTGATACTGTAGGCACTGTGTTGTCCTGTTTCTATCCTTTAACTTCTAGCTTGAACTCTGTAGGCAGGGTCAGAGCTTCATCTTCTGGGCTCCTGTAGTAATAGCTCCACTGTGGCCCTTTTGATATGGCTGTGCTTTGTGGTTTAGACATCTGAAAACCTCTGAAGGGTTAGAGCTCTGGATCCTTCATCTTTCCAACAGCTGCATGTCACGTATATGCCTGGTGCAGGTGCCTAATTTATGTCGACTGAATGAAAGAATCGTTCGTTTGATGTCATGTTGTTTAAATCTATTACAGGTTCTTGGATGAAGATTCTGGTTGACATCTGGCCTAGTGTAGAAAAATTCCCCTAATTAGAGGCAGAGCTGGTTATTATGCCCTGGAAACGTCTCCGAAGGAGCTAGGATCTGTTCCTGCCTTTTCTAAAATTGAGAATTTATCTGCCAAGTCATCTGTGTCTGTGCTTATCTCTTTAGTATTCCCAATACTTTTCTCAGAGAGGAAGAATTAAGGCACTGCATCTGCCTTCCTTCCCCTTCTGTATCCACATCAAAAATGATGGCTTCTGTTTTGTTGCAATAGAACTCCTTGGAAGATAAGTCAAAAACCTTCTCAAAATAAAATGAGCACGTCACCTTTACAGTCACAATTTAAATGTCTCAGTCCACACATTTGGCCGATATTATTAGGATGAGTATCTTTACCTGAGCATTTCATCTTCAAGGGAGAAAAGTTATACTAGGCTTTGGTTCTTTCATAAAGGAGGCTATGATTAAAAATGCATCCCTTCCAATAATCTTATTAATTATTTTAAAACAGGCTCAAGGCTTGTTCATATATTTTATGAGTTACATTTACAAAGTTCATAAAACTTCAACTTAATGAATTATTAAAACACTTATGAGGGTAAAAAGCAATCTCATTTGCTGTAAGAAATAATTCTCTTTCAATTCGTGTAACTGTGTTTCAGATTGCACGTAAAATAATGTCATCACACACCCAGATCTCCTTTTATCTTTTCCCCAGAAAATGACAAGAATTTCATATAGTTTCAGTAAGAATTCTCTTATTTTTTCTCAGTGTTGGCATAAATTATTTGATGTGATTGTAAATGTGAGATTTACATAGAGTATGAATGGATATTTTGATACTTTAACCTGTTTTTTTTTTTCTTTTTTCCCATGATCCACACTATTTAGTGGGAATATATTTCAGTGAACCTCATTTTCTTCTATACATAACTGTTCCCCCTTTTTAAAAAAATTTTCCACCCCTTGTCTGAGAAGATTTGTTATTTTATTAGGGATGCATCAAATAACACCTTAGAAGCTTGAGCTAAGAAAACTTTCAAAGGGCTAATAGAAGAATGAGCTAGGTCATAAAAAGAAAACCATGAGTTTTTATTGAACTTGTATCAGACATCCTGATAATTTTTTTTTTTTTTTTTGGTCATCAGCATTCTGTGCACAGTAAGGCAGCTTTAGTGAACTAGTTAGATAAGTAGATGATAACACTGAGCTTGAGTGGGTTTGAGTCTCCATGCCACCACTAACTAACCATGTGTGCTTCTATCTGCATTTCATCTTTCATCTGTAAAATGGGCAGGATGATAATGACTCTTAATCATAGAGGCATTGTGAAGAATAATAAGAAATGTTTATAAGAAACTTGGAATAAAGACTTGCATGTAGTAAACATTCACTATACCTCAGCTATTCTTATCAATAAGGACAGAGTCACACATATAGAAATTAATTGTGGGGAGAGACACATAACATGAACTGTCCCATTTTGTGAATGGGAACGTTGAGACATATCATTTCAGTAAACATTTATCCTAAGAGGAGTTCCCCTTGTGGCTCAGTGGTTAACGTATCCAACTAGGAACCATGAGGTTGTGGGTTCGATCCCTGGCCTTGCTCAGTGGGTTAAGGAGCTGTGGTGCAGATCACAGACGCGGCTCGGATCCCGCGTGGCTGTGGCTCTGGCGTAGGCCAGTGGCTACAGCTGTGATTAGACCCCTAGCCTGGGAACCTCCATATGCCGCAGGAGCAGCCCTAGAAAAGGCAAAAAGACAAAATAAAAACAAAAACATTTATCCTAAGAGCCCTGGGAAGCACTGGTACCTGAAGACATTTTATAACCACTGAATGCCTACGTTACAGCAGGCAGCTTCCCCTTTACTGAAAGTGATACGTGTGATCATACAGCAAAAAAAAAATCCTATATGCATAAGATCTACAGTATTTACACCAACAAATGACTTTCAAATTTTATGCAGTAATATACCCAAAGGGAGGTAAGAATAATAAAGAATTCTGGCAGATGAAGGGGTACGGCCTGGATGCAGCCAACCTATCTCAAGTCCCATGCTCTATTATTTAAAGATGGTGACTCTGTCCTGTGATTCCTCTTGTCATAGGCTTCAAGTCCCCTTCAAGGAGATGAAACCCCAAAGCCCCTGGCCGCGTCTCATTGCAATGCCCCTTCTCCCACCTTGACCAGCCTGGGCTGCTCACTCCCTGCTAGAGAAGGAATCCCATCCATTCCTCATCCTGCCTCTATATGACCTGTTCCTCATGCACATACGATATCCTGCCCAAGACCGATCAGAAGATCAACTCTGCCCCATGCAGAGATCCAACAACACTCAACACAGCGTAGGGGGCTGAGGCAGGAGAAATTGGGTCTCCATTTAGGTGGCATTGTGGCGTATAAAGACAATTACAAAGGAAGTCCAGCCCTCTATTTAACCTGTGTACATGTGAGTTCTCTCCCTCTCTCTCTGAAAATGAACTTTTGCCTTAATTACTAATATTATTATTTGTCTTTTTAGGGCCGCTCTTGTGGCATATGGAGGTTCCCAGGCTAGGGCTCTAATCGGAGCTGTAGCTGCTGGCCTATGCCACAGCCACAGCCACTCGGGATCTGAGCCACATCTGCGACCTACACCACAGCTCACAGCAACACCAGATCCATAACCCACTGAGTGAGGCCAGGGATCGAACCTGCAACCTCATGGTTCCTCATTGGGTTTGTTTCTGCCGCGCCACGACAGGAACTCCCGAACGTTCGCTTTAATACATTTGTAAAACATCCCCCGTTCTAATACTTTGTGACTCTGTCTTTCCAGAGACAGCGTCTGAGGATACTGCAACCCTACCACTCTAAACGTCACATTCTGGTGGGAAACAGTGGGCATTTTCAAAGTGGATACCAGGAGAATTTTACGAAGGGCTTTACAAAGCTGTAGGTGGGTTTCAGGGCAGTCACGAAGTAGTCGTGTAGTACCAAGGGTCTAGCAACAGGGTGGGGTCCAGCACATCACTTGGAGGTCCAAGGAGTCCAGGACAGGAGGAATAACCCGGGGCCAGCCTGATGGAGAGGTCTGCTGGCAGGGGTTTTGGCGTGGCTGTGGGGTGGGGGGACACAGCCAACACGTGGCTCCTGATGGGGCCAATCCCACCCAGGAAATAAATTATCACAGCCTTACTCCTTCTCCTCCCTGGCACCCAGCTCCAGCCAACACGTGGGGCTGACACGTAGCAGCGAGTAGCAGTAGGGCAAGGGGGCCTGTGGTACCCATCTAGCCAAGTCGGCCTCCAGGTGCACAGAGCAGGATGAATAAGGGTGACGGTGGAGGAGGAAGAGCAGCTGGGAGGTCCCCAGCACAACTACATGCATCTCCCATTGCTTCAGTATTAAAGTGACTCGTGTACTTACCCACTAAAGCTCCCCTCAGATGTTTCAGGGACACTGATACTTCAGCACGGAAGGGTTCCTGGGTCCTGGTTTGGGAAGCAAAGAAATACACATGTCCTTGATGGCACAGTTACTCTTCCGCAATTTCGAGTCCCTCACCGAGAGCTGTATTCACTTTCTATTGCTGTGTAACAAGTTACCAGAGACTCCGCAACTTGAAACAGTACACATTTGTTATCCTGACAACTCCTGTAGGTCAGAATTCTCAGGCCAGTGAGTCTGGATTCCCTCCGCGGTCTTGCCTGGCTGGAATCAAGCTGTCGGTCCGGGCGGCAGTTTGCACCTGAGTTTGGGGCTCCTTTTCCAAGCTCTCTGGGTGTGGGCGGAATTCCTTTCCTTGCAGTCTTAGGGCTGAGTTGCTGTTTTTCTTCTAGTCCTCAGCTGGGGACACCTCTCAGCCCTTCCAGGGTGTCTGCAATTCCGTGCCACCTGGCTTCTCCCTTGCTATCCAAATGGGATGCTTCGCTTTCTCCAGGGCCAGGTGGAGTGTGTCTGACTTCTGGGACTGGCTGGAGAAAACTCTGCCTCTTAAAGGGCATGCGATTCGGTCTGGTCCCCACCGAAAATCGTTTTACTTTAAGGTCACCTGACTTGGGAACTGAATTACATTTACTAAATCACCTCCCTACAGGGATTGATTGAATAACTGGGGGAAGGTGTGTGCATATGCGAGGTGGGAAATCTCTGAGGCTATCTTAGAACTCAGCTATCACAGCGGGTCTGAATAAATCAAAGTGGAATCACCTGGGACTCTGCCGCCACAGCCTGGGGAAGGTCTGATGTTGTCCCTGACCTCAGAACCTAGGGTGGCCTTGGGGGTCTCTGGACGAGCTGCAGCTGCAAATGTAGATGCTTTCAGGGCCCAATCAGGTAGCAGGGCTCAGTCACATGACCGTCTGGTATTTTCTGTCCACACAAAGCTTTATGTTATGTGGTGAGGTCATCATTAGTGACATTGACTATTTCCGTTTTAGGGACCCCCCCCCCTTGATTCAGCAGGCACTGGTTACGCAAATTGCAAATGCCACTTCCGTTCAAGTTAACATTGGCTCAGTCTCATGGAATAATCATTATTCTGTTTACAGTTGAAAGTTCTCTCCTTCTCAGGCCCACAGACCCCCATGAACAAGAGGGTTATGGGAGTTCCCTTGCAGTGAAGCAAGTTGAGCATCCAGCATTGCCACTGCAGTGGCTCCACTCGCTGCGGGGGTGTGGGTTCAATCCCTGGCTCAAGAATTTCCGCATGCCAGGGGCACCGTCCCAAACAAAACAACCCCCATCCCCTGCAAGAAAACAAAAAGAAAGAAGGCTGTGATTTGCATTCTTGTTTCTTTCCACCTGTTAGAGATTCTATTTCTGCCAGATAACCTAAAGACCAGGGAGAGACAGGAATGTAGAGGCTCTGGAAGGTTCGTATTCTCCTGAATGTTGCAGTCTCTGGCAAGGGTTTACCTCTAGCCCGCTTCCATGGGCATTCTGTGGATTCTTTAGAGAAGCCTCCCCCTATGGTCCGCCCCACCTTACATCACATGCACGCGTGTGGTGCTTCTGGGCTTGTGTGTGGGTGGCACACGCGCACTGGCTCCTCCCCTTCCTCCCTCCAAAACACACCTCCCCCCCACACCCCATCTCCGACCTTTTCATGCAGATCAAGTACCAACTCAGCCCCCCTGAATCTGGGAAGTCATCTCCAATAACATTCAGCCATTGGGGATAGATGTTTGTTAGCAGAATGGGACATATTTTTATTTTTTTATGATGCTTGCTTATGCAGTTTGCCACATCTCTCTGTTGCATTCATCTTTTTGTAACTGATTTGTAGATGTTCTTCCTATTTGGGGGGGTTCTGAGATTTTGTCAGGTATATCACTTCTCTTTTAATTTGCATGTGGAATCTTATCATATCTAAGTTTTAAAGTTACCTATGGTTTCTCCTTTTCCCTCCTTTTTTGAATTGGTAATAGTTTAATTAGCATTTTAACTTTCTATTTCAAAAGTCATATTTATATGACAAAATTAAACTTAATCAAAATATTTGCCTGATTTTTAAAGATCTGATAACTTTAAATGTTTGAATGTGTTATCCTTCCGTTTTAAACCCAAAGGGAAACAGGGTTAAAGTCACAATTTAGGTATGTCATAAGCATATTTAAGAGTCTTCTTGGTACTCTTCTAGATTTATAAAGCGTTTACTCAATTGAAGCAAATGACAAAATGCCAGCCTGTGTATGATGGAACAATAAAGTTTAAGCAAAGAACACAAAACTCAGAGGGGTAAGGGAGGGTCCATTTGCTTTCCCTGTGTTATTTAAGCCTCACGATTTCACAAAGTGTGTGGTGTTATCCTCAGTTCATAGGTGAACACAGTCTCGAAACGTTAGTGACTAGGCCAAGGAATTTAGTTTAAAGCTGAAATTTGAACCCAGGTTTCTTTGACTCTAAGCCTGAGTAATTGCACTATATATATATATATATATTTTTGGACATCCAATTCGTATATCTCAAATATCTCACACTGAAAAAAAAAAAACTGACCCGAAAAAATGTGCATTAATAGTAATACCTCTCAAGGTTGATATATTGTTAGTTTTAAATATATTGTTAGTTTTATTAATGGTTAAACTGGATTGGAGGCATGGCTGGGCTTTCTGTCTCCTTCTAGGAACCTAAATTGCAGGATCCCCATATTTTTATGCAGGAGTGGGCAGAGCGGCTGGAACCACACAGCCACACACCTGGATGGCCATGGGCAGAGGCAGCTAACCCTGAACACGAGACAATATAAGCTTGAGTAGAGGTTGTCCATGGATACAGATGTGCCCTCTATCCCACCTCCTCCTGTATTTCCATGAATGCCAACCCCTCATCCCTTGCACCAGATAAGAGCAAAGGTTCATACATGTGCACGCATACACACTCACCCTCCCCGCCCCCCGCCACTGTGCCATCAAGAGGGGGAAAAACCACTGCCCCTGATGACCTGCAGTCATTGTTAATTTCAGGAGAATTCTATTTTAATTAAAGGGAAAAACTCTCTTAATGGAAATATTTTCAGCTCCACCGCAGATACCTAACAGAAGTGTGTCACAATGAAAAATCGGCCAATTCTAAACATCTAGGGCTAAGAGAACAATTTTGACAGCAGTGGCAAAAGCAATAACAGCAGTAACAAAAGACAAAGACTAACTTTTAATCTATAGTGTGTTTATTATGGAATGCAAAAAAAATCATATTTGAACATTTTTTGAGGGTAAAATGAGGTCACCAGTTGAAATTTATTCATTCATCCATTCAAAAGTAAAATCCAAAGAGAGGGTGGACGTGTAGGTAATTTCAACATCTTGACCCATTCTCATAGATATCGTAACATTCCATCTTTTTTTTTTTTAGGAAATGAAACTTTATTAGTTGGTCAATTTCAGAAGGATGGGCACTTTCTAAATAAACAATTTAATGAGCTTTGTGTTTAGACATCATGAAAAGACATAACTTTAGAGTCTAATAGTGATACATTCATAAATGGAATTTCATTTAAAATATTACTGTTTCTTCAGTGATTTAACATCACATTCCAGTTTTAGGCTTTCTCCACTGAGTATTTACACACAGAAATGATTTTTATATTGACATCTATAATTTTTCTGAATGGCATTTAAATTAATACACATCTTCCAAAATAATTACATAAATTTGTCTGTTAAGCAACAGTAAATATTGACGTCAAGATTTCATGTATGCTGCTCTTATAAAGAAGTATGTTTTTAGTAGTTAAAAAACACAGATAGCTGCAGTTGTGATTGTAGTATTCTTATGTTTGGTTAAACGTTTATTTGAATCTAAGATATAAATATGGCACATTCAGTCTTTAAAACATGAATATGTATTAAATGGTATTATTAACTTTCTACAGAGAAGTGGTTATATTCGTACTTTGCCACACAACATTCTCTATTCATGGGCAATTCTGGTATTTCCATTCACAACCTCAACCTAATATCCAGCCAACATAATGTGTAGTGTCAAGGAATTGGGTCAAATCATATTGGGTTTTAGGAACCAGATCAGACTTTTTGATCTCTAATTAGAGACCTTTCAATTAGAAGAAGTGAGAGAAACTAAAATAGCCTCAATTCACTGGTTGGGATTGTGAGAAATTGACTAACGATGCTTACCTTGTTATTCAGTCCACACTGTGTCACCTGTGGTCCATACAAGTCACTAACTTGAGTCCACCTTAAGGAAATCCCACCTGCTATGCTCCTCTTATTCTACCAGCATCATTTGGAATTTAAAAAAATATTTGACTCTTTGACTTCTCTTTGGTGTTGCTCAACCTTGCTTTGCTGATCTCAAGAGAAGAATGCTCGAAATCATGTTTCACTTTTTTTCCCCATACACTCCTGGGAAATCTAGGGCTACCTCCTTTATCAGCCTGTGCAAATAAACATACTAATAAATGCATCAGGGAAGTCAATAAAACATTAATTGGTTTTCCTCAGTGTTTCTCATTGCCAAATACAAAATTAGGTGCTTAAAGAACAGCATTAAACCTTTGAAGCCGCTTAAGTACCTGTCTGTGCCTCAGTAAGGCACCAACTAGACTTTTGTGGCCCAGAGGGGCTGGGCTTCCCTAAGCACCAAATCTGCTACCAGGAAGTAACACCATTTAATGGGGAGCGTCTGATCCAAGAGTAATATAGGTAAAACGGAGCAGTCATGGAAAGATGCAGTTTTCAATTCATTGTTTGAATTTGTGGTGTATTTAAATCTACAAGTGAATAAAATGCATGGTATGTGTGCATGTATAGGTAGGTCAGCTATTTACAGATAGGTTATGTGTAGAAAATGAAAATACCCATAGATTAGCCCTTTGGAGGCTTTTGAACAGCTGTTTCCTCTTCCTGTGTTCCTGCAACGGCTTTGAGGATGGAGGTAAATCATACAAGGTATGTACACAGTCACACCCATAGCATGTGCATTCTGGTCACACATTTAACGAGAGAAGAAGTGTGAGGCATGTAAATCAACCCAGGGGTCAAAGAACTGACCTTACCTGTGACTAATGGCATGAGGAATTAGCCCTGGCGTGCTTAGTAACATGCCGATGTGCTGAGTGCTATGTTCAGCCTTGGTGATAATAAGGTTATCTACCCTCCGAGATGATTAAAAGGAGAAACAACAGCCCTTTCTGACCTTCAAAAATGAAAGGACAAGTTCTGTTACAGAACACACACACACACACACACACACACACTTTTGTTGGTCTTATTCACTTTCAGACGTGTGCCTACCCAATGACAAAATGTGGCCATAAGATGGGATATAACATGTGAATTTTTTCTACACATAAAAATAGCAAAACCAGCCACTCACAGACGGTGCACACGTAGAGAATATACTGGAATACCACGACCAGCTACAGGGTCTGCACAACATATTGTTCACATATTAGTACAGCAGAGAGAAATATATTAGAAATGCAGTCATTGTTAGCATATTTCCTTCTTGGGTTTTCAGGCCCTGTTGACCTTTCTCAACCTCAGGAAAAGGTATTTCCAGATGCCCTTAAGTCAAGAATTAGTCTCTCCTCCCCTCTAGGGTTTGAGGAGCATGACTGTAATACCGCAATCTCCCAATGGGCCAACATCATCTTAAGACATGATGGAAAGCGTGATGAAGAATAATTCACTCAAGGATGCGGTGAAAATAAATGCTAATAAGTCTACACTGAAATTAAGAGATACTGAGAAACATGGGTACGCCTCTTCTGCTCACTTAATAGTTTGCTCTGTGCATAATATAAAAGCAATATGAATAAGAAAAAAATCTTTAACTGCTCAAAAGTTTTGCTGAAGAATACTTTAATTTTTAAAGGAACAAAGAGTTAATGCTAGCAGCAATGTCCAAAAACAAGCTATCCTTTTCACCCCAAAGTAAGCAGATGACACCCCACATCTTGAGCTCTCTAACCAAAGTAGGGTTTCGCCCCCCCCTTTAATTCTCCTTAACACGCTTGAATCAGAGGGACCCTCTTGTCATGATTATCGCACGACATAATCTCTTGTCATGATGATGAACCATGCCGGTTGTTCATCAGTGTGTTTTCTGAAGTGTCAACCATGTGATTTTTATTCCAGCCAAACGATTTTGAGCTTGGACCCCAAGGGCTACTCAAAGAGTTAGTATTCAGAACGCCCCTCCGGAACTTCGTTTTCTGTAAGGCAGTATTTGAGGCCCCTTTGGATATGATGACTCATGTTTTAGTCATTTTGCTTTTGAGAACCCCCCCCCCCCATTTTTTTTTTTTTTCATGGCTAAGGCTGGTAATCCTCCAGGCAGAGTTAATGGAATGCCCCAGGTTAGATGTCCAGGAAGCATAATTACCATACTTTTAACCCTCCTTTCCATCACGTTTCTGGTTGGACCTGTCTTGAGTTTTAAGCTAGCAAGATTCTTGGGGATTCCTTTGGGCTTGGCTGGTGTGAAAACACAGCTGTTAACCATAAAATCCAATGCTCACTAGTGCTGTACCTTTTTATGGAGCTCCTAAACAAGGTTCTCCAGCAAGAAAGCAGAAATCATGCCTTTGCTTATGTTATGCTATGAGTTACAGTCAGTCTTCATGGAGCAAACCATAATTGGATAATGGTGTGCCTATAATAGATGCACTTGCTGGTATAACTGCCTCTTTTTGGCACATTATTGCTTGGCTTTAATTTCATTATCAACAGTCTTTATTCTCATGGTGAGTATCTGAGATATCTGGGTCTTAAAAAAAACACCACCAAACTTGTGAATAACATCTGGTTGCACGGTTCTGGCTTCTGCGATCATTTCACCAAGGCCCATGGTTATTTACATGTCCTTTGTAATTGTCATGACCTTGACTTACCTAATAGCCAACAGTCATTTTCAGGGTTTTGTTGTTGTTGTTGTTGTTGTCTATCTACACATATATACAGATGTGTTGGATTTACTTCGAGAGAGGTTATTTGGTTGTGGCAAGTGAGTAGTTTAGCTGGTGAATGTTCACAGTTAAAAGTAGCTGTAATGAACTCTGGCAGATGTCACTGATTGTAAGAGAGAATTTTTCCACCTCAATCCATCTTCATTTTTGTCCTTGGTCACTGCAAATCAAGTTTATTTTATTTCTGCAGCCAAGGAGAATTCCCCCCCCCCCCCAAGAGTAGGGTAAAGTTCAGGAAGATCTGTTCCAGTATGTACAAGATTATTTTTTTTCCCTTTTGCAAAAAATGTCTAAAATGTTGTAGACGTCAAGCCCATGTGTCTGCGCAGATGACATTTATAATTACTCGTGGTGTCAGGATTTCACTAGGAAGGGTAGCGTTACAAGGATGGGCGGGAGATTCAGCCTATCACCTGCCAATTGCCAGGTGCCAGCAGCTGACCCACCTTTGGAGAGATTCATCCCAAAGGGCCACACACGGAAGAAAAGAACAGTGCTAACAGAAAACGAGATGCTCAGATGGGAATACAAAGTAGCACACACGGAGGCAGATGTGGGCGAGACTTCTGATTTACTGTGTAGACCAAACAAGGGTGGAGGCAAGATGGTCATCTGTCTAAGAGTCTGCTGAGTTCACTGTATCATTATCACAGAGGAAAATTCACAGGCTTCATTTCTCAAATACCGCTTAGGACGACACTGGAGAGAGGAGGCAGTGTCATCTCCACGGCAGCATTGTAGACGATGAGTTCAGTCAGACAGGCAGAGGCCCACACAAAGGTACAGGTGCCCAGTTATCAGAAAAAAACCCATATAGCCATATGCAAACCTTATCCTAATGTATTTTTCTTATTATTGATTCTTAAAAAGTAGACAAGGGGTGTGGTGAATTATACAGGACCAGCGGTGGACACTTTTTTTAAACACTTGCACAGGATGTAGGAAGAAGAGAAGACAATTTCTCTCATTTTGGCAGCAAGATGATAAAGTGGATACAACAAAGGCCCAATAGTGGACACTAACGGCATACTCACGTATGTGCTCTGTAGAAAATGTGAAAAGTTGCGTCATGTTCTAGTCTTCATGTGGCAACATACAGGTATTTCTGAATGACAGAAACTCGCAGAGATGTGAGGAAGTACGTTAGAACAGGAACCACGAAAGCGTAAGACTCTGGGATACAACCCAAAGATGCTTTCCTCATCTGCTTTTTACTTTAAGATGACAAGCTCTTATTAAGAATTTGGTTCCAAAACCCAAGGGATACGTTACATGTGCATATTCAGTCCACTTTATTTCAGTGAGGGTATTGAACTGATAATCTGGAGAACAACCGTATCCAAAAATAATAATGATAACCATCCTAAAGGTTAAAAATCATCAAAAATCAAATTATATTCGATATAGCGGAACTTGGTCGAGGTAGGAAAACACAGTAATATTTTTCACAAATATTTCATTTTGGATGCCAACAAAAAGGTCTCTGGTTAACTTGGACCTGACACAATGTTCCACTTCCCCCACTGATCCAAAAGGCAGAGCTTAATTAGGACTTTCCTGTATATAAAGCAGTTGGTCTGTGGCATTGGGGCCATAATCCAGAAAGCCATAACTAGAAAAGCACTGAAGATAAAGAAATACATGACAGCTGCAGTGGTCACATTTTTCTGGTCGTCATAAAAATAGAAAAACCAATATTTAAATGAAAAATTCTAGAATTCCCCAGGTAAGCCATATAGCATCTTCACCTTTTCAATATTTAGGTGTTATAACTCATCTTTTGTTATAACTCATCTCTCTTTAAAATCAATATTTAAATGAAAAATTCTAGAATTCCCCAGGTAAGCCATATAGCATCATCACCTTTTAAATATTTAGGTGTTATATAAGTAAATACGGCTTCCTTGTATTTTTTACTTAATCAAATATTTCCTCCATTTATTGCAACAACTAAATGGCATTCAAGGCACCAAAACAGAACGAAAAGAAATTAAGGACCAAAAGAGCGTTCAGCCCAATTTGTATCTTGCAGGTGAGGAGGTTCAAAGAGTCTGCCATGTAAATTGTCTTGCAATTTCATTTGTTGAGTGAACCTAAGGAAACACAAATGATGTCTGGAATTTGTCTGCTGTGTCAGGGGTCCAAGTGAAAGAACATTTTCTAGGCGAGGTTTTATCGCGAGAGTCCTTATGGTATCATGATGCAGGAACCCTGCTGTCTTGACTAGGCTCCTGTCTTATTTCTCCATTTGATGATCTATTTCTGTGACTGTTTTTCAAAGCTGTTCCTTCTATAGGGCTCAGTGATTGGGAGGAAAACTTTTGTAACATTTTGGGACAATCTTTAGAGTGCGGTGAAGATCGATGAGTAGAAAAAAAAAATTCAAGATTTAGAAGTAAAGGGGAGTTCCAGTCCCAGAGAAAATCCAAGTTACTCCATCACACATTGTTTTAATTTGAGGGGGCACCACTACAACACCAAATTTCGATTTCATTTAATTAATTAATTAATTAATTAATTTTTCTTGTCTTCTTAGGGCTGCACCTGGAGCATATGGAAGGTCCCAGGCTAGGGGTTGAATTGGAGCTGCAGCTGAGGCCTACACCACAGCCACAACAATGCAGGATCCGAGCCGCATCTGAGCTGGCCGCAATGCCTGATCCTTAACCCACTAAGTGAGGCCAAGGATTGAACCTGCATCCTCATGGATACTAGTTGGGTTCTTAACCCACTGAGCCACAATGGAGCTCTTATCAGTGTATTTTCCATGTGTGACAAATGCCTACAACTGCCTTCAGCCTCCGCTTCCTTTCACTATTTATAAATCATGTGGTTACTCCAAACTCATGAAAACAAATACGATCACCAGATGCTGAATTCTTCCTTTTCTCCCAGTTTAATGCAGGAACAGTCTGTTCTAGCCAGTTCAGAGCAGAGGGTGACCTGGGGCCCTCCCATCTGGAGTGGGTGCCACTGACAGCTGCGGCTGTGTACACAGGGTGTTTCCCTGTGTGTACACAGCACCTATGCCAGACTGTGAGGGACATGGCGGGGAGGTGACATCCTGGCAAGGGCATCTCTCCTACAGAAGGGAAACGGGCACCGCGACAAATGGGTATTTCAGGCCAAGGGAGAGTTTTAGACTGAATGCATTAATAATAATTTGATGGCTAATTTAATGGTAATTTCTACTTTTGATACCCTTCTTAATAGAGGCCAGTTGGTAAGAAACTGAAACATGGGCTTTATGAAAAAATCCATTCGAAGTTCCAAGCCTAGCACCTGTCCTGGCCCTCCTCTGGCTCTGAGAATGCCGCGCCTGTGGTTTGTGTCTGCACCCTTCACGGACAGTCCAATTGCTTCGAAAGAAATCCATGGCTGGTTCTTAATTTGTTATGTCAGGTGTAGCTGTGGTGTGCATGTTTAGGTATGATTTCCCCATTTGTTGAGAATCTGCAAAAGAGAATTGAAATAAATAATAATAATAATAAAGAAAAAGCCGACACAGAAATTGTGAATTTACTGCACCCATGGCATTTCGGAGAGAGAGAGAGAATATATGGCTGGACCCTCTTTTCTGGCTCACCCAGGGCAATGGGTTTAGAGAAGGCAGCTTAAGCCCCTCCAGCCTCTAACCGTGATTATCTAAAAGCAAGGTACAAACCAGCAACATCCCTACAGCAAGACGAGGAGCCAAGCCTCTGCAGAGCTCTTGCTCCTTGCCCCTCTTCCCTGCTACCCAGACTCAGGTCATTGCTGGTCATCCCAGCCCCGGGCCCCGCATGACACTCGTGGGCCCCAGGACTCACTCCCCTTATGGGGCAGGTGAGGGCTCAGCTATGCTCTCAAGCACCTCAGTCCACGCAAAGCTCACACGGTGTTTTAGACAGGTGGCTCCTTTTATTGGGTTTGAATGTGAGATACGATGGTATTTCTCTTAAAGCCAATAGGCTTGCAGAGGTTACCTCGGTACCACAGATTAGACTTCAACGATTAGACGATACGAGTCTACAAACAGAAGCAGTGAGGAAGCTTGTGTTCTATTTGACTCCATTTTCTCCTAGAAGCCACCAAACTAAATCAAACCAAAGGGGAAAAAAAAAAAACCTGCATCCTGTTTAAACACCTTGTTTTTGTGACTTAGGAGTCTTGTTTGTTTCAACACAGGGAAAAAAAAAAAAAAGAGTTTGGTAATCGACTATTTATAAGTCCTTACCAGAATCGTAATGGTCTTGGTAGAATGTTATTGGAAAACAAACAACTTAAAGTTTAGTTTTATCAATAATTCGATGACTCTTTCTCAGAATTCCGTCACATGTACTTCCTCCAGGGTAAGGAAATATGAATTTAATCTAATCACAGTCACAGAGATGACTTTTGCCTTCAGTGCAGGAAAATGGATATCTATATAACCCATGTTTTATTGTGGGTATTAATTTTTTCCTAATAGAACTCTCTTACATTTATCGATAGCTATAACAAGGTTTATAAAAAGGGTTCTCTGCCGATGTTTACAAATATTCTTTCCTATTGGGCATTTTAAGCATTTAAATGCTTTAATTTAATATCCTCTTGCTGAGGAATGAGTCATATTTCAATTTTTTACATGTTATCCGCTCATCACCTACTTCAAGTTGTCTGATAATAGCATTCTTACCGCAGCAGTCTAGAAAGTAGAGCGGTGCTTTTGCTATTTTTCATGTAAAGCAGGGATTTTAATGGAAATACCACAGTGTGATAAACGGAGGCAGTGATACAAAATGACACACGTATAGTGATGTTACTTCTATCAGCAACATCATATTAAAAAACCCAGTGACTATTATTTCCTCCTAATTAAGGTCATAAAACTCCAGGGAGGCTTGCTTCTTTTCTTTCTTTCAAATTGAAATGATGTTTTATTGATGAAGCCCCAATCAAAGGAAACTACCGTTCTTAAGAGCAATTTCCTAGAGTTCATCGCTGCTTTCGCGTCCTGGTCTCTCGGAAAAAACTAAGGAAGCTTTGAGACCCACCAACGGACACCTAGGAAGACCCCAAATGTACGCAAGCGCTTCCGTACATGTTCCTTTCAATCTAACACAGAAGAAGGAGCAGGGCGAACACAGCAGTTGGGGCGTCGGAAGTTCTGCAGCATGGACTGGAAAACACTGTGCTGCCTGCCTTTGAGCTTTTTGTTTGAAGACGCATCCGAGGAGATGGATCTCCGGCTCTGGCTGTTTTGAGCCTTGATTAATTTCTCGTGTTCCCTGATCTGTCTTTGCAAATGGTTCTGGATGGCGATGCCCAGGGACTCCGGGTCCAGGGAAGCGCCGTACACCTCCCAGGTCATGCCCTGCTCGTCCCACACCACATCCCGGACACGCTTGGACTGTTTCAACTGCAGCTTGGACTCGGCACCAAGCTGCTTCTTCTTCTCTCCTGGAGTGAGTCCCACCTGGGCGGCCGCCGCTGTCACGTTTAACTTTTGCTCCTTGAGGAATTCGCTGACCCGGCTGCCCCGGCGGGGGCTGGCTTTGACAGAGCGAGAAGGGGTCCTCTTGCCAGAACCTGGGCTGGAGTCCCCCATGGCATCAGATGGCAGGCTGAGGCTGGCGGCTATCTTGGTCTGTCTGTTGTCTTCCACGGTGACCTCCTGGCTTTTTCTAACCGGGGAGGGTGTAGGACTGGAGGCTGGCACTGCCCCTCTGCTTTCTTGAGACTTGGGATGGAGCAGTAGGGTTTTGGCTTCTGCCTTTGCCCTTGCGTCCAGGATATCGAGGCCAGGAGGTTCTTCTTTTACTATCTGAGGAGATGCAAGCCTCTTCTCTCTTGTATCCCCTTTACCAGCAAGATCCAAGCTTTCAGACTGGTCAGCTTTGCTGGCAGGGCCACAGGAGCTGGAGAATTTGCAGTCTGGGTCGGTTTTGTGGCCCTTGTTGGTTTCCGCTGCAAACTCAGATGGCTTCATTTCAAATTTCCCAAGACTTGTTTCAGCCTGATGTCCTGCACCGAGAGAAATCTGGTCACTGGGGCTGGCTTTCAGGGAGGTAGACTGGGTACCCAAAAGCTGTCTGGAGGCGGGCTCTTCCCTCGCTGGGGTCATGCGTGCTGACCTCCCGTCTTCTTTACATGCATCCTGAGCCACGCTGACTGATGAGGTTTTAGGGACCCCACCCAGTGGGCTCACTGATTTACTTTCCAAAGCTGCCGACACAGCTGCAGCAGCCTGGATGTGCACCTCTGGCATGATGCCCGGCCCCCGGGAGGCTAGGGTGTGGTCCGACAGCTCCATGGTGTGGCTTATGCTGCTGCTGCTGCTCTCGTGGCAAACCACACGCAGCTGCTCTTGTGGTTCGAACCGCTCCGGAGCCGGAGTTTCCTTTAAGAATGCAGTGAGGATGCTGGGGCTGGTGGACACGGATCTGCTCTCCACACTGGCCACCGCCTGCACTTCCGCATCCTGCCGAGCCCTGGTGGGAACGTCCTCGGTCTCATTTTCGGCTTGGTTGGTCATGGTACTTGCTTCTTTGAACATTGACCCCTGGAGCGGTGCTGGCAGCGGCGCCTTCTCTGGGTCTGGAGGCAACGTCGACTCTTGGCCAGGGAGGTGAGATGGTTGAGGTGTCCCCGAAGTCACGGCCTGGGTGTCTGAGGTGGCGGCAGAGGGCTGTTTGTCCCCTGAACATCCATCTTCTCTCGCTGGAGGGTCTTGCCTTGTCTGGGAATCACAAAGGGCTCGCTGCCTTTCCCTTTCAGGTCCACCTATAGGAGTGGAGGCAAGACTGGGTGCCCTGGCTGCTGTATTTGCAGCGGGCACCACCATTCCCTGGATTGTTTCTCGAGAAGGGAAATCACAGGGCATTGGATCTTTGCTGTTGCCACAGATGCCCCCCACGGGACAGTTCGACTTCTCAGGTTTCTCCCCATCTGAAGTTCTCTGTGATTTCACCAGGGTATCTTCAGGTCCTGATGGGGGGCTGGTGTTGGGCTGGTGCCCTGGGATGGCCGGGTGGGTGTGCCCATCGCCTGGCATTGTAAAGGCTGTGTGCATAAGAAGATCCCTTCCTGCCTCAGAACACGGGGCTGGTGCTGTGGGCTCCTGGCTCCCTGGCAGCTGGGTATTGCCAGGGGAGTTGAGTGTGGGAGAGGCTTTCCCCACCTCACTGACAGTGCCCAGAGAAGACCTGGCTGGCCGGGGGGTCTCATGCTCACTGGCCTGCATCAGAGCCACAGCAGCCGGCCTGGGGCTCAGGTCTGCTTCTTCAGGAGGGCTGGAAAGGCCATTGGTGTTCTTACACAGGAGGGCCGGTCGAGGCTGGGATGAGGCAGCTTGTGCCTCTCCTGGATCCTCTTCTTTTCCAGAAGCCGCGATCAGAGATGTTTTAGCTGATCTCAGGGGATCAGGTACAGTCCCCATGGAACTGCAGGGCGGGAAACCTCAGGCTCTGCCCTGAGCAGCGCTCCCGCTGGGAAGTAGTCGCAGCTCAGAGTGAAGGTGCCGTTAATGGGCGAGTCTTTTGAAGGATCTGTCTGTGAATCAAGGAAACAGTACCATTAATACAGCACAGGAGTTAAGGATTGAAACGATACCAGATTGTCATTTGTATATGATCTTAACAAGCATAGGAAATCTTTGCTTCCCATATCTGTTCATATAAAAATAGATCTTGGGAAGAAAGATTTTAGAAAAATGGTTCTAATGATACAAGTATTATTTTGATATGCAGGTTTTGCTTGTGTCCCATTCCTGTCTAGCAGATAGGTGTATAATGCATTTACTTAGGCCCTTCAGAACTGCCTCAGAACTCATTTGTGTAATCTGATTCACCAAATACCAGAGAATCCTCTAAAGCTTCTGTAATCAAATCAATAACTATTGAAATAGGCCTGAACAGATATGTGGAATAGAGTTTCTGGAAAGAGATCCAGACATAAGTGAGGATTTAATATATGACAAGAGAGACGTTTTAATTGAGTGGCAAAAGGATGGCTTATTTAATATAATGGGCCGGTAAACTGTTCATTTATCCAGAAGAAAAGAAAACTAGATCTTTTTCTCACACCAATTCAAAATAAATCTACTCAATAGTTTGTAATAACCTATATGTGAACAAAGAATGGATATATTTATATGTATAACTGATTCACTTTGCTGTCCATCTAAAAACAAATCTTAGACGGATTTAGACAGATTAAAGGTTAAAATGTAAAACAGGCAATTAAATAAAAGATCCTGTTAAAGGAGTTAACCTTCAAAATATAAAAAATCTCATTCATACAACTTTATACCAAAAAAAAAAAAAAAGAACCCAATTAAAAAATGGCCAGGGAGTTCCCATCGTGGCGCAGTGGAAATGAATCTGACTAGGAAACATGAGGATGCGGGTTCAATCCCTGGCCTTTCTCAGAGGGTTAAGGATCCGGCATTGCTGTGGGCTGTGGTGTAGGTCACAGATGCAGCTTAGATCTGGCGTTGCTGTGGCTATGATGTAGGCCAGCAGCAACAGCTCCTATTAGACCCCTAGCCTGGGACTCTTCATATGCCACAGGTGCAGCCCTCAAAAGACAAAAGACAAAAAAAGAAAAAGAAAAAAAAAAAGAAAAGAAAAAGGTCGGAAGATCTAAACAGACATTTCTCCAAAGAAGACAGACCAAAAAGCACAGGAAAAGATGCTCTACATCACAATTGTTAGAGAAATGCAAATCGAAGCTACCTCACACCAGTCGGAATGGCCATCATCAAAAAGCTATGGAGATCGGTATGGAGATACCTCAGAAATCTATACATAGAACTACCATATGACCCAGCAAACCCACTCTTGGGCATATATCCGGACAAAACTTTCCTTGAAAAAGACACATGCACCCAAGTGTTCATTGCAGCTCTATTCACAATAGCCAAGACATGGAAACAACCCAAATGTCTAATCAACAAATGATTGGATTAGGAAGATGTGGTACATATACACAATGGAATACTACTCAGCCATCAAAAAGAATGAAATCATGCCATTTGCAGCAACATGGATGGAACTAGAGACTCTCATCCTGAGTGAAGTAAGTCAGAAAGAGAAAGACAAATACTATATGATATCACTTGTATCTGGAATCTAATATAAGGCACAAATGAACCTTTCCACAGAAAAGAAAATCCTGGACTTAGCGAATAGACTTGTGGTTGCCAAGGGGGAGGGGGAGGGTGTGGGGTGGATTGGGAGCTTGAGGTTAATAGATGCAGATTATTACCAGGTATCTTTTTTTAATTTATTTTTATTTTTTTCCCATTATAGCTGGTTTACAGTGTTCTGTCTACAGTCTACTGTACAGCAAGTTGACCCAGTCACACATACATGTATACATTCTTTTTTCTCACATTGTCAGGCTCCATCATAAGTGACTAGATGTAGTTCCCAGTGCGACACAGCAGGCTCTCCTTGCTTATCCATTGCTAAGGCAATAGTTTGCATCTATTAACTCCAAATTCCCAGTCAGTCCCTTTTATTCCCGCCCCCTCCCCCTTGGCAACCACAAGTCTGTTCTCCATGTCCATGATTTTCTTTTCTGTGGGAAAGTTCATTTGTGCCATATTCAGGTATCTTTATATATAAACTTTTTTTTTTTTTTTTGCTTCTCAGGGCTGCACCCGTGGCATACAGATGTTCCCAGGCTAGGGGTCAAATCAGAGCTGAAGCTGCCGGCCTACACCAAAGCCACAGCAATGGCTGTGACCTACACCACAGCCCACGGCAAGCCTGGATCCTTAACCCACTGAGCGAGGCCAGGGATCGAACCTGCAACCTCATGGTTCCTAGTCGGATTTGTTTCCACTGAACCACTGCAGAAATACCCATAAACATTTTTAGAAAGGATAACCAGATTCCATGTGCGCTAGATAAAGCAATGGTTCAGAAATGAGCAGATAACTGTTTTAATATTTTACCTCTATCACTCATAGGTCTTGCAACCTTATGGTCAGTACTTATTCTCTCTGCACCTCAAATTAACTCATTGGCAAAATGAATTATATAATTTCTAATGACTCTCCCAGCGCCAAAGTTCAAAGATCCTACCTCTTTGCAAGTGATGGGTAGGATACCACATGGCACAATCTTAACTCAGGTTCGAGGGTCAAAGAAAGGCAAAAGTGAATCTAGTTGGGCCCAGATTTTGAAAATAAATAATTTCATATCACGGTTCAATGTTATCTGGCTGATCTAGCATGTGAACTCTAACGATAAATCCAAGTCATCTTCTTCCCCAAACCAGCTCTCCCTCCTAACTTCATTTTTTGTATTCATGGGTTAAATATTTTCCCATCATGGGTCCCGACGGCTTTCTGTTCACTCCCCCAGGTTTATGTTCCATGTCTTCCTCTCTGGAGTTTTCTGTTGCAATGACGTGCTGTCCTGCAAACCCGTCTCTCCTCTCCCTCTTTTGCATCTGTCTTTATAAAACCTTTATAAAACCCACTTTCTGGACTCCTCATCCTCAAAAGCCTACGCACTCTTCAAAGCCCCACTTAAACTCCATATACTTTCTGAAGGCTTCTGAGCCCTTTCGAGTCATAAAATCTCTCTCTGTTTTAAAAAATCCTGCAGCTATGGTCATCTGTGTCTTCTGTATTGTGCTTTTAATGTATCATTTTTATACTGTTGTTACTTGTCTAAATGTCTCATTTCTCCAAAAACACTTCAGGCCCCAGGAAGGAAGGGGACAAGCTTTTTGAGTCTTTTCTGTTCACTCCACAGGACATAGTGCAGGGGCTTGTACATAAAAAGGAGTTAATTGATCCCATTTCCCTCCAAAATGGCCATTCTTAAGTCCTGCCAAACTTCAAAATAATAATAAAATTTTAACCCATGGCATTAAAACACAATGTAAAAGAGTACTATTTTCGGAAGCAAGAAAATGGTCGTAGTTTCTTTACAAGACTTTATGTATCTATAATTCAACTTTATTTTTTATTTATTTATTTATTTATTTATTTATTTATTTATTGCTTTTTGGGGCTGCACCGAGGCCTATGGAGGTTCCCAGGCTAGGGGTCAAATAGGAGCTGTAGCTGCTGGCCGATGCCACAGCCACAGCAACTAGAGATCCGAGCCGTGTCTGCTCTACACCACTGCTTATGGCAACACTGGATCCTTAACCTACTGAGCAAGGCCAGGGATCGAACCTGCGTCCTCATGGATGCTAGTCAGATTCGTTAACCGCTGAGCCATGATGGGAACTCCTCTAAAATCCAACTTTAGACAATTAAAAACAAGGACATTAGACACGCGCTATGAAAAGCAGACACTCAGGAGGACAGAACATCTCTTGTGCTCTAAGGCTGGAGCCAAGAAGCCTGACTTGCCAGAGAGGCCTCTTACATGTGAACAGCTCAAAGTCCAGCAACCGTACATTGAAAGACTTAGAAGGAGGTCCCGTCGTGGCGCAGTGGTTAACGAATCCGACTAGGAACCATGAGGTTGCGGGTTCGGTCCCTGCCCTTGCTCAGTGGGTTAACGATCCGGCGTTGCCGTGAGCTGTGGTGTAGGTTGCAGATGCGGCTCGGATCCCGCGTTGCTGTGGCTCTGGCGTAGGCCGGTGGCTACAGTTCCGATTCCACCCCTAGCCTGGGAACCTCCATGTGCCGCAGGAGCGGCCCAAGAAATAGCAACAACAACAACAAAAAAGACAAAAGACAAAAAAAAAAAAAGAAAGACTTAGAAAAGATGAGGGGCTTTATGAAACTCTCAGAAGTCACTGGAATTTACCCCCATATCCCACAGAGAGCTGACTATACTCATTTACCTTTGAAAGTGTGTCGCTTTGTTAACAGAGGTTAAATTATCCATCAATTCAAGAATCAAGAAGTAAAGCCTCGATTGCTTGGCTCCCACCTGTAATCTGAAATCCCTTGATTCATGGGTAGATGGGAAACCAACACTTCTTGCAATCATACGTGCTACTGCAATTATCACAGTGTTTCCACGAACCCAGGAGAGGCTGCCTAGGCTCAGAAACAACTCTCCTTTCTCATCTGCGCCCTCCTCCCCAACCAAATAGGGGAAATCTACAGTCTCTAATAGGTTAGACAAATAGTCTTTTAAAAAATGTAATGACTTGGTGGATTAGAGTGACGAGGAAAAGTCTTTAAAATCAAAGGAGGTGATGTAATAACCTCTAAACGTGAGGATGTGAACGGGTGGCCCACAGGCTGAACGAATTCCTTCTTGGGGTCTGTGCCCGAGTCCTGCGTGGTTTTCCCTTCCCTTCCCTCCCTCTCCCTTTCTCTTCTCCCCCCCTTCCCCTTTCCCTTCCATTTCTTTTCTTTCCTTTTTCTTTGAATTGAAAAGATCTTTCATAAAAACCCACATTTCTCTCTCCTTGCTTCTCTTTAAAAAACAAAACAACGTAATCTCAGAAAGTATGCATTTCCAGATAGCAACATTAGGTGGCGCTGATAAGGACCATCGGACTGTCCCTCTTGAGGCAGAGATGCTCCAGACTACAGACCACCCATCCCTTACCCCGCCAGCTTCGCTCCTTGAAGCTACTTATCTGGGCTTCTATGGGCAGCTCAGTTTGAGAGCTGTTGTTTTCGGTCTTTTTAGGGCCACACCTGCGGCATATGGAAGTTCCCAGGCAAGCGGCTGAATCACAGCTGTAGCTGCCGGCCTACACCACAGCCACAGCAACTCGGATTCGAGAGGCATCGGCGACCCACACCAGAGCTCACAGCAACGCTGGATCCTTAACCCACTTTGCAAGGCCAGGGATCAAATCTGTGTCCTCATACCAGAGGACACCAGCCGGATACCAGCCGGGTTTGTTACCGCTGAGCCACGTCGGGAACTTTGATAGCTTTGTTCTAAGACCAATGCCACAGCAGACTCCCCAGCCTAATTTTCAGTCTTGGGGGGCAGTCTGGCTCTGTGTTTAAGACCATGGACCCTGGGGGAAGAATTCCTGCTTTGGAATATGTTTCACTACCTACCTCTCTAGCTTTGTGTGCTTGGGCAAGGGACTTAACCTCTGAGGACCTCAGGTTAATCCATAAATTGAGGCTAAAAATAATAGTACAGCCTCATTGGGATGTTGTGGGGAATAGACTTAAGGCTTGGAACCTTAAGCTAAGTGTCTTAGTTCGTGTTAATCACCTTAGAAGCATTAGCCTCTTTAAAAACCTCAATATTTAAGCTCTGGTCTGTGTTAAAGAAAAAATTATTCTGACACTGGTTAAAATGATAAGGGAGACTTTATTCAGGACTCTTGCCATGGGGTCAAGTCTACGGCGGGAGGAGAGAAAGACTGAGCTGAGCTTCAAATGCAACAAGAACGGATAGGGATGTAGGAGCAGGTGTGTGTGTGTGTCTGTGTGTGTGTGTGTGAGTGTGTGTGTGTGTGTGTTGGGGGGTGGTCAGTAGATGGACAATCATTAAGGAGAGACATCAAGGGTAGGGGGGATTATTGCTGAAGGCAAGTCAGCGAATCGGCGATCACCCGGGGATGGTGAAGCAGCTGGAATTCCCTTGGATATTGAGAATGATCAGGTATTACTGGTGGGAGGATGGCCTCTAAGCTGGCTTAGCAGGATTCTTGCCAAAGCTGGACTCTGTGAGGACAAACCTGGGGGCCCAAGACGGAGGCCCAATGAGGAGGTGGGCTCAGAGGAGCCTGAGTAAAGCTTGGTTGAGGAAGGAGTCCTTGTCATCTCATCAGCACCAGCATGTACGGATTTTCTCATGAGACTCTCTGGAGCACTAGGACTCCTTTCTGAATTGGGCATGAATTGCATAGAAGCGAATGGTACCTCTAAGTGAGTCTGTCTTTAAGTCTGATGAGAACTGGACTCTTGAATGTGGGTCCTTTTGGTGCTTTTGCCTTTGAAATTGTGAGCAAAGATTCAAAGCCTTGTTGCAGCAACGTGGCAAGCCTGCAGGGTAAACATGCTCAACTTTTGCAGGGAAGGAAACTGAAGCCCAGAGATTCAGGGACCTACTCAAGGCGGAATATGTCTACTTCCTGTTGAGCTGAATTCTAATGAATGGTAATGCCTTGGGCTCGTCTATGTGGCTTCTTGATTATCTCTAACTCTGGAAGGAAACGGAAAAAAAGTATCTATCTTCAAAGGAGAGGGAACCTTCTTTTTGTAAGCGGTTTGCAACTTAGCAGCAGCCTGGAAGGTACCAAGACGACCACAGTGGCATTCGTAACAGGTCACTTGATGAAAAGCCCAGCTTGTTGAAAGCTGACACCACCCCTGTTCATGAAGGAAATAGTGGGTTCCACTACTCTGCCACACTGCCTATTTTCATAACAGACACCCACGCTTAATAACACAAGCAGCAGGGAAACGTCAGCCCTTTGTGACTTGCTTCAAAGCTGCGCTGGTGGGAAGAGCATTCGACAGAAAGAATGGAGAGCAGCTTGGCAGCCCTGGCCCAGCGAGATGCTGATAATACTTGGGGTTATGGTGATAAGCCTGTGGGCAGCAGTTACCTTTCCCCACTTCAGGACGGCCGCTCTACCAGGACAAGGGCTCCAGGGTGCACTAGGAAAGCATTATAGGGACCTTGGTGTCCCGAGTTCCACCCATCTGACAGCAGCTTTCCACCCTCAGATGGATGATACATGGACCCTTCGAGAACAGTGAGTCGAGAGGTCAGAGACTATTAATCCTCAAGAAAACCGTAAAAAAAAAAATATATCCTCTGGCATCCTACTCAATCTGATTTTATTTGCTCTCTTTCATCGGGAAGCTTTGCCTAGATCATTTGCATTCTGAACCAGCAGATCCTGCCAGCACACAGTTTTAAGGAGAGGTGATTCAATCCCAGGAAACACCCACAGGCTAGGAAAAGCAGTTCCTTCTGTCTTTAAAAAATCATCCCCTCACACTAATGAGCTGCCTCAAATGCACTCTTCAAAGATACCAGCTGAAAAACTGGTTCTTCCCTGCGAACTGCATCTAAAGGAAATCAGGAGACAGGGCAGGAGACGCTGTGTTACAATGGCTACTTTAATAAAGGCTCAGGAGGAAGGTGCTGCAGCCCCTGCCTATTCATTTCTTCTTTTGTTCCCCAGTGTTTTGGAAAAACAAATGCATGGCTTGTTATCTCACTAAATTCCATGGTAAGTAAGCAGGGCTGGACAAAACCCAAGCAGTGAAAAAAAAAAGTGGGGGCTTGAAGAAGCATCAAGACCCCCCAATAAATCCTCCTTCTTCTGTCAAATACAATTTGAACAGACAGCCTGTAAATTCACAACACATTAGAATCACACAGTAAGGTGAGCGCCTATTGCTTTCTCTGTCCCAACTACTGTTCTTTATATGGACTTATTTAACCCTCAGAACAACTCCAAGAGGGTGCTCTGACTCTGAGTTCCACTTTGCAGAGCTGGGAACTGAGGCAAAGTCATGCAAGCAGGCAGTGGGAGAAGCCAGATTTCCATCCCAATCAGCTGGCTCCAGAGTCCAAGCTGTCAACCAATTTTACCCTGGGGAGAGACAGGCATTTTTTTTTTCTGTTGGCAAACTCAATCACCTGGGCAAGATGCATCATCAGATAAGGAGGGAAACCAAAGAACATTCGGAAAACACCTCCGTGAAACCATTTTACTCGTTCAAGCTGATAGAGGCAGACGAGGCAACACAGGGGTTCCTGCTCTTCGGAGTGATTAATCCAATCTGGATGTTTTAAGGGCACAGAGTTTTCTGAGAAGCGGAGGAAGACAATGGACTCGCTCTAGAAACACACCTGTGCACACACACGTCCATGGTTGCAGATCATTTTAGGAGTTTCATGTCTGGAAACCTCTCTGCGTGTGACTGTCCCTTTGTCTAAGGCATCAGAAAAACGTCACAAAGTGGAATTTACCTGCGGCAGAGAGTTGTTATGGAGCTTAAGCGAAATCAGTTAAATACTCTGCATAGGCTTAGAAAATAACAGCTACCCAATCAGGAATTATTATTACTTAAAACACATTATTTTGGCATCCTTTACCCAAGAAGGCAGAAACGACGCAATCTATTTCTAGAGAGCCCATCTTAAAAGTTCCAACACTTAAATAAGTTTACTCTATGTTTTCCCAAACCCCCCGCCCAAAGACTATTATTGGAGGAAGAAGGTTTTAGCTAACCTGAAAAGAAACACAATAATGAGCTGTATTCTTTTTAGATCATGCGGGAAATATGACCTCTGGGTACTTTCTAAGCAAAATCAAGACTCAGGTTTTAGTAACCTTCCAAAATTAACCTTTCAATAGCGCCCCTTTCCTACCCATAGAGAGAATTCATAGCTAAAGATCACAGTTACTCTTTCATAAAAAATGCCTTAAAATAGGTACTTTAAAACGTAAACTCTTCTGGGGAAGAGATGATTAAAATATTTAAATTCTGCCTTTTTTTTTTAACCTTCCCTAATCAAGCTCTTATCATGTCCTTGGTTCGCCTGATATTCTGATATTCAAATCTGAATGTTTTCCTCTTTCTCTCACAATTCAGCTTTGAAGGACCTCAATTCCAAGCTTATTTTAATTGGAAAGAGAGGCAACAAGATCTTAGGGCTAAATGGTAGTTAAACAACAAGCTATAAGAAATAAACCTACCAGTTCTGCATCCGCATTTTTTTTTTTTGACATTTGCATTTTAAACCCCTGTGTGGGATAGGTTCAAAGCCTGGCGTGCACCCCAATGTTCTGCGAGATCTATTTAGCAGCCCTCAGCCTTGCAAATCGGGAGTCTTGTCCTTGTTTCTCCCTAACCTTGCAGTTCCACTGTCTTTTTTTTTTTTTTTTTTTTTCCTGGTTGCTGCACGTCCCCCACACACGCCAGGGGCTTCTCATTAAAAGCGGGCCTGGGCTCCATGCCCTCGCCTCCCGGCAACGTGCCTCCCCAGGCGTGGCCCGCGGGGCGCTGGGCGCTGTGCAAGGTCCCTAGTGGGCAGCGGGAGGCAAGCCTCCCAGGGATTTCTGCTTTTAGCTCAAGTGGGACACCAGCAAGAAGTCTCTCGTCCGGTCCCCACCCCGGGGCCTTTCAGCCGTGGGCAGTGGTGGCAGCGTTTGCAGGGACGAACATAGAAGCCAAGAGGGCGCTGAGCACGGAAACGGTCAGTCTGGGCTGAGCTGCGCTGCGCCCTTCTGTGCTGGGAAGGAAGAGCCTGGGGTCCGAGAGAATCTCTGGACTGTTTCTTTGCCGAGGGGTTTGGTCTGAGTTGTGATTAAAAAAAGAGACAGGTAGCGTTCCTGTCGTGGCTCAGTGGTTAATGAATCCGATTAGGAACCATGAGGGTGTGGGTTTGATCCCTGGCCTCGCCCAGTGGGTTAAGGATCCCGCATTGCCATGAGCTGTGGTGTAGGTCGAAGACGCGGGTTGGATCTGGCGTGGCTGTGGTGTAGACTGGAGGCAACACCTCTGATTTGACCCCTAACCTGGGAACCTCCATATGCCACAGGTGTGGCCCTAGAAAAGACAAAAAAAAAAAAAGACTCAAACCACCTGTTTCTCTCCCACTTTCCATAGTACAGGTGGGTTTTGTTTCTTCTACAACCTTTATCTTGTATTGAAATTAATGATTTACAGGAACTGTGAGCTCCTCAAAAACATCAATTTATCTCATTTATATTTGGATCTGGTCTAAAAGTACAGTTAGGCCTCCCTGAGGTACTTAAGATTTTTGATTTTTGCCCTTCAGTGGATTTCAGCCTATTTAAGGAGACAAGACAAAGTCAATCTGAAACTACACATGAGCAAGCTGGAATATGATTAAGTGACTAATGCTGTGGTAATAAACCACACTTTCTAGAAGTTTAAGTTGGGGGAGAGGCCCATAGTTCTTATTCAACTGACACTTCCTGGTACGATTCCTCTGAAGGCTGGAAAAAATTACTTAGGTTAAATCTAAAGAAAACTGGGCATTGGCAATTCAGAGAAAGTGAAGCAAGTAAGGGTTTATTTTTTATTTATTTGTCTTTTTAGGGCTGCACCTGTGGCATATGGAGGTTCCCAGGCTCGGGGTCCAATCAGAGCTGTAGCTGCCGACCTACACCACAGCTCACGGCAGCGCTGGATCCTTAACCCACCGGGTGGGGCCGGGAATTGAACCTGACTCCTCATGGATGGTAGTTGACTTCATTAACCACTGAGCCATGACAGGAACTCCCAGAGCTTTTTTTTTTTTTTTTTTTTTTTAAGATCTTTGATTAAAAATAAAATAATCCCTTAAGTCATCCTGAGACAATTAAAAAGTGCTGTTAACATCCATTCATTCATTTAATAAGCTGAGTGCCTTCTTCGTGCCGGATATTCAGGATCCAAATATAAACAAGACACATTCATGTTTCTGAGGCGCTCACAGTTCCTGTAAATCATTAATTTCAATACAAAATAAAGGCTGTAGAAGAAACAAAACCCACATGCACTATGGAAGCACGGAGGACTCGTTTTATTTGGCACGGGCCTTAAGTCACAGAGTCAAGGATCCTCAGCAGTGTAGGATGTATTAATACATTCCGGAGGGTGTGGACATTTGTCTGGGGCAGATTTTGTCACTTGGTACTCCTGACATGTGGGACCAGATAACTATGCAGGGAGAGAAAGACACACGGACTGTCCTGTGTGCTGTAGGGTGTTTGGCAGCCTCTGTGGCCTCTCTACCCACTAGATCGTGGCACCTCCACCTCCCAGGGGTGACACTTGAGAATGTTCCCAGACATTGCCGAACGCCTCCTGGGAGGCAAGACTGTCCCCATGTGAGAACCACTGATCTAGGGGACGAATGTGTTCACCTTGGATAGAAAAAAGCCTCTCTAGGATTTCCTACCGTGGCGCAGTGGTTAATGAATCCAACTAGGAACCATGAGGTTGCAGGTTCGATCCCTGGCCTCACTCAGTGGGTTAAGGATCTGGCGTTGCTGTGAGCTGTGGTGTAGGTTGCAGACGTGGCTCGGATCCCGCGTGGCTGTGGCTCTGGTGTAGGCTGGTGGCTACAGCTCTGGTTAGACCCCTAGCCTGGGAATGTCCATATGCTGCAGGAGCGGCCCTAGAAAAGGCAAAAAGCCAAAAAAAAAAAGAAAGAAACTTCTTTAGAGTGAATACCTGTGAGTTGATGTGACAGCCTTTGAACTTAACTCCAGCTACACATGAATTCATGGTGCAGTTTTCTGCTGTATTTTACAGGTGTTTTTCATATTTTACTGGTGAAAATGCAAATTAGCACAACTTTTATAGAGACCAATTTGGCACTTTTGTCTAGAATACAAGGTCAAGTGCACTTTGATTCAACAATTTCACCTTAGGAACTAACCTCATGAGTAGAATAAATAAAGGTACTAATTGATATATGCACAAGGTTATTCACTGCATGAAATAAAAGATTAGAAGCAATCCAAAGGTCTCTTAACAGGAGTTCCGATCATGGCTCAGCGGTTAGTGAACCTGAATAGCATCCATGAGGATGCGGGTTCGATCCCTGGCCTTTCTCAGTGAATTAAGGATCTGGCGTTGCTGTGAGCTGTGGTATAGGTCACAGATGTGGCTCGGATCCCACGTTGCTGTGACTCTGGTGTAGGCCGGTGGCTACAGCTCTGACTGGACCCCTAGCCTGGGAACCTCCATATGCCGCTGGTATGTCCCTAAAAAGACAAAGAAGATCAAAAAAAAAAAAAAAGTCTCTTAACAAGGAATAGGTTAGTTATAAAAATTGTGGCATTTCCATATAATGGTATATCAGCAGCCAGACTGACTAAGGATGAAACTCTTTATGGATTGATATGAAATAGCCTTCCAAATATATTGTTAAGGGAAACAACAGATAAAACAAAACACATTTTTAAAACTATCATTTAAAAAAAAAAAACCCTAAGATACAGAGTGCTATGTTTACTATGGTACCCACTGTATGAAAAAGGGAAAAATGAGTATCTTTTGCCTGTATAGACATAAAGTATCTCTGCAAAGGATAAGTAGGAAATTACTGTCAGTGAAGGAGACCTGGCTGCCTGGGGACAGGATGGCTGGAAGATTTTTCATGCTATAACCTTTGGTACTTTTAAAATTTTAAACTCTATGAATGTATTACCTATACAGAATTAACTAAAAATTTAAAAGCTAATGCTCCCTCCCTCGGCAGAACAGAATACCCTGAAGCTTTTCCATCAGTAGAAAAGATGTGTTTTTTCTCATCTGTCCTTGTGCATTCTTTCCATCTGCTCTTTGCCCTGCAAGGAGATCAGCGTGGAATACAACGAGTTAAAAAGAAATCATAATTTCCTTATCCACCTTGGTTATCTTCAAGCTCCAAGCTGGGCAGTGTAATTATTTTTCGGAGTCAACAGCTGAGAAGTGCTTTTTAAAGCAATGTCTGTTGGGCACAAAATAAAGTTTACTTAAGTTTCTTTTCCCAGACTCTCTGACTCCTGTTTATCAGTTGATTTTTTTTCCCTCCTTTCCTATTCTTGGGAGCTTGAGTAGATGGTCCTCAAATTATATACCTCTCACACAGTAAATCCAAGATGACCTAAAGCCAAACTCTAGGAAGCTGGGTCAAAACATCAATGAAAATGATGAAGAAACAGTTATTTTTTTGTTTATATTTTGAGAATTGACTACATGTTAAGATATCAAGTTTAGAGCACAGATTTTAATGGCCAGTTATCAAATCCACCTCTTCGGTCACTACAACCAGGCTGAATTGGCTTCATCATGTCTCATAACAGTGAAATATCATCTACTTGGTCTCACTGAGCCAGTTCTGAAAACATCCCCTCTGCCTGCTGTTCATGTTGTCTTTCTAAAACCTAGACGATATCACTTCTTTGTGCAAAACATTTTTAATGGTTCCCCATGACCTATAAAATAAGGTACATGCTCCTTAGCACAGTTAAAAAAAAATGTCCTTTATGCTCTGATCCATTTCTCCTTAACAGTGGTATCCGCCGTCATCATTTGTCAGACCTCGTATGTTTACTTTTCTTCCAAGCTTCAAAGAAGGGTATTATCTTCATTTTACAGACAAGAAAACTGGGGCTCAGAGAAATCCAGCTCACCAAAGTGGCACATTCAGTAAGTGGCATGGTGGGAATTCAAATCCAGGTGAGTCTGATCCCAAATTCTCTTGTCTCCAAGAGCACAAAATAAGAGGTAAGATGAATTCGTGATGTATATACATAAAATAAAAGATAGCAAGAGGGGTACATTTGCAAAGCATTTTGGAAAGATAATGTCTTCCTAGGATCTTTTCTGATCTCATCAACCCAAAGCAATGATCCCATCTCTCATCTCTTGTCGTAGCATGCACAGCAGTGGCACTTTGTACATTCTGCCCCATCCTTTGCTCTCCAGGCAGAGAACACAACGAGTGCAAAGGCAGATCTTGGGGGGAAGAGTGCAGAGCTCAGCGTGGCAGCTGGAGCTGAGCAGGAGGCAGGGCAGTGAAATCAGATAGAGGGATCAGGCAGGGCTTCTGCAGGGCTTTGCCCATGGGTGACCTTCTTGAGTAGGTCCCTTGAGACCAGCCTATGGTTAAATTGCCAGTCCGCTGACTTTCACTCTCTCTCCATTCTGAAGCTTGCTTCTAATTTTACTTCTGGGAACTAAGCCTGAGGAAGTAAACCAAATGGCTAATAAGTGTGAACAACGAAGTTCACGGGCGGGTTATACAGCAGAAGGTCTCTAAATAACCTCTGCCCAGCGAATGAGCTTTATTCACAGCATAGGCTTTACTGGGGAGGTCCATGACTCATGCAACTTTAGCAGCTGGTAGCACCCCCCGCGCTCTGCTTGGCCTGCTTGGTTCTGCTCCTGTCACTTAGGTTGCATGAAAACCAAGAGTCAGTGGCTCTTTCTGCATTTGTTCATGCCAGTTGCCCTTGCTGTTGTCATCACATAATTTGACTAAACCTCTGTTGCATAAAAAGGATTAAACTTGAGTGCAAAAGTGTTTTTGTTTCTTGGAAACTAAGTTGAATGCTTTGGTAAGACTTGGCAAAGATGGGTTACTGGGAAAAAAAAAAGGAGCTATTGGATTAGGAATGGGTGAGACGGTTATGAAAGGGGAAAATAACATTTAATACTTATATTCTTAATTAGGAATGTTTTCCCTCACTCTAACAAAATGAAGTAGAAAAATATTGAAAGTCTATTATAGGTTTAAGAAAGAGGATACAAAACTCAAACTAGTGGTTTTAATCTCAAAGAAAATATCTACTCTGTATCAAAACGCTAGTAAATTCAAATATTAAGTTGGAAGGAAATTCTTAAGTTATATGTATCATTTTCATACTTCCTCATTTTCTCTAATTTTTGATCATTTGTATCAATAAGTTTTGATGCTACCGGCTGCATGAAATTATCTAATATAATATGGAGAGACAGTATATATGTAGAAAAATATTAGTAAGAAATGTATACAATATTAGTCAATATATGGAAGGATGATGGGTGATTTTTAATTTTATTTATTTATTTATTTTGCTTTTTAGGGCCGCACCTGTGGCCTATGAAAATTCCCCGGCTAGGGGTCCTATCAGAGCTACAGCTGCTGGCCTATGCCACAGCTACAGCCACGTGGGATCCAAGCCACATCTGTGACCTACACCATAGCTCACGGCAATGCCGGATCCTCAACTCACAGAGCAAGGCCAGGGACCAAACCCATGTCCTTATGGATCCTAGTCAGATTTGTTTCTGCTGCTCCACAGCAGGACCTCCTGATTTTTAAAGCTTTATTCTTTTGTACTTTTAAAACCCTGTAAACAAAGTCTTATCTCAACTGGGCAAAATGTGCCAAAAAACATAAAGAAGAAGAAGAATGGAGAAACAGGATCACTGCCAATCAGACTCTATACCCCTGAGGTTTCCTTGTTGATAACCCATGTTAAAACCTTGGATTCCCCATTGGTGTACGAATGGGGAGGATGCTTCTCTCTACCATTGTACTTTTAGATCTTGTTTTATCTTGATGCACCCTCCAGGGTTTCAGACATTACACCAGCTCTTTATTTTGTCTAAGCCCGTTCTGCACGTGAGCCCCAAGTAGACAATCAGACTCTACTAGATACCTGGGGAGGACTCTGGGGTTAAACCTGCCCATTTGAGGTAGTCTTCTGTGTTGCTACGTTAGGAGATTCATAGCCATCCTCCCCTGGAGGCAGGTGATGGCTCTGGGTCAAAAGCATTTACCCTACTTTCCTGGGAGCTGCTTATCACTGCTCCTCATCAGCTCTCAACATTCTTTCCTATCTGGGCTCCAGTCAGTCTCTGGCTTCTGGTTCAAGCCATTTAGATGCCGCAGTCATTTCTCCTTTGCGTCTTATTTTAGAAAGTATTACCTGCTCTTTCTGTTTTTTAATGTCTAAAAGCCCTACATGAATTTGACTCAGACCTTGAATGATAGAAAAGATTTCAGCAATACAGAGGGGCGGAATTCAGAGGAATCCACAAAAAGAAAGATGCAGACAGAGGGAAAATATAGCAATTATTCAAGCAAGAGTGGGCTGTCCTGCACATTTAAACATAATGTACTCATAGGCAGGGGTACCACGAAAAACGTTTATCAGGTTGTACACAGCTTCATGTACTTGACTTATCAGCTGGGGTGCTATTTGTAAAACAACTAATACTGGTATATAGTTACAGAAATGTGGCTGTTGGAAGCGGAAAGCTAAGTCAGGTGAGACTGGAACGCCTTAATGGCTTTGTTAGCACATTTGGAATTTGGGGTTTTTTCAGTAGGAAGCTACTAGAGTTTTTCCAACAGGCTAGTGAGGCAATTAGAAAGTTTACAAAGGAAGCAGATTTCAAGTTGCGCTCACTAGGAGATAAGAATCTACAGGTAGGGAGAGCAGTTACAATGGTATTGCCACCTAACAGGTGGGGAGAAGTCCATCAATATTGCTAGTGTAATGAATATAAGGAGAAAAGGGATAGGAAAACTATGGCAGAGGTGACATTGGCAGCATGTAATGACTGGTGATGTGGGCAGCAAGGCTAGGGAAAGAATGCAGGGTGATTCCAAGTTTTCAAATCAGAGTGATGGGGAGGATGGTGGTGAAGTTGACACGATGATTCAAGGTCAGGGACCAAGGCTGGACTGGAAGACTCTCAATGGGTGGCTGTGCCAGGGGTGGGTGAACAGCACGAATGAGGGGACTTTAGTACCCTTCCACTGTCCTCTCTGTCTGTGCCCCTTCACTCACTCCAAATAAACATATAATCCAGTAAAAGCAGTGCATTAAGTATGCAGCCTTCCTTTCATTACATCACTCCTGCAGTTTTCTTTTATGTGGAGATTCTGGAGACACTACTAAGGTACCCAAGTGGTGTGAGAGGTGGGAACAGAAGGCTTACAACCAGTTGTGTGCTGGAGCTGACTCATAGCTGATCTCTGTAACCAGTAACATCATGTAGCTTCACACTGACCATGGTGGGAATATTTACACCACAGCAACTGGCCAACTACAAATCCAGGAGGCATTATCTCCCAGAGATCCAGTTGTTCAATTTTTAGACCTCTCTTGAGAAACTGGTTATGAACATTAAAAAAAATAGTGAAGATTTAGGTAAGCTCTTGAATGTTTATAAGGCAAAGTTTAAGAATATCAGTTGGAAGGTGCAAAGGGGGGAAGCGTATAATTTCGAGGTATGCTTGATATACATGCTATCAAGGCTCAAGGAAGGTGGGATGGCAGAATTTATTCCCACTTAGAAGAGATCTCTAAACATCTCTGTTAGTTATTGGTTCCTTGAGGGAAATTTTTTCTTCTGATTTTTAAGACAATATTTAATACTCTGGTACAAATTATGTTTTTCAAAGACGACCATTGTAGGTAGATCCTGCTGCTTCTCTTTCTTGTGGCAATGGTCCTGCTGGATTTCCTCTACAAATTTGGTTAATGACTCAAACTGAGCAGTAATGACTTTTTTCCCCCAGTAGGCTAGCATGCTTAATAAGTAAAGCAGCTATTAAAAAGATAGCAATTGACCTCAATAGTGAATCCCTAAACTTCTCTTTCAGGGCCCCTTTCTGGAAGTAGGTCTGTGCTAAAACGTCCAGCCCCCTCCCTATACGACCCCATCTGCCTGGTCTTTCTCTTCCCTTCTCCAAAAGGCTAGTGTCATGTGTACTGACTTTTTTTCATAATGAATCATTTCTAAGACTTAATCCTGCAATGGAGACATTTATTAAAGAAATTGTTAACCAGAGCAGGCAGGATACAAGAGGTGATTATGCCTGACTGACATTTTGGTTGGATTAAAACAAAGAGCCCAGTTACTTAAAACCATATTCTCCCATCCAGGACAAAACAGTTCATCAAGCCTACTCATGTGTTGAAAAAAACTATAGATTGAGTAATAGGGATTCCCATTTTACTTTCAAGAAAATTATTAGGCACTACCAAAGAGTCCAATCTCATTGTTATGTGCTCTGATATATAATTGATGCTCAAACATGTTTGTGGACAGACAGGAATATTTTTTTGCAGCAAGTGGGGTTCTGTTGCACTAAGCTTTACATCAAATATTTGAGGAACTAAGGTAATGCATGTCCCTTTCACTTAAAATATTTAGGACTGTCAGCTTAATTTAGCCAATCAATAGCATGTAAGTCTTGAGTATTTATTTATTATCTTAGTCAACCTGGGTACCTTTAATTTTCATTGGGAGGAAATATTACAGGACACCTGTTGATTAATGACCATTTTAAAATTACCAAAGCAGAATACAGAGTGACATGAAAAAGTATAAAAGAAGGGAGGAAAGGGATGTGGTAAATGTATTTACCATAAAAAGGATGGAAGGAATGGAAGAAAGATAAAGGGTTTACCTTTATCTGGTGGTCTTAGTACAGTTTTGAGGGATGAAGAAGGTGGTTTAACATTGATAACCTCTGGGATCTCTGCAAAATCTAGTGACTAAGTCAGGCTCCCTGAGATTTGCTCTGATGCCAAGAAAACAAAGATCAGTTACCTAGAATCAAATTAACTTGTCAGAGTTGCAGACAAATGTCAACCTCCCTGGGTTTGGAAATACAAATGTTCGTGTGTCTTATCTTTCAAACGTTTTCCCCTAAATATATTGCACCATACGTTGGCATTTTTACTTTTTTTTTGTTCGCTATGGCATCTGCCTATAAATCTTATGCATGGAGATACACATAGGAGAAATAACAATAAACATATATTGCTAAGGGCCATGTGAATGACAGAAAACAAGATGCAGCCTGATGCAGACGTTGGAATGTGGCACAGCAGAGAAGGATAAGAGTGCATTGGAAAAGTCGCATTTGAGGGAGAAGGCAAGCATTTCAGAGGCTCAAGGATGGGTACAGTGGTGCCTGAAATGGGAGATGTTGATGATACATCTTGGTCCAAATATAATACATTGGACCAAGGAAAGCTGAGTATCGTTTTGAATAGCATACACCCCATCATTGAGGTTAGCAATGTGTTATGATGTCAAAACATCTTATTGAGCACGTACTATGCTCTAGGTTTTCTTCTGTCCTAAAGACTTCATAAGCATTATCTCATTTAAACCCCACACCCATGAGGTAGGTAGTGCTCATTTAACTTACATTTTATAGTTGAGGTAACACGAGGCTCAGAAAATTTAATTAACTTACCCAAAGTCAATAGTTGGTAAGCTATACCTCTGAGTTCAGAGCTCAAGTTCTTTCAGCTCATTAAAGTGCTAGAATAGGAATGACGTGCACAGGACTGGACGGCAGCATCAAAGACCAATACAAGATACACGGGATATGGTGGGTGCATGGACTAAAGGGGCTGAACAGGTGGGTAAAACTATAGTCTGGACAAACAGTGAGAAAGGAAGTGGAAAGAGAAAGACATGGATGCCCTATATCGTTTGAAGGAAGTACTACCAGAACTTGAACTCTAACTGGTTGGAGGGTATGATGGAGAAAACAAGGGCCTGGAGACAAGGCCTGTGTGTTGGTGGGAAGGCAGTCAAAATTAGGTTTTTAATATAAGACTATAGGAAGTGGACGGAAAGGGGAAGTCAGCAGAGTCACAAAATGGCAATTGCTGGTGTTGGGTACTGAGATGGGCCACACTCTATCACACCACACACCACTGCTTATCCCATAAGGAATTTCCTTCCAGAGATTTTTGGTCAGTCAGACCATTACAGCAGTCATGAGCCCTTACTGTCTCAAGATTTATAAAAATAAAACTTTCTTTTCACATTCTCAATTACTCCTTGGGCATTCAGCTCAAACTTCCACTTCTGATTTTTGTTTGGTACCTTTCTGATGGCTTGTTTCTCACGGTTTGAAAACAGCTGTGGTTAATGGGATTTTTGCATCAGTGGATATCACTTAGGATATTATAAATTTTCTCTGTCAGTATATTAGCTCTACCAGTGAATTTCAAGCTTTTGTGACACAATCCAGTTAAAAAAAAAATTACGTTACAACCCAGTACACACATTCGTATCCTACTGTTTATTTAGTCCATTAAAATAAGATACTACTAATAGCAATACTTCTGATATTTCTATTCTATTCTGATATTTCTATTCCATTCTGATATTTCTATTCCATTTAAAAATGCTGACTGAAACCCACCAAATTGGTATCTCTAGTGACTCAAAGATTGAAAAACAGAGAGCTCAACTCAGCTCCAAATAGGAGATAAGCATGTGTTCGGTTTGGGCTTCTGGTGCTCAGCACAGATTCTAACGTGGAGAGCTTTAGAAATGTTGAAAGCAAGGAAAAGGGAGGGGATGACATCTTGGTCGATGATTTATTGTTCTTAAGAAAGATTTGGTAGGTTCATTACATGCCCAGCTCAGTTTATGCCATCTGTGCATTTAGTCAATTTGTTCCCAAATTCCAGTAATCCCAACTGCAGCGTTAATCCAAGAGCCATGAAAATTGGGGTTGACGTCTCCTGAAAGTCATGGACAGGCGCAGGGGCTATAGATGTGGCCAGAGGAGCTTCCGCCTCTTTAGCAAGTGCTGTGTCTTGGTGACTTTCAGTTTTCCAGTAAGGGGCCAGGCAAACTCTGTGTGTGTGTACACAGTGCGTACACCCATACACGGGGCTGGGGGGAGGAAAGCAACTCACCTAAGGATAAAGCAGTGTCTTTGTCTGAAAAGAGAGCTCAAACAGAAGACAGGCTTGGCCCTGTGATTTGAGTAAGAGAACAAAAGCTGAACATCTAATTTTGAAGTTTTATCAGTGATGTCTCTGTTATATTATTCAAGCTATTCTAATCAATAAGACAATAGCATCCCTGCTTTGAGCCAGGGGTCACTAGATGCTAGATGAAGTTAGCACATGCTTTCACCTTAGGTTGCATTTCTGTATTTTGGAATCAGTAGGGAAAAAAAAAAAAAAAGGCATCAAATGGAGATAATGGAAGGATAGCTTTCTCCTTCCTTCTTCAGAGCAGATTTGGACAACAGTGGGACAAGATTGCTCTGGCAGTTCCGTGCCCCAGCGGATATGCTGAGAATTGCATCCATCCGTCCTCGCCACTCACTGCCTGTCAGCCCTGCAAAGAGCTCCAGAAAAAGGATTGTGCAACCCCCTTCTCGGCTGTTATTTCTTTCTTCCTTAATGAAAGAGACCTTTGTTTGCCTCCTTGTCCGTGTCACCAGTAATGACGAGTTGGAATGTCGTCACTGTCATGCAATCTGGGATCCTAATCAGACTGGTTAATATTTGCCAACACATTTCATAAAAAAAAAAAAAACAAACCTCAATCTGCCTAAGTGATCTTAACAGTGGGTCAGTTGCATGTGAAGCTCTCGGTTCCATAATAAATAATGTGTCCAGAGCACGCAGGCCAGGCAGACTTGATTTCAAGGGAAAGTTCTGTGAACTTTACCTGTCTCAAGAGAGATGTGAGTTCCAGGAAAGTCTTCTTAAATTAGTAGAACAGGATTACCTGTCTCGGGGCGCAGAGTTATCTTGTCCCGCTGCCACCTAGCAAAAAATGTAGAGTATTTTTTGATACTCACAATGAATTAGCAACCATTCTTTCATAAATATTTACTGATCACCTACTATCCTACCAACTATCTGTACACTGATCTTTTCAAAAGTATTAATAAATTAAAAAAAAAAAGAGGCGTTCCCTTCGTGGCTCAGTGCTTAACAAGCCCGACTAGGATCCATGAAGATATGGGTTCGACCCCTGGCCTCGCTCAGTGGGTTAAGGATCCGGCATTGCTGTGAGCTGTGGTGTAGGTTGCAGATGCAGCTCGGATCTGGCGTTGCTGTGGCTGAGTCGTAGGCCAGCGACTACAGCTCCGAGTCTACTGCTGGCCTACGAACTTCCAGATGCTGTGGGTGCAAGCTCTAAAAAGCAAAAGAAAAAAAAAATTTCACTGACATACAGTTGGCCTATAATGAATATTATATTAGTTTGGTATACATAGTGATTCAATTATTTTTAGAGCTTACACACCATGCAAAGTTACTGCAATATTATTATTATTATTATTATTATTATTATTATTATTATTGTCTTTTTAGGGCTGCACCCACGGCATATGGAAGTTCCCAGGCTAGGGGTTGAATAGGAGCTGCAGCTGCCGGCCTATGCCACAGCCACGACAACACCAGATCCAAGCCGCACGTGTGACCTAAATGGCAACGGCGGCAATGCTGGATCCTTAACCCACTGAGTGAGGCCAGGGATTGAACCCACGTCCTCACAGAGACAATGCTGGGTCCTCAACCTGCTGAGCCACAGTGGGAACTCCTGTCTGTTTCTGTTTTGTTACATTTAGCTGTTTTTGTCTTTTAGATTCCACATAAGAGTGAAAATATACGCTGAGCTTTAGGTCTCTTTCAGAACATTTACTTTAATTAAATTATTATAGTTTTAGTAATGATATTCTAATTCGTATTTTCATGCAATCTTTCTTAATTATAGATCCCTTTCATTAATTACCATTGTACTAGTCACTTCTGTTATTGCCTAGAATTTGAATCTTCTTTTTCCCTATTATTTATACATGTAGAAAGACTAGCTGAAAAAGGTACCCTCAGCAGTTAGTTTCCCTTTTTAAAACTTCATACAATGGAAATAGATATATTGATATAACATCCTTTTTATGAGAACATATGAAAATATAATGATGGATATGGTGGCCAATAGGAAGAGAGAGAGAAGCAGGGTAGTAGGATAAAGAGAAATTATTTATTTAGTTCACCAAAGATAGAATCCTCTACGGACCAATGCTCAGAAACTAAAATGAGTTGAGAAGTATTATTATTATTATTGTTATTATTTTTGCTTTTTAGGGCTGCTCCAGGGGCATCTGGAGGTTCCCAGGCTAGGGGTCTAATCAGAGCTGCAGCTGCCAGCCTACACCAGAGCCACAGCAATGCAGGATCCGAGCCGTGTGTGCGACCTATACCCCAGCTCATGGCAACACCAGATCCTTATCCCACTGAGTGAGTCCAGGGATGGAACCCACAACCTCATGGTTCCTAGTCTGATTCGTTTCCACCGTGCCACAACGGGAACTCTGAGAAATATTATTAATTCAGTCATCAACAATAACTATAAATTTTGAATACAAAAAATTTAAAGAAGAAATTTTTAAAAATTCCTAATCTCACTCTAGAAACACTATTAATCATTTTTTTAAAATTAAGACTTTTTTTTTTTTTTTTAGAGCAGTTTAAGGTTTACAACAAAACTGATTGGAAGCCACGGAAGTTTTCTGCACACACCTTGTCTCCACATTCATAGCCTCTCCCGTAATCTACTTCCCCCACCAGAGCGGTACATTTGTAAACAACCAGTGAGCATGTATGGACACATCATTATGACCCAATGTCCACAATTTACTTTAGGGTTTGTTCCTGGTAGTGTACATTTTGTGGGTTTGGACAACTGTAAAATGATATATATCCATCATGATGGTAGCGTACAGAGTATTTTAAGTGTCCTATTTCCCTCTCTGCCCCACCTAATCATTCCTACCCTCCCTGCCCTTCAAACTCATGGAAAACACTCATCTTTTTCTTTCTTTCTTTCTTTCTTTCTTTCTTTCTTTCTTTCTTTCTTTCTTTCTTTCTTTCTTTCTTTCTTTCTTTCTTTCTTTCTTTCTTTTTTTACTATCTCCATAATGTTGCCGTTTCCAGAATGTCATATGATTGGAATTGTACAGTATGTAGCCTTTTTAGATTGGCTTCTTTTACTTAGTAATAGGCATAGACAGTTCTTCCATGTCATTTCATTTCTTTGTAGCACTGGATAATATTCCATTGTCTGGATATACCATACCTTACTTATCCATTCACCTACTGAAAGATATCTTAGTTGCTTCCAAATTTTGGTAATTATAAATGAAGCTGTTACCAACATCCATGTACAAGTTTTTGTGTGGATATGTTTTCCTTTTATTTGGGTAAATACCAGGGCGTTCAAGTGCTGAGTTGTATGTTAAGAGTATGTTTGGTTTTGCAAGAAATTGCCAAACTATCTTCCAAAGTGGCTGCATTACCACCAGCAATGAAGGAGGGTTCCCGTTGCTGCACAACCACATCAGCATTTGGTGGTGGTATTTTTTTGGATCATAGCCGTTCTAACTGGTATATAGTGGTATTTTGTTGTTGTTTTAATTTGCATTTCTTGGATGACATTTGATGTGGAGCATCTTCTCATATGCTTATCTGCTCTCTGTATATCTTCTTTGGTGAAATAGTTGTTAAGATTTTTGGCCCATTTTTTCATCAGGCTTTTTGCTTTCTTGTTGACTTTTAAGAGTTCTTTGCATATTTGGAATAATAGTCCTTTTTTCAGGTGTGTTTTTTGGAAAATATTTTCTCCCAATCTGGAGTTTGTCCTCTCATTCTTGTGACATTGTCCTTTATAGAACATAAGTTTTTAATTTTAATGAAGTCCAGCTTATGAATTCTTTCTTTCATGAATTGTGCCTTTGGTGTTGTATCTAAAAGGCCGTCGCCACACTCTAGGTGATCTCAGTTTTCTCCTATGTGAACCTCTAAGGGGATATGTGTGTGTGTGTGTATATATATATATATATATATATATATATATATATATATATATATATATATATGGAAGTTCCCAAGCCAGGTACTGAGTCTGAGCTGCAGCTGTGATCTGTGCCTTAGCTGCAGCAATGCTGGATTCTTAAGCTACTGCACCACAGTGGGAATTCCTATAGTTCTGTATTTTACATTTAGCTTTATGATCCATTTTGAATTAATTTTTGTGAGGGGTATAAGGTCTGTATCTAGATTCATTTTTCCGCATATGGATATCCAGTGTTCCAGCACCATCTGTTGAAAAGATTATCTTTGCTCTGTTGTATTGCCTTTGCTCTTTTTTTTTTTTTGGGGGGGTCATACCCATGGCATATGGAGGTTCCCAGGCTAGGGGTCTAATCAGAGCTACAGCTGCAGGCCTATACAGCAGCCACAGCAGCAGAGGATCCGAGCCGCATCTGTGACCTATACCACAGCTCATGGCAACACCAGATCCTGAACCCACTGAGCGAGGCCAGGGATTGAACCCGTAACCTCATGCTTCCTAGTCGGATTCGTTTCTGCTGCACCACAACAGGAACTCCCCTTGCCTTTGCTCTTTTGTTGATAATCAGTTGACTATATTTATGTGGGCTATATCTGCATGCTGATGACATATCAATGTTCCATTGATCTACCTGTGTTTTCTTTCACCAATACCAGACTGTTTTGATTACTGTTGCTTTATAGTAAGTGCTGAAGTTTGGGAGCATCAATCCTTCAGCTTTTTCCTCTTTCAGTTATGTGTTGGCTATTCTAGGTCTTTTGCCTCTTCACGTAAACTTTAGAATCAGTTTGTCAAAACCACAAAATATCTTGCTGGCATTGATACTGGATGAAGTCTATAGATCAAGTTGAGAGGAACTGCCATTTTGCCATTACTGAGTCTTCCCACCCAGAAACATGGAATATTTCTCTATTTAGTTCTTTGATTTCATTCACCCGAGTTTTTAGCTTTCCTCATAGCTCCTGTACATATTTTGTTAGACTTATACCTAAGTATTTCATTGGTGGGTGCTAACATAAATAGTGGTTAGTTTCTTTTGAAAAATTGGATATCGCTCTTATGCTTCTTTTCAGAAATAAAAGGTAATCTGTTACACGAGAAGTATATCCTCCCCTCACTCATCCCCAAAATCCAATAGTAAAAGAGAAGGAACATAAGTGTACTGGAAGATAATGAGAGAGCATTGCAGTCTGTAAAGAAACAGAGAAAGAACAGTGACAGATTATCATTATTGTCAGGCATATTGGCAGTGTTTCCCATCTGCTTCCTTATTACCCACACGACGAGAATTCAAAGGTGATGGTATCATTTCTCCTACTTTCATCTGCCAAGAATCTAACAGGAGGAATTGGGCTCCTGGAGCTCTAGTTTGAACTCATACTTCATATTCCCATGGTGGAGAGAGAGAGGATATATTCATGAAATGATAGCTTATGAGAATGTGTGTCAAATGTAAGACCAGATACTATAAAACTCCCAGAGGAAAACACAGGCAGAACACTCTTTGACATGAATCACTGCAATATTTTTCCTTTGGATCCATCTCCTAGAGTAATGGAAATAAAAGCAAAAATAAACCAATGGGACCTAATTAAACTTAAGAGCTTTTGCATAGCAAGGAAACCATTAACAAAATGAAAAGGCAGCCTATGGAATGGGAGAAAATACTTGCAAACGAAGCGACCAACAAAAGGCTTAATTTCCAAAATAAACAAACAGCTCATACAGCTCAATATCAAAAAAATTTCTACTCTTCTATCCTTTCTTAGTATAACATTTTAGCTGGCAACGTGGCCGTCTGGCTAAAGACTGTGGTCTCCAGTCTCCCTTGCAGTGGATGTGGCCATGTGACTAGGTTATGTTGGCAGAAGTGACAGGGGTCACTTCTTGATCTTGCCCTCAAAGAATCGGAAAGATAATATCCCATTGTATATATGTCTCATATCTTCTTTTATTCAGCCATAAAAAAAATGAAATAATGCCATTTGCAGCAACATGGATGGACCTAGAGATTATTATACTAAGTGAAGTAAGTCAGACTGGGAAAAACAAATATCATATGATATCACTTAGATGTGGACTCTAAAAAAAACGATACAAATGAACTTATTTACAAAACAGGAATAGACTCACAGACGTAGAAAACAAACTTATGGTTCCCAAAGGGGAAGATGGGGGGAACAGGGGGGTACACTAGCAGTGTGGGATTAATAGGTGCATAGATACTATGATATAAAAAATAAACAAGGATCTACTGTACAGTACAGTGAATTATACTCAATATCTTGTAATAACCTACAGGGGAAAAGAATCTGAAGAGAGAGAGAGAGAAAGAGAGAGAGAGAGAAAATGAATATGTATCAAATATGCTTGTTTGGGCAGACATTTAAAGTAACACTAAAAATTTTTTTTTTCTTTTAAGCAGTTCATTCATGAGCTTCTCACACATTTTTGGGAAGGGCCTTCAGCCCAAAGAAAGAATTTTTCTCCTAGAACCACTAAAGTTGGGGAGTGGTGTGACTTCAGAAGGGTCCATGCTTCATCACAGTGGCTTTCGAGGTCACAGCTGAATTCTCAAAATGGTTTGGGAATTTTAGAACCCAGTCCAAATGGTGACAGGTGTGGCCACTGTTTCCTCTATTTGTGGGCTAAACCTCCTGGGAAAAGTGGCAGATTCTGCCCTCATGGGGCCTATATCTAGGTGGGAGGCAAGTTAATCCCAGGGGAGGGCTTGGGAGACCTGCAAGAGCACAGCATCTATCCCCAAGGGCAGTCTGCAGTCCACACACTGGGCCTGCCAGGGGAGGGGCCAGGAACCCCGGGGAAAGCAGCCTCACCTGTGTCCTACTCCCAAACCACTGTGCTTTGTCACGCTGACCCAGATGTTGCTCCAGCTGGCTGCCTGCCCAGTATCATTCCACCTATCACATCTTGGCTTTTCCCCTTTAGGCATGGGATCTTGGAGAGTCAGCCCACGATGCAGACCTTCAGACTACTTGCCTGCGAAAAGGAAATTGCTGGGCTGGCTGCTGGGCCTTAGTCCTTACAAACTCCACTGTTTCATCCTCTGTCCTTGGGTGTCTGAGGCCTCTAGATGTATTTCTTGCCACTGGTTGTTCATTATTCGAGTCAGAATGCCCAGCCTTCATCATTGCCTTCCAGCCAGCCTCACGCAGCACTCACTAGTGCCCTTGATGTGGATGAGTCCAGAAGACTTCCTGCCTTCATCTTAGTTGACCTTTTGGCCATGTTTAGCATGTGAAGCTTTCCTCTTTGAAACGTGTGCCTCTCTTAGCCTCTATGACCCCCAGTCCATTCGTTTTCTTCTGTATTTCTGTCCAATTCACCTTGGGTAGGTAGGTAGTTTTTTCTCCTTAGCGCCAACCGCTCTTTGTTAGACTTATTCCTTGGCCTTTTTCACTGCCCCATTTTTTCTTTAAAAGGGGATCTTACCTAGTCCCATAGCTTTATAACCCACTTTTTCAGTTACCTTTTGCTGCAATATTGCTGTGTAACAGGCTGCCCCAGAACTCAATGTCAGACAGCCGTGAGCCTTTTCTGCATAAGGAAATTGAGACTTGGTGAGAAATAATTACCTTCTTATAGGGACCATAAGTGACAAAACCTCCAAATCTGACTGTTGTGTCATTACATTTGCCATTATATTATGAACTTAGAAAGAAAAGAACTATGTATCCAACTCATTTCTATCAATAGCCCCATGTCAAAATAATTTTTTAAAAGCACTCTCATATTTAGTTTTCCAAAATTTTGTACAAAATGCTATTAATATCTCTTATTAACTTAATTCAATACTTAAATGAGGGCTTTCATCTATTTGCCACAACTATAGTAACATATGCAAATTCTCTCTCTCTCTCCAAACCATTGTAAATGGTCAATCCCTATTAAAGTATTCACTACATTTAGATTTTCAAGCACAGTATAATAAAATGTTACTCATTTGGAATGAAAAAGTTATCCATTAGGATTCTTTGGTGGCACATAGCAACCCTTGTTCCTGGCTAACTTGCGAAGAAGGGGAATTTATTGGAATAATAACACTTAGAGTACTTTGAGTAGGCACCATTCTGAGCATTATACTCATTAATTCCCAGAGAACCTTGTAGGTAGGCACCATCATTGGTTCCACTGATGTAGAAGTGAAGGCACAGAGAAATAAAGTGGTAACTTGCTCCAGATCATGCAAGTAGAATGTGGCCAAACTGGATTTGAGCCCAAGCCACATGGTTCCAGTCTTTGGCACCATACCCATGGATACAGGGGGTGGTCAGAGTTGAAGAGGAGGCCACAGAAGCAAGTTTAGAGGAGGGTAGAAATCAGGGCATGGTAAAGAAGTGTCACTGGGATAAGCTAATTATCTCCACTGCATCCCCCAAACCCTGATAGCAATTAAAGACTCCGGATTCAAAGACCTAGGAGAGAGGCACAATAGAACCTTGACTAGGGGAGGACAGGACACCTGGTCTGATAGTTCTGAGGCTGCACGCACAACAAGAGATCAATTCCCCAAGAAGATATGGGCACGTTGTTGTAAAAGGAAAGGCAATGGGTTCGGGAACGGTAGCCAGCAAAAAATGCCCCTTGCATGGAGAATGAAGGAAATATTTTTATTCATATTAACAAGATGTCCACAATAGCAACTGTGAGAAACCCCTCAACTACCTTAAGAATGTGTCCTCATAGACTCCTTTATTGGAAGAGAGAAATTTCCACCTCTGCCCCAAGGCCACTCTCTTGAACTCATATTTTTCCACTTGAGTTGGATCACAGCAGGCTTAAATCTCCATCGTCAGGGAAAAACTCTTCCCTAACCCCATGGAGCTATTGATGCTAATAGATCTCTGATGTCCTCACAATCCGGCCTCTTGAAAAGGCAGTCCACAATCCCTACACGCCCCTCTTCCTGCACAGTCACTCCCAAATCTACCAGCCTCTTATTCCTTCCTCTGTCATGCCTGTCATTTGACTGAAACTGTACTTTCTAAAGCCACCAATGACTGGATTTTTCCAAAACAAATGTGTTTCCTTATTTTTGCTGACTTCCCAGTAGCATTTGGCCCCCGGAGAACTCGGTCCTTCTGGAAGCTCTCTTCTCTGTGATTTGCTCTCACTGCCCCCCCCCTTTTCTATAGAAATCTCCTTCTCAAAGAATTACTTGGTTCTTTTTTCCTCAGTTGATTTCCTAAACATAGGCTTCTGCTCTTCTCACTTTATTACACTCAACTTGAGGGACACAGTAAGTTATATGTTCATGAGTCTCAAATCTCAAGCCAGAACTGCCTACTGATCTCCAAAACAGCAGCTCTCCACCTAGAAGTGTTACTGGTACCTCAAATGAAATATGTCCACAAACTCATCCACATTTATCTCTAAGCTTGTTCCTCCTTCTTAATTACCTCAATGAATATCACCTCCATCCCCCCATACAAGCCAAAAATTTCAAAGCCACCCTTGTGTCTCTCTTCTCCTCTATTGACCACCATTCATCAGCAGTCTCCCTACTGCTGATGTAATGTAGGCACTTATCATTTCTCACCAGAATTATTTCAAGGACTTGCTATATAAACTCTCTGCCTCCAATCTGTACCTTCTGGAATTCTCCATAGAGCTGCCAGAGAGATTTTTCTAAAACACAAATATGGTCATGTCACTTCCAGAATGAAAATCCTTCAGTGACACCCACACATTTCATGAGGAAATTCAAATTCCCAAGTCTTGGCACACAAGACTCTTTGTGATGAGGCTCCTGTTACCTCTGAAGCTTTATAACTTGTTAGGATTCCGAGAACCTTTCAGTCCAACCATTGACAAGCATCCATGGTTGCTCAAACGTGTCAAGGCCTCTACCTGGCTTTATCCATGCTGCTTCCTGTTTCTGGAATGTCATCTGCATTGGTCGAATACTGTCCCCTAGACATCAGGTCCACCTAGAACCTGTGACTGTGACCTTAACCCACAAATAAAGTTTTTGTAGATATAATAAAGTTAGGATGATGTCATACTGGGTTAGGGGAGGCCCTAAATCCAATATGACTGGTGTCATAAGAAGAGGGAAATATGGACATAGACACAAATACAGGGGAGAGGGTCCCACAAAAAGAAGAGCAGAGATTGGAGTGATGTATTTATGCCCAAGGATTGCTGGCAACTGCCAGAAGCTAGGAGAGGGACATGGAACAGATTCTCCCTGAGAGCCACTGGAAGGAACCAACCCTGATGACACCCTGATCTCAGATTCTAGCCTACAGAACAGGCAGAGAATAAATTCTTACTGTTTTAAGCCACCCAGTTGGCAGTATTTTGTTATGACAACTCTAGGAAACTAATATGCTCTTCCCAACTCTTTATTCCCTTGGGAACCTCAATTCAGCTTGGCATCTCCTCCTCCAGGAAGACTTCTTGGAACTTTCCCATCCCTAAGCCCTTCTCAGGCCCTGATTTAGATGCTTCTCCTCTGTTCTCTCATTGTATGGTGCATATCTTTATTATAACACACTGCAATGCTGTCAATCACTGGGATTTTTTTCCCTCTGCTTTTTCTTTGTTAGGTGGTAAGCGCTGAGAGAGCATAGAGAGGGTGCCTACCTGGCAGCCCCAGTATCCTTCATGCCATTGGCAGGAAGAAAAACATGCACAGTTAGCACTGGTGAATGTTAACATGCCTCAAATTAAGTGTGATTTTATTTCCTTCAAATTGAATGTAACAAATCCTCAAGTAGAGTGGATATAAGATACTGGGAAAAATAAGATCTCACATTCGACCAACAATGTGCAATGTACTGCCAACAAAATTACCTTAACATAAAAGAAGAGCTCTTTCTATTATTGACATTAATTTTATTCACTAGCAGTAATGAGAATTATGTCCATGCTATTTTGAATCATGAATTGTTTGCTTTGCTTTTTTTTTTTTAATTGCTTCAACTAGCGGTTTATAAGAAAAAGGAATATCATATAACTCTCTAGGTAATAGACATACTCTTTTTAAACAATAAGTGGAAGCCAGGAAAGTTTACATCATGCCTTGTCAGCCTGACTGTTGAACAGTTGTGCTCTCTCTCTTGCTTCAGCAGTGTGAATCATTTATGGGGATAATCCCATAGGTTTATGAGAGTTCATTAAGAGAGGATCAATCTAAAATGTATAGCATGTTAGCCTGAGAGCTCACTTGTCGGATGTGCTGGCACTTTTCATTAAAAATGACCTCCTCATGGCCTGAATGGCTTAGTGGGCTAGTCCCACTTTGTTATCATGGCAATTATAAATTTACATCAAGCATCTCACAAATCTGGAAATTTGCTTAGTAAGGATATAACAAGCTGGACTTGTTTACTGTTAAGAATTTGTTAATCTGATTATTTTTTGCCACATATGCAATTACATTACTCTCAGATGGTAATGGAGGTCATATTTTTTTAAAGGGATAAGAACATTATCCACATATTTTCAGGTCTATGAAGACCACCTGTTATTAGGATTAAAAAAGCTTGCCAAGGGCCTTAGTACTTTGCTTGTAAAACCTCTTGCTTAATTAAAGGCTATGATATGAAATTAAAGTAAGGCCTTCACAGTAATTATTTTTGTATTCACTCAACTCTTACACAGCTAAATAGCGGGCCCTGAAGTACTAGACATGAAATATTACTTTTTTTAGCTATTCCAAACTTCAATAAAACTAGTTCTGGGCCTGTGGTGGTACTAGAGAGACAAAAATGAGCAAAACTCCTTCCCTGCCTACAGGGGTTGGCGTCTGCTGGGGAGCAGAGGCAATTTCAGTGCCAGAGATTGCAACAATGACACAAGAGGAGAAAGACTCATTCCAAACTGTGCAATCAAGGAAGGCTTCCTGGGATCCAGTGGAGATATGCTACAATACTGGGAAGAAGAAAACATCAGAAACAGTGTAAATAACCACACAGATCATGGTACATACAAGATGGACTTTGGGAACACTTCCAAGGTTTTTTTTTTGTTTTTTTTTGGGGGGGGGGTTTGGTCTTTTTAGGTTTTCACCAATGGCATTTGGAAGTTCTTGGGCTAGGGTCGAATCAGAGCTACAGCTGCTGACCTATACCACAGCCACAGCAATGCCAGATCCAAGCTACATCTGTGACATACACCTCACTCATGGCAGTGCTGGATTCTTAACCCACTGAGCGAGGCCAGGGATTGAGCCTGTGTCCTCATGGGTACTCGTTGGGTTTGTTAGCGTTGAGCCATGATGGGAACTCTGACTTCCTAGTTTAATGAGAGATGAGGGGGAAGGAGAAATAGGAAGGCACCTGGCATGAAAGGTGGATATAATATTATTTATGTGTATTTATATATGTGATACTTAAACATATATATTAACTCACAAATTAATTCATCAAACATTAATTGAGCTTTTGCTATGTCCAAGGCACTGACAATATCATGATAAGTATACCAGTTCTCACCTTCAGGAAATTCCTCTCTAATGGGGGAGACAGAAATATAAATGGATGATCGGAATATGAGGTATTGAGCCCTTCAAAAGAGTGATGCATAGGGCACTGGGAGAGCACACTGTTAGTGCAACTGAGTTAGGGGATACCTAGGGATTCTGAGTGTAAGTGTTAGCAAAGTTGCCCTGAAAGTCAAGCAGAAATCCTCAACAAAATATTAGTAAACTGAATAAAAAATATATATAACAAAGATCAAACACCATGATCAAGTTGGACCTATTCCAGGAACACAAGGATAGTTCAATATTTACAAAGCAATCAAAATGATGCACTGATTAACAAAGGGAAGGATAAAAATAACATGAGCACCTCCAAAGACACAGAAAAAGCATTTGGCAAAATTCAACATCCATTCATGATAAAGACTCACTAAGGTGGATATGGAGGGAACATATCTCAACATATTAAAAGCCATTTACGACAAACCACAGCTAATGCCATACTCAATGGTGAAGAGCTGAAAGTCTTTCCTCTAAATTTGTGAATAAGACAAGGGTGCCCAGTTTCACTACTTTTATTTAACATAGTATTGGAACTTCTAGCCATAGCAATTAGACATGAAAAAGAAATAAAAGTAATAATAAAATAATAACGAATAATAGTAAATTTAGATAAATTGGAAGGAAAGAAGTAAAAATATAAAGTATCATGTCATCTATTGTGGATGACATGATACTTTATATAGGAAACTCTCAAGTTTCCACTAAAAAACTATTAGACCTAGTAAATGAATTTAACAAAGTTGAAGGATACAAGGTTAATATACAGAGACCTGTGGCTTTTCTGTAAACTACTAATGAACTATTAGAAAGAAAAAAGTAAAGAAAATCCCATTTAAAATTGCATAAAAAAGAATAAAATATCTAGGAATAAACTTAACCAAGGAGGTGAAAGACCTATATTTTGGGGAAAAAAACAAAAACAAAAACCGAAAAAACCTATAAATATTTATGAAAGAAATTGAAGATGGCATAAAGAAATGGAAAGATATCCTGTGTGCTTGAATTGGAATAATTAATACTGTTAAAATGGCCAAACTACTCAAAGCAATCTACAGATTTAAAGCAATCCCTATCAAAATACCCATGACATTGCTCACAGAACTAGAACAAATAATCCTAAAATTCATATGGAACCACAAAAAACCCTGAACTGCCAATACAATCTTGGAAAGGAAGACCAAAGTTGAAGGTGTTACCCTCTCAGACTTCAGACTATACTACAAAGCTACAGTAATCAAAATAGCATGGTACTAACACACAAAAAAGACACATAAATCAATGGAACAGACTAGAAAGCCCAGAAATAAACCCACACACCTAGGTCAACTAATCTAGGACAACAGAGGCAAAAATAGAAAATGTAAAAAAGGCAGTTTCTTTAATAAGTGGTGCTGGGAAAACTAGACTACAAGTAAAACAAGAAGATTAGAACATTTCTTTACTCCATATACAAAATAAACTCAAAATGGTTTAAAGACCTAAAAGTAAGATGGTAAATTATAAAACTCCTAGAAGAGACATTAGGCAGAACACTCTATGTCATTAATTGTAGCAATGTTTTTTTTTGGATCTGTCTCCTAAGGCAAAATAAATAAAAGCAAGAAAAACAAATGTGACCCTAATTAAACTTAAAAGCTTTTGTACAGTGAAGGAAAATACCTGCAAACAAAATGACCAGCAGGGGATTCATCTCCAAAATATATAAACAGCTCATACAACTCAATAAAAACAAACAGACAAACAAATGACAATTGAAAATGGGCCAAAGGTCTCAATAGATATTTTTCCGAAGAATAAATGCATATGGCTTACAGACATATCAAAAGATGAACATCACTAATTATTAGAGAAATGCAAATCAAAACAATAATGAAATATCACTTCACATCTGTCAGAATGGCTGTTATCAAAAAGTCTAATATAGACAATATAAAAATATTGGTGAGGATGTGGGGAAAAGGGAACCTTTGTACATTGTTGGTAGGAATATAAATTGGTGCATCCATTATGGAAAAATTTTAGTTCCTCATAAAATTAAAAATAGAAGTATATATGATCCTGAAATTCCACTCTTGGTATACATCCAGTAAAAACAAAAATAATTTGAAAAGATAACACACTCCAATGTGCATAGAAGCATTACATTAATAGCCAAAATATGGAAGCAACCCAAGTACCCATCGACAGATGAATGGATGGAGATGTGCTGTATATGATATATATTCCATATATAAAAAACAGAATATTAATCATAAAAAGAATGAATCCTGCCATTTGCAGCAACGTGGATGGACCTAGAGAATATTATGCTTAGTGAAATAAGTCATAGAAAGACAAACACTGTATGATATTACTTATATGTGTAATCTAAAAAAAAAAAGAACGTATATGCAAAGAGCAACAGATTCACATATATAGCAAACAGACTAGTGGTTACCAGAAGGGAGAGGGAAGGGGGGAGGGGAAAATTACGGGTATGGGATTAAGGGACACAAACTCCTATGTATAAAATAGATAACAAAGGATAAATAGCAACAAGGAATCCTTGTACAGCACAAGGAATTAAAGTTATTATCTTTTAATAACTTTTAATAGAGTATAATCTGAAAAAATTTTGAATCTGCTGTACACCTGAAACTAACATGATATTGTGAATTAACTACATTTTGATTTAAAAAAAAAGAAAGTTGAGCGGGAGGTAGAGGGCATTTAATGTACACATGAGCATCTGCATGGGGACAGATGTACAGAAGTGAGAAACAGCTTGTTGCGAGGAGTGGGTGAAGGTGGGGTGGGATTGGAACAACTTGTAGTTGAGCCTTACTGGAGATCCAGAAGCAAGGCTGATGGTACAAAGCAGCCATCTTTCAAGAGGTGAGGCCAAAGGGAGCCACAAAGCATGAGTGCATAGGCCTCATATGGCTTTTCCCCAGGTCAGGGCAGTCACTGAGGGCTTGATGGGGCAGGTGTGTGGAGACTGGAGGCAGAAGGACCTCTCAGAAGGTGACTGCGGGAAGTACTGAGAGAACCGGGGTAGTGGTCACAGGAATAGAGAGGAGGAGGTGGATCTAGAAAGACTGAAGAGTGAAATCTCCCGTGCACCAAGATGGACTGGATGTGAAAAAGGAGATAACGGGAGCGCCCAACGTTTCGAGATGAGGCAGAACCTAAACAGGATGCTATTGGAGATGCTATGACGGATGTACTCATAGGTACCACACACATCTGTGCGGGAAGGGACCACACCCACCTTGAGGAGGGTTCTGGAAAGCTTTGCTGAGCAGGTTGACTCCTGAGGGTAAAGAGACCCAGGGGGTGAAGACCCAAAGGGTAAAGAGGTAGCCATGTGAAGGAGAGGATGGATGAAAGGCGGTCACTCAAGGCAAAGGAAACAGCACGAGCAGAGGCAGGAGGCTGGAAATGACACATGAGAGATCCACTAGCAGTTCAGAGTCACTGTGACCCTTACTTTTGGGTACCTTTTCTCTGCGGGAGAGGCTCCATTAGCATGGTTAAGAGTGTGCTTCTAGAATCACATGATTTGGATTCACACCCAGCTTGCTACTCACGCGAGCTGTGTGACCTTAGGTAAATTACTTCACTCTCTGGTGCCTGAGGCCAATAATGCTTTAAATACAGGGATGGAAATAGCATCTTCAACATGGGATTGTTACAAGCTCTTAGAGCTTGGCACACAGTGTTGGCTGGTGGGAGCAGAGAGGTAGTGTTCGTAAGAGTCATGGTACAATTACTTGTACATTCTAACTAATGGAAATTCACTGCCCGGCGACCTTCCAAGTCCACTGCCCCTCCCCTCTGCCCTTCCTCACTCCATCCACTCTGTGAGCAGAGAGTAACCAAAAGATCAGGGTCCATAACCTGACATTTTCATTCTGAAAATGTGTGGGCAACCTCGGGCTGCATTGCTGAGATCTCCTTTCTCCACCCTCTCATCCAATTCCCTTCTTTTTACTCAAATGTTACTCTGTCCTTTCTCCATAATTATTCCTAAAAGAAATTACTCAAGATTCTCCTGTGTAGAAACTGACACTGACACTGATGGGGAAAAATAAATAAAGTAAATAAGTGTATCCAAGAACAGGTAGAGGAATTGGTGTTTGTGAGGGAAGCATTATGAACAAGTAACTTGTCAGAACATTCGTTCTTTGGGTAAATCTATAACTGCTGCTCCAACTGCTTAATTTATCCTCAGTGGAAAAAGAAGTCAGACACTAGTTTTCCACTTAGATTCATCATTTTCTAGCTTAACTTCATCAGTTGCTTATATTTTCAGCTCCCCCCCCCCCTTTTTTTTGGCAAACTACATTTTTTTTTTTTTTCCTCCTGAACTTGTAGACATTTTCCTTTGTGGAGAGGTTCTCAGTTGCACCAATTTTTTTTTTTTTTTGAATAGAAGGAATTTATTTTCCTTATGTAAGGAGACAGAAATTGAGAGGACATGATGCTTGAGTAGTTGTCATATTCTCTGAATGTTCTAACAAGAGCAGTGAAAGGAAGAAGTCAGGAAGACCAGTTTGCAAAACATGAAAATGTTCATTTCAAAAGCCAAACTTGCTTCAACAAAATGCTGATGATCTTGTTAAAGTGATACAGATGATAGCATCAGGTGGCTGTTGCTCATTATAACCACTGTATAATGATGATCCCCCAAACATTTCTTCAACCTTTTGATTCCTCGTATTCTAGGGCTGGCTTCAGAACAGCTTTGATATTTCTCTTTCAGTCACATTCACTTTTCATGGGTGCTTTTCTATAGTCTGTGTTTGTCATATCAGATATACTTTCTTTTCATCTGAGAATCTGCCTCAGATTTGGAAAGATTACTTTTAAAATGTTATAGTTCTTTCATCTTTTTTTGTTTTAAAAATGTGACCTCAATGTCAATGTGACTTTCAATTTCCACGTCCCATGTACATCTCCTCTTATGTGTTAATTTTATATTTTTATTTTATTCCTTATCATTGGCTCTAAGAACTTCTTGACTTTCAGAATGAAAAAAAATCTCAAGGAAAAAATATTGCCAAGTACCGACAGGGAATATGTGCTTTTATCTCACTACATTAAAGATACCTTAAATATGGTGAATACCTTAGATACAATAAAGTTACTTAGAAAAAGAACCCACGAGTTAATCTTACAAGGATTTGAAAGGTAGTACCAGAAAAGTACTTATAAAGCTAATTATTTAAAAAAATCTACTACTCTAGTCTTAAATTCCTGAAGAATTCAGTGTTGAACTCAATGGAAAATAGAACTGAATTCAATAAACATTAAGAATTCCTATGTTTAGAGCATTATGCTAAGTTTTGTTGAGGCTATACAAAGACATATAAAGATATCGGAGTTCCCACTGTGGTGCAGCAGAAACGAATCTGACTAGTATCCTTGAGGATGCAGGTTTGATCCCTGGCCTCCATCAGTGGGTTAAGGATCTGGCGTTACTGTGAGCTGTGGTATGGGCTGCAAACATGGCTTGGATCCCACTTTGCTGAGGTTGTGGTGTAGGCCGGCAGCTATAGCTCAAATTTGACCCCTTCCGATATAAAGATATAGAAAATCTAGCTGATATGCTCCAAAATTGAACATTTTGGGGAACATTTTAGCTATTGTACTAGGCACACAGAGGAAAGTGCTATGGGAGTACAGAAAGGCAAGTATTCAATTGACATTTGCGTGACCTTCAAAGCATTTTTGGAAGTGTTGGAAAGATTTTTAAAAATATATACATGTAATGTTATTTCCTTAAGTCTTGACATTTTAGAGTTACATGCTATTAGAAATTCGTCTGCTGTGGTTAATACATCTAAACTGACTAAATTGGACTGTGTGCTCTATTTCCCAGCACAGGGTAAAGATTTGAGTTGGGGTCTTAATGCTGGCCTTTGGGGGCAGAGGGCAGCCTAAGTAAAGATTCAAAGATGGGAAATTGTACTTACTGGGGTCCATTCTGCCTGGAACCCAAGAGTCTATGAAGGAGGAGAGCTGGGAGTGGTGTGAAAATGAGATATGGCTTGGGATCTCCATTGAGAAACATGGCTCTAGGCCCAAGTCTATTCTAAACAGACTTCAATGCCAGGTGAAGAAACTGAATTTTAGTCCATTTGTATTTCAAATTTCTATACGTTGAAATAAGTGAAAAGGAAATGACTCCACTAACTTAAAATGTGGAAGGAAAGAGAAGAAAGAAATGTGTTGTGTTTAGAAAGTGTTTTGAATTCTAAGAAAATCATCATAAATTCTAAAGTTAAGAAAGTGATGCTTCCATGACAATATTGGTTATAAATATAGAAGAAAATTTGTTTCGGTTGCAGTGTTGGGCCAGCAAATTTATATCAAATGATGAAAAAGTAGTACTAATTTTCTTGGAAAGTCCCACAATTTTTTAAATTGACATGTAGTAGATGTACAATATGATGCTGGTTTCAGGTGTACAACCCACTGGTTTGACAATTTCATACATTGTAAAATGATCCCCACAGGTCTAGTAGCCATCTGTCCCCATACAAAGTTATTACAATATTATTGACCAGATTTCTTATGCTGTATATTACATCCCAGTGGCTTATTTATTTTATAACTGGAGGTTTGTACCTCTTCTTCTCCTTAGCCTGTTCCATTCCCCTCCAACCTCTCCTCTCTAGCAGCCACCATTTGTTCTCTGTATCGATGAATGTGTTTTCATTTTATTTGCTTTGTGTGTTTTGTTTTTTAATGCCCACATGTAAGTGAGATCTTCTGGTATTTGTCTTTCTCTGACTTTTCTTGCTTAACACAATACCCTCGAGATCCATGGATGTTGTCAAAAATGGCAAGAGTTCATTTTTTTAATGGCCAATATTCCATTATATAGTCACTTGGCTCTTGAACAACATGGGTTTGAACTGTTTGGGTCCACTTCCATGCAAATATTTTTTTTTTTCATTAAAATGCTGCACAATCTGTGTTTGGTTGAATCCACAGATGTGAAACCTGAGGACACAGAGGGGGACCATCAAGTTATATACAGATTTTTGACAGCAAATGGGGTGGGGAGGTCAGCCCCCTAAGATTTTGCTCTAAGGTCAACTCTATATACGACATTTTATTTATTATTTTATCTATTGATGGACACTTAGATTGCCACCATGTCTTGGGTATTATAAATAATGCTGCTACAAACACTGGGGTTCAGTTATCTCTTGGAATTAGTGTGTTGTTTTCTTTGGGTAAATACTCAGAAGTGAAATTGCTGATCATATGGAAATTCTATTTTTAATGTTTTGACGACCCTCTGTCGTATTGTCCATCGTGGCTGTACCAGTTCGCAGTCCCACCAGCAGTGCACAAGGGTTCCCCCTTTCTCCACACTCTCAACACTTGTTCTTTGTTGTTTTTCTGATGAGAACCATTCTGACAGGTGTGATGTCACTGTGGCTTTCATTTGATTCGTGTTGCGGAGCATCTTTCCATGTGTCTGCAGCCAACTGTATTTTGTGGTTGGAAAAACGTCTCTAGGCTGGCACTGGCCTGCTAGTGGGCAGGGCGGTGGACCCAGCATTCTTCGGAACCAGGGAGCATTCCAGAACACTCCTAGCCAGCACCGATGTTATCGGAGTAGAATGAGTTTCCCAAAGCATTTCCATGTCCAGGGGGAGTTCCAGGTGCCTCCCGTTTTCTCCAGAAGGCTCACCAAGATAAGCAAGCAGGTCTGACCCTGGCTCCTTTTAAACTCCTGCCTCCGCCCTGGGACTCAGGAGTATGAGATTTTGTGCGCACCCTTTAAGAGCAAAGTCTCTGTTCCCCATAACCCTCGGGTTCTCCTGGTTTTCAAAGCCAGATCCTGGAGGAGTGTCTTCATGGTATAGGACCCTGGATGTCAGGAGCCCAGCGTGGGGCTTGGACCCTTCACTCCTTAGGGGGGACCTCTGTGACTGTGATAGTCCTTCCATTTGTAGGTCGCCAGTCCAGGGGTGTGCGTCCTGACCACACTGTGTCTGCCCCTCCTACTCATATTGCTGTGGTTCCTCCTTTGTGTTTTTTTCCCTTTTGAGGGCCACATTCGCGGCATATGGAAGTTCCCAGACTAGAGGTTGAATCAGAGTTGCAGCTGTCAGCCTACACCACAGACACAGCAACACGGAATCCGAGCCGCATCTGTGACCTATGTGGCAACGCCAGATCCTTAACCTTCTGAGCGAGGCCAGGGATCGAACCAGCATCCTCATGGATACTAGTCATGTCCTTAACCTGCTGGGCCACAACGGGATTTCCCTTCTTTGTGTCTTTAGTTGTGGAAAATCTTTCCTGTTCACCTTCAGGGTGTTCTCATAGACAGTTGTTATGCAAGTAGCTGTAAGTTTGGTGTGTCCGGAAGAAGGAATCCGTGGAATTTCATGCCACTGAATTTCAAGAAGGAATCCGTGGAATTTCATGCCACTGAATTTCAAGAAGGAATCCGTGGAATTTCATGCCACTGAATTTCAGAGTCACAGGGATCTTGAAAGATCACAGCCTCCTGCTCCTTGCCTTGGAGAGTTTTCCCCAGAGTGACTGCAGATGCCCTTAAGCCCCTGCCCTTAAGCCCCTGCTTTCTCTATGTTTCTTTTTTTTTGTCTTTTTAGGGCTGCACCTGCGGCATATGGAGGTTCCCAGACTAGGGGTCTAATCAGAGTTGTAGCCGCCGGCCTATGCCACAGCCACAGCCACGCCAGATCCGAGCCGCTCCTGCGACCTACACCACAACTCACAGCAACGCCGGACCCTTAACCCACTGAGCCAGGCCAGGGATCAAACCCTCACCCTCATGGTTCCTAGTCGGATTCGTTAACCACTGAGCCATGACGAGAACTCCTCTGTTCCCTTAATTGCATCCATTTTCAAGGTGGCTGATTTGAGATGAGACGCAAAATGTAATCCTGGAAGGGAGGTTTCCTTTTATCTCTTTGAAAAGCCGGCTTTTACCTGAATCAAAGCAGAGACGCTCAACCTCTTGGATAAAAATTTTAAAAATAAGAATCAACCTGGCACGAATAGATTGGATGATTGTTCTGTGCTGTCTTGGTCATTTGAGCATAAGACAGTATAAAAGTGTGTCTGTCAAACTGATATTCTTTTAACTTTCTTCTCCTTCACTAATGATTTTCTGGGTCAACTAAGTTTACATTGCCACCTTCAGAATGGAAATTTAGCATTAATTCCATACAAATGATACATTCCACATCAGGGCAGAGGGAAACAGATGGGCAAGTTCTTCTACCCTGTGTACCTGTGCTGGGATGTCACTCTGGCAGGGAAGGGAGAAATGTGTTTCATGTAGGACACCGTCATGAAAGTTACCCATAAACAATATGCTCTTGGAGTTCCCGTTGTGGCGCAGCGGAAACGAAGCTGACTAGGAACCATGAGGTTGCGGGTTTGATCCCCGGCCTCGCTCAATGGGTTCAGGATCCAACATTGCCGTGAACTGCAGTGTAGGTCTCGGACACAGCTCGGGTCTGGTGTTGCTGTGGCTGTGGTGTAGGCCGGCAGCTACAGCTCCGATTCGACCCCTAGCTTGGGAACCTCCATATGCCACAGGTGCGGCCCTAAAAAGACAAAAAGACAAAAAAAAAGAAAAAGAAAAAAGAAAACAAAAAATGATACGCTCTTGTCAGAACAATACGGAGCTCTTCTTAAACCGGGGTAGAACTAGGTTTTACCCTTCAGAGGTTGGGCGATGTTATGCGGCAAATTGAGTCTAGAATTTACTTGTTAAAAAGGGACGGACAAAACTCACCAGGCCTGGGTAACATTTAAAAAAAAATTCCTAAAAGGTATTGCAAACGAGAACTAAGTTCCAACAGCAATGCTAATTATAGCTTCTATTTTAAGCCTATTATGTATAAGATATTGCCCTAAGTACTGTCTCTTATTTATTCTTCACAACCAGCCAGCAAGTAAAGTATTATTTTCTCAGTTTTAAAATGAGGAAACTGAATTTTATTCCTCATCCACAGAGAGCTCCAGGCATGCTTTTCACCACTGACCCCATCTCTCTGACTTTCACTTCCCTTGTTGACTATGGTAGCCTTACATCTAACTTTTTCCCTTTCTGACCCCTCAATCAATTTTTTTTTTTTTTTGCTTTTTAGGGCCACACCTGCTGCATATAGAAGTTCCCGGGCCCCGGGGTTGAATCAGAGCTGCAGCTGCTGGCCTACATCGCAGCCATGGCAACACCAGATCTGAGCCACATCTACTAGACACACCGCAGCTCACGGCAACATCAGATCCTTAACTCGGTAAGTGAGGCCAGGGGTCGAACTTGCATCATTATGAATACTAGTCAGGTTTGTGACCACTGAGCCACAATGGGAACTCGCAGTAATTCTTCTCATCAGTCCTTTTTTTTGTTTTGTTTTGTTTTTAGGACCGCACCCATGGCTTATGGAAGTTCCCAAACTCAACATCCACCCCAGGTTTTAACATCATTCTTCCAAAATAAACTTTCTCTCTTGACAGCTCTGTTTTCTGTTAATGCTACCACTGGTCTCCCAGCCAGCTCTGGCTTAAAATCCTGGAGTGATTTTGATAGTTTCAGCTCCTTCACTCCCTATAATCATGCGGTCACCCATTCCTGTCCCATCTCTGCCAGAAATATTTGCAGCAGTCTTTCTGACAGCTGAGACTCAAAGAATAATACTTCTCACATTCATAGAGTTCGTGACAATATACACAGCCCACACAGATATTATTTCTTCTCATTTGCACATGAACCTCATCGATACAAAGACTGAGGCTTCAGAAACTTACACGATTTGTCCCATAGCTTAGAAGCAGAAGTGGGACTTGATGCCAGGGCTTCTGACTCCTGTTTCCCGAGTGCCGTCTTCCAACCCCTGCCTTCCACAAGTCATGCTGGAGCTGGTAGACGTGCCTCAGGCTCAGTCTGTCTATTTCGCTCCAATACCGCTTACATAATCACTCATTGTCACCCTCTCCTAATCACTGTCAAATGACATCATTTTAAAACACAGACCGATCACATCTCTCTCAGCTCAAGATCCTTCAGTACCTTCCTCTCCTGAGAAAAGTTCCAGTTATTTAACGTGGCACTGAAGAACATCTCTGGTTTAATTTCAACATGATTTTGAAACATTGCTTCTCACAAGCTCCCCCGTACTCCAGCCAAACTGAACAACATTCAGTTTCTCAGACACGCTTAAACATCTGCCTGCATGTCTGTGTTCAGGCCACGTCCCCTGGGGTGTGTTCCCTGTGTCTTTCTTTTCCGTCTTTTATTAATTAATTCTCAAACACTGGTGTAGTCATAGCCTATCAGTGGCTGGACTGGATCGGGGGGAAAAGTAGGAAACAAGCCAGACAGGACCCAAGCTTAGGAACGAAGAACCTTAAGGTTGAGGACAAATGCCCCCCTCTCTGCCAAATAACCCTTTCCTGATGTTCCTGGCAGGAAGTGAAGACTTCCTCCTCTCAACAGCCATGGCCTGGTGAGAAAACCGCTATGATAGGATTTATCATAATTGGGTTGAATGATCGCTATTGAGTCACGTGTCTTATTGCTCACCCTCGGTTGGACGCTCCATTTTTGACCGAGACACATAGTAGCTCAGTCTTAGGGCTCACAGCGTGGGGTAGAGCCCTTCTCATCTTATAGGACCTTAATAAATAATCTTGGAATAAATAGTTACCTTCAGGGACTGCGAACCTGAGATTGAGAGAGAGAGAGAGCAGCACACCCCCCTCCCACACAGACAGGAGATGGTACAGCAAGCTCACCCTCCTCTCACACGCAGCCACCATATGTTAACATAATATCACCTTAGGCAACGGAATTGGCAACTGATAGCCAGGGTCCCGGGATACTTGCCTCCATCCATTTAAAGGGAGTGTTGAGATCTGCACTCACCCAAGATCTCTGGACACGAGAGCACAAATCTGTTCAGTCTGCATATTTTTTCTGTGTCAATAAACAGAGAATAGGATTAGCATCCTCTCCATATGGCCTGCTTCTCTGATCTCAGAAGCAGGAGGATGCTAAACTCTGGACCAGGAGTTGGGGCTGAATTTACTTTTTAAGAGTTAGGAAAAATTTATATACACTTATATTTAGTTTCTTTCCTGGTATACAGCTCTCTGACTTTTGACAAATGTATGGTTGTATAACCACCACCACACTCAAGATACAAAACTAGGGGTTCTCTCTGTTTTGGATTGGCAGTGGGATTGGCAGTGTCTCTGCAGCACCAGGATGCAGGTTGAATCCCCAGTCCCGCACAGTGGGTCAAAGGATCCAGCATTGCTACAGCTGTGTTGTCAGTCGCAACTGTGGTTTGAATCTGATTCCTGGCCTAGGAACTCCATACACTACAGGGTGGCCAAAAAAGAAAGAAAAGGAAAAAAAGGATACAAAAACTATCCTATCATCCCCCAAAGAAATTCCTTTGGGAATTAACTATTCCTTTGTAGCCAGACTCTCCCCAGGTTTAACCATTCATCTGTGCTTTGCTCCTGGTTGTGCTTTTTCCAGAATGGCAAGTAAGGATAAAAGTAGGGAGCTATTTTGGGCTGGGTTCTTCATTTGGCATAATGTATTTGAGATTCATCTGTGTTGCTGTGTGTACCAATAATTCCTTTTCACTGCTGGCTAGTATTCTATTGCCCAGTTGAGGGATAGTTTTGGTATTTCCTGTTTGGCGTTATTATGAATAAATCCACTATAAAGAGTTTTTTGTGTGTTACCATAGATGTTTATTTTAATGAAGTAAATAGGAGTGGAATTGCAAGGTCATATGGGATGTGACTGTTTACCTTTATAAGTAACTGCCCAAATATTCTTCCGTAGCAGTTGTACCATTTTGTATTCCCACTAGCAACATATGAGAGCTCCAGTTGCCTCATATCCTTGCCAACACTTGGTATTGTCAGGTTTTTGGGTTTGGTTTTGTGTTTGTCATTCTAAATGTAGAAGGGTAGAATAGAATTTTAGAAGTTCATCTTTTTAGAACTGTAATATTTCCATTTCCATATTAGGTCCACACTCCACACTTCCTCCTCTCCCTTTGCTTACATCTCTGTATTATCTCTTCCACTAGATCTACTAGATTGTAGATCCATTGGTGGGTAGTAATCTTAGCCACTTTTGTATATATAGTGTACTGTACATATAATTACATGTATAATTTCGTGTATATAATCACCCTAACCCAAGTGCACAGATGTGCAACAATAGTCAAATAATGCATGCTACTTAAATAAAAGCCTCTATATGATCAGATTAGATCAACGCATAATGGTATAACTAATGCACTCAAACATAACACAGTATTGTCTAATTTCATCAGTTGTTGTATACCAAAGGAAATTTAATAAAATTATGCAGTTTCTTCCCTTTTTATGGGTATTTCCACTTTTATTTGCTTTTGTGGGTATTTGTGTAAATTCTAGACTTCTACTTTCTTGCTTTATTGAGCAGTAAATCAAAAAAAATATGGTTAGGATAGTGAAATATGGTTGAGATATGGTTGGGATCTGTTATTTGAGTCACAGTTTTCTTGCGTCTATAGGAAAGACAAGATTTTTTCTTCCCAGTACTTAAAGAAGAGATAATCGATTATTTATTTACAATTTATTTTAAAAATTAGATCACTGACTTGCATTTTAATGTGTTGTTTATGTGAGAGAGAAAAAACTGGAATTATGGAGCCGGGGGAAGCCTGTAGACATTTATCAAGTGAGTTGGGGCAAAGAAAGAGGTTGAGAGTCACTGATTAAAACCTCAAAGACTCTCAAAAATGGAAGGTGCCTTAGAGGCTGTGTGGGCCAACCTCCCAGTAATTGCAGGAGTTCTGGCTGGAGCAGCTGGTGGAATACTTTGCCCATGAATAAGCTTACCACTGCACACAGCACCAGTGCATACTTCCTTACTAGCAAAAGTCTCAAAACAACGCAATCAATCAATCAATCAATCAATCAAAGAGATACTGGCAAGGCAGCTCCCATCTAAACAGGCTTTTGCTCCCCCCCCCCAACATTACATTATCCGAACCTTCTGGAGCACCTACGGAAATCTAAAAATGGAGTTTGGAACCTATTGTGGCAGAAAATATGTTCATCATTTTACATCAGCCAGCCATGTGCTGAGTTAATCTCATTAACTTTTATATTGCGAGGTGATATATGTTTTGAAGAGAGAAGTTCAGCAGCTTAAATGACATGACTCTTGGAACTTTTTGAGAGAAGCCTCCTGCTGAAGCTTTAGTTTTTGGCATACGCAAACCCAACAACCTAGAGTTGTGTAGAGAAGAAAATCTGTATAAACACAGAAGAAAATGCCTTAAAGGTAATCCATGTGCAGATTGGATTCTGCAGACATACCTGCCGCAGAAAGTATGCTTGGAGAACTCAGAACCAAGGGGCTGTCTGACTTTAGACATTTCTCTTTCTGTTGGCTAGTTTCTGCGGTGGTTTTGTATTAGCTGTCAGTATAGCTCAGATGGAAAGCCATTCCCAGAATTCCCTTTTCTGCATGGTTCTTCGTGACATTTGGCTGTAAGGGAAGCCTAGGTGAGGTCTGGAAGGCAGAAGTGGAGCAGTGGCGTTACTAGGCTTAGAAGGCTGTGTGGGGCCAGAGGTGCTGGGTGCAGGTCTCCTGGCTTAGCCAGGCGACGTCAGGCAGCCGCCGGGCTGTGGTCCTTTGCCTCCCACCAGATCCACATCTTCACCCTCAGGGTCAGGTGCACGGCTTTGCAGTGTCGTGTGCCAGCTCCTTCCATGGTTTTCCCAGGTCTCTGAGGCTGGAGGAGACAAGGTTCTGTCCTTGCTCGTCTCCACTTCACATCCAGCTTTTCTTCTCGCTGTCACCTCTGCTCTGATGGCTTTAGGCTCCATACCAGATGCAAAAGCAACCACTTCTCATACGCTTTGTGTCTTCATAAGCTCCCACAATTGTGTAAGGTATATAATAAATGCATATCCCATGTCACCATAGTGGTTCTGTTTCCTAACGGATATGGCTTCCGCTGAATCCTTTCTATTCAGGGAGTTCCCATTGTGGCTTAGTGGGTTAAGAAGCTGACGTAGTGACCCACACCTGCAACTCCCATTTGACCCCTAGCTTGGGAACTTCCATATGCTGCAGGTGCGGCCATAAAAAGAAAAAAATTCTTTTTTTTTCTTTTGTCTTTTTAGGGCCACATCCGCATATGGAGGTTCACAGGCTAGGGGTTGAATCAGAGCTGTAGCCGCTGCCCTTCACCACAGCCACAGCAACATGGGATCTGAGCCGTGTCTGCGACCTGCACCACAGCAACACCAGATCTTTAACCCACTGAGCAAGGCCAGGGATCAAACCTGCGTCCGCACGGATGCTAGTCAGATTTGTTTCCGCTGAGCCACGATGTGCACTCCAAAAAACTTATTTCTATTTAGAATACATACTTGCTTACAGATAATTCTTTTTGTGCATGGCTTTATTTTTTTTAATTTATGATAGTGTCAGATGCAATATTACTGATTTATTAAGCCTAAGAACATCATTTTATTTTACCTTGTTTTTGATAAAGGGACTTAGAATATGCTCGCTTGCCTAATTCCCCTCAAAACTACCAGGTGGGGGAATTAGGAGTTTGGTGCATCACCAGAGAACCTAGAAAAACTAACAAATTAATTTGAACTGCGGTGCAATTACTAGAGTTAAAAACCACTCTTTCTATTTCTTCCCAATATGTTTTAACATGACACTTAGAAAGTCATGCCTACTGTGACAAAACATAAATGTTTATATTTTGAAAAGAATTGCAATTAATCAATTTTATCACAATGTATGGGCCCTGAACATAGCACAATACCGCCCCAAGCACTTCAGCCTCTTTACTTTATCTCCGTATTAAGATGGTACGGTCTTTAAAAGCAGGGGTATATTTTCCATCTTTCCATCCTCCCGTAGCTGCACACAGGTAAGTCCTTAGGACACATCAATTGAACTGAGTAGCGAATGCATTTCAGCTTCCTGTTTTTCACAAAAAAGAAAGGGGCAGCAGTGCATGAGCAAACAACCACAACCAACTGCATCCTCCGATGCTTTTCTCACTATTATATAGAAACTCCAGCAGGAAACCACAGCTATATCCTTTTTACCATTATAGGAAAATCTGATGATGCCTGGCCAGCCTCCAGGAGCTTGACTGATATTGCACAGTGGCTGTGACTGTTTCTCCTCAACAGGTGCTTTACGACAGATTTGCTGTGTTTCTCAAGGGCACGTTCCCACAGAAAAATAGCCTTACTAATAGTTACACCGTGACCCTAGGTTAGGTGTCAAGTATATAGAAAAACAATAAATACCACTGAAACTCAAATCCTCCCCCAAGTAGCTGCATTTTAAAAAGCAAGACAAAACGCGGATGTGTTAAAATTCCTTATTTCACTGAGACCTGTAGAGATGTCTAACGGACCAAATGCATGACCCTCTTACCCCAAAATCATGAAAGTACTGTTTTTTTCTTCTTTGTGTTCAAAATGGCCCAAACATTAGACCCTTCTAGCTATGACAGACAGGAAGTCCTCTTTGTCCATTGTCATGTATAAACCCATGCGGGATTTGCACAACACGTTTTTAATTTGTAACATGAGCCTTGATGATGTGTTGTTATCAATGAAGGGACTTTCCATTGAGGATCTGAGTCGTTCTGCAAAAGTACAAAGAAAAGCTTATAGAGGAAGGCCAGGGCTCTCAAGAGCTTTAGCTGCAATGGGAATCGCAGCCATGTCTACTCATTTAAAGCAGAAGTCAGGGGTATAGAATTCTGTGGCTTTCCTGAGGCTCACATTAGCTTGTATGTCAGTTCTCCGCAGAAAGTTTGTTTCACGAGCACGCGTGTAAATGAATGAATGCATGACAGCTTAGTGGTGATGGAGGAGAGGATACAAAAAGGCCATCTGTACGTTCCAGAGAAGGCTGACGAGACCTAAAATTCAGAAAACGGACCCAAGAATAAAGAAAAAAATGCAAGACTGTTAAAAAAAAATTGGGCGTGGGATCAGAATTGAACTTAGGGATTTCTGAACCAGCCTTCTCATTTCTAGAGTAAACCTGAGATAACCTTGGGCAGTGACATGGTTTCCTGTGCCACTTGTGACACAGAAGAGTGTGACATCTGTGTACCTTTCATGACATTTTTGCCTTGGGTACTTCTTATCTAAATTGTTTTGTTTTGTTTTTTGGGGCAGCACCCGAGGCATATGGAGGTTCCCAGGCTAGAGGTTGAATCGGAGCTGTAGCCGCTGGCCTAGACCACAGCCACAGCAACGCCAGATCCGAGCCGTGTCTGCAACCTACACCACAGTTCATGGCAATGCCAGATCCTTAACCCACTGAGCGAGGCCAGGAATCGAAACTGCGTCCTCATGGATACTAGTCAGCTTCGTTTCTGCTGAGCCACAACGGAAACTCCCTAAACTCTTTTTACTTAATATTTTCCATTCAGTTTTCTGTAACTGGGGCAGCAGTTAAAAATATGAACCTGCCTTAAGAAATGATATCTGTAAAATCACAGGCTTGATGTGCCAGTGATAGCATATTTTTAAATATATACTTTAGAATTATTCTAAGTATTTTGTATTAAAATAGATTCATAAATTCAAGGTAAATCTGTATACTGCCTAAGATCATCTCACGGGTCAGTGATGAAAATTGCTTGCACTTTGAAAAGCAGTGCATTCAACTGTGCCACCTCCTGAAACAAAGACTGGATTTTGAAACAGTGCAAGGTGGTAAGACATTGCAGGTTGATGATAAGAGTCCAGTCATAAGACTAGTGCCTGTAGCGGACTTGGGTTTTGTTTTTTTTTTTTTTAACTCGAAAAAAAATCAGTTGCTTATTACTTAAAGGAAATTAAGGCAGAACTCATGACTTTATTTTTATCTTATTTTATTTTTTTGTCTTTTGCCTTTTGAGGGCCGCACCCGCAGCATATGGAGGTTCCCAGGCTAGGGGTCCAATCTGAGCTGTAGCTACCGGCCTACACCACAGCCACAACAATGCAGGATCCAAGCCACATCTGTGACCTACATCACAGCTCAGGGCAATGCTGGATCCTTAACCCACTGAGTGAGGCCAGGGATCAAACCTGCATCCCCAGGGATACTAGTAGGGTTCATTAACCACGGAGCCATGATGGGAACTCTAAGAACTCCTGACTTTAGAACAATTAGTGGATTTTCATGTTAAAAATGGATAAACATAGGTATAGCCATCCTCCTGTCAAGCACCACTAGTTTATTAGAAATAGAGTTTTAAGAAGGAACTTGTTCCCAGTGGGCCTCCTGTTCACAGGATGCCTTTTGCGCAGCGTTCAATTTGTAACTAGAATCGTTAGCTGCCAGCTCTAATAAGGAATTGCTCATTTCATAAGTAAATGAGTGTCTATGATTAAAACATCAATCATGGATACACTAGTTCTATAAATAGCTGCCAGGTTCAAAGTCCACAGGTAAAGCTCCACATAGACACATGCCTGGTTTTCTTTCTCGTTCAAGGCACGTGCTGTGCACGTGAATGTGAAATGCATCTGGTTTTTCTTTCCGGAAACAAAGACGCATTGTTTGCAGAACATGTGTGTCACCTGGATAGTTTGATAAAAACGTTTTGTTTTCCAATTTTACCACCTATACAAAGGTGTGTAAAGGTTTAACCTAAAATGTTTGTCCTTGGACTCACCCTGTTTGCTTTAAAGGGTGACTTACCACTGATTTAGAACCACTCGCATTTGCTTTTGAAACAGCACCCCATGAAATCTGAGCGAGCAAAAAGCAGTCTGCAAAATCCCGCCTGGTCCTCATCTTTTGACCCAGTGTCTGTAGCGTTAATATGAATAAGATTCATACACGGCAGTGTCTGCAGCACAATGGGAAAGGGGTGTGTGGCCTTTGAAGTTAGACAGCTCCGGATTCTCAGCCCCGTCGATTACTACCTGGAGGACTTTGGGCAAGTTATTTCATCTGCCTCCTCCTCTCTGAAATGGGGAAAATCGAGTACAAACCTCATAGATTTGTTGAAATGAGAAATGACTTTAGCCCGTGCTGCTGGCAGAGAAGCCTCAAGAATGAAGCTTTGGAAGAATCAGAGGTCATTACTTAGGCGGATCTATACAAGCTCTGTGTCCCATTTCCTTGCACTGGAACATAGACAGATAAAGAGAAAGGCCCTTGGTTCTCTCCTGCCCAAGAACCCGGGTGGCAACGTGGCCCGAGTGAGTCTTTTGGTTTCTTGTGCCCGTTTACCCCACTTCACTTCTTCTTCCCTCCTGTGCCGGGTTGGTCTCTCGATTCTCTTCCAAGCATCATCTTTAGCTCTGTAATCCAGGTACCCTCCCCCTTCTCCCTGCGCCACCACCTCTGGGCAGCCTGGCTGGGACGTTCTCTTCTAAGGAGGCATAAATACAGAGACAGAATCATTCCCCAGGTCTGCAGAGACATAAATGCCCACTTGAACTTCCAGGGTCCTAACCCTGGAGAGGAGAGCTAGGGAAAAGTGGTAAGCACCACAGCAGGGAACAGAGCTGGCTGGAGCATGTGGCATTTCGAGGAGCAGCTGGGAAAACAGCTGGGTATTTTCAGTGCCCTGCAATGGGTCCATTACTCAATAACGATCTGACTTGAGTCAGATCGCGCCCCCCAGCGTGGAGGTGATCCTGAGAGTCTAAGCAATTATCTAAAACCATGACCTTTAGACTGTCTAATAACACACCAGTGTATCACAAACCATTTATGGGCGATGATAAAGTACCCATGACAGCAAGTGATTTATGAAAAAAATAATTTAGAGCAGTTTTCTCTAATATCAGCTATGCTAATCTCGATAATAAAGTCATCCCTGTAATAATTTCACTTTCATGCATCTCACTTGTTTGTGTGAATGTTTTCTGGAATAGAAGGGAAAAAAGAGAAGATGCAGTTACGCTGTGTTTCTGTCATCCTTGTGACAGAAACACTAGGGACCTTCCTAGTGTGTCCAGACTCATCACGAGAGCAGAAACTGAGATGATTTCTTCATCTTCTATCTGTCCCGTCTTGGTCACCCTTGCTACCCTCTGTGTCTTCGTTATTTTTAGCAGAAAAAAGTTGTTCGACACCTTTGGACTTATTGTCTTTATTTCCATGGCATGAAGGAAGCATAGTGTGGGAAAGACCTCTTCTGGTTTTCATGTTGGAAAAAAGGAACCCAGGTGTGGCGAGCAGGTGGCGAAGCCGTGAAGACGGACGGAAATTGAGCTGACTCACTAGGGCCTAAGGAAGGAAGAGGGAGGCACAGGGGGGCTTGGTCGGGACCAAGAAAGGAGCCTGGTTACTAGGCTGCTGGGGGAAATCCCGGAGATCCGAACCAGGAAAGGAGCCTCTTGTAACTCTGCAGAGCCCTATTTATGAATGAGTTTATCTAGTCCACTAGTCTGGGGATTATTTGAGCATTCTGGCTACTTAAAGCAAAATTATGGGTGTATCGTTGACTTATAATGTTGTATTAGTTTCAGGTGTACAGCAAAGTGAATCAGTTATACATATATCCATGCTTTTTTTCCCATATGGATTATTACGAACTATCGAGTAATTTCCCTGTGCTATACAGTTGGTTCTTATTAATGATTTATTTTATATACTAGTGTGTGTATGATATTCCCATCCTCCTAGTTGCTTCCTCCCCCAGACTGTGTTTTATTCAACTTTGAATCCCTAGCACATAACAGAGGGTCTAACATATAAAGAACTCCACACTAACTTATTAAATAATCCAAGCATCTATTTTACTTAAATCAGGGCCCTTGGCAAAGCCTCCTCCCACATTCTGTACTTCATCTCCTAAATAAATTCCTGTTTCCAGTTTGGGGAACGTTTTTAATTGATTTACAAAAGCAAAAAGACAACAAACAAACAACAACAACAAAAAATACAAAAGCAGAAGTACTAATGTAACCTCAACCCAGTCCAGCTAGCTTATTAACTTTTTTTTTTTTGTCTTTTTAGGGCCACACTTGAGGCATACGGAGGTTCAAGGCTAGAGGTCAAATTGGAGTTGCAGCTGCCAGCCTACACCACAGCCACAGCAATGCCAGGTCTGAGCCATGTCTGTGACCTATACCACAACTCACGGTGATGGCAGATCCTTAACCCCCTGAGTAGGGCCAGGGAGTGAACTTATGTCCTCATAGATCCTAGTCAGCTCTGTTACCGCTAAGCCACGATGGGAACTCTCAGCTTATTAACTTTGATCATCTCTTACTGAGAGCTGGACTCACCACTCAAAAGCCACAAAGCCCAGAGGGATGATCTTTAAAAACCCATCACTGTAATTTTAAGCATGAAAATAAGCACCAGGGGAATAGAAGAATAGTTTCATAAGAGAGCATTAAAGTTTCAGTGTAACTAAATTTAAGTGTAACTAAATTTAAGTTTCTTGAAAATCACTAAGGGAAAAAAACCTTAACTTTATCCATAAAGAATCTGAACATCTCTGGTCTTTTGTACATGATGACTACATTTCAGGTGACATGACACCTGCTAAGGAAAGACACTCTGTCCCAAGCAAGCACAGCGTCCACGGAGCACCGTGTCCCTTGTTGGCTTCCATTGATACTATTCTCAGCGCTGTCTTCTTGGAGTGAAGCTGCTGGAGCACCGGCACTTTAGGATTAATAATTAGGTGCGAGGATGTTTTTAGAAGCCGGGTGGGAGGCACCACGTGGGGGCGGCAGGCTGTGAAGTGTGATGAGGAAAGGAGTGTGGCAGCCGGGGTTGAGAAAGTAGGAGAGATTTCAGAGAACTGGGTGGGAAGGGCTTTTTCTACTTAAGAGGTCTGCCCGCGCTTTCTGTCTTGTTGTCCCCCAAGGGCATTTGTCCTTCTTTCCGACACGAAGAAATCCACCCTGACAGAGTCCGCTCATTTGCAGCCTTATTAACAGAGCAGTTCTGCACAATCAAGTGGCCAGACCCACGCAGGGATCCGGTTGGCCACATGCAAGGGTTGGAAGCACAGCTGGTGCCCATCCTTGGCAGGGCTTTCCTCCGTTGCACCGACACAGCTACACACGGGGATGTGGGTCTAAACCAGGCCAGACGGTTTATTCTCCAGGCCAGGCCTACCAAATAGCATGCACCATCCATTGAAAGCTTGAGATATGCTTTCGGCTTTCAGGAGGCTTTGCAAGTGTAGTGTCTACAGAAGGAGGTGTACATAGAGTAAAGATATGGTGCATTTAAAAATACATAAAGCAATCCAGTGTAAACTTGTGGTCAGAGAATACATAAATATTGTTCAAACGTTTTATTTTTTTATTTTTATTTTTGCAACGTGTGGTACAGTAAAAAGCAAGCTAGGAGCTCCTGTCGTGGCTCCAGTGGTTAACGAATCCGACTAGGAACCATGAGGTTGCGGGTTCGATCCCTGCCCTTGCTCAGTGGGTTAAGGATCTGGCGTTTGCTGTGAGCTGTGGTGTAGGCTGACAGCTACAGCTCCGACTGGACCCCTAGCCTGGGAAACTCCATATGCCACGGGAACGGCCCAAGAAATGGCAAAAAGATAAAAAATTAAAAAAATTTTAAAAATTTAAAAAATAAATAAATAGCAAGCTAGCCAACAATTTCCACTCTCCACTATTCTCTTATTGATGGACCAGGTCAACTCAGTGTGTATTCATTAACCTTTCAGAGAATCTATGTATTTTGATGTTGGACACTGTTTAGAGTCTCATAAAAGTTTCTGGGAGTTAATTTCATGACAATGTCTCTACTTTGTAGAGGCGCAGCAATTTCATGAGTACACTCAGAGCCCTGGGGAGCCTAGTGGTACTTAGGATCCATCTAGTCCGGCCTCCACAGCTCAACATCTATGGCTTCAAGAGAGCTAACACAATGAAGGGAAGCTGTTGGTACAAGGGACTTATATAAAGTCTCAGTGTCAGAGAGACAATAGGGGTTAGTGGGGACTAAAATATAATAAAGAGAGATGCCATGTACAGTTATTCAACTCCAGTTATTCCCAGCTTAGGGAATGTGGGTTGGTGTTTCTTATTTTATTTAAATTAAATTTTATTTTATTTTATTTCTATATTGTCTTTTTTTTAGAGCTGCACCCAAGGCATATGGAGAGTTCCAGGCGAGGGGTTGAATTGGAGCTGTAGCCATCAGCCTACGCCACAGCCACAGCAACACCAGATCTGAGCCATGTCTATGACTTATACCACGGCTCATGGTAACACTGGATCCCCAACCCACGGAGTGAAGCCAGGGATTGAACCTCCGTCCTCATGGATACTAGTCAGATTCGTTTCCTCTGAGCCACAACAGGAACCCTGGTGTTTCATTTTTAAAAATAGATCTTCTGATTTTTAAATATTGGCTTAATTAAAAATAAATACCCGCAGGCCAAACAGAACATGATCTTCCCGCTGGGCCCACAGAGGGCGGGTTTTCAATCTCTGATCTGAAACAGACATCCTTAAGGCTGTCCTGGCAGTTTAAGGGAAACACACCAGGTACTCAAGGTAAAGCAGTCTTCTGCTCTGAGAATCCACATATGTAGATGAGAATCATCCCCCTATGAAAGGAGAGTGCATAGGTGTTTTCACTCCTTCATCGGAGTATAGCCCCTGACCCTGACATTGACAGATAGCTGCTCTCTGACTGCTGTCAGAATTTGTTCAATTTCAAAACAAGACTGATCCTCCACACTCACTTGTTCGAAGCAATTTTTTTTTTTTACTCACGCAGGGGAATCCAGTTCCTAACCTTAGCTCTGATTAAAATTCTCATTAGCGTTAAAATTCTGGTCATTTTATTTTTGCCTGTGTATTTTAAGGACAAATAATTTATAGGATTCAAAGAAAGGCATGCTTAGAGAACAACAAAAGGAGAAATTAAAAATTCACGCTACGTACAAAACAGTAGTTCGAAACAGGTCTAAAAAAGCATGGAGAGCTTGCTGAAATAATTGCAGTCTAAACCGTGTTTGGTGGGGATTGAGAAACTAATTTCGGATGAAGACATGAGCATTCCAAAATGAAGTCATGGCAAAGGCAAAGACCAAAGTCCAACAAAGTGAAACCCACAATGAATCAAGTATCTTGTGTAATTTTGACCAATCAATTTTAAAAAGTGAGAAATTTCATGAGAAAGCATATTCCCATCAGAGTGGGGGAAAAAAAAAAAAAAAGAAAAACAGTTTAAACCTTCTATATTCTATTCAGCAGTCCTGTCCTACACGGCTGTAATTCAGAATAAAAACCCAGAGGCGATGCAAAATTCTGAATCCTGATGATATTTGCCATATTGTCCTTATTAAGGCAGACTTGCAGGCAGAGGCTATTAGATTTTAGGAAAATTGTCAACAAGAATTGAAATGAAAAGATGCTGATTACTCAGAAAATATACTGAAAGCAAACATCGAACTCCCTCAAGCATTTCATTTACCCGAAGTTCTTCGTTATAAAGAGAGTCTTCCATAGACACAATAGGTTATTTGAATTGGAGTCTCTTTAGAAATCAATATCCTGGGAAAACAATCAAGAAACTGTGTATCCCCCCAAAACATCTTGCTGATTCCCTTTAAACTAGATCTCTCTCTTTGTTGGACCATTTGCAATTCAGGCTTGAAAAAAGGACTCTGCACCTTCTTTCCCTCCAGAAAATTAGTAGAGGTAAATGTGATTTTTTTTTAAGCCGCTCTGGAGCTCCCTGTCCAGCTGTCCATTACTGAATTAGCAACAGCACTGAGGTCCCTAGAGGGGCTTGTGACTTTGTGGATTTTACTCTCTAGCCTCAGGGTTTTTTTTTTTTTTTTTTTTCCAGGGTCTGCTTGGTTCTGCGAGTGTCACAGGCTGCGATTAGTGACTAAAGCTGTCATCCTAGAGATGGCTTGGTTATCTGCCCGGTTTAAGACCTAAGAAATTAACCTTTTAAAACTGAATCTGGGTGTGTAAGGCCAAGAAAGCGGCTGGCCTCAGATCACACAGCTGATCCCCACAATTTTTCTATCACAACAGACCCTGGGGACAGAGATCCCTGTGTTGTTATTTAGAAAGGCTCACCGCGGTGACTCTTAGTTTTGGAGAAAGGGCTGCAGGGGTAATTTGATGTCTTTCCCTCACCCTCAGGAGCCCTTCAGGTCCTCACTTAGGGTCCTGTTCCTCCTACCCTTAGTGGAGAATTAGAAAGAGGAGGTCTAGCTTTTTTTTTCTCCCCCCCCCCCCCAGTTCTAACAGTGATTTAGGATAACTTATTAACATGTTTGGGACTGTATTTTATTTTATTTATTTTATTTTAGTTTTTGCTTTTTAAGGCATACGGAGGTTCCCAGGCTAGGGGTCCAATCGGAGCTACAGCTGCCAGCCTACACCACAGCCACAGCAATGCGGGATCCGAGCCGCGTCTGTGACCTACACCACAGCTCACGGCAACACCAGATCCTTAACCCACTGAGCGAGGCCAGGGATCGAACCCACATCCTCATGGTTCCTAGTCGGATACGTTTCCGCTGAGCCACGACGGAACTCCTTACCTGTAATCTTTTTACTTCCTTGTAAATAGACAAGACTAAACAATGGTGTCCAAGCCTGGTGTTTGGAACCCTTTGTGGACCATCATAGGATATAGATTTCTAAGCTCTCTACCTGTGGATTCGGATTCAGATTTCACAGGTCATAGCATTTTACTTTCCAGCTAAGGGTCAGTTATTACTGACTGGAAATAATAACTTGGGTGCTCAGTGATGCTTCACAATAAAGCGGATAGTCTGATTACAGACAGGAACAGTTAGAAAGCTGCTACTATGTTGCCAACTCCAATATGTCCAGATAAAGAGCAGTGAAAATTTTTCTCACTGGCATTCAAAACAGCAAGTCATCTGAATTGCAAGGGTGTCTATATACATTTTCCCCCATAAAATTCAACAGATGTCTTTTCATTGCAAAAGCAGCCTCCACATGTTTTTATTATTCCAGACTTGACTCAGGCAAAAAAGCTAGATTATCACTAATCTAAACATTCTGATGTGGAGAGAGAAGCTGAAAGAGGAGTCCAGGACATCTTCATAAGAAAAGTGAATTTCCATATTTGACTGCCTTCCAAATCAACTAATTGAAGCCCATGAATTTCTATAACGGGCACAGATTCTTCTGGTTAAAGGTACAGCTTTATTCCAGAGGATGTCAACATCCTACCGTTGCTTTATTGCACAGGAAAGATAGAGCTGAAAAAAGCCCACCCAAAGTTTTCAGAAACACGAGTAAAGACTTTCTTCTCTGATTTTTATCTCCTCAAAAGAAGGCTGCAGCTACAGCAAAGTCCTCTGAAGTTAATGTCTCAAAATGCATAGAAACATTTATCTATTTAGCTAAAATGATGGACAAGTCATAGAGCAACTGAAAAAGAACACCCGGCAGATTCTACACTTCCTTTTGTGGGTTCTGAAGACCAAGCGGGCCGATTCACCATCACAGAGCTGCCAGTGCCCCACACAGGGCCTCCCACCCACAAGGCACTCGAGAAAGGACACGTGCTGAAGACAATGGAAGGGGTTTGCTCCATTTTACGACAATCACTTGATCAGCCTTGTCCCTCTGGGCCAATGACTATACTTGTGTTCTGAGAAATGAAATAATCATGCTACAGTGTGGCGTAATTTCAAGAGTTCAACCATTCCATTCATTTGGAACAAGGCTTAGCCAGTACCTTATTGCAAAAGAACTAAAAAGGTGGCAGGAAAATACAGATTAAGGACCGATTCTTCTGCCTAGATTCTCTTCCAGTAGCAGGATTAGGAGAAGAAATCTTAGGCAATAAAGAACAATTTGGGGGTCATATTTTAGTCTAAACCCAGATTCTGCTATAACCCTCTTCTCCCAACTTGATATTCATTTTTGCTTTTCTAAATATTCTTTTTTTTTTTTTAATGTCTTTTCTAGGGCCGCTTCCGTGGCATATGGAGGTTCCCAGGCTAGGGGTCCAATCGGAGCTGTAGCTGCCAGCCTACGCCAGAGCCACAGCAATGCCAGATCTGAGTCGTGCCTGCAACCTATACCACAGCTCACGGCAACGCCAGATCCTTAACCCACTGAGCAAGGCCAAGGATTGAACCTGCCACCTCATGGTTCCTCGTCAGATTCGTTAACCACTGAGCCACGACAGGAACTCCCTAAATATTCTTTAATAAGCCTCACATTTCCCCACCTCCCTCCTGCCTTCCTCCTCCTATGCCCCCATCCCTTTGTCACTGCCCACCCAGATCTATCCATCTTTGGTGGACGAGCTCAAGGTTCGCCTCCACTTTGCACGTTTTTTAGATGAATTCATTCCCCAAGGATCTCCCTCTCCTCTGACTTCGCTGCCATGGAAGTTCCTGGTAAATTACCACGTCTTGCCTTTCTCAAGACCGTTTTGCTCTTCGGAATATGGCATAAATGCTGTGTATTAGGTCACTTGCTGACCCTCAGAGTCTTGCAAAGTGAAATCAGCTCTTCTATGTAACACTTAAAGTAGCAGCTTTTGGACTTTTTGAAACATGATGCATACTAAGGATATACGTTTTATCATAATCCACAGTGTTTATACATGTAAATACATATTTAAAAGTTCTAAGAACAATGCTTACTTCACCTTCTATCTTACTCTTATTTTGCTTCTTAAGAATAAAAATGCTGGAGTTCCCATTGTGGCTTAGCACATAGGTTGAGGATCCGGTGTGGCCGTAGCTGTTGTGTAGGCTGCAGCCACAGCTCTGACTGATTTGATCCCTGGCCTGGGAACTTCCATGTGCTGTAGATGCAGCTGTAAAAAGAGAGAGAGAGAAAAAAAAAAGAATAAAAATGCTCCAAGACCCAGTAAACTGACTTCACAGTGGGTTGTGACCAGTTCTTGGAGGGCACGTATTGATTACTCTGGGATGTCTGTCTGTATTTCCCCCACTTAAAAATTGAATTTATAATGATCTGTGCTCTTGGGGCTCTTACTTTCCCTGAGTTACTTTATTTTTTTTGCCTTTGGAAGTCGTCTGCGACAATTCAATGCTTGGGGTGTCCAGTCGTTTTCATTCTTTTGCCCTGAGCCCTGCTGTCATAAAACTAAGATTTCCTGCATTTCTATAAAACTCAAATCTGCATTCTCTCTTATTTTCACAACATGCAGCAGAGGTGGTCGACCTTTTGTGGATGAAGGCATTGAGGCACAGAGAATTCAGACCTTCTCAAGGACATATCTCCTTTTTCATCAGGCTACTGTAAATTTAGATGCATATGGGAAAGATAGAAACGGGGCTAAACCCAGCTCATGGGAACAACAAAAACCCTCGGTACGAATGTATTTACCTAACTCATTGGGATCAAATGATCTACGGACCAGGTGAGGTAACAGGACTTCTGGACTTGGGTTTGAGGATTCTTCCTCTTCCTTCTTCACTCCCGTCTTTCCTCATAGTTTCCCTTCATCCTCATCGTTTTTCAACCACCCAGAGCTACTTGTTCTTCCCGGGCCTCTGCGTATGTTGGTTGCTACCCCAGGAATGCCCTTCTCTCTCCTCTTCACCAGCTGGGTTCCTCACCCTTCAGGGTCCCTGGGAACTGTCCTCTCCTGCCCCACAACCAGGTTTCCGCAGCACCCTGTGTGCTCCTGAGCCTGCCACTTACCTAGCTGGTCCCCGCTGCCTCCCAAGGTTTACAGGCTGAGACTCTCCTATTTCTCAGTCAAGGACTATGTCAAGTTCAGGATAAAATATGTTGAAGGTGTAAATGAATCAATAAGCCAGTGCATAAAGAGCTGCCCCTAAAAAAGCTCAAGTGTGATCTGGGCCTGGACGCTTTCGTGATTTTGTGATTCTCTGACCGGTAATTTAGGGCTTGCCTAAAGGCTGCAGATTTTGTGACCAGAAATTCATACAAGTGAAGGATAGCTGCGCCTAACACATTCTTCCAAGTTCATTGCACGACCAAGGATTTATTGAAGGGACGAATAATTCAGTGTATTGGACTAGTGTAGTGAGACCAAAAAAAAAAAAAAAACCCAAAAAAAACACCCCAAAACCAAAAACACCCCCCAAAAAACCCAGATTTAAAAACTGCTTGTTGGAACCAACCCTGACCTCCTACTGAGGTGGCTCTGATTCGTATCAAGACTCAAACCTCTGTTTGGCATCTGAAGCCATGTACTTGTGATTTCGCCTTCATTATTTTTATAAAAGTCTAGTTAGTGATTAGGTGAAATCTCACCACTCCAAAACGCACCCTACAAGGATCTCTTTGAGTTCCTTTGCACTGTTTCCAAAATAAATTCCAACGATATAACAGCTAGATTTGCCATTTTTTACTTTCTGTTTATGAATCAACAACCTATTCCCCCACTAAAACCTGAAAAAGCTTGGAAAATGTTCTCCGTGATTCTATTTCAAAACAATATTCTGTAATACCAACTCCTGCCATCCCCTGCTAGCCACTGAGACGATTTCCTTCTTTATGCTGTGACTCATGTATCTTGATTCCCACAGTTGTTACTCGGGGCAGGCCAATGGTGAGCACAATGGGAAAGAAAGAATAGTCTCTAACTGGAAAATAAGCACATTTGGGAGAAGCACACTCAAAGCATTATCAAAGTAAAATTTGCAGCAGCACCAACAAGAGCAAACAAAAGCCCACGCAAGAGATGTGTAAATATTTCATGAAGCTAAAGCCTTAATCAACTCTCTCTCGAAATCTTGCTGGTGTTGTAAACACTTCAGTTTCTTCCAGTCCACCATGACCCAGATTCCTTGCAAAAACATGGTCCAGTGGATCTTTAACAAATACGTCGTGAAAAATATTTAGATGGAGCATATCCAAGGTATGACTTCCAACAGGAAGAAGATACCTTAATACAAAGGGGCGGCTTGGTGGGGAGATTCCTAGCTCGGGGTCTCCCATCCCCCTCCAAACCCTTGCCTTCTCCCCACCGCCTGTGCTGCTTTCTGGACATTCACATCATCTTAACCTTGAGCCACTTACACCCCAAGACGGGATTTTTCCCAATGCCCCCCCTCCCCAAGCCCTTCAAACCTAACAGGGCTTTGCTGCCTTCCCACCATTCAAAATCCAGTTTCCAGTGTCTAAGTACCTCGCTTTCCCCACCCACCCCCCTTTCACTGGCCATTGTTGCGTCTGAAATTTTGCCTGTATCTTGTAGATCTGCCTGGTTGGCATGAAGATCGGTTGGGTGCCTTGGTTGACAGTGTTCAGTGATTTCTTAAATCCATCTCCAAAGAACCGTTTACAGCCTCTAGTCTCTACCCTGATTTAATGTGGTTCCAAAGTTCACCTCTAGATACTGAACAGCTCTCTACAATGATTTCTCTTTATCTACCTCTGCCCGCCCTTCTCTCTCCACCTATCTCAAGAAAAACTGTCTCTATGAAAACCATGTGCACACACATACAGGCACAAACACATATATACTGTATATAACGATAGCATCCTGCCCTGAAAGGGAATAAGTGTAGGAAAATGAGAAAAACGCCTGTGTAGTATTGCCTGCCCCCCCCCCCCACCTCCCCGCGCCCCGCACCTCTTTGGGTATTCAGTGTGTAGACCTGATGGATTATAAATCTCCCCAACCCAGGAACAAGAACAGCAGGCGTCTTCTCCCATTTACCTCCAAAGCCAGAGCCTAAGGGAGCAATGACCTTGCCGAATTCATCACCTGCCAGAGAGACTGCCCCTCCTGGAGCTCAGGGTGGGATGGGGAGGAGAGCAACAGGCAAAAGGGATCACCCGGCAGGCAAAATGTGGAACCAAATCCAGTCCCCATCGGCACCGAGCACAACGCCACGGCTCCGGTTCCCCGGGGCTGGACGCCGGGCAGAGGTGGCGCGGGGGGCGTCTCCTCCCGTGGCTGCCGGTCGCCTACCTGCGGTCGCCCGGCTCTCCCGGCGCGGCGGGACCCCTGTCTGCGCTGTGGCGGGGGCTCCCCGTCGCATATCCCAGGCAGCGGCTCTCGTCGCCACGCCGCCGGCTCAGGCGGGCTCGGGAGCGGAGGTCCTCTGCAGACCTGTTCCGGGAGCGAGCTGGGTGCCAGCAGGAACTGAAATTACTATGCAAAGAGCAGAGGCGGCGCGCAGGAGCCGGGCGGAGACCGCGGGGGCCGCCCCCACCGCGGGGCTGCAGCCGCCGCCGCCGCCGCCGCCGCCGCCGGGCGCCGAGCCGAATTGGAGGTGGGAGCTCACGTGCTCGACAGCTCACCCATCAGGCCCGGGCTGCACCCATCTGTCCTCGCAGGGCAGCGCTGCCCCGCCGGAGCATCCGAGGAAGGGCGGCAGGAGCGCAGGCGGTGGCGGTGGCGGTGGCGGCCGCGGCGTTGGCAGCAGCGGCGGCGGCGGCGGCAGCGGCAGCGGCAGCGGCAGCGGCGGCGGCGGCAGCAGCAGGACGCCGAGCTCCGCCCCCGCCGCGCCCCCGCCCAGCCTTCCTGTCCCGGGGGACCGGGTTGCGGCAGCCGCGGTCAGGGCGAGACTGGGCAGGGGGCTGGCGGCTTGGGTTCGGCTGCAAGGAGACCCACAGCAGGTGGAAAGTTAGGAAGGGAAGCGGGCTGGGGCCGAGAGCGGCTCGGCAGGGATTCTGGCCTTTGCTCCCTCCCCCAGGTCACCAGACTCTCTGGCTGTGTCTAGACTCCAGCCTCCAGCCGCAGGTTTCTAATAAAGCCACGTGCACGGAAGATCTGAAAGCAGGGAGACCACCCGACGTTTCCTAGGGGTTGCAAGATGTACAGTCCCCTGCGTATTTGGGGGTGGCACTGCTGACTGTTGCTCCTGTCTTCCCCCCCCAACCCCACCCCCCTACTCCCCTCTCCTGGGCGTGGATGGCTTTGGAAAGCGTCCACTCCAAGCGGCTCTAGCAACACTGAATGGATGTGTAGTATGGTTAGCAGCTGGAGACGGAGCAAATGATGCAGTGAAAGAAGTCACATTCACGGAGTATTTGCTGGCAGGCACTGTGCGAAATGCCTTGTATGCAGGCCTCTGTGCTTCTCTTCACGACTCGGTGAGGTGGGTGTTATCCTCCACTTATTGATAAGGAAACCGGAGGCGTCCATGATTTAGACACTTTGCTCGAGGTCACACCGTAGTAACCTGCCCAGCTGGGATTCAGAATACTGTCACAGCTCTTCTCCGGCACAAGGGAATCCCTTGGGGATCTTGTTAAAATGCAGATTCTGATTCAGTAGGCCTGCAGTAGACCTGAGGAGCTGGATTACTAACAAGCTCACAGGGGGTGCCCATGCTGCTGGCCAAGGGATCAAATGGATTAAACCACTAGGTCAGGGATTTTTCATAAGTTGCTTCTGTCCTGCAGCTCTAGGTGATTGACAGCAACTTCCTAAAGGTGGGTTAAGAAGGATTCTAAGGCCAGGTCTCTGCGGCTCTTGGGCAAAGAGTTTTTCAGTCCATGAGCCACATCCGATTTGGTTGGTAGGGCGAAGTTTGTGACAAGTTTGCCAGGTGGCCATCCCTGCCATAGGCCGCCGTTACTATTCTGAAATAACACATTTGTTACCAGGGTAGTGATGCTATAATATTTACGTGTGGATGGTTTCATTCCAGTCCTCACCCTTGTTAAGAAAACCTCAGGTCAGGAGTTCCCGTCGTGGCACAGTGGTTAACGAATCCGACTAAGAACCATGAGGTTGCGGGTTCGGTCCCTGCCCTTGCTCAGTGGGTTAACCATCCAGCGTTGCCGTGAGCTGTGGTGTAGGTTGCAGACGCCGCTCGGATCCTGCGTTGCTGTGGCTCTGGCGTAGGCCGGGTGGCTACAGCTCCGATTGGACCCCTAGCCTGGGAACCTCCATATGCCGTGGGAGCGGCCCAAGAAATAGCAAAAAGACAAAAAAAAAAAAAAAAGAAAGAAAGAAAACCTCAGGTCAAAGTTCTACATCTAATATTTGTATAACATAGAACGTTTTAACAAAGTGCTTACGGAGTAATTTTATCTGTCTTCATAACGCCGCTTTCACTGGAAAGGAAACGGCGGGTAGAGTGATTTTTCTGAGATGACCCAATAAGAAACATGTCATGGGGGCTAGATTGTGCCAGCTCTCTGGCTCAGGGCTGTTTTGACTCTACCACTGAATATTTCCTTCTGCGAGGAGACAAGCTATCTACAGACTTAGCGGCTTGATGCAACACAAAGTGATTATGTTATCGTTTTGGAGGTCCAAAGCCTACAATAAAAATAGGTTTGACAGGGCTAAGATCATAGAGTCATCAGGGCTATGCGGTCCTTCTGGAAGCTCTGAGGGAAGAAGCTGTTTCCTTCCAATTCTCATCCAGCTTCTGGAGACAGCCTGCCTTCCTTGGCTTTTGATACCTCCCTCGGACCTCTGTTTCTCGCTTCTACGCTGATTCTGACCCTTCTGCATCCCTCTTATAAAGACTCCTGGGGAGTTCCTGCTGTGGTGCAGTGGGGTTAAAGATCCAGTTGCCGTGATTCTGGTCACTACAAAGGCACAGGTTCATCTCCAGCCCAGCGCAGGGGGACCTAGCATTGCTGCGGTTCAGATTTCCAATAACCCAGAATAATCTCCCCTTTCAGAATCCTTCATTTAGTCACATCTGAAAAGGCTCTTTTGCAATACCAGGTAACACATTCTTAGGTCCCAGGGCTTAGGAGGTAGATAGATATTGGGCAGGGTCACTAAATCTATCAAATGTCACATATCTTATGGTTCTACTATATTTTACTCATCCTTCTCCTCTGCTTGGTTTCTCAGACTGCTGGGACATTTTTTTCCCTGGAAATATACACTTGAAAATCATCTAAGAGACAATAACAAATAGGTATTGGCAAGAATACCCCCCAAGACCCTGAAAAAGCCATGCTGATGCCTAGGATTGGGCCATGAAAAGAACACATAGGATTAGGAGATGTTTATTGGTCTGAAGGCACTGAGATAATCAGGGGAACTCTGACCATAGTTAGAGGCTCATTTTGGCAATGCAGAATTTTCTGAAAATTCTACTTCTCAAAGTTACGCTGTTTCGAGGATGAATAGGGCCATTCAAAACTCATCCAAAATTGAGTGTAAGACCAAATTTCAAAGCATGGTAACTATCAGAGTGATGATAACCTTAAACTAGCATGTCAAGCAAAGTCACCCCCCTATTTTTTAACACCTCAAGGCACTGAAAAAAAAAAAGGCTCTGACCTACCCGACTTTAACATTTCACTAGGGACACAGAATTTCTAGAAAATGATACCAAGGGTTTAAACCAACAACAGGTGAAGCAATGGGAGACGGTACTTGATGAATGCCAAGTGAATTAGATAAAGTGGAAAGTTTCTCTGGAGGTTAGGTGGGAAGTTGGAGACCAAACTGGAAAGATAGGTTAGGAGGGTTATGTTTGCAAAGGATCCTGAGTGTCAAGCTATGGAGGTTAGACTTCACTTGCAGTAATAACGGTAATAATGCCTCTGTTCACAGAGTGCCAAGTATTTACCAAGCGCTTTTTACGGATATTCAGTTATTATTCCCCTCTGCCCCCGAGAAGCAGGCCACCACCGTGTTTACACACACATACACACACTAGGTAGGAAAAGAAATGCAAGCCTCTCATCAACTACTCTCTGTGAAATAGCAGTGCCTCTCCTGACCTGGCACTCGTCTGTGCCCCGTGCCCTGCTTTATGTTTTTCCATCAGACTTCCTACCACCATCATGATGTATATTTGTCTCTTGTATGTCTACTATCTATGAGGCAAGGACTTTTTTTTTTTGTCTTCCTTCACTGCAAAAGCCCTATCACCTAAACAGTATATACCACTTATTCAGGGCTCCGTGAGCTGACAGAATCATTACCCTCAATTTATAAATCAGGAATCAAAATCCCAGATGTCTGAATCAATTTTGTGATGTGCCACAGCTGTCACGCTCCTTTACCAAGACTGAAGCCCCCTGTCCGTCCCAGTGCTTTTTTGGATAGTCTGTTTTCTTTCTGAGCCAAGGCTCTTAGAGGTGTTTAAACAGGAGCAGCACTCTATTTTAAATATATAAGAATTTGAGACCAGAATCTACTCTGAATGTCCCATCTTTCTGAAAAATTTTTCATCTGTTTAGCTGGATGAGCAAGAGGCACTGGCGGGAAGGAGTTTGCAACAGTAAATGCTGGAGGGCTGCCGGCACAGTGCATTAGCTGGCACTGAGTCATACCGTAAGTTGTTTTGTAATTGTTCTCTGGTTAAGTCACATGCACACAGCTTGACACTTTGTACTAAGCTTTTGGGGGCTCAGAAACTATGACATCTATGTTTTTTTTTAATTTTTTCTTTAATATCCATGCATTCAGTCCAATACTGGATTCTAAATAGACTTTAATCACTGCATGGTCACAAGTTGGCTGCCATTGCTTTAAAGAAATCACATCCTTATAAATGACATTCAAGACAGTGGAGGGGTTCCAAATTGCCCACAAAAGATGTCACTTTGGCATAAGGATTATTTTGAGCTGGAGGCAAACGAGACTCAACAGATGCAGAAAGAAGCCGAATGGAGTTTCCCTTATCTGAGTGAAAGCAGAAACTTCTGAAAAAATGGGGCTTACCCTCAGTCCCCCTCCTGGGGCAGTTTGAAGGCCATGAGGAAGACAAAGTCAGCACCAAGATAAGTCTGCAAACAAATCTTATTAAAATAACCTTGTTTTCCATTGGGTTCCCCCTATGTATTTGCCTTGCCCTAGTTTGTTTCCTCTAAAAGCCTAAAGTCCTTCTTGCTTGTCTTGTCATTTGTATACAAATTTATTTTTCTTTGTGAAGATGCTACACAAATCCACCCTTTTGAGTTGCTCATCACTGAGTTTCTTCTGCATCTGGGACTGCTGTACATGTCAATAAACTGTTTCTTTTTCTCTTATTAATCTTTTGACTGTCTAGTTTGAAGGCCTCTAGTTAAAGAACCTCAGAGGACAGAGCTAAAAAGTGTTTTTCTCTCCTCTGCAATAGGAAGAAAATGATTTCAGTGAAAAAGGGAACCTCTTCTTTTCATGGAAGGGGGGAAAAAAGGGGGGGGGGGTTTCCAGAACTCACTCTCCTATTCATAAATCATTGGCTGGAATTCAGTCTCTAGATTTACTCAGGGAGGCTGTGAACGTGAGCACCCAGCCAGGAGGAACGAGCTTGCTAGGATTTTCTGGTGCCCCAATCAAGACTGAGTTTTTGTTATTAAAAGAGAAGGACTGTAAGCTCTAGGATTATCCTGCAGCTGTGTCTTTCAAGAGAAAGTACAGAAGTATAGAAATTCTGAAGACTCACGTTAAGGTCCATTTTGATGTTTATCTGACTCCTTTTGTTTTTCTGAAAGACTAGGTCAAGCCATATAAGTCAGCCTCCTACCTATTCTCCTCCCTCTCTTCCTCCTTCCTTCCCTTCCTCTCTCCTCTCTCTCCCTTCCTCCCTCTCTTCCTTCCTCTTTCTTTCTCTTCTCCTTCCTTCCTTTCTTCCTTCTTCCCTCCTTCTCCTTCCCTCTCCATGTCTCTGATCATCATTTTTGACAAATTTAGTATTCTACTGTATATGAAATCAATACACAGCCTCATTTTTGTCATGTGTAGTGTTGACCTGTTAGGCTTCTACAACATCAGTTTTGTCATGCTTGGTATTCTACTTGGTATTAAATCAATGCCCTGTTGCCGAAGGTTTAGATTCTCATCATCTGAAATATTTTTAAGATAGGCTTGTTCAGTTGATTGGATAAGAGACACTCAAATATCTGCTTGTCACACCAGTGTCATCTCTTCTTGCTCACATTTTCTATTCCTGCAGTAGGAGTTTGTAAAACACCCTAGTATACTGTTCTACAACACTGCGACTGTGCTTTGATTTCGTGCCCTCCCTTCACCTGCCTCCTGAAATGCCCTTTCCTAGAGCCACTTATCAAATTTCTATTCATCGGGCAAAATCTAGCATATCCATCACCTCCTCCAGAAACCCTTGCCCAAACCACCCATTCCCATATTTAATTACTTCCTCCTCTGTGATTTGTCTATACCTGGTATCAATCTTTATTGTAGTTGATACACTGTACCATCATTTGTGGCCTTTGTTTTTCTCCTTTAATAAGCCCTGAGTTCCATGAGGACCAAATCTTTGTATCATATTATTTTCTGTTGTCAAACTTGGCACGTTGCCTATTGATTGTTAACATTTGTCGAATTTTAGCCCAACTCAACTTTTAAAAGGCCTTACTCTGCTCCAGGTGTTGTGCCAGGCATTTTGAAATTTATCACTCCATTTAATTAAAGTCAGAAAAGGGCTGGAATGATCCTTTTATAACAAAAGACGTGCAGCTAACTTCAAGATGGGGAGGAGGCCTAATTTACTTTAGGCTCTGAAAGTTGTGGTTGCGCCTACACTGCCTTCATGGGTATGCAGTGTGGCAGTGTTTGGTCTTTATATTGAGCCATTTTAGCCATATACTCTTACAGATAAACCATCACGTTCTATTTAAACATCACACGTCATACATGTAAAAATCTATTTCAGAAAGGACCGTTTTTCAAATGATTATTTTTGCCAGGAACTTCTAGGCTACGAGGAGGAAAAAAAATCCAAACAAAAAAATTCCCCCCAAAACAAAAAAATCAAAAATGTGCAGAGTTGACAGCAGCTACTAACAGGTTTTTAGAAAGACGTAAAGAGGTAAGGATACATAGAGACCCATTTATGAAAGAGAACTGCAGTTTCTGTCTTCTTAGCTTCCATTTACCCCTTGCTGATGACTGCATCTCAGTTTTCCACTAAGGAACCACGCCACAGTCCGTGTGATTAGGTGGGGCTGACCTTGACTTGGGGTGAACATATGACCTAGAACCACCTGTCCCTGGCTGTAGTGACTGGTTCTTGGATGGTGCAAGACCCAAACTATTGCTAGAACTCTTGGGAAAGATGAGGTCTCTGACCAGTAAAATGTAAAGCTGGGGCTGCTAGTGGGGACTGCTTGCATGAAGGAGACATGAAGATGAAGGAAAGGAATGTGGAGTTGGGAGATGGAGAGAAAGAGATGGATTTCTATTTCCGGTGACATAATTTTAAACCACTACCTGCAGCCATCCTTGCATTCTAGTTCCACCATGAATGTTACATTGCTCGATCATTTTCAAGGTGGGCTTGTCTCCTGCAGCAGAAGAATTGCTTTGGGGCTCTTACAACAGCTGCACAGAAAGGCTTCATGTATTGCTCAGAATAGAGCCACAGATCCAGTGATCAACAGTGAAACTTATGGTCCAACAAAAAGCTCTCTGGTGACCTGGTCACACTCTTCCTTTAGAAGCAGCCATCTGCTGATGCTTCATTTTCTGAAGCCTTCAAGGGACCTTGTAACTTTGTTTCTTTCTGTTTTTACACTTATATTGCTATTACTTGAATTACTCTTTTTTTTTTTTCCTGCACAACTTACATTCAAGCTTCTTCAAACAGAGAATCTGATTGACTATTGGATAAATTCCCTTAAATGTATGAAGCGATTTCTTGTAAGTTGTTCCCTCTAGCATCATTTCCTGCCCCATGTCTGTCCCCCCTTTTTTGGGCTAATGCTCTCCCCCCACCGAAATACATTCTTCAAGTCTCAGGTAAAGCCATTTCCTCTCAAAAGGCTATCTGAGACTCTGGGATTGGGTTAAGTACTTCTCCTTTGTGTTCCTAAAGCACCTACCTGTTCATTACTTGGTATTTCATTGCCTGTGTATTTGTTTTTCTCCTCACCACCATTCCTAGACTTTAATTTCTTTGAGGACAGGATTTTTTTTCTTGGTTTACGTGTGGCACTTGGCATGGTACCTAGCATATAGTAAATATGAAAAAAAAATTGGTTAACCGTTGAATAAAATAATTAGAAATGAGATTACAGTGTATTCTGAGTCTCTTATCAAAAATACCATTGACCAAAACAGCAAGGGGTCTCCAGAGTTAGTTCACTCAACATGTTCAAGGTGTAACATTGGGAAAAGGACAGGGATGTAACTAATAAAAACTGTTGAGTGAGTTGAAAGTTCATATTCCCATTTAACTTATGTAAATATAAATACACAGTATTGGGGAGGGATAGCGAGAGAAAGATAGCAATAACAGTTCATATGATACAGGGATTGGGGCATGACATTCCACCAATTAGTACTCGACCCAGGGTTAGCATTCGATAAGAGCCAAAACCCTGCTGTTCCCTCAGTAGGGTTCTCATAGCAGAGTCTACTTGACAGATTGAGGATGACTCTGGAGTTTAAAGGTTCTTTCTTTCCCATAAAATTTGGCACCTAAACACAATCATTTGCTTTGATAGGCCAAAGTTTCTGAAATCTGTTCAATGTTGGAAGAAAGGATTCAAAAGAGGAGTTAGTACTTTCTTCTAATGAGAAAAATCAATAGATGATTGATAGACAGATAGATAAACTAGTGTTGGATGTATTTTTTCATTGCAGAGATTTGTAAGTTCCTGCCTCTCCCTTGCTGCATGTTGCTACAGACCTCAGGCTTTTTTTTTTTTTTTTTTTTTTAACCGTATATGCTCAAGCTTTTCAGTTCCAAAGCCAAATCTGACCGAGACAGGCATGACTCTCACTCTCCAGGTGAAGGAATGTGGAAATAATCTCGGTGAATGTCCCCATTGAATATGAAATGACTGACACGGGCTCTGAGCCACCAGGTCTGCGATGATAATCAATCTTCACCTCTCTTCTCCACCGTCTTCTCCTGGTTGATATGGTCCTACGTCTGCCTGGTTTCTCAGTAATGCTTCATCTCTGGGCATGTCAGCCTGCTTTAGGCTCTGACGCTTCTTAGCCCTTGCCAGTTCTCTTCCTCCAAGGGCAATGGGCTAATGGTACCGAGGCGCAACTTTGTCCAGTAATTGGGTAAATTTCAGCTCCAAATTATACGGACCTCCCCGAAAGAAAATACAGTGGCATGTGGCTTCACCTATAACCACTATCTAGAGACTTGCTGCCTTGCTCAAGGCTGCTCCACCCTCATCCCCTGCCTTAAAGATATTAGTTGTATGTAATAAAACTTGCCATGTTCTTTCAGGTACTATTACTTTTTTTTCTGAGTCAGGGCCATAAACCAAATTAGTTTCCATAGTACACACTTTCCTGTTTCTGCATCCTTCAGAGATCACACACATTCTCCATAAAAATAGAAAAATTATTCAACAATGTCCATCGACTGATAAATGGATACATAAAATATATCCATATCATATTACTTGTCCGTAAAAAGAATGAAATATTCATAATACTTCAGTTAAAAGTGGGAAAGGGATCTAAACAGATATTTCTCCAAATGAGATATACGAATGGTAAATAAATAAGCACATCAAAAGATGTTCAGTATCATTAGCCATTAGGGAAATGCAAATCAAAACCTCAGTGGGATACTTACTGTCTCACACTCATTAGGATATCCCTTTACAAACAATGGAAAATAGTAAGTGCGCCTGAGGGTGTGGAGAAGTTGGAATGCTTGGGCTTGCCAGTGGGAATTAACTATGGCGAGGCTCCTTTGGAAAAGAGTTCATCAGCTCCCTCCAAAAGTTAAACAGAGTTATAGGACCCAGCAATTCCATCCTAAGTATAACTTACATATGAATGTTCATGGCAGCATTATTCATAGTAACCAAAAAATAGTAACAACACAAATATTCATCAATTGATAATGGATAAATGAAATTGTATCTATAAAATATAATTTTATTTATAAAGAAAAAGTAACAAGGTATTGACACCTGTTACAGCATGGATAAACCTAGAAAACATGCTAGGTGAAATAAGCCAGTCACAAAACACCATATATTGTAGCATACCACTGATACAAAATGTCCAGGATAAGCAAATCTATAGAGACAGAAAGTAGATTAATTTTTGCCTCAGGATGTAGGGCTGTGGTGAGGAGAGGATGGGGAATGACTGGTAATGGGTATGGGATTTCTTTTTGAGGTGATGGAAATATTCTAAAATTAGATAGCGGTGAATACACTCAAAATGTTCAGTTGTACACTTTAAAAGGGTGAATTGTATGGTATATTAATTATACTTCAATAAAGATATTTAAAAATGTTACTTTAGCAACGAGTTTAGCCTGATAATACTTTTTGAGAGTTCTTAACTCCTATTATTCTAAGTCTGAGCACACAAGCCACCATTTCATCTCTAATTCAGTTTCCTTAGTGCATTATTCTGATCAATGATACTTACCCTTCTAAGTATGTCAACCATGCAGATAAATTGATACTCTGGTTTGCATGCCCATTTCTTGGGAGTTTTTCCAGTCCAAATCGTCTCCCCAGAGTTTGGTCATACTTGGGGTGAACTGATTGGATTTTAGCAAACAGCAAACTAAACACTGGTCTGTGTTAGCCTCATCCAGGTATTGAATCCCCAAGAGACCCTGGATAAAAGAGTTAGCTAGTCAGCCAGCTGGCCTCGTGCTCTTTCTTTTTGCCAGGTCTAACCTACAATAAATTAAATGGAGTATTATTTTTCAATGCAGAACTATAAAGATTCCTGTTGGAAATGTGCAGCATCACATCACAAAAGAAAAATAAACCAGAAATAAATGAAAAATCCGACATGGTTCCTGATTTTGTTTTCTGTAATAGATGTGAAACCATGGCAAGGATAAACAGTGATTTGGCATTCAGCATCACCACTGCATCAGGCATTTCTAAGAACTGAATTAATGAATGAATAAACTCATGTCATAAATATATTGTTTGTGGATTGATGAATGTATTCCATTTGCCCCAGATTAGGTAAGTTTATCTAGTTTCATAAAATTGGACAACTCAAGGAGTACAACCTAACTTGTAGTATATGTAAATGATGTTTTTGAGACTTGTATAAAATGGAAAATCAGATTTACTTGATAGAACGGTAGGAAAACCTCAAAGAAAAACTATGGTCTTTTTTATAGCCTATCTTACCTCTTACTTTAGTGAAGAGTAGAATTGTACCAAGTACCTCAGTTTACTTCCTGAAAACTGAAGTCATCACAGCTCTCATTATGATTGTTATTTTTGGTATTTTCTTTTTTTTCAATTGATGTATAGTTGATTGACAATGTTGTGTTACCTTCTGCTGCTGAACAGCAAAGTGATATAGTTACACACATACGCATATACACATAAACATACATACATTCTTTGAGTCAACGGAATGTATGTATATATATGTGGCTACTCAAGATCCCAAAGAAGTTTAGGCTATATTTGGTTTTTATGGTCCTTATAGACTCATGTGCATTGAAAACCATATTAATATAATGATGTCTAGTTGGGTCACCTTTCTGGCTGGTATTTACCATGAGGTGGTAGCTGAGACATTACTGATTTTCAGGTGAGGATCCAGATAGAAATGGGCAAGTGTATTTTGTAAACTCACTTCTGCTTTGGCTGCTACGTATTAGGGCTTCTCTTGTGGCACAGGGGAAGGCAGAACCAAACATCTAACCAGTCCACGAAGTGCAAATAATGTGGTGGTATTGATTTTGAAATCATGATTTCCTTACCTGGGAAGGCATGGTTATCAACCATGCTAAATGCAAAGAATACATACACACACACACCGCACACACACACACACACACACACACGCACGTATGTGGATATATACACATATGTAACATACATTCACCTGTATGGAGACGGAGAAAGAAAATGTATTATGCATGGAGATAGATATATGTGAAATATGTGTGTATTACAAAAAATATGCATGTACATGAGGAATCCTCAAAGTCTGGATACTTACGCAATATATTTTATTTCGTGTACAGTGAAGGTGTCTCTGACAAGATTATATTTTTCTAAATGTTACCATAGTTTCTGGAAACCTTTTATACACATGAAAGATAAATTCAAAAAACACTTCCCTAGGGGAGTTCCCGCCATGGCTCAGCAGTTAATGAGCCCAACTAGTATCCATGAGGATGAGTGTTCAATTCCTGACCTTGCTCAGTGGGTTATGCATCCGGCCTTGCTGTGAGCTGTGGTGTAGGTCACAGATGCGGCTTGGATCTCTCATTTCTGTGGCTGCGGTGTAGGCCGGCAGCTACAGCTCCGATGGACCCCTCGCCTGGGAACCTCCATATGCCACTGGTGTGGCCCTCAAAAGGCAGCACCTCCCAAAACCACTTCCCTAGTTAACAAAATACTTGATTTTCTTAATCACCGGATGGGTTATTGTTTCTGTTGGTTAGTCCCAGGATTAATTCATCTCCTAATTATCCATTTACTGTAATGAATCTCCATGTCTCTGTATGAGAGATTCCGAGAAGTTACATCATAAAACATATACGGTGTGAAGTGGACCTTTGTTTTCCTATAGCAATAATGTTCCCATTAGGCCTGGCTTCTCTGGTGATGAATTGGACAACAAAATGATGCAGAGTTAAAAAGCTAACAAATACTAAAATCTCTACAGTCATGTAAAGTAAGATTGTGTTCTAAATTCTCTAAAACAAAGCAAATAGGATGTGCACAACACTTGTTTACAGGACATCAGTGTATTACAACATACATATACAACACTGAACTATTACAACTCTACTGCATCATTATGACTTATCAAAACAGAGACTCCAGCTCTAATAACCTTTGCATTAATTATATATGACTCAAGGAGCAATCTCGTTTGTATTCTTACAATTCAGAAGGTCCTGGGAGGAATGTTTTGCCAAATTCTTATTAAAACTGCTTGGGGAAGTTTGAGTGGATGAAATTGTTTTCTCTTGAGAAGTTCTCCTGCAGCAAGAAGTCCTCAAAATTATGGAATTCTTCGGATGACCAGGTATTCGTTAAGACTTTCTCATATGCCAGATACTATACTAAGCAATAAGGACACAAAGTTAAATAAGACGCAGCCCTCCCCAGGAGGAGTTCCTTGTTCTCTTGTGGCTACAGACACATCATCAGTTGACTTCTATACAGTCATGTGTTTGGCATGAAGCTCCATGGAGCACAGAAGATATATATATATATATATCATCTTTTTAGGGCCATGGAAGTTCCTGGGCTAGGGGTCCAATAGGAGTTGCAACTGCTGGCCTACACCACAGCCACAGCATCCCCAGATCCAAGCTGCATCCATGACCTATGCCACAGCTTGCAACAAGTGGGATCCTTAACCCACTGAATGATGCCAAGGATCAAACCCACATCCTCATGGAGACTATGTTGGGTTCTGAACCCACTGAGCCACAGTGGGAACTCCAGAACAGTTATCTTGACTGAAGTTGTTTTCTCTACTTCCTAGTTGCAGCACCATACTCTATTTCCCAGAATTCCTTGCAGTTAGGGGCGTGTAGCCTTATGAGACTTCTGACCTGTGGAATGTGGTAAAAGTGCTATGTACCACTTCCAGCTTACATAAATGTTCTGCATGATTCCTTTTTTTTTCACTTATCTCTGGTCTCATGAAGGACCCTAAGGCCTCGAGGAGTCCTGGGTCTCTAAGCGCATAGAAGCCTGCGGGTCTATTAGAAACATTTGCTTGAATGTTGTATAAATGCAAGATACAGTTAACTCTGCTAAGCCACAAGATTTGAAATTTTTCTGTTTCATCCTTTTCTCTCCTGTCCTTGGAAATCTTTTACCCTTTCAATATCTATTAATGTTGCTGACTCTAATGGTTGTAATTCCAGGCGTCACAAGCAGCCAGTGACTCTAGCAAAGCTTTTAGTAAGTGGGGTTTGAAAAGAGGCATCTATTGAATTTCATGTTTGAGTTCATTTTATTTTCTTCTTCTTTTTTTCTTTTTAGGCTGCACTTGAGGCATATAGAAGTACCTAGGCTAGGGGTCAAATCTGAGTTGCAGATGCTGGTCTACATCATAGCCACAGCAACACAGGATCCAAGCTGCACCTGTGACCTACACCACAGCTCACGGCAACATTGGATCCTTACCCCACTGAGCAAGGCCAGGGGTCAAACCCGCATCTTCCTGGATACTAGTCAGGTTCTTTACCTCTGAGCTACAATGGGAACTCCTTTCCTCATTCTTTATCCTATATTCCACCCTCCCATCAACAACCCCCGCCCCCAGCCCGTTAGGACAAACTTAAAGGAGCAAAGTGGCCATAGAAGATTAATCTGAAGGCTTTTGTTTTAAGAGAACAAGGGTCATCACCTTTGGTCTTAGCGATACTGAGGGTGGAGGACATGAACTTCAAGGCTTGCAGGAATCATCAGCTCCAGCCTCCTCCCCACAGCAACTCCTAACTGATTCCTTATTCCCTGATTCTTTCCCTGCCCAGTTCCAAGAAGAATATCAGGAGTGATTAGAAGTTCAGAAAAAGAAAATTATTATTTACCAAGCCGAACTCAAGTTTGGATCACCATATTCATAAATAACAAAAGATTATGTGCTACAAGACTTGAATCTTAGAGAATTTGGCTGAATAATGAATCAATTCACCTTACAATTTGTATCACAATTCTCTTGCACCTACATCTTTTGGGCATAAACACATGACAAAGATATAAATATTTTTTATTATTTTATTTTTATACTCTAGTTGCCAACAGCATTTTTAAACCTTTTTTTTTTTCTCCCTGTAGGAAGGTCCCTCTAGGTTCACTTTCAATTCCTCCATCGCTGTAATGTGTCACGGTGCCACAGTAACGTTCACTGCTTCATTATATTTTTAGTGAGCACCCACTCTGTTCCTGGCACTGTCCAGGGCACTAGGAGAAAAACTCCCTGCTGTCATGAAGTTCAGAAGAAAAAGCAATTATACGATACCTCGGCTTGGTTTTACTTCTGATATTGGTTTCCAATCACCATGGTAAGAAAGTACCTCACATTGAGTGGCTTAAAACCACACAGATTTAGCCTCTTTCAGTTCTGCAGCTCAGAGGTCTGAAGTGAGAATTCGGGGCAAAAATCACGGTGTCGACAAGGCTGGCTCTTTCTGGAGGCTCTGGGGGGATCTGTTTCTTGTCTCTTGTAGCTTCTAGAAGTTGCTGGCATTCCTTGGCCCATGGCCAAATCACTCCACCCTCTGCTTCTATCCTCACAGTGTTTCTCTCCTCTGTCTGATTTGCCTGTGTCCCTGATTAGTTAGGACCCTTGTGATTTTATTGGGCCTCTGAGCATAATCCATGACAATCTCACCATCACCAGATCACTTATTTAATCACATCTGCAAAGTCCCTTTCCCTGCGGAAGGTCCCAGGTCCACACGTTCTGGGGATTAGGGTGTGCGTATCTTCCAGGGAGCTGGGGAACGGGTTTTCACCTCATCACAATTTTTCAATATTTAAGGAAAATAACTTATTTCCCATGGGGGAAAGCTTCAGTTGGAGTGGCACAGAAGTTGTTCCATAAAAGAACAAGTTCATTTACTTTTTCACACGTCAGTTTCATCTTACCAGTGAGCTTTTGGCTTATTGTTGGCAGGCTTTCTCAATGTCTGGTACACAGACTTCTCAGGGATTCACAGATGCAACTCAGTGAATCTCTGACCCTCTGGATTCACATGCAAAATTTTGTATGTATATATAAACACTTGCTTTTTGGGGTGAGGGAAAGGATCTATTTTTCATTACATTTTTGTCTTATTTATTTATTTATTTAGTCCCTTGTCTTTTTAGGGCCACGCCTGTGGCATATGAAGGTTCCCAGGCTAGGGGTCCAATCAGAGCTGTTGCTGCCAGCCTACATCACAGCCATAGCAATGCCAGATCCGAGCTGCATCTGCGACCCACACCACAGCTCATGGCGATGCCGGATCCTTAGCCCACTGAGCGAGGCCAGGGATCCAACCCACAACCTCATGGTTCCAATTTGTTTCCGCTGTGCCACAGTTCCTCCCATTATTACATTTTTAAAGCATCTATGAACTTGTCAAATACCCCAAATCGTGGTACTAGGTAGTCATAATGGTATTTCCCGTGTTTCAATTTCTTCAGGTGTGGGACTGGTTCACTCCCTTCTGTCATCAAAACCTCCAGCTTGACATGTGGGCAACCTCTTTTGAGTGAAAATTCAGAATATGTGGCAACATCAGTGGTGCATCCTTTTCTTCTTTCCCTTTCTTTCTTTCTTTCTTTCTTTCTTTCTTTCTTTCTTTCTTTCTTTCTTTCTTTCTTTTCTTTTCTTTTCTTTTTTCTTTTTCTTTTCTTTCTTTCTTTCTTTTCTTTCTCTTCTTTCTTTCTTTTCTTCTTCTTTCTTTTTTCTTTCTCTTTCTTTCTTGTCTTTCTTTC